>NW_026915376.1:5370528-6058556 GCF_034315485.1 Pezoporus occidentalis
TGTGAAAGGCAGAAATGTGTACAAATTTCAGTAGGCGTTGGTTATACAGGGGTACATACGTTATGAGAAACATGCTTTTCCTCCCTTGTGAGGAAGAAAAAACTGAACAACCCAGTACAATAGTAGTTTTCAAGTCCTACATGCTAATAGAAAATATTCTCCCGGTACTTAAAACTGTTACTCCTACTACTTTTATTTATCCTCTTAAATCACCCAAACTCATCTTTTATCCTTTATGCTGTTTGGGCATTCCTTTGAACCTTCTTTTTTCATAACTTCACCAGATAACCTGCTCAAGACCTTTTTTTTATTACATGTAAGTTCATTCTTCAGCTTTCATTTGTCTTTATCTCTTTTTGCTGCTCCTGACTAAAATTTTTCATCTATTTTCCTTTCCATATCCCAAATCCCATTATGAAAAAGACCACATTCAAAGTAGAACAACTTTGAGGAAAACGTGCTTACGTCAAAGGGACAGGATGATCTCTTGACAGGAGTTCACATTGTATTGTAAGCCAGTAGGAAAGTTATTTTGAATGTCAAATTAAAGGTAGTACCAGATGAGAGGAGAATAGTAGGATTAGCTGTGTTGGGAAGAGTATAGCTGGCAGATCAAGGGAAGAGATTTTTTTCCCCTCTAGCTGGCACTGGAATAGGGCTGGACCAGGCCTCCAGCAAACCAATCCAGCTTTCATGTTTACTCTGTATCAAGGAGGATGCTGGATTAGGTAACCCCCCAGAAGTCCCTTCCAACCTAATTATTTCAATGACACCAACAGAAAACAGATACAGTCTGAGTGATTGAAGGTATTTACTCTAACCTCAATAGCATTCATAGCACTTGGTGGGAGCTGAGGCAGGTATGGTCTAGAAGTACAGGTGAGTGTTTAATTCCTTGAGCATTGCAGAGAGGAGCCAGGAGAGAGGCTCTTAGAGAGGTGAGGGAGTTGGGATGGTCAGTAAAGAGCTGAATGAACAGTTCTTGTGGCAGGGTTGTTGGTGGCTATGAGCAGAATAACCAAAGTGTGCTTGGTAAATAAGATACTTTCCTCTCTTGAAAAACAAATATGTTCCTGCCCTTAACTGATTCCTCTGCATGTTTTCCCTATGGTCTGAAAGGTGGTTTTCCATCTAGTTGGTGAAATTCTTGCCACATACAAAATTGTCTATCTTTAAGGTCATTATCTTTTAAAATTCAGTTATGACCACATTTTTGTATTGAAGTCTTAGGGAATTATGATAAAGGATTTGTCCTCAAATCTATTGAAACAAAAGAGTAATTTTTGTTTTTAATTTATTTTTTTAAGTCATTCGATGCCATGTTTAGTTTTCTGAATTATCAGGATCTCTGTGACCAGTTAACTGACCTTTGGCAATAGGTACATAGCTAATACTAAAGAATACACATCTGTTAAGCCCACTTGGCATTATGGTCCAAACAGCTCTGGATTTCTTTTTCATTAACAGCATCTACCCACTGAGGTACTGGGAAGCTATTCCCAAATAATAAAATTGCAGCTCACAACTTTAAATAAACTGTATCTCAATTAATTTCAAGGACAAATAAATGAGGGTGACATGTGTGACCTTTCCCACCTGCAATACCTTCCTAGAACTTAATAAAAATCTACATTGGAATAGGACTAGGGAGTTTAGGGTTTGCTTTAGTTTCAGTGGGGCTTGCCCAAGAGCAAGACAGCCTGGAGAACATCGCAAAGGATAGTTGAGATGGTTAACTTAAAAATCTATGAGGAGCTCTGCTCCTGTCAGCCTGAAGAACTGATTTTACCTCTATGTGTTGCAGCCAACACCTTGGTCTGATCTGTGCAGTTCAGGCATCTTTCTTACCGGTTTGATTTAGCAAATGAGACACAGCTTTTTATCTTGTAAAATTTGTTATTTTATTGCACTGAAAGATTTTTTTAACAAGTTCAGCACTAAGTAACTGGCCTGAAAAATATTTCAAAACACGTCCTCTTTTATTTGCTCTTTAATATTGATATTTTTAATATCCTAGATTAAAACACATAGCATGCAGGGGGCTAATAGTGAGCCTGTTACTGCTGTACTTTTTGATGTGAGGGCAGTGCCTCAAAGGTTTCCTCTGACTCTTGGTGAGGACCTCTCTTCTGACTAATGATTTCTGTGAGCATCAGACAGCTTTTAAATACAAGTTTTCGGTATTTGCCATTTAGGTGCTCATTTTCATAAGGACTCTAAAAATACATGGAAGTAATTTTAGAGTTTCTTGGAAGCACGCTTGAGTCTGTTAAGCATACTCAAGGGAACCAGCGTATATTCCTACGAAGTAAGGGGTTTATTGTGTGTTCACTGAATTGTCATGCAAACAAGTTACCTCTTTTCGCCATTCCTGTTCCAAATTACTTTTCATAACATGCATTTCAGGGAGTAACTGATGAGACAAATATCTTGAGGCAAAAGAGGGTTGAAAGAAAGGTGTATGTGAGATACAAGGCAGTACATGTACTGTTGTATCCTCTGAGTTTCATTGGTCTGTTCTACTTCTCCCTTTGTGTAGAGCTTTGATTCACGTTAGTATAGATGTTTCCCAAGCATCTCCTTTCAAGTCAGCAGGAACTGCCCAGTAAACTAGCCTGACTTCTGATGTATTGTAGACAGCAATCAGGTGCACAAAAATTGTCTTCTGTGCCAGGGCTGGTGTTCTTTTCTTCACCAAAAAAAAAAAAAAAAAAATTGCTGGAAAAAGTAACAATCAAAATACAAAGTGAATTTTAAGCTTTTCTTAAAATATGTGACTCAAACCCAAGTATATTTTGAAGGTAGGTTGGCTGTATATTTCAGAACCTGCCTTAACGCATTCAGTAAAATCTTTATCAAAATACAAGAGCTTTTAGGGTTTTTCCTTACCATTAATCAGTTACAGCCCTTGGAATTATAGTCTCTCATTGCAAGGTTTCTGTTGCTAATGGCATCACTGAGGTTCTGCAGTTAATGACAGATCAGATTTTTGAAAGATTAATATTGAAAATACATCTTTTTTTTCACTGCTAGCAGGCGAGAGTTCCCTACAATTCCTCTTCTGAATCTGTGTCTTAGCCTTGGAAAGCCTTCATTATACCAGTGAGGGGGTAGGGTGTTCTAAGAAAAACTCAGCGTATGAATGAAAAATAACAGAGCAAGTAGTTTCTATATAGAACTGGTTTTAGGCTATTAGTTTGAAGAATTACCTCCCTGAACACTGTACACCATCTGATTGATGAGGACAGAGCTGGAGTATACTGCTAGGATTTTGAAGCAGAGCAGCACCACTTACTTAGGCACTCGAGCTGACTAGCAGAGATGCCATATTTATAGCATTATCTATTCTTGTTAATCTAACATTACAGAGTTTCACAAAGCATAAGAAGCTGCTTATTAAAGTCAGCAAAACCAAAACTATGATATTGCCGAATGCTTCTGAATTGCAGAACCACAGTAAGGTTTTTTGTATGGTTTGTGCATGCATATTGATATATGCAAATATGTGTATTTGAATAATAGTTAAGTAGTCTCTTCAGGTGCTGTGGAATGGCCAGGATGTTCATGATTTGCCTTCATAACTTTTTCGTCATGTATATCCTGTTCCAGATTTTCAATTCCTTCTTGTGTTTTGGTTCTTCCATTTAGCCATCTCTGTTTGTACATTATTCCTCCAGTTAATAATCCTGTGCTGATTATTCAGGACACTTGCAACATCATTTGTTCTTCAACTTTACTGTCACCAGCATCTGCCTTTGTCCCTCTCCCAACCCTAACCCTGTGCTGCTAAAATACATAATTTAATCAGAAAATCAGTTCAAATTGCCACATGTTAAATATTTTTCTGAAAAACTAGTGAGTTTTTTTGGTTTGTTCCCCCCCCCCCCCCCCCCCCCCCCTTTTCAAGGATTGTTCTTAATAATAGTCTGGATATATGAAGGGCTTGAGATGCTGTTTATCAGCTACTAGAAAAACCCGACAATGCAAACTAGCTTCCCTTAACAAATCATTAGAATGGTATCAAGCTCCTACACTACATAAATTGTCCCCAGCAATCAAGGCAAGGGGAATTCAGTTTCAGGCCTGCATACAATAGCAGTTGCCATCTGTGTATGGTTTTGCTCTCAGCTGCTGTTCTTAAGTACCTTCTTCAACTGTTTACCCGTGTAGCAAGACATGGGCAGCCAGCAGCAGGCATAGTGTGCAGCAGCATGGTCCAACCTGTTCTCATCTGTATTGGGCTCCAGAGGTTTACATACTTGAACACTGCCAGGGTGGGGGAGCCACAGCTTCTCTGGACAACCTGTGCCAGCACCTCACCATCCTCGTAGGGAAGAATTTCTTCCTCCTGTCTAATCTAAACCTACCCTCTTTCAACTTAAAATCTTGCCCCCTTGTCCTATCACTACATACCCTTGTAAAAAGTCTGTCGGATTCCTTGTAGCCCCTTTTAGGCATTAGAAGACTGCTATAAGGTCTCCCCAGAGCCTTAATGTTTCAACTGATTGAAATGCCCTAAGTTAATCTGTCAAAGGAACTGTACAGTACAGATTCCTGACACATTTAAATATGTACTTGTTTAAATCAACTGGGTATATAAGTAAAAATGCTTGAGAAATAAGTGAACGCTTCCATGAACTAAAGACATGCTGATATCAGAGAGTATGGGGGGAGTAATGCAAGAATTTAAGTATAAAACAGATGTAGTATAGGAGTCTAAAAGTTAGATGAAAACTAATTAGCTTTTCCCTTAATTTAGCAATTACAAAATTTAGTGACAAGAAAGGAGAATAGTCACCTATATGCTTTTTCTAATTATAACTTTGTTAAGCTGCATGCAGTGACCAGTGTAGTTCACTATTTGTTTCACCATTTTCAGTGGGCATTTCATTCCTTTGGGTTACTGGCACAAGATTAGTCTCTTCCATTTCATTAGAAATAGTAGTTAATAGCCTTATTAAGTTATGCTGCAGTACAGTACACTTTCTTTTTGATGGATAATAGTGCTGACAATACAGGTTTAGAGGAAAAAAAAAAAATGTGAGAGGTAGGAAAGAATTAGTGTATAATTTTCTTTAAGTTTCATTTTCACATCCATGGATCTGAGGCTTACAGAATGTCTGAGGGTGGAAGGGACTCCAGAGACCTTATGGACCAATCTCCTTGCTCAGAGTAGGATAATCTAGAGCAGGCTGGGCACCATCTCAAGCACGGTTTTGAGCACCGCTGAGGATAGAGCCTCCACCACCCCTACCCCCGTAGGCAACCGTTGCTAGTCTTGAGTCTCCCCTACAGCAAAAAAGTGTTTTCTTATGTGTAAGTGGAATGTTACTAAAATTAATGCGGTTATGCTCCCACATTTTTCTGTTTTCCTGAAATCATATGCCAGCAATAATCTATCTATTAATTATCATTCACACACACACATATATATAAAATTTTAACTTAGAGTAGTTTTGAAGTTTGGTGAAAAGAAACACAAATTAGGTTGATGCACGTAAACTACTCAGGGTGGGGGGCCAGCTGCCTGGTTTCCTAACGCAATAAGGCATCCCTAGTTTGTCCCACAGTAACTCTGGAGTGCTCATCTTTATGTTTTACAAGTGCCTGTTCTCACTGTGCCAGCAAAGTGCTTGTTACTGCACACCTTTAATTCTCTTCTTCTTTCCTTGCAACACATGCATCATGTATGCCAGCTCTCATTTTGGGGAAATTAAGCCATGCTGTTGTTGAGCTCAGAAATACTGCTTACATTCAAAGCAGTATTTCAAATATTTCAAACATTTCAAAGCTGTATTTCATTTTTTCACTGTTTTTAGTTCCATTTAAAAAAAAAAATACCCAAACAAAAAAAAAACAACACTAAAACCACAGCACTTTGTCACTGTCTAATGGGTGCCTTTTTCTTAATCTCTATTGCAAAGGGAGAAGGTGAATCATAGAATCATAGAATAGGTAGGTTTGGAAAGGACCTTAAGATCATCCAGTTCCAACCCCCCATGCCATGGGCAGTGACACCTCACATTACACCATGTCATCCAAGGCTCTGTCCAACCTGTCCTTGAACACTGCCAGGGATGGAGCATTCACATCTTGGAGTTTGGTGCACATCAGTGATAATTAACATTTGGAACATCTTGCAGCAACTCTTATGATTATGTATTTCAAACAGGCTAAAAGTTGTAGGTTTTTGTTTTTTTGTAATCGGTTGGTTGTTTTACTTGTTGGAGTTGGAAACAACTGATTTGGAATGGTTTTGGTAGTTGTTCAGTGACTTCTGTAATGGGGATTATTTTTAGTCTCCAGAGTGATTTCACAGGGAGCCTCCTAGGCAAAGAAATGGCAAACAGGACCTAAGTTCTGTAGGGACTCTTCCTATGTGGTCTTCCTATTCCACATTGCATAGGGACAATGAGTTTTAGTGCAATTGCTTTTAAATTCTGTGGAAGGGAAACAATAAATGGTGATACTAAGGTTACTGTGAGGGTGCTAGAAAAGAGATTGTGCGGTTAAATCTTACCAAAGGGTTTATGTAAGACTTTGAGACATTGTCTATAGGGTTTTATGAAAAACTGAGATGAATTCACAAAAGGAATAAAATTCTGATGAGTGTAAGTGCTTCCAGAGAGGTGCATGCTTAGGTTTCTGATGCAGCTTTGAGATACAGTCATGATTGTGTGAGAAGACTTGATGTTCTTATCACTGTAAATATCAGAGTTTCAAAATAACTGTTTCTGCAGCATTTTACAGCAACAGGGAAGAACTGAGGTAGTCACAGTTGTCAACCTTGGCTCATAAAATGTTAATCTCTAATTTCTGTCTCATTAATTGTCAACAAGCCAAATGGGTTTTGGAACAGCTGTGTTACTTTTAGCTTCATTTGAAGTAGAGGAGATGATTTTAAATGATCATTCTGGTAAATGTGATAGGAAAGATTTGTAACAAGGCAATTTCATCTAGATGAAATTTCTAATGCATGGTCAACATCCAGAGAAATAAGTAATCCCTCCTTTAAAAATGGAAGAATGAAGGGAGGGAAAAATCAAAACTAGAAACTAGGAACAAGATATTGCTCAAACTTTAGTTATATTCTGTTATACAGTTATTGTCTGTGCCTGTGCAAGTTTCTTCATGGACAGAGGTTTTAACAGCTCAAGCTCCTTCTAAAATGGTTTCAGAGGAGATGGCAGTGATGTTTGGGGATTCGTTAATTACTGCTCTTACCGGTGTTTGCACAGACAACTGAGATCATAAGTATCAGTCTGTCAGTGTGATGGGTTCTCTAGGAAAGAAAAAAAAAACAAACCCTGAGTGACTCAAAAGCTGTCACTAAACCAGAAATTAAACGGTTTCATCTATTTATTGAAGCAAGCAGCAGCTAAAGAGGGCTTCTCTTCTCCTCTTCCTACTCTTCCATCTCTTCCTTCCTCCTTCCCTGTTATGTCTTGTCAGCTGTCGTGGTTTAAGCCCAGCTGGTAACTCAGAACAACGCAGCCACTCGCTCACTCCCCCCTCCCCTTCTTCCTCCTGCTCCCAGAGGGATAAGGAGGAGAATTGAAAGAATGTAACTCCCACGGGTTGAGGTAAGAACAGTCCAGTAACTAAGGTATAACACAAATCACTACCGCTACCACCAGTAATAATAATGATAAGGGGAATAACAAGGGAAGAGAATACAACCGCTCACCACCTGCTGACTGATACCTGGCCAGACCCGAGCAGTGGTCTAGCCCTTCCGGGTAACTGCCCCCAGTTTATATACTGGGCACGACGTGCTGTGGTATGGAATACCTCTTTGGCTAGTTTGGGTCAGGTGTCCTGTCTCTGCTTCCTCCTGGCTTCCCCTCCTCCCTGGCAGAGCATGAGACTGAGAAAGTCCTTGGTCAGACTAAACATGACTTAGCAGCAACTAAAAACATCAGTGTTATCAGCATTGTTCCCAGGCTGAAAGTCAAAACCACAGCACTGCACCAGCTACTAAGAAGGAGAAAAATGGCTGCTATGGCTGAACCCAGGACATCAGCCCATGTCTCTGCTGGGGTTAGAGTGTCCCACCCTCTCTCCAAAATGCTGCGAAAGAGCCATCGTGATTGTTAGTAGAGTCATGTGCATGTAGCCTGCAAACCCCTCCATGGCAGGATAGTTAAAGAGTGGTATTCAGCTCTTTATTTGGAAAACTTTGAGGGGAGAACAGTGTCAGGACAGAACAAAAGTGAGTTCTGTCTAAGAGATAACAGTTTTTAAGAACACTGCTCTGCTTGTTGTTTCCAGAGAAACCTCCAGTTTCAGTCTTCCTTGGCTGAATTATTTCATTATGTCATTTCACATAGGAGTCACCACAATTAGAACAATCTCCATCCTCAAATATAGAAGAATCTGAGCAATTTCTTTGTAACATTTTGGGAATGTCTGTATTGTTTTTCTTTATTTTTATGGAAGAGTTTTATGATTTTTGGCATCTGCAGGTAAAAGGAAAGCATTTTTTTTTAACTCAGATTGGGTATTTGTTGATGTAATACTAAAATGCAAGTTGAGTGTGGGAAATGTTCCTTAAAAGCAGAGCAAGAAGTAATTCTTATTGCATGAACCAAGGAAAGTCACTGTCAGTCACTGGCTGAAAAAAATCCTCTTTTCTTGAGCCATTTTTATTGTTTAATACACAGAGAATTTACTCTTGAGTCTAGTTGCAGCACTTCACCCTGTTCCTAGGGGATTTTTTTCTGCAGCCCAGATGGTGAAGCTATGCATGACAATGTCCTTTTGCTATCAGATCTCTGAAATGTAATGTTGCAGGATTCCAGGTGCTGGGAGGTTTATTTTGTGTTCTCTATTGCTTGTGTCAGTGTTGTGGAAAGAAACATGATCTGGAAAAAATGCATGCAGGACTGATCTAAAAGTTCTGATTTCTGATCCATGATTTCTCCTCACTTTTTGTTCTTAACCCTGAGAGGATGGAAGTGTGTGTACTGTTGGTCGGTTTTGTACTGAGTATTGGCTTGTGTTCATACGTTCGAGGTGCTGTGCAGGCAGTGATCAGATGGCTGGCACTGCCCCTAGAGTCAGGCTAAGGTGATCTCAGTGCTGGCACTCTTTATAGCAAAAGGGGATGCATTTTAGAAGATTGGATATCTAAATTTTAATTTCTGTCATATTAACCAACTTACGTTAATATTCAGTTAGTCATCACCCATTAACAGGAAATGTACAATGAAATCTTTTAATTATAGGACTACTAGCCTGACTTGGGGTAGGCTGTTTTTCTCAGCAAGACACATGGGTTAATTAACTGATAGACACTGGTTGACTCACAAAATCCCTTATTTGGACTTCATTATAAGCAGACCACTATGGTTTCCATCTTCTTAATTCAGAATGCCAGATTTGCTTTTGAGAATTCCCAGAGTGGCTCATGTTTCCAGAAGCAAAGCTGCGTGGGAGACAGCTCGTTCAAAACAGCAGTGTATCTGTTTCTCTGAGTAATGGATAAACTACAAATCATGTAATTCCCCATCTTTGGCAGCAAGGTGGGCTGATTTACACTGATTTACACTGAGCCCTGAGTCAGCCAGATTGCTGTACATAAGGTGCCAGTTGGAGGGTAGAGTTGGGTAGAGACAGAAGATCTGTCTTGTGGATATTCTTCTGCAGAGATTTAATTCAAGACAGGACTGGTTGCTCCATAGCTGTATGAATTCATCATGCACTGCTTTATTTTCCTTGTCAAGGCTCCTGCAGAGCATGCAGAGGTGGATTAAGTTATGTACTGAATGTTAGTTTAGGCCTAATAGATATATTTTGGGAGATGTAAGCTCACAAAATCTATGTAATCTATGACATTGATCAAAAAGAAGGTTGTGTTAAGGCACACATTAGATAAATTATTGCAGCTTAATAAAAACTTATCACCTGTATACTGTGCAGAAAGCAGTTCACTTTTCTGTGAAATTTGAGATGTGGAGACTTTGCTCTTATTGTAAAGCCAGGCACATTTTCATCATACCTTATGTCAGAAGTAGACCCAAGTGAGGCAAGTTGTCTGTTTGCCATGGGTGTAATATTGGAGTCCAACAACTGGGAAACACTGTGAGACAAGGTCTGAAGCACAGGTAAGAGAAATGGCTTAGTTTATACTAGATATGAGGGACCAGGGAAAGTTCATAGAGCATACCCAAGAGGGAGAGGCTAGCCTAGTCTGACTTCATTTGATATTTGCTCAAGGAAAGTCATGATGGTGATAAGCAGTGGATCATTGAAATAACAAGGATATAGACAGTGCTTTAGCCCCAGCAGTTACCTTTTCCTGGCTAGTCCAGGACAGCTAACACAAAGTAGACATGTTTTCCTTAAGCACAAGATACCACACAATGGAAACTTAAAGGCAAAAACTTGTGCGATAGGAATAGGCTACTCTTCTGCAAAAACATATAGTTCTCTTGTTACTTGTTATATTCATGTCCTTTCAAAATGGATTTAACTGAACTAAAGCCTTTTTTTTTTTTCCTTGGTGACTGAAGTAATGGCTTTCCACAGTTAGTCTCCTTGCAACACTGCTACCAACAATTTAATTTTTAGTACACCTTGCATTACATTTATTTGCAGCTTCTATTAAATAAAATGCAGAACTGAATCTGCTATACACAGATTGGGGAAGTGAAAATGTCTTTTCTAGCCTGACCTGACTCAGATTGTAGAACTGCAGATCTGCTGAAATCCACTGCCTCTGACATGCCATGAAAATAAGGCATGGGTATGCCATGTTCCAGTCAGTAACATGCATCTCCTGCCATTTGAGACCTCTGGTCAATATATCCATTATAAGAGGGGAAAAAAGAACAACAAACCACAGCAACAGAAAAAGGCACTACACCACCTGAAGTAACAGTCCTGAACTTTAACTTTTTAAGGTTTTCCATACACTTATTGTGTTACAAGCTGAAATTTATGAAGTAGTTAATGCAGACAGTGTTCTGACTATTTAAAAATAGCTGAACACTTGGTGTATGCTAAATTAAATTGTTACCCATGTGGAAAGAGAGGGAAGCACGGTATGGTGCTTTCATGTCCCACCTTCAGTCATAAGAGATATAATTTACATGCTTTGCCTTAAAAATCTCCCTGTTGCCCAGGGAAGAAGCAGATCAAACCAGCATTCAGTTGTGTGTCATCAGCAGCCTACTCAGTTTGTGCAGGGAGAGGCAAGGTGGCTCATGGGAGAAGCTAAAAGAGTTGACAGATGAAGCCTGCAGTTGTTTAGGACTATGTATACTCTACATGTTATCTCCGTATGACCCAGCTATGGCTGGAAGGAAGCTAATCAGTTCATTTTATATTCAGTATTGCCAGTAGGAGGGGTTGTTAGAGGGGACAAAGATAATTTGTCTTTTATTTGATCCTCATTTTGATTGTTAAGCAAATGGGTACCTGCAGTAGAATGGGAAGTATCTTGCTGCTTGGTGGTGACCCCAGCTGCAGGCTGTATACCTTCAGTCTGCCCAAAGGGATGCCTCAGCAAGGAAATTCTAATATTTTTCCTAAAATATTTGTTGTGAATACAACAGATTCACAGTCGGAGAGTGAGGCTTCTCCTGAGAAACGGCCACGGCTACTGGATGACAGTAATGACAGACCTGAAGAAACCAGTCGATCCAAACAGAAGAGTAGACGCCGATGCTTCCAGTGCCAAACAAAACTGGAGCTAGTACAGCAGGAACTGGGATCATGTCGCTGTGGTGAGTACTGCTTGTCAGTAGTGTCCGGCTTTCTAATGCAGCCATGCTTGGATCCGTATCAGAAGTAGAAATACAGAGAACTCTTACATTTTTTTTTTAATCTTTCAGAGATAACTTTTAACAGAAGCCATAGCTTCCACTGGTAGCAGAAAGTTATAATTAGTTCCTGTCTAATTTCCCCTTTAAAACTTTGGCCTTGATGTACTGCCTCAAGAGAGCTCAGATGTTAATGAATTTAGCTTCAGAAGTCCCTGTAAGGCGGGAGAGCATCATACCCACTTGACAGGAGAAGAAACACAAAGCACATTAAAATACGCAAAGATGACAGGGTTTTCACAGAGCTTTAAGAAACATAGGTCAGCATCTACGTTCTGCATTTTATAATTACATTATTATTAAAAAGTTTAAGCAAAAACCCACTCTAATTGAAAACACTTTCTCATAGTTAGCTCTTGGTGGGGAAGACCTGTCCATAATACTTAGTTATCCACCCTGGCTTTTCCAAAGTTGATAACACTGTTCAGTTAATTGAATTGAGGATGATAATCTCATGCAGACAGCTAATCTGGGGTTTCATATTACATGCAAATAATCTTTCTGAAACAATAATTAATGTGACTGGATTCCAGAGGAGTTCCTCTCTCCTTTGTGGAACAGTTGTGTTTATAACTGGTTTAAATGTGCTTGTCAGACCCAGTGAGAATGCACAGGGTAGTTTTACCTGCTAATTATTTTTACATATAGTCATGTGTTGCAAGCTTATGCTTCTGTTCTCTGCTCATACTTGTATCAATACATGCAGAGAAATTTGTTCAGTTACTTCACTGTGTCTCAGCAGGGGGATAATTTCCAAAGGATTTGCATATACAATAAGTGCAATTCACATTGCACCTGTGAATTGGAGGATATTGTACTAAAATGTTTTCTGGATAGAAGGCATGTCTTTCAGAGCATCAATGGGGGGAGAAAGGATTAGCTAAGCTAGTTACAAAGACCCAGTTAAATGAGGCAGACCTCATTTATATATAGTATATAAATGAGTTCTAAATAACGAGTGAAGAGAGCAATAGAAAGTGGCAAAGATTCAGTGATTATCCTTTGTTCTTCAGTATCTGTCTTCGACCTTTAGAGATTACTTTTGTGTTGTGCTCCTTTGGACATGACATAAGCTTTGTTTCAGGTACTGGGGAACTGCTGTAGAACTAACATATGTTATCTTGAAGCCACCAAACATGAAATCAAAAGCTGTAATGTAGAAATTCTTATTATGGAAATCCTGTGTCTGAATACTTTGAAGTATCTAGTAACATTTTTACCAAACTAAAGAAATTCAGCACTGTCAGTGACATAGTTTGGCATGGCCTTTCCTGCTCAGCGTGGTAGGGGCAGGAGTTTCTGCTCCTGGTATTCTGCTGTCACAGATGTCTTGAGGCTGCTTACAGGGACCTGACTGAGATACAAGAATCCTCCCTAATACTGGGAACAAGGGAATTTTACAGGTTTGGGGGGAATTGAAGAAAAGCTGATTTAGAGATTATGTGCTGTTATTAATCTTTCCTGCATTCTGCAAAACTGGAGCTATGTAAGAGCAATGAAGTTGAAAACAACTTTTTAAAAGTCCTTCCATTGATTAGCAATGTTTTTCGAATTATAAAATCAGACCTGCCTTTTTTTTTTTCTTTCTTTTTTTTTTTCTTAAATTGGATGACAAATATGGCTCCTCTCAAGTTTTCTTGAGGTAGTTCCACAATTCAACACTGTTGCAATACGAATGTTGTAGAACTTGTTCTTTGGATTGTTTTCACTGGATATATACACCTTTATGGAAATAATTGTTAAAGGTCATAAAATGTGTTAATAAAACATGACTAGGAAACAAAAAATTCTGAGTTCCTCAGCAATAAGCGAGGAAAATAAAATTTACTTTCCTACATTATATATTGCATCCTATATAGTTTAAAGTATGTATAATAAACATTTCTATCCCACACATTTTATAAGAGAAGGGCTGAAAAGACTGTATCTTTGGTTTATCTGTGCAGCTGTAACTTTTAATTAATACTGTATTCAGTACATATGTGTTCCCTGCAATGGAATGATCTCCTGTAATGTGAAAGTAAGCATACCATGTGCTACTTAGTAGTAAAGTTAGTAAGTAAACCTTACCACTGAGCAACACAGGTCATCTCAGCTGCACATCACCTGAACTGCTTTACCAGTACCCACCAGCTTTTGTCATTTTACATAGGTGCCTTGGATACCATTCTCAATAACTTTGCCCCTGCTATCTGTAAAACTAGGTTGCTGTAGGTCATGAATGACAAGCCAGCTCAGAAACCCTGGGGAGGGGATGAAGGGAAACAGGCCAGAATAAATGTGTTAAAATTCTCATTAATTTAAAATGTTTTCTAAATCCGCATGTGATCAGGTTATCCTTTTTGTCATAATGTGAAGCACTGGTAACAATGTGTATTTAATTGAAAAAGTTGGAAATACAATCAGCTGGTGTAGAACAAGCCTGTATATCCTTCAAAAGCAATGGCCAAGGTAGAACATTTTTTGATCTGGACTTTCTACCACTGCTATTAAATTCTTGGCATTTTATTCCTTAACTGAAGCAATGGAAAAAAAGTAGAAAACCCCCTCAACTTTAAGCGTTAAAATAAATGCTGACAGTCAGAATCGATAAAAAGGCAGACACGAACTTTAGAAGGACAAATGTGTGTGTTTTGCTTGGATGTAAGGAAAAAGGATTAACCACAGAAATATGATGTTATTCCAAAGATGCGTCTGAAACACCGTTTTTAAAATCTAGATTAACTCCACATAATAGCAGTTTTATTGTTTGCTATTACACATCATCTTGCCTCAATGTTAAAAGTCCTGGAAATCGTCTCCTTTTGTTTTGGCGTCTCTTCCAGTGGGATTTTTAGAGAGACATAGTGGAAAGAGAAATTTATACCTGCTGGACAATGTTTTAATATAGATATACCTGCAAATATTACTCCAGCGTAGCTGGGACTTGTCCAGCAGGGCACAACCTTTTTAAAAGGGGACAGAGTAGTCTACTTCTTTATCCCAAATTCAGAGATATTTTGGAGAGACTGCTGTGTTGGCTCTGTTGTCTCCTGTAGGACCTGTCCTAGACAGGTGTAGAGAGGTGATGCTGCTGAGCTTGTTCCTTTGACAGTACATGGAATTTTAGACAGATCTGACAGTTCTGCAGGGCTTTGTCATGAAAGAAGACAATTCACCAGAAATTGAAAAACAAAAAAAGAAACCAGCAAGGGTTCTTTGAACACAGAAATTTTTCAGATGTAGAAAATGTGTGTATTTTCATACACAAACACATACACACTCTCAAGATCTTTTTCGTTCTGCTTCTGCTTCATACAAGTTATTAACTGCTGACAAGAAATTCACATCTCATAAATAATGCTTAAGAGCCATTGCTATATAAATTGGATGTGTTATGAATTGTGATGGGCCTTTTTCTAGCATTCTGTGCCTGGAGCAGGAAGAACAGAGGATGTCATTTTCATTAATTTCTAATGTGGTGCCAATTAAAGCCAAGGAAGGAACTCGGAAGAGAAGAGTCACAGAGCTCCCCTGAATCCTGTGCCCTGGGGCTGTCAAACAAGCGTGCTGCCAAGCCTCCTCTGAAAGTTCCAGTAAATTACATACTCATCCAGCGCACACACAGACAAATTCAGCTTCTCTTTGATCTTCAAAAGAGCAATTTGTAAGACGAGTTCTGAGCCTCTTCACACAGCGAACTGGGAGAAGTGATAGGACTTGTTAATTGCTGATGCACTTTGCAAGCTTCAGTGAGAAAGAGAAATTTTAAAATGAATTCCCATTTTGTGCCTCTGACTGGATAACCTTTAAATCAACACTGCTAGAACAAAACTGTCTTCCTGTGAAGCGTTTCTAGATGACAGTTACACTAGGCATGTTTTCCAGGCAGCGATGTTCTCTGCTTTTGGGTGGGCCTTTCAACAGTTTAGTGTCTTCTGGTGGATAATGGTTGTATTGAAATAATGTATTTATTTAATATTAGATTTAGTAGGCAGTTATATAATCAGGAGCTTGCAAGAATCTTATTCTTCAAGTTCCATTCTATTACAGTATTTCTGCTGGAAGTGCAAGCAGTCCAAAATCAATTGCCAGTGATCCTTGATCTGAAAATTATGTTGTCAGTTCAGTGATAGGATAGCAGGTGGTACTAGAGCTTTGTCTAAAATGAGGGGAGTGAATTTGAGAGTGACGATAGCTATATAACATAGAGTTCTGGAAGGGTGTTTTAGAAAAAGACAGGTTGATTATTTGCAAATAATATGGTAAACCTATGGGCCTTGTCCTGCTCAATAGCAATATGCATCTTGTCAACTTGTGCGTTTTTAAAAGACAATGAACTTTAAACTTCTAAGACACAGAAATTATTTGCACAGAAAGGATAGCTTAATTTTATGGCAGAGGCTTATATTTTACAGCAAATAGTTCTGGTATCACTTGCTGTGTAAAGCCAACACAGAAGTTCTTTAAATATTGTTGGAATTGCATAAGGTGCATGAGGATATTCTAGAGGATCAGTAAAGGATTTTCTTGCATGTCGTGTTAGATACAGTCCCAGTCAGAAAAAAATCAGTACAGTATACCAGCTCTTCAGTATCTGTTATGTAGAATAGTTTCTCGTTTGTAGGCAACATCCTAATGGACACGTCTGTAGCTTGAAGTCCATCTGTCCAGAACTCTTGACAGTCAGTGGGGTGGCCAAGATAATGGGCCCTAGAAGTAAGTCAAGCCTTAGTTTTCACTAGCAGTGCCTTAGAAAGATGTTGTTGATTTGTTTGTGTGTTTCTCAGATAGGAATCTCAAGATTTTCATGTTCTTTGGCCACAGTAGATGCTAAATAGGATGGGAAGAAGTTGAAACCTTCCAGTTTGATCAGACCTAACTGCTCAGTTGTTGTGCAAGCTGAACAAACACTCATTAGCCCTATTTCTTGCCTGTGTGGACAAGAAATATTTTCTTGGAGTTTTACTGGCCAAGGTTATGTTGTAGCAAGTTATAATTTCCCAGAATACAGACTGACTTGAACAGTTCTGTGTTCACCGCTGCTTTTGGAGGAGACTCTGCAGTAGATACTAACCTCAGGCATGGGTGAAGGCAAAACATGTTGGTTTGCTGTTTTTTCTTGTGAGATGTTGGCAAGTATTGGTGTTTGTCCCTTCCTGGATTTGAAGGGATGCACGTTCACAAGTAGCTTCTACAGCAGTAAGACTTTCAGTCAGGAAATGAGAGTCTCACTTTGCTGGTTAGCCAGAGTGGTGCCTTGCTGCGCTGAATGTGTGGGATGATGGCTCAGTACACTTGGGGTACATCACAGACTCCTCCTTTATAAGGGCATAACTTTCCTTCCTATCTAGCTGGAAGTTTTATGTGGATATAACTTTATGCACATGGATCACTGTCCACTGCTCATTGTGATTTAGATCTAACTACTAAAGCATGTCTCCAGAAAGAGGACAGATTTTAGTCTTCACAGTGTACAATGTGCTGGGTGTCTCTGTGATGGTGTTGAATATGACTTTAATGCAAACAGGATAAATCTCATCTTAAACTTGTATTAGAACTTGGTGAAATGCCTCATCAAGATGTGATCAAAGTGGGTAAGATTGTCTTGATAAAATGGTGGCTTGAAAAAAGTAGCTCAGAGGAAAGCTGACCTTAAGGTAATGAGGGAATAAAGCCATGGGGAATACATTTATCTTGCACTAGAACAACATTAATAACAAAGTGGCATTACATCTCTTACAGAATTCCCTACCAAATCCTAAACCAACTCCTGACTTAAGTCTGATGCCTTCTAAAAATAATTTAGTACTTGCCAAATTATCTGTCTGTCTCTATATAATTAACAGTGGAAGGGGCTTTTAAAACATTGATGAGTAAACGCAGATTAAAGGAGATCCAACCACTGTGAGAAAGCATTATAAACAAGTTGTAAAAATCTTTCATTTTAGCAGGGACAGGAGCAAAACCTTTTTGAAATATTTTGTAAACTTGCCTTCTAAACCACTTCAGAAACTTTTCTCATGTCTACATATGCATATATATATGTGTGTGTATATATATATCTATATATATATATAGACTCACACGGACTCATAAGCGTAGCTGAGTAGTATAAAAAAAGAGTTTTCTGGTATGTTACTCTGCTTATTTTTCTACATTCCTGTTTTTAATTTAATTCTGTATAAATCTGTAACAACCTGGTGGAATACTTTTCTTGGGATTTTTTGAAGTGTCCATCACTTCTGGTCTTCTGCTAAGCAGAGGGGTAAGAGGAAAAAAGAACAGACTCATATCAAGCATTTTTGGTAGCTACCAGAAACAAAATGTGGCCCCACAAAAGAGACTGTACCGTTTCTACAGATAACTGTAGACAGGTAAGTCTCACTGTAAAACAGTCATAAAACAAGTGGAAGAAAAACAACTGCAGATTCTTAACTTGTATAACAGAGCTGCTTGTTCATAAACACAGGAGATGAGGCATTTGTTTGGATTGTGCCAAAATAAATTTGGAATGATTTGATTTACTCAGTTAACTTAGAAATTATCTTAAGAAGGACAGGAAGAAAGAAACAAATTTGGAATAGATAAGGAACTAAAAATAAAAGCTCTTGACAACTGCACAATTTTTGTACATAGTAGTCCAACATGTATTGACACTAATGTTTCTTTTAAATCTTGGTAAAATATTAAATTGTGGTTCCATTTCCATGGAACCTTTTTCTCTGGAGAAGAATTTGTAATGGTGCTGGTCAGTTTACGTTCTAGATGGGTAAGGTTTTTCTGGTACAAACCAAAATGTCTTCAGGACATGAAT
This sequence comes from Pezoporus occidentalis, assembly GCF_034315485.1. NCBI lineage: Eukaryota > Metazoa > Chordata > Aves > Psittaciformes > Psittacidae > Pezoporus > Pezoporus occidentalis. Next base: position 5,389,150 of record NW_026915376.1, read on the forward strand.
ATATGTTGGTATAACATATGTACTTCGATTGATTAACATTAAATATATGCACTGCTTCTGGAGATTGGGTCAACCAGTTCAAGAAGAAGTATTAAAAGAAAAATCCTCTTAGCAACTGGTTGCATACTGTAATTCTGGCAAGTCTTCCTGCCAGGCCTTAAGATGTACCATATTCAGCTGCCTTCTGTTGACTGTTGTCCTAAGATAGTTGCTACCAGAATAGGTGTTTTGCCTCAGGCATTCAGCCATTCCAGTAATGCTTGCAGCTTAGCTTACAAGCTTACACTCCTGTTAAGTGTTAAAAAAAGGAAAACTATTGAAGGTTGGCTTAAAACTGGAAGGCGTTTTTGTTTTGTTTTATAAAGGTTTTATCCCAATATTGTAATTTGATAGGGAATATGCGCTGTTAACTAGTGTTGGTCTGCCTGGGTAGTATGTATTCTGAAAATTCTGGAAATTAAAAGCAGGTGACTAATTGGTGACTCACGGGCTTCAAGGGTAGGACCCAGAAAAAAACACTTTAGTGCCTAGGCTTTAGAAAATCTGTCCACAGCTTTGAAAGTGTAAATAGAGTTCATGGTCTGCTTGTAATTAGGAATCATGAAATAGTTTGAAAAGGCTCTAGTATACTCCCTCAGCTTGTTCAACTAGTGTGGCTTTCTTACTGCATGTGCTGATTCTGATTTCTTCCACTATGCTACTTAAGTTCTGCAGCAGGCGATTCTCCTGATTCAGTGATGTATAGTGTGCCTGTTAGTTACCTTCTTCAGTCCCAATCAGTACGTGTTATTGAAATGGTCAGTTGGTCTCTCAAGTCCTCAAGTTCTCCTTAAATAGAACAAGTTAGCATGTTCCTTTTAAAAACAAACCAAAAAAAAGAAGTTTTATTTTTACACTACTGATGTACCCTTCAGGTTCTATACTATAGTATGAGTGAAAAAATAAGCATTTTGTTGGTGTGCTGCATTTGGTCTCTTCTTTCATACATGCCTGTACTGTGGTTAAAGAAGAAAGGAGAATATACGCTAAGAAAGCCACATTAGTTGAACAGTTGAAGATGCAGTTTTTAATTGTCTTGCATACACAAGAGATGCATGCCCTAGCTAAGACTATCTTATTTCTAATTCTGTCTCTTTCAGTACCTTTAGGGAAGAAATTTGCTTTGTATCAGAAAATGAAGATAATAGCTACCTACCTGCCTGACGTTCAAGGAAACATTTTTGAAGGTTAAAGAAGCTCTGCCTTTACTAATCAAAGTTCTTTCTTTACAGTGTTCTTATTTATCCGGTCTCACAGGATTTGATTTGAAGTCAAAATGTTAAAGCTTCTCCAGGGCTGTGTGCTTAGAAAGCTCCTGCTGATTGGCAGAAGGCTGGAGCAGTTTGTTCTCAAAAGGAGAGGTACTGCCTAGATACTGCATTCCCCATCAAAGTGAATCAAACACATTTGTCCATATGTTAACAAATAGCTTTGCAAGTATGTACTGATTTTACTAATATGCTTGATGTTTGAAGTAAACAGAGAAGGCCCAAAAACATGGCATAATAATCTGACAAACCCCAAAAGAACATTATAAGTTAGGTAAACTGGTCATCAAGTAAGGCTTAGGTAGGGTGGAATGATGCCCAGTAAATTTTGTTGGTGAAAATATAAATTCTTCATAGGAAGACCTAGAAGAAAAACGTCACACCAATTGCTGCATCAGAACTGGGAGGACAAAATGGGTATGGAAAAGAATTGTCAAAATTTACCTCAAAAAGTCAGGATTTTTTTTCAGGAACTGCAGCTGGTTCACACACAAACTAAAGGGGAAGAATGGAAGTGTAGGTATAAGTGTTTATTTTCCTTCATGGTATAAATATGGGATAAGTAGAGCTCTGAATGGAGCTCAGTTTCCCTTTGGTTAGAAGAAGAATTACTCTTGACATAGATTGCAAGAAGTCACAGGAATAGAAAGCTTGTGTGGAGCAGAATGTGTAATCTAAGAGACCCTGGACATAAGGTATAAATAGGGGATAATGATATAAAATAAATTTCATTTAGGTTTAAGAGAGCTGCTTCTCTCCAGTGATGTGACCGGCAAGCCTAGCTGATGTCAGACTGTGGATCAATACACTGCAACCTCTAGAAAGCTATTTAAACTCAAGACATAAATAATACAATTCAGGAAATATACCGAAAGGCAGACTTGGAGTCATATTCAGCATGTGGTGATTCAAAGTCAAAATACATGCAGGATTCAGGAGAACAGAATTAATACAACACGTACAGTATGTTGGTATAGACTTTCATTATTCATTCCAGTTCTTTATTAGTAGCTTTATCTTTCATGCATTTTCATTGGGCTAAACAAAATGATACACATACATTATTGAATCACTCAGTATTGCTTGCTATTTTAATTAAGTTGCTGGGTACACTTGGGCTTTTAATTAAATCCTCAGCTTTTGGCAGAAGTGTATTAGCTCAGGTGGCCCTGGTGTAGACAGAATTCTAGAAGTACTAATACCTTGTTCTTTTAAAAATGTCAAACACTGCACAGGGCCCCTGCATTGGTGTTAGGATGGCTCTGTCGTCCACCTGCCCTTTCTCAAGAGACTTTTTCTAAGATTTCACACTACTCAAATCTAAATGTCCTGGGTAGGAAACAAATACTTGGGCACTACATTTTTGGCATAATTCTGCTTTATTACAGCATGTCCTGTCCTTTGGATTCATTCCCTCACATCCTACGGGATATAACCTTGTGAAACTGAGAACAATGTGGGAGATGCAGTGTTGTTTCAGTATGTTCTCAGCCCTGCAAACATGGCAGTGAACATTTCTTTCACAAGTGTAGTGGTAATATTAATTTCTCCTGAATATAACGTTACAAGATCACATGATTATTCAAAAAAGCAAACACTTTTCACCTACTTAAAGTCTAAATTTTCCCCTTTGAACCTAGCTTTTCCTCTCCCTCAAGTTAGTTGTACACTGGTGTTCACCCTCTGGCACCACTATTGATGCTGCAAGTTGTTGGGAGCAAAATTGGTTGAGTGTTTTTTGGTGGTGGGGCTTTTGTTTTAGTTTTATTTTTAGTTTTTTTAATCTCTTGTTAAATTAACTTTTGTTTCAGTTATATTGAGAAATCATGTGACATTAAAATGTTAATTTCTGTGAATGTGCATCTATAAGCATAGATGAACTGGGATCATACCCCAGTTCCACAGGTGTTTCACCAGCTGTGCTAGCTAGTAAGTCAGCTTGTAGTGTCTCAACTACTGCTCTTGCCTGACTGCTGTGGGCTGCAACTTATGAGGACAGTGTATAAAGTTGGAAGGAGAGTCTGCATATGAAATGTGTAGGTTAGTGACTTCTGAGGTATAAAGCAGTTTAAAAGTGAGTATTGATTGCATGCTATGCCCATGGAAGTAATCGTGTACCTGGGTTGCTGCATTAGACTGTCTCTGATAGATGTTGGCCTTAACTCCTGGATCTAGAGTGGGGTGAAGAAGTTGTGATAAACTCTTGTGTGCATGTGTTCTGTAGAGCAAGAAAATTATTTGGTCCAAACCAGAAGATTTAACCCCATTTATTTTGTGGTACATGGCGAAACTGTGGTATGATCCTGACTGAGACCTGCAGTACTTAGTAAGGCCTGGCCCACAGCAAATTTTGAATGCTTCTACAACTTTTATTTTATTATTATTCTTTTTATTTCTATTACAAAGCAATTAAGTTTGCTGTCTGTATCACTTTGTTCAATTGCGGGCTCTTTGAAATTCAGAAATAATTTCCTGAAAACCTCAGTTCTGTTCCTGATGAGGCCCCCTCCTTTTGTGGAGTTGGTATCTACTAAAGCAAAACCAGAACTTGAACCTAGGACACTGCCATATCTTAATTTTTTCCCATTCCAAATACACTGTCTTCAAAGAAACAGGAGGAGACTGTTTCTTTTGAGTTCTTCTTAGTTCTAAAGTCAAGGAATACAATAGTGTCTTATGTAGAACCTCCTTGAGGATTGTTGATTCAAAAAAAAAAACCTAAAAAATCAGTATGTGCTCTGCCCTCAAGTGATACAGATTCTCTGTTCAAGATTTGTGTCACATTTAATGTAGGAAAAAACAGTTTGACAGCTTTCTGTGCAAGTAGTAAGATAAATAGCAGAGTGAATGTGAAATAGGGATAGCACAAATAGGGATAAAACATAGTTTGTTTGCAGAGTCTCCACAGTGCAAAACCACATCTCTTTTGTGCTCCCTAAAGCAGCTTCCCAGGCTAATGATCTTCAAGAAAATAGAGAGAAAAACCTTTGAAACACAGATTATACGTGGCTGAACTTGGAAATACAAAGTCTTGCCTTGCAGTCTAAAGAATTTTTGCAGAATCTTTTAACCACACCTGTTCAGTGGCTGTTACAGGATGAAGATGGTATCATCTTTATTTTGTATATAACTTTTTCCATTCATTTCCTGGGCAGTTTTTTCACTAATAGCTTTTTTGTCTCTAATGCCTGCTCATACATAACTGCTTTACACTGTTTGTGGTAGACAGCAAAATAGAGCATGGAGAGAAAAATATTGTTGTTCCCTTCTTTTCTCCTAAGCATAAACCCTATAGTAGAATTACAGAATGAATCTGCAGCATCTCTGAAGCATCCTGACTCTCAGACATAAAATTTTATGTAGCGTCAGAGATGTAACAGAGCTGTGTGTTCCTACCATGAAACCTGAGATTCTGACTGATTTCAGAGCAGGCTGGAAGTCCCAAGGGCATGTCCAGTCCTGGGAACAGGATAGCAGATTTAAAGAAACATTTTAATGTGTCTTATACCACTGCTTTTCTTTTCCTCTTTTTGATTCCGTTATTGATAATTTTAGTAGTATAAGTAAGTTTAGACACTCTATATAAAGAAGAAAATATTGACGGGCAAGTTGCAGTGACCATAGCAAATGACTAGAAAAATAATAAGAAAAGTACATTTCTTTCTACGGTGCATTTTGTGAATCTGCTGCAACTGTGCTGTTTGTGAAGGAATGTTAGAACTGAAATGCCTTGAGAGGGCAACTTTTAAGGTACTGTACATTAATATTTAGAGACTTCTAAGTTTGAGCACCTAGAGGTTAACATTCCCCATCCACTTTTCTTGGAATGGAAATGATAGAAAGACTTGTCTCAGCTATGGGTTTTTTTTTAAGTTTTAATAAATACATCTATTTGGTTAAAAAGCTTCACCATAATGTGGCTTACTCCTTTTTTTCCCTTGGGAATGAATGACAAGATTTCTAGCCAAGTTATTCCAAACTACTTAGCACTTAATCGAAGTTGATGACATTTTGCAAAGCTGAAAAGGGGAAACAGGAGAATAGTTTAGTTTGCTTATTTCCAAAAGGTTGTTGTTCAGCTTGTTGGGATTTGGTTTGGTTTTATAGAAAATGTCAGTAAAACTGAATGTTCCCCGAGTTGTGTTATGAAAGCTGACAATGCCAATGCAGAGCATTCCCCACAGCAGAGAGAGAAGAGATAATTAGAGTTTATGCAAGAATGGAGCTGTCTAGAGGGAGAATGGCAAGATACCAGCACGCTAGAATATTTGTATGCAAAATAGCAGTGCATGTAAACTGCACTGGCAGTTTTGCTAGGCTGGACTATAGTCCTTCCATTGCTGGATGTTCTTTTTGAACAGTATCCAAAATACCAGGGGAGCAAGCTGATTGATTATATTGAAATCCAGAGAGCAAGTATTTTCTGAGGTACTCAATCTACAAGTATTGTACCTTGGTAGCTGTTTGTTCTACTCTTTACATTCATTTCTTCCTATATCATGTCTTGAAAAACTGTTTCCCTCCCACACTTTTTAAATAGCTTTGTTGTTAGTATCATTTACCACACATTACATTATCTTCACAATTGGAAGGGATGGGGGAGATGTGTAAGTGTTGTTTTGGGGATTACTAGGTACTTTGTTGAATGATGCCCCGTTATTCTGAACAGTGCTGCAGCAGCACGTTATCATGGCATGGGCTGATCTTCTCTGCTGGCTAATCTGCCTGCTTGTGCTGTGTTCTATGATGTTTTATAGATATATTCACCTTTTAAAGATATGTTGAAGTCTGTTCTTGCACAGAAATCCACATATAAACTCACACATACCTTGTTTAGTAATACACCTTTGGGGGACAATTTTTGTAGCACCTTCATCTCTTGAGGTTGCAAGGTGCTGTTAAGTTCTGTTTGAACCTCTGTTGATTAGCATTTCAAATTACTCAGAAAGGTAAAATTTCTTGTGAAGTACATGAGGAAGTGAAAGTACACAGAACAAAATTCTGCACAGGAACAAGTGTATGTCATTATCAAGGCTACTTTGAATAGGCTTGGTATAGGGGATCTATACAAACAGAAATTGTTTATTAAATAAAATGAAAAATCTGGAAATGGCAGAAGCTGCAAATCCTGGCAATTTTGCCACAATGAAAATGATAAATAGCAGTACTAGTGGGCAGGTAAGAAGATTCTGAAGTGTCAGAAGCTCTGATTTTTTTATTGTAATACTGACTTCACTTTCTTTTACCTACCAATGGGAGCTTCTTTGAATGTATCAGGAGAGGTCACTGCAGTACATAAAGCTAAACTTTTAGAGCAGTTCATGCATGCAGTGAAAACATAATTGTCTAGCTTGGACAATTAAGATGATTGATGGTACTTGGTAATGAAGGGCTTTGTCTTTTCATTTCAACAATGATATTTGAATGGCTTAGCTTTTATAAATGCAAAAATGTACCTCTGCATAAGAAAGGTTCAGTTTTCTTCAGCAGACAAAACTGCTGTATAAGCCATATGACATGATCATTATATGGCAAAGTCCAGACGTGCTCACTAGTCTTAAAAATCAAAAGTATGAATATGTTGACTATCAGGGTAATTGTGGTAACATGCAACTGCTTTTTAGATAATATACATCAAGATGTTTCAAATAGGGAAACTTTCGAAAGTTTTCAAGTCACTTTTCAAAACATGTTCACAAACCAACCAAACAAATCTGTCATCTTTTAGCAGCTTTCTGAATGTCTTATCTATAAGGACCAGAATCTCAGGGTGGGAGAAAAGGGAGCTTCCTTTCTATCACAGTGCAATTCACATAACAGGGATCTTTATATTTATTATATATTTTAAAGTAACAGTGTGATGTTCTCCAGCAGTACATCAGAGGAGTCTGGGACTCCATACCTGCCCAAGGACATCCGCTGGAGCAGTCCCACCAGTGCCACTGTGCTTTCCCATCAGTAGTTTGCACTAATCCAATTATTGGGCATTTGTGCCATGTTCCAGAAACATGGAACCACATGGACCACTTCCTGTTAAGAAAGAGACAAAAAGAAATTTAAAAAAAAAACAGGGATCCTCCAAAATCACAATTTGGCATTTGGGTTGTGGATTATTATGCCATTTAGTTGAATTGTTTCTGATGCTTCGCATACCCTTTTATTGGTAATTTAGTAGCTTACTGGTTTCAGAATTTTAAGACAAAGTTAAGAATTAAATGTAGGTTTTAGCTAAAATATTTGCTTATTGTCATTCCATACTCCCATCTATCCAGTGCTCTTGAATGGAATAAGGAAAATGCAGTTGTTTTTCATCATCACTCACACACAGCAAACTGTAGGTCTGTGGTATTTTCTGGTCTTGAAAATGGAAGATTATTTTGTTTTCTGTCTTCTCCAATTGCCTTTTCTCAATAGATTCCTCAGGAATGATGAAAGCAACCTTACAGTTGCTTGTGTGTGATCTTAGACTTCCTCTGAATGACTCATCTTTATGGGTACAAGTAAAGCAGAGATAGTACGGTGCTTTATGGCTTTAGCCATTTATGTTCTAGTGATAAAATGGAAGTGAATTTTTGATGATAAATCGTGCAGTAGTTTCTGGGTGCTTAGAGGAGCTCAGAGGTTTTGAGATGATACTTCAGAATGGAAATTTCCAAGAAGTTTGCATTACAGGCCTGAGGAGTACGTGATTCATAGTTTACTTCTAACATCAGAGAACAACAATTGCAATGGTGTGAGATGTATTATTACATTTACTGGACTGAAATAATCAATGCTTGGAGTAGATGTCTGGCATATTTTTGGTTGATGACTAGGGAAACTAACTTTAGCTGGCAGGTGGATTCCCTTTTCCCATGCTCTTTCCCCTAGCATAATGTTATTTATTTTGTCTTCTAGATACAGTGTGCTAAAAGAAGCATTTCTGCAGTAAAACCCTTTAGGGAAGACAACCTGTATTTGATATCTTCCCATAACAAACTTGACTGTAAATACACGCAAGAGTTCATTTATCTAACTTGCTGTATAACCATAAAAGCAGAGTTCTCAGGAGAAAAGTTTGACCTCTAAATATGCATTGGCTTTAAGGAACAAAACAGAAGTACATATATTGGCCTACTGCCCCAGTGCACGTAATTTAATAATATAACTGTTGTAAAAACTGATGGTCTGGATACAACATCAAGTGCTTGTGCACGTGCAGACCACAGAATGTCCACTCTGATTTCCAGACCAGTGAAGAAGCAAGGAGTGAATACAGCAGGAATAACTTAACTGAATATATCCATTCTGAGTTAATCAGAACTGCTGTTACTCAATTAGCTACTATATAGCAATATTCAAGTCCTTTAAATTTAAAATAAAACCTACAAAAATACAAGTTTTCAATCTTTAAAGTGACTTTGGCATTTGGAGCGATTTTGGGACTAAAGATCTGAAGTCTTTTTTTGCAAGTGAGACTTGCAGAAGATCTGCATTGCAAAGAGAATAAACCCCCTCCATAAGAACAGCCCAATATATGCAAAACTATTTTAGTATTGTTCAAAATCTGCTTAGATACTCTTCCATTAGGTATTACCAGTTCTAATTAGCAGATACATGAATAGCAGTTTTAGATTACTTAGTTGCTGAATTCAGAAATACTTTTTCTGTTGTCTGGGAAAATGAACATCACATGGCATTCTTTGTGGACAGTTACTGAAATGCTGTTCAAGAACGCATAAGTACATAATTGACAAACAGAGAAAAAAAAATGTTTAATCTGGAATAAATACAGCAAATGCCACAGATTTTCCTACATTAAAACAGGTGCTCCTTAAGAACTAAAATGTGTTAAAAAAAGACATGAAGCTATGGGAAAGCACAGAATAGAATGTACTGGCGGGGGGGGGGGGGGAGTGTCAGTGGAAAGGAACACCATGAAGTTATACGGGTCTACAGAAGCCAGGAAGCTTTGTAGAAGGTGAAGAGATGGGCAATTGAAAGTGATGAATCATGTTGTATATTTATTTTGTTATTAGACCTGTAACTAGTGGAGTGCCTCAAGGGTCAGTACTGGGACCGGTATTATTTAATATTTATTTAATATATTATTTATTATTTATTTAATATATTCATCAACGATTTAGATGAGGGAATTGAGTGTACTATCAGCAAGTTTGCTGATGACACTAAGCTGGGAGGAGTGGCTGACACGCCAGAAGGCTGTACTGCCATCCAGCGAGACCTGGACAGGCTGGAGAGTTGGGCAGGGAATAACTTGATGAAATATAACAAGGGAGAGTGTAGAGTCCTGCATCTGGGCAGGAACAACCCCAGGTTCCAGTATAGGTTGGGAAACGACCTGCTAGAGAGCAGTGTAGGGGAGAGGGACCTGGGGGTCCTAGTGGACAACAGGATGACCATGAGCCAACACTGTGCCCTTGTGACCAAGAAGGCCAATGGCATCCTGGGGTGTATTAGAAGGGGGGTGGTTAGTAGGTCGAGAGAGGTCCTCCTTCCCCTCTACTCTGCCCTGGTGAGACCCCATCTGGAATATTGTGTCCAGTTCTGGGCCCCTCAGTTCAAGAAGGACAGGGACCTGCTGGAGAGAGTCCAGCGCAGGGCAACAAAGATGATTAAGGGAGTGGAGCATCTCCCTTATGAGGAAAGACTGAGGGAGCTGGGTCTCTATAGTTTGGAGAAGAGGAGACTGAGGGGTGACCTTATTAGTGTCTATAAATATATAAAGGGGGAGTGTCACGAGGATGGAGCCAGGCTCTACTCAGTGGCAAACAATGATAGGACAAGGGGTAATGGGTACAAACTGGAACACAAGAGGTTCCACTTAAACGTGAGAAGAAACTTCCTCTCAGTGAGGGTGACGGAACACTGGAACAGGCTGCCCAGGGAGGTTGTGGAGTCTCCTTCCCTGGAGACATTCAAAACCCGCCTGGACACATTCCTGTGTAACATTATCTAGGTGTTCCTGCTCCAGCAGGGGGATTGGACTAGATGATCTTTCGAGGTCCCTTCCAATCTCTAGCATACTGTGATACTGTAATTGTCTTGCTGAATCTATGTAGAACACTGTACACATGTCCAAGAGCTCTTTTATGTAACATTAAATAGCATTTATACATACACTTGTTAACCATGTGGAGAGGATATGTAAAAGCATCAGGATTTAAAACCAGTTTTTACCTACAGTGGTCTGAAACAACTTCAGCACAATCCATATCCACAGGGTTTCCTGCATCTGTTCTTACACGTCCATTGCAGATAAGACGAAGAACTTTATTTTTGAACTCATCTAGTCAGGTATTTATGTATTCTTGTGCCTGTAGTGGATGCTGGTTCAGTAATTTGAAGTTTTATTTCAAGAAATAAGGGAAGTCTTCACTCCATGCTTTCTGTAAGAGAGAACTGAGTGAAATGCCTGTTCAGTATTGAAGCCATAGTCCAAGGATGTTTTCATTTTAACAAAGAGACCTTGAATTTTGGGCACCTCAAGAAAGATATTTATTTGTGATATTGGAGTGTGTGGTATGATCCAGATTGAGATTGAAGTGGAAGCAATGATCACAAGGGTGAGATATCTGTCAATTCAGTCTGCATCCTTCCATCCATATTTCTGAGTAGCATATACCAATGAAGAAAACCTGTCTTTTTTTTTTGCTTTGTTACTAATAATGGGTTTCAAAGCCAGACACAGATAATAGCCATGGCTTTTCACAGCTGGTGCTGTTGAAACACAGAGCAAAGATAAATAATTTTTTCTTCACTTTTTTTTTTCTTTTTTCTTTAATAATTCCATGTGTGATACTCTCTCCTTTTCTGTTTCTTAACAATCACACTAACATAAAGGTAGCCTGTTGCTGTCTCTCACAATTGATGTTTTATAGTACAGGAGCTTAAAAGACATAACACACATTTTTATATATATAGATGTGTGTGTGTGTGTGTGTGTTATGCACAAACAATCACACTCTCAATTATTCACTTATTTTTATCCTTTTTCCATCTCAAAAATCAACGTTTTGTGGTTTTAATATCCTCTGAGCATTCAAGGAGCAGCAGTAATGTAAAGCATTCAGTGAGAGACAGAGTGATGTTCCTTGCACCGTCGGGCAGGAAAAATATTGCAGCATAGGCAATATCATACTTGTTTTCATGTATGGTGGACTACATGAGCCTTGTAATTGTGTGACTTTTTCTCCTACTATATCATCTTAATACTACTTACCGCTATGTAACATTCACTTTAGAGGCAGGAAATTTGAGGCAGTTTCTTTACTGTTATAAAGAGTTAGGGACAAATAAGAAAAAAAGTTTATTTTCTTTGTAGACTTGAAAGGGGTGGGTACAGAAGATTCCCTCCTCACCTGTAGGAAGAAGTATTTACATGTGTTTCTGAGTCATGTGCTCCCTGGAAAACTGAATAATATTGACTAGCTTTAGACAAAGAGACAGTAACCTTCGTCTTTTCAGCTACAGAGCAAGATGATGCGGCAGGACATGTCCCTGTGTCAAACGCCTGCTCACCCCCTGTGGTTAGTGTCAGAACAGTTCATGAAGAGAAGCTTCTGAAATCTGGCATAGCAGTGGAGCCATGAACTTTCCTGCAGTTACTGCCAACTTGGGGTGCTGGCAGTAAGGAGAAAGCAAGGTGCTTACATTTAACAGATCTAACTGGAATGTCTGCTCGCGAGCTCAACCCACAATACCATAGGCATGAATTTCAGAAATGACAGCCAGCTGCAAATAAAGTAGAAAAGATTTCAGAGAAGGTGATTAGCTTTTTCTTTTTGCAAAATTAGCTTTGTTACTGTGTGTGCATACCTACATTAGGTGATTTGGGGCACTTCCTCTGTGAGACAACGTTAAAAAAAACAAACCCAAAGCTAGTATGACTTGAGCTTTGGTACTATGTTAATAAATACTCAAGAAAATGCAGTAAGTAATCAGATGATTATTAATACCCTGTAAGGAAGATAGGTAAGTAAAAACTTAAAGCTGTCATTAATTTCTGAGAACTGAGTGATCCCCTGGTAAGTAATCCTTCATTTCTGATTCAGGTAAGATTCTGCCACTTTAACCAAGTCCCTAACTGTGTTTTTTTTTCTTCTCCCTTTCCATGGTAGGTTATGTGTTCTGTATGTTACATCGCCTGCCTGAACAGCATGACTGCACATTTGACCACATGGGACGTGGGCGTGAGGAAGCCATTATGAAAATGGTGAAACTGGATCGGAAAGTAGGGAGATCTTGCCAACGCATTGGCGAAGGATGTTCCTGAGTGCAAGACTGCAACCAAATGCTGTTCTCTTAGTTCACTAATGTTAGCCTTATTTAGGACAAAGTCAGCCAGACACCTTGTACTAGGCAAGTTTCAGACTACAGCCAATCAGTTTCCTTTCTTTAGCCAGCTGTCCTGGTACTGTAGTTTAGGGGTTGATGGTGGTTGAAATTGATTTCTGGCTGGTTACTAAGGTGCCTGCTAGCCACCGTATAAAAATAAAACATGAAGAAATACTATTTTTGAGCATGGCTAGTGGATTTAAACAAAACAAGAAAAATCCAAAGGCTTCTGTTATTGCTGGAGTCACTCTAAAAGCCTTATGCTGGAAACATTCCAGCTGCAGAGTTAAAACAAATAGTTGTATAGAAGCTGGTGTAAAAGTTTGCTATGCACATGGCTTTCGGACAAACTGTTTAATGTGCAGCCTTTCACCTCTTCACTGCTAGTGAATCCTGAGGAGGTGAAATACTACTAGGAGCAGCAATTGCAGCTGCCTAAGCCCAGAAGACCTGACTGGTCACTCGTGCCTTCATCGCGTGTGGCTTTTGAGTTAGGCAGTGTCACCAGCATCAGGGATTCTGTTGGGGGTAGGAACATCTTTCTGGTTCTTCCCAGGAAGCCAAAAAGAAAGGGGGACAGAGATTCTTATAAAATTTTTTATATCTATCTTACTATAAATAACCTATCAGGGTTGTTTGGGGTTTTTTTTGTTTGTTTGGTTTTTTTTCTGTTTGTTTTTTTTTGGGGGGGGGGTGTTGTTTTTTTTTTTTTTTTTTGGTTTGGGGTTTTTTTTTGTTTGCTTTTTTTTTCGTGGTTTATTTTTTTGTTTGGGGGTTTTTTTGTTTGTTTTTTTTTGTTGGTGGTGGTGGTTTTTTTCTTTCTTCTCAGTTAAATTATGATCTCACTATAAAGCCAACTCCATCCCAGAGCAGTAAATGGTGCATACTTTTTACATGGCATCCACAGTGATAGTATGAGTTGTGTGAACAGATTCCACATACCTTGAGCAGTGCAGCCATTCCCACTGGCCAAAACCTGATTGGCTCTTGTTTGCCTTTTGCTAAGTGCAGGTATCTGATAATTGATCAAATAAGGCTAATTCACAGCACAGTAGCCATGGCTGGATTCTACAGACTGACTTTCTGTAGCTAGACTTATATACTGGGGGGAAAAAAAGGACATTTTGTAGCAAACAGAATTCAGTAACAGTATTGGGGAACAACCGGTAAAACATCCTTTATCAGACTGAGTTCGTGTTCCTCGCTTCCAGAGTGTCAATGAGATAATCAAGTGGGCTCCATCAGCCTTCTTTCTATGCAGCTGAACGCGCTCATGAAAATCTCTGCCCGCATCTATTGCAAAGCAAGTATAGCAAGTGAATGTGGAAAGCATTACATGGAGTAGAATGTTTTGGATTTGGTTAGACCTATGGTTCTATATTACAGTATGTCACATTGAGCTGAGCTGAACTGAATTGCACCAGTCTTGTCAGTTTGGAAACAAAAAAGCAAATACTGTCATTGGCACATCTGCTGCACACAGGGTTTATGCAGGTAAAAAGGATTTGTACTGGTGTGGCGCAGCTTAATCCTGAATGAATTCAGCTTCTCAGCCTATTAGTAAGGTGTTAACAATCAGGTAAATATGTAAGAAAACCTGAGGGAGGGAAAGATTTCATCTCATCTTCAAATCCTGGTCAGGTATAAAACATCAGAGGGGTGAAGTAATGTATCACTTGGAAAAACCCCAGAGTTTTGGGAGTAAGCTTGGATGAGTCGTCTTCCATTCTACTTGTTACAGGTAATTAACTCCTTATAGGCCAAATCAGATTGCTACTTTGGTAGCCAGCTAGGAGCATTTAACAAGGAGACAACTAATTTAAATAAAAAGATTATGTATTTGCATCTCCACACACACTCAGCATCTGACTGCATTATTGTTAATTAACCATGGAGCAAATCAGAAGTGCCCCATCATATCATTATAAAATACAAACTATCCAGATGGCAAGCTGGTTTCTTACTATTGATGTTAGTCAAGAAGATAAAACCAGCACCAAAATCTTCCCTAATGTGCTGCATTTTCAGGCAGTGGTCTTCGTGAGAGGGACTGTCCAAGGATATTATTTACATTTGCCATGAGGAGTTTAAGCAAACATGGATTTTGGAGGCTGCTGTGATAAGCACTTTCTTTTCCTACAAAATCCTACCATAGCATTTGATGGGCATTCTGATTGACACATAAGACTTTTCTGCATTAATACTGAAGATGCTATTTTGTTCCTCCTTAATACTCTCTTTAATCTCATTACAAGTGCACAGATGGTTTCAAGGTGGCTCTTGAGAGAACACTACTTAAAAGTTCATGTAAATTATGGACAATGTTCACTTTAAACAAAAAGTTGGGGAGGGGGTTGTTCCTTTGCAGTATCTGTTCTGTGAAGTTTGTTAAACGTAAAAGAAAGCTTAAGTTCTTGTATCTTGAAAGAAGATCTTATTTAACCCTTTTGTGTTCTAGATTTACTTACACATGTAGCCTAGAGCTCAGTTTTAGTTTAACGTTGTGAAAATATTAAAAGGATCTTGTAACTTTATTCTTTTTCCTCATGCTAAAAAAATTAAACCAATCAGATTAAAGTTTGAATTCCTTTCTGCCTATTCCAACAGGTCTTGCTATTTTGCACATTTTCTCCTGCAGGTTTATTTAAGAAATACAAATGGGGAAAATACGCACATTAGGTCACTAACTTCAGACTGAATTTACAGCTGATGAAGGTGGACAGTATTTTCTGCCAGTTTGGAAGAGGAAAGTAATCTTTCTGCTGGGTTCAGGTTTAGTAATTTATTTTGTAAGCTAATCTGACTAAATCTACAGTAGCCAATTTGGTCGATTTCATTTTGAGGTTAGATATAGTAATCGAATTAACTGTTTTCATTTGATGCATACTGTACACTATATCATTGGCATCAGGGTTTTAATGTCTTAAATGTTCTTTCATCCATTTTGACAACTTCATCTAGAGTAGCTATACTGCAAATCATAATGGGCTGTATTAATAATGGATAAGTAGGGGAATAACTGTTGTTTCTTAATCATTTAGATGCTAGAAATACAAGGCTCATTAAAGGACTGTATTAGAGGGAGAGAGAATATCACAGTAATTATTTAAAAACAATTTTGAAAATTGTTGGGTATTGAAATTGGGCCCTGATTCATGGGATACATGCACACTTCTTTTTTTTTCCCCTCAAATACATGTGGGATTTTCAGTTATAAAACTGTGATTCTTGAACAAGATGGCTGTGTTAAGTAAAGGTAAGTTACGTAAAACAACTGTGCCTTTGCATCAAGTTTCAGGCCTATAGCTGGGTGTGAGCCAAGGCTTCAAAAAAGAGCAAGAACTGCCATGAAGGTTGCTATGCCAGTGCCTGTCCTTACCTGCACTGGTTTCTGTTTTGAAGCAGTTTAGTGTCTTCAATGAGAACCAATGTAACTAAACTGAAGTATCTGGGAACATGAACTCCTCTTCAGTAGTGCAGAGGCAACACCGTGAGCAGAGTCCCGGTGCAATTATAGCAGTCTGAAAGTAATATTAAACTCTTTTATCTACTCCATGGAAGGTGATAAATACATTCAAAACTTGAATTTTGCATGGCTTTCTTCTCTTGGATAAACTGTAGTCTCCTGGCCTCGTGAACACAATGTCCTGTTTATATAAACTTTGTACTAGTGGTGTTTAGTTCATTCTACAATCATAGCAGTTCCTTCTGTGACTATGCTATAGCTTAGATATAAATCTCTAAAGGATAAAAGCACTTTTTTTAAAATCTTACAATAACTATTTCAGTACAAAGACTCACCAGGGAAGAAAACTGATGCTAACAGCGTCATAAAAATAGAGGTTTTATACTCAAGAAATGCACCAGTGGAATAATTGACGGCACCTATGCTCACAGTTGATGTGTACACAGTTAGGTGCCCAGACAAATGAATTAACATTCTCTTTGTTGTAGTGTAGTTACTGAAATTGTCAGTCATTAGCACAACAGCAAAGAGATGGCCTAATCAAAAGTAATCTCTTAATGTCACAATGAGATTGTGGGCAATGCATGCTGGAAATAAATTTGTATGCTCCTGAGAACTTTTGTACCTAGAAAACTAATGGCAACGTTTAGAGACAACACTACTTTACTTACAATGAACTGTATTTACTGGCAGGAGATGTTTATTTCATCACTTAAATACCTTGTTAGGATTCTGCACACAGAACAAAAAGTAATGTAAGCATGTAGAAAATCATGGTTCAACGCAAAGGCTGATGGGGCAGGATCTGCTGTATGAGAATACAGGCCCTGTGTAACCAGTTCATAATCTTATCCTTAGCTGAGACTGTACATGCTTTGCTACACGAACACACTGGAAAACTGCTAAGAAGTATTCACAATGCACACTTGACATGGTGAACTTGTGCAGGAGTGGACTGTCTCTCACTATCAGCAGCTTTTCCAGGAGAACAACCTTTAATGCTGCTGGAAAGAGTCACTCTTAAATAACAGTTATCAAATACATTAGTGATAAGGACATTCTTTTCTTTCTCTTCCTAGTCTTGATTGATTTTTCTTTCTTTGTTGAGGCAATCAGCATGTGTAACTGGGCATTTGAAAGTAGTTCCACGTGAATGTTGTTCTTTTTGGCTTTTCAGTACTCACTACAGGAAGGAAAAAAAAAAGGCATAAACTTTGTTCTTGCAAGTAGAAGTGATGACCTCGTATATTTTACTACAGTGATACACTGTTTCTTCAATTAACTGAAAATTAATGCAGACTTGATTTACTTGTTCTGGATGTTAGGCGGCTGTGGGTTGTTTGAACTTCAGTTCTGTGATATTGTTCACATACACCTTCCCATAAACTCTGCATACCTCATCTTCCAATCTGAAGTTGAGTCAGGAGGAAAGAAGGTGTGAAAGCAGAAAGCAGAGAATGCAAATTGACAAGTGCTTAGTGATCATATCCACCTTCCTCTTCAAGTCAGCTCAGATCAGATCATAAAATGGTAAAGAAAGACACAAATATTTACTTGCCAAACAGCACCAACTTTTTTGACTCCGTACTACAGAAAACTGTTTTGCTTTATCTTTGTGAATATACCTGTGTAGAGTTTGAGTCAATTCTGCAACATACGTTCCATGCAAAGAAATGAAACAGGACTGTCTAATTGGAAACCGTTTTTGATGGATTATTTAGTAATAACTACATATTTTGCTACAGGACCTTCCTATTTTGCAATATGCTGCTATTTTCTTTGGAAGAAAAACAAGCAGAACTTTATAAGACTAACTGTAAATTATTTCAAATTTAGCACATGCATCTGAAGCAGTAGGAAAAGATAACTGAAATTTATATATAGTTTTTAAAGATTACTGCATCCTCTAACAGGGATTTGTTCTTCAGATAGTAGCAAGTGTTAATGGCAATGGTTTAACAGTAAGCAGAATGTTCCTTTCTGCTAAGTTTGTGCAAAGCTAATAACATGCAATAGGATGCTGTGAGTTAATAACTTGTAGCACGGTGCAGTGACTGTGTAAGTAATGAGAATAAAATTATAGAGACTTACTCTTGCCTGTCGGCTCTCCCTTCACACATGAGGACAGAAGATAGCACCCCCTCTTTCCTTGTTGTTTAGTTCCTTTTATTCTTTTTTCAGCTGCAGAAGTCACTTCCCTCTACCAAGCATGCTCGGGGAGGATGGAGAACCCTATTCTCACTAGAGTTGTAAACACTTCAGGATGTACCTCTGGATCAGAAATGCAACACCCTCTTTTTAGGGTTCTCAGAACATTTGAAAATGTTGGGGTTTCCTTCTCCTCTCAAATTGTTTGGGGTCTCTTTGAAGCAAAGTAAGTAGCAATCCTTAAAAACAGAAAAGCATAGCATTGTATCATCCTTTGAAAGGCCAGCCTGCATGATCAGTACTTCTGCATTAAGAAAGCTGAATGAAAGGCTCATTGTTAACATCCTTACTTTCATCTCTTCAGTGGAGCAAAGAAATAAAAATGAAAGACTCTTAGAGGAGGGTGAAGAGAAACTGAGCCTCTACTAGTTAAGCTAAATTCAGAGTTCATTCTTCATTCAGCAATAATTTGTCTATTTTTTTTCCTTCCTTCTCCTGCAGTGTTTAAGGTATGCTACATTTGCTTTAGATTCCTGAAAAATTTAGTTTGACCGGTTTCTGAAAACTCTCTTTTGACATACCACATCTAACAGCAGCTTGGGGAAGACAATGAGCTCCAAGAATAAGTTAAATTTTAAGTTAATCACTTAACCACATTTTAAAATAATGGCTCCCTGAGAAGGTTTAAACAGATCTACCATTACCAGCTTTGCGTGAAGCCTGCTCCTTTGGGATAGTACATCATGTGCAGCCAGAGGTGTCACCTTTATGCTGTCTACATGCAGACTTTCCTCCTCATTTCCCCCATGTTTATATAGATTAAAATACTAATCAGGTAAGCAGCTGTTAGTTACAAAGTCTATAGCTATCTTCAAGTCACACTGCATGCCTTTTTTTTTTTACTTTCTGGTTTTGACTATTTGGTCTCAGGTTGTCTCAAAAATAATAGTTCCAAATAGACCTTTCCGCACCTGGACACACAGCCCTACCTCCTGGAATATCAAGTGGCTGAAGCAGAATTAGGCTGCTGGGCTAAAACCAGTTGTCGCTTTCTGCTGCCTCATATTCATATAATCAGTTCTTGCCTGGTTTGTCTTCTGGGGAAATGTAGCATGTCCCAGTATCTCAATTTGCCTGTTTAATAGTAGCTGTAGTTTAATCATTACCAACTACTACAGACTTAGTCCTGGAAGCACCGTTATACTCATTTACAATTCTGTTAAAAATAGTCACCCTTAACAGCTGAGAAGTTTGAATGCTCGCAGTTGGATTACAGATATTTTATAATTACATGTGTCATGCTGTCCTCGGGGCATAGAACTCTGAAGTGTGCATGCTAGGTGATGCTGACCATACTCCAGCTGCCACCTTAATAGCAATACTTTGCCTCTGTCTGAGACAGGAATTCCTGCTAAATTAGTGGGAGCAGGGAAATAAATGCTATTTGAAACTTGTTATCCAGTACCTCTGTCAGCTTATGTTCTGGCGCCCATGCACACCTTAATTTCTCTACTCCCTGGTTTCTCTGCAGAAATTGCTGTAGGGTCCTCCAGCATCCCCTTTTGGGTTTCTCCATCACCTCTTTTGCAAATTCTCCCTCATTAACTACACTGCCTCCCCTCCCAAATCGTCATGTTCAAAGACAAGAGAATGTGCTGACAATGTAACAGTAGAGATGCTCACATCCAAAGGTACTGAGGCTTATATTGCCAGCAGCTGTTTCCATCTGTAATGAAAATAAGTGTTGAAAGACTGTTGCTGTTTAGTATATTAAATTCCTACACCTGTCTTAATACAGTAGAGCAAACAACATGTACTTTCAGTTTAAACCCCTTCTTCATCACTCTTAGACTGTAGACCTTCTCAATAAAAGGAACCTTAAAGCTAACTTGATACTACAGCCACTAGAGATGCAAGCAGCATTCAGTAGTACCTGTACAGGTACTGAATACCCATCCAGACCAAGAATAAAAAAAACCTCTAATTCTAATGTTCTACCTCTAATTCTTTCTTTCTGTTGTTAACCCAGTGTTGTTATTCTGTGGATAAAATACAAAGCTATCGCTCACTTGCCAAGTAAAGCTAAATGTTTATCAATCAGGCTGATTGATTTAACGTTCTTAGCATGTAGTTGATACTGTAGGTTTCTTTACATCAAGCTTCATGAAGATAATTCTTAGCAGTTACACACTACTGAAACAGGTAGATTAACATAGAAAACTTCTTGCATAAATCTCAGCCAGTTCCTTGCCTTTGCTGGTCTCAGTCTGAATTATAAAGGTAAAGCCATTTACACTGCCTCAGATGCATTCATGTGCAAGTCGTCCACTGGCTCAGCAGCTGCACTGTTATCCCAAGACCTGAAAGATCTCAGGATTCACAGAACCTAGCATCCATGAGTCCCTGAAGGCAATCAAGTTGTATATTGTACCTGCTCTTTCTAACCATGTTTGTTGTGCAAAACGATAAAATTGTTTATAAAGAGATGTAACATATTAAACAAGAAAGTGCTGATCTGTGATTGAATTGTGCTTTTTGGGGTGGCCTTCTTTTGTCAGCCTTTGGCTGACTGATAGCAGAAAGGTAAGAGAGGAAATTCAACAATCTATGACACTTGAATCACTCCACAGGAACTGAAAAGTGTTGGGCCCTATGCAGTTTGCATACATCCAGTAAGACAGAAAGATTAATGCAGCCTTTAACCATTTATTTCACACCATCCTTGATTCAGTCATTTAACATCAGTATAGATCAGTTTTCCTTGGTCAACATTCAGCACCTTTCTAGAGTAAAGGCAAGGAGGATCATTTATTTTGAGCACAGTCTGACGATCAAACATACCAGGCAGAGCTAAATAGCTACTAGAAGGATTACACAGTTTTGTGTAAAATGTACTGAAGTAGAATTCATGTGTTTTGAATACAACACTAAATGTCTGATTTCTCAGCACCATGGAAGCTGAGACTGGCATAAAGCAGAAAGCACAAAAGGCACTAGGCTTCCCCCACCATGTAATTCTTCACAGTAAGACAGTCTGACCCTTGCTGTTCTTCCTGTTTATGGATTTCTTGGTATAATTTTCTGTTTGAGAGTGTAACTAACTGTTAACTACAGTTTGTGGGTACTGTATAATTCCCTTCCTAGATAACTGCTACTTCAAAGCATATGAGAATAATGTAAGCATTAAGTATTAGAATGCCTAATTTTATCCTTTATTTTAGAACATATAGCTAAGGGGTTGATCTGCTAAATACAGAAAAACATAGAAAGCTAAACTATTAAATTCCTCCAAGGAACCTGTGTAAACTCTTCCTGCACAGAATTCATCAGCATGCTAATTCAGAGCTGCCAGGTAAAGTCTTCAGTTTAAAAAATCCCCAACGATAAAGTGACTTGCTCACTTCAGCCAGAAGCACATTCCTTATGCTACGCTTCTGTTGCGTACAAATTATTCAGTCTGCTGTCCATGACTACTGGGGCCCTGTCTGTGCCAGCATAGCCAGACAAATCAAAGCATTGCACACCGAGTCAGTGAAGGCGGCTGAACTTCAAAGGTTTGCACAAAGGTTTATACCATTCCTCAAGCTACTCCAGGCCTAGGACACTCACAGGCTGATCTCATGCACAGGTGTTACTAGATCAGATAAAACAGACTATGCAGCCTTCACTTGCAGCAGTTCATGTGACTTGGCAAGGATAGAGAAGCATCCACTTATCCCAAACTTACCTGGATGTGGTAGGCAGCTCTGGTACAGTTACAGGCCAAACTCACCCACGTACATGGATCTAGTTCTACCTGTGTATTAGTCCTTGCTGACTATGCCAAACCAGTGAAAGAAATGTCATCCCCAGTGTGACTGCTGTGCAAGTTCCTCATCACTCCAAAGTCATAGGCAGTATAACGAAGTACAGTCATTGTGCCAGGCTGAGACCTCTGCACCCCCCTCCATGCAGATAAGACAGGACAAAACCCTGCTACTGAGAGAAGTCACTGTGCGGTTTCCTGCACCATCTTTGATAGACGGACAGGAGAAAAGGGTAGTGATAGCAAGATACTGACAGTACCATGTTTGTGGAGCAACTGGACCTAGTGAAGCATCCCCTGTATTAGTTTCATGCTCTGCCCCTCCATCACTTGGCCACAAACTGCCTGTATGCTGCAGACCCTCTCCTCCAGCAGTGGGAAACCTCCTCTGCAATAACATACATCCACTTTCTCTCCTCAGACAAGTGACAGATCAACACTGGGGGAAATGCTAGAAGCGAAGGCGAAAGAGCAGAATTCTCCATGCCATCCGAGACTCCTGAAGTCCATGATGTAACCTTGCCTGTCCCCATCCCCCAAGTCGTGTGCCAGGTCCTGAACAACTGGCAAGCAGAGATCCGTGAAGAGACATGCATGGTCCATGCAAGTCTCCTTCCATCATCCCACCAACTCTTGTCCAAAGTCGCAGTGGTAGCTTGGTATTTGATGGTACTGGGACGCCATCAACCACCAAGACAGGGTTGGGGGGGATGTAAAACTTCAGTGGAAAGTCCTGACACGTAACAAAGGAAATTGCTTTGCCTTTTTTTTCAGCATTAGTTGTAAGCAGCCTCTCGTGGTATCCAGGCTAGCTACTACAGGTAGATTCTGTGTGCAGAATTTAGCAGCGCATTTAATAAACCAACAGCACCCATTTTATCATCTTGGACACAGAGTTTCATACAGAAGCTAGTTTTACTTATTGACTCAACCTGTGTGTGCAACAAGACCAAACTTTCTCCGGAATAAACACTAGATCCTTCTGCCACCGTCTGTCCCCTGCTCAAGATGAGCCCTGCCTCAGTGACTGCACAGTGCCAAGATGTGTCATAACATATCTGACTCCATGCTGAACTAATGCTTTGGCTCAGCACTTGATTTTCACAAGAAATGAAAAACAAATGACATGGAAGATTACTGAAAGGACAGGTCACTAGTCAGGGTGACTGTGCTCTACTGGACTGACTTCTTGTAAGCCATTTACATTTCTTAAGGTTAGCTGGAGTACTGTTCTTCTCCTTCTTGCACTAAAAGCATATTTGATTTTGCTTGTGATGTTGCAAATGTGGCTTTTTTCTCCAAGAGGTATTTGCCCTTTGGGAAAGGGATCAAAGCATGTAATCATATTTGCAAAGTACTGAAATACTTGTAAAAAAGTGTTACATACAGACTGTTAAGAGGCTGTCTGTCAGTATTCATTTCAGAATAGCACAAAGAACCAGAAAGCAAGCTGCTTGTGTGTCAGAGAAAGGGTCACACTTATTTATTTTTCTAAATATGAATAAAGCCAGTATGTGGCTTCTGAAGCAGACCATGAATAAAATAAACCCAGAAGCAAAAGGTCAGGGTTTAAAGGGCTTTCATTTAGGCTTTAGCAGCTTCAAAAGTAGAAATTCTCCATCTCACATGGCTAGCTCTTTCATAGCACTCCAATTTCACATCTGTATTTGTCTAATGATCAATGGACAAAGTTTATTGAACTGCAGCATTTAGCAGCTGAGAAGTAAAGCTGAGAAGCAAGAGATGTATCAAATAACGAGTATGAAGACTTCTGGTATCTGGCCAAAATGAAACTTGTTCCTGTATAAACTAGCAGCTCCTTCAGTTTGGCTATAAAGATTCCTTTCCCTTTCACTGGTATTTAAAGCAAACCTCTCTGGGAATGCTGCAGCACCGGAGAAAATGCACAGGACTTCTGTAAATCTCTGGGCTAATAGTGAAAACTTAAAGAAAACAAAACCAAACCCAACAAATACCAAGTGCCATGAACATGAATGAGTTAGCTATCGTCTCTAGGCAGCAGACAACACACAATGTCCCTCTTCAAAGAAAGTTTGCTATTGCTACTAACAATCCTGTAGTAAGCAATCAAATGCACAGCATTTTGGAAGCTAAACTGTGTCCAGCCTTGACCCACTGAGCCTCATGGCCCACCCTCTAACCTCAGTACAGCTGATGCTTTGGCATAAAGTTCATTTCCTATTGAAAACTTAAAATCATAGAATAGTTTGGGTTGGAAGGGACCTTAAAGATCATCTAGTTCCAACATCCCTACCATGGACAGGAACACCTCCCACTAGACCAGGTTGTACAAAGACCCATCCAGTCACACTAGCCTACAGCTGTTGAGCTGTATCATCTTTGCCTTTAAAGCACTCTGGACACCCATGATGCTGCACTAAACACCTGCATTTATTTAGCAAATGACATTAGCTGTGCCAGTTATATTGGTGCAACCAAACTGACATTTTTATTGATCCAGGGAGCCTGTTCTGTGTCTCTTCTCCATTATTTTCCATTTGTCCAATTAACATAAAAGGAGAGAAGAAAACCAGACTCTGACAGGATCCAGAATCAGCTAGAGAATTCATGTGGAACTACTCCCCACCTTTTCTTCCAGATAAGCACAAAGTACACCAAGAAGCTCCCAATCACTAAACTGGAAGGTGTTCTAGTTTATTAGGCTCCAAAATAAGCCTTCTCTTCAAACAGGTAAAAAATCCTAAGATGTGCTTGATAAAGCAGTCAATAAAGGTGTTTCGACGCAAATCCTCCCTTCCTCATCTGTTCTGTCCTCATGGAAAGAAAGCGGGAGTCTGTCTCTTGTGCTGGAGTTTCCCTATCCATGTCACTTCTTTTCCTCTAAAATGATTTCTTAATTAAAAATGGCTATTTTTTCTCGGAGAGAAGGTCCAAGTACTTCCAACAGTGTTTCACCTGGGTGCAGCAGCAACAACGGGCAGCTCTTCCACAGTAGAGGATACAGTCTCATAGTATCTACACCTGACAAACAGTAGCTCTGCTACAACACACAGCACTTGAAACAAACTGAACATACCAAGCAGCTATACCCTTTGCTGTATAAGCCCTCCATCTGATACCATTTACATCTACCAAAAACCAAAACCTAAGAACAGCTCAACTGATGTGCCCGAAATCTGCCTTACTACAGGCTGGTGACTTAAAGCTTCTTGCTGCCAAGGGAACTAAGAAGTTACTTAGCATGAAGAGAAGACCTGGGAAAAATGAGCTAAGCTAAATTTAATTGAGTGTTAAACCTTGGCTTTTGTTGTCAGATTTGATGGACAACTTAAGAATAAGCCATGAACAGCTGCAAAGACAATATTCTGCTTCACTTTACAAATAAAAAACTAAACAGAAGGCAGCTGCCATTAAGGTAGCGTTTGGTTTAGTCACACAAATAACATCTTCCATAATCTCCACTTCTTGATGTCAACAAATGACAAATAAAACAACGGAGATAACAGCCCAGAGGTAACATTGGGTCTCCAGTGATAGACAGTTGAGCACTATGTGCCAGATGGCTGTAAAAACTGTGCAGTGGCCTGGCTCACTCTGCATGGCTTTTCTTTACTGCAGAATGTAAATGGTGTGTACTTAGTACACTGCAGGAATCAGAGGGAGATGTTTGCATAACAGCTTATTTTTTTGGTTTTGTTTTTAAATGAGATGTGTGAACCTGTAATCCCAGCGCTTTTAAAAAGCTCTCCCTTTGTACAGCTCCCTTTCCCAGCTGCCAACATGGTTTTTATCTACCAGCTTTGAAAATTTTCGTGACTGTTCGATGTAATAGCTTCAACAGTGATTGTAGAGTTGTTCATTCTATACATATATTCAATTAGTTAGCGTGGGGATGGCTTTGGTTCCTAATTTGCTCCATTTCTGTCTTCTCCAATACATTTCCACCAAGATCAGAAAACCAGACATGGAATCAAAGTGCACAAGCCAATGTCAGATGCTGAACCCAGCACAGATGAAACTCTGAGAATTGCCTTTATAATAGCAGAAATAAATATTAATTACAGCTATGCAGCACACCTCTATCTCTCTCATCTCCCCACCATCCAAATAGGACGTCTGAGATGGTGTATTTTAGTTAGGCTTTTTTCTCTCATTTGGAATCATTTCATTGACCTTGTAAAACAGACACCCAGCAGGTAAAACAATTACCCAGAAGGCAAGATAGGCTACAATACAATACTGTCATTTTAGGTGAAGGTGACAAATCAGTGTAATTAGTACATATTTCTCAGTGGTAGCTCAACTGTCCTACCTTGTATATGCCATTTATTCCCCTCGTTATTCCAAGTGCATAGCAGCATCTTACCTTCAGCAGTATAAAGGGAATATCAAGTCAGGTAATATCAAGTCAATTAGTGCCCTGAGGAAAAAAAAGCAGTTCCTCTTGCATAGAAGGGACAGCAAGTACTGTACAGATTAGCTGGCTCATTACTTTCTTTTTCATCTTAGATTTTAAAAGGCAGCAAAAATTGCTAAAATATCGCTGGAAGTATTTGCTATGAGTCTCTACAGTCATACCAAAGTCTAAATGCAACAAAGTATTAGAAAGTCCCACATGAAGCCTAGGTGCCCAACAGTTCCAGAACAGAGAACTGAAATGCTTCACATGGCATTTAGAATGCCACAAGCATCAGAGATACGCCCTTCAGAGATGCTACAAGGCATAATCAGTACATCTCATTATCCTTTACACAAGAAAAATCCAGACGTTCACTACTGAAATGTTACTGCTAGATCTAGCCTTACTTGTAAAGGGCCAAGCAACAAAGAATTTTCTCTTAGAGGAAGTAAACTTCAAATATGATAAACACTTTCCTTCTACTAATCTACATGGAAGCAAACAAAGTCCAACCTTCTTCACGCAGAAAAATCACCAAATGCATGGATTTCACATAGGTTGATCACTATCCCTCTGAGCACACTGGCAACACTACACATTTCTTTGACTCGGAAAAAGCCAATCACATTCAAATAAAATTGCTGTCTCCATCCAGAGCAGAACTGTAAACGATCGAGCTACACTGGTGCACAGCAAATTACAGCTTGTCCATTCAGCAACAGGACCCAAGGCCATGTGTGCCCTGAACTCACTGCAAAGTAAAACCACTTCCACCTGGTTTAAGCTAAATTCTTGTACTAAGTTACCATTTATCACCAGACCTTCTGTAACGCTTCACACAGAGTCTCCTCCTCTTGCAATCATAGTCCTTCACACACGGTACCTCAAACATTTATTATGTTATGACTGTCGATTTAGGAGGGCGGCACTGAACTTGTTTACATGGAAATTTGAAGAGGCCATGCAGAATAAGACCTGGGAAGTTTTCAACTGCAGCATAAACCAGATGCAATTTTCATGTCATGCATGAATGATAGCACTTGTAGAAGGACATCATCCCCTGTTACCACACTGAAGTGTTGTCCGCCCTTGAAGACAGAGGAATGCCAGCTCCTCCATCAAACACCACCACGCCTTGCAGCACAAGATTTCCCCTTTGCAGTCTTCCACCTGAGCTTGGACCCGCATTACCTCACAGCAGTTAGCAGAATCACAGCCTGTGGCAGTGTGCAAGCATGGCAAATAAAATACTGCTCTGATCCGTGCAGTCAAAGTGTCTTTTTTCCAGCCTTGGATGACTGCCTTTGAGCTGCAACCTCAGCTCCGGTGACATCTTCAAAGAGGCCAACAGCTGCAAGGTATTGCACTGATTATTAGAACAGACTAGCACTAGAATGGCTGTGAAATATCACCACATCAGAATGAGACACACCCCAACAGGGAGATGTGAACTGGAATGGACAAACAAGACACATAAAAGGAATACAGCATTTGCTGATGTTAAAGGGCAGTCACCAACAGTGTCATCCCTCTTTTCCTTCACCTGCGCAAGTCCCAGCAAGATCCAACAGCTTTCTGTAAGGTCACTGTTGGGATGAGAGCAAGCCACCAGCCAGTGTTTCCAAGTCAGCCTGACTTGTTACATTCAAGGCACAGCCCCGTGTTTATACTGTGTCCACTGTCCTTGGGTTAAAAAACATCTCCCTAGACTACAGTCTCGGATTCTAAATTAAAGCTAGGGATAACATGGCAGAACACAAGGAACATGGACTTCACAAGATGAATTTCTTAGCACGGCCATTTCATATGATACGTGCAGAGAATCACAGCCCAGGGTTCACAAACCCCAGCTAGCACAGCAGCCACCTAAGCCCACTCATGATGCTAAGGAAGAGCATGAAGAGCTAGACCTGCATGCATATTTCAGCAGGTAGATGTTCTGCCCAACTCACGGGCTGCAGCCACTGTGGCAGGCCTCAGCAGCAAGTTTCACAAGAAGTAATGCTGTGGAACGGCAAAGAGGCCAGTGCTAACAAACTTGTGCTAACCAACTGTAACCAGAGCTATGGGAGTCCAGTGGCAGGAGCCACAGTCATGGCATAAAGCAAGCCTCATGTACTGTGGAAGTCCTGGGTAGTATGGAGGATGGGAGAAGCTGCGTAACACATACCTAAGAAACACCAAAAGAAATACCAGTCTGGTTGGCAGAAGGAATATGTGGGGTCTGCGGGTTTTATTTTAACACAGGTGCTTACAGTCTACAGACAGTTATATTTTCAATGGTACAGGTTTCTGCACACCTGTTCTCTTGTGTCAGGGATCATATGGGCCTGTCTACACTGCTGAAAGGAGCTGGACAGTAGAGGCAATCTACTCAAAAAGCAGTCTGCTCTCTAGACTTGGACAGCGAACCAAATTCTGTTTCAGCTTGACCAAGAACAGCCAGATAACTGGAAAACAAGTGAGAAAAATAGAGGTGGGATCATAGTGTGAAACTAGAGGACAGGTCTAGTACAACAGAAGCTTCACACAGGAATCACAATCATTCTCCTCTTCCAGGTGTTTTCTGCACTCAACAGCTGGGAGCAATCAGGTGGAATCTCTGCCTTTCATAAGAGCTAGGCAGAAGTATGTGCATCTCTGAAGTGGGAGAACAGATCTCAGGGTAAAGTGAATAACTTTGCTGTTACGCTCCTCAGACACTGTATCTTCAGAGACTCAAGGTGGAAAGTATAACCCTGGTTAGGTTTGCAGTCTAACTCTGCAGTAGAAGAGCTGTAAAATGAAAGACATTCTACTTACTCATCAGCTAAGCAAATAAAGAACTCATGCAAAGCATGCATGGCTCAGATGCAGCTCACCCCCACCTCCTTAACTGTCAGTATAGGGTATGCTCTGAGCTAAGCACTCTCCCTCCTATTGCCCGTCAACTGCTGCTGGGCTAGGAAGAAATCCCAGAAGCAAGTTCTCCCTTTCTTCTAAAGTCTAGTGCAAGCCTCACCTACTAGACTATACAAAGAATGCAAGTGTAAGCCTGAGTTATGCACCAGAAGACTTCAAGAATCACTGCACAGCCTAAACATGCCAGACACTGCTTCCCAAAATTGCTTCTGCAGTTGTTGAATCATCATCAGATCTCTTCACAACTGCTGCAGTTTAATTGGTTTGACTGCAGGTGCCCAGACTCTGTACAATATTCTACATATGGTGACACAGTCTTAGTGCTTCCCTTTTTCTGCTGAAAATGTCTCTCTAGGTATGTCTGGAAACAAGAAGACAAAATTGGGATCATCACAGGGTGCAGGTACAGTGAGCTCTGTCATAACACCCACTACCCACTTCAGTTCATTGACAATTGTGTTAGGGCAAAGGGCTGGCCACTCTGTTTTACCTTCTTTCCTCAGCGCACTGGTTCCATTAGTGTTACTGCCACACATAAAAAATGCTCTTTACTCCTCTGCAGTTCAGTTACCTCCACTCTACACATTTTTCTCCTAATATTGAGGCAAACTTAATCCCTCATCAAGCCAAGTGTGCCTGAGCCGTACCTTTCCTGTGCTGCCCTTTAAAACATGGAAGCTGTCACACAGTAAAATCCAAAGAGCCACTGAAAAACATTCTTCAGGTTTCATCTTCACTGTACTGCCCACAAGGTACGTGACAACAGCTGGACGGACCATGCTGTTCCAACACTGGTCAATTCCCAAGTTGCAATTTCCCTGCCCCTTCTACTGTTATGCCATGTTCCACCAGTATCCTGTATTCCCTCCTATTTTTCTGTAATTGTTTAAAGGTCTTTGGGACAGAGCTTAACTTTTCATTATATACACAGTAGAGTTTTGACTCTGATTGGAGCTCTTAGATGCAGTGATACAAATTAATAATAATAGCTGCAGGACAGTAGTAATACTCTCCAGTTGTGATGGGCATGCTGTAAAGATCACTTGATGTTTATAAAGCTCTTTGAGACACTTGGATGAAAGTCAAGCTAGTGATGCACAGGATTTATTATTCTATTCAGCACTTAAGTATCCAAGGCTAGCATCTATTCTAGTTGAAAAAGATTTTCACTGCATTGTAAAATGGAAACAAAATTAAATATATACAGTGCATGGTGCTTTATATATAAGGTAAAGGCATCACAGAATTTCATTATTGAAATGGATGTAGCTGAAGCTGTTACACACAGTAGGTAAAGGACCAGATTTAGTGACCTCTTATTCCATTTAATCAAAACTGTTAGTATATAGCTTTCCAAAGGCCAAAGAACACTTCTGGGGTTTTTTAATTTTTTTTCTTTATTAGATATTTCATCAGTTCATAATAAACCTTTGTAGCTGCTTTATGATGTGAATCTCAGGCAGACTTGACCAGGAATGAAATGAAAATAAAGTGGATGTATGTTTAACAAACAAAACCACAGTTCTTCTGTAGTACTCTGTGCATTTAACCACCAGATCATAAGCATTCAAAGAAGCTGCACTCCCTCTTCTCCATCACAAGTTTCTGCTCATTTCACTGCATCCCCACTGCTCCATTTAGAGACGGGTCCCTCATAAGTTTCCCTCTCTTCCAGTTCTGCACCTGCCAAGCACAGAGGGTGGATGATGCTGGATTAATGGTGCTAGTTATGCTATATGTGCTTGCTGTTTCTAGGAATAGACATGCTCAGACATCAATTAACATCTAATTGTGGGAAATAATCTTGTTCCTCTGCCTCAGACGCCACAGAGATCAAACCAAGCCCATTTGCAGCCCTGTTTTTAATTTAGTGGGATTACCGTTTTTCCTTCCAGTGAAAAATAATTAACTGACATGCTGGCCAGAGAATATACAGGGGTCAGGACATTTATGAAGAAATGAAACAGCAGGAAGAGATTACAACTCTTTGTGCCAAAGCAAAATCATCGCTGTTACTACAAGTCTTTCCACACCTTCTCACCTTCCTGCTTCTGTGATCCTCACAGACAGTGAGGATTATGAGAGTGGCTTGGGAAGGAGCCCAATTTACCACCTAGGCAGACAATCCCTAATTCTCAGGGTCAGCCTGTGCATAAGGTAATACAAGGAAGTGTAGGGAAAGGTTTTAAAAACAACAACAACAAAAAATCAAAGGGTTTTTTTTGCACTTAAGTGACTCCCTTAAAGCAGTCACCCATCTTTATTACCTGATGAAGAGAGAAATTGCAGTCCACAGACAAGGCTTTGTACTCTATTTTGCAAATCTCTGTACTGAATGAAGCCAAGAAGTTTACAGCAGACAGCTGTAAACTAGTCTTAAGATACTGCTTCAGTTTCCTATGTACATAAGCAAGGACGACTTGAGCTTCATAAACTCCAGAATCCTCTGTAAGGGCAAACCTGCAACAGCTACCAGTCAGAGAGCTATCTGAACCTGACACTCTGTGAAAGATAACTCAGTTATAAAACTACAATCTGGGACTGTCACAACATCTTCTTATATTAATGAACTTAAAGCTGCTGAAGCAAGCATTATGTCCACTCACAAAGCAGACTGGTGACCTATATTGTATGGAAAAGAACTTTGATGGCTCCTCCACTTTTCAGAAAGAACTGAACAGCTCCTTCATTTATAGGTTAAATTGGTGAAGTCTAAGGTTAAATTCCATGGTCAACTGACAAGATGCGTAGCTTCACTCATTTTAACTACTTTTATCAGTCCAATTATTCTCTTGGTCCCTCAGCACCAGTGGCTGGATTAGAGCTGATCTCACTTAAAGCCATCACCCTTTTTCTTCCTTCTGCCATTTGCCAAATACAGCATGCCTAGTAATGAATACCACTGAACCCCTCCTTTTACTTCCTCCTGCTAAAGGGGGATTTGGAACATTCGCACTTCAATGGATTCATAACAGCTCGAAGTCCCTCCAGAAATGCAGGGAGGAAAAGATGCATCTATGAAGCTTTGTGGGACCTTTACTATAGGTCACTTCTTGTGTGAGGAGCCCATTTGGAGTGGAAGAACATGAGACAGGCCTGCACTCATAGAAATTTCAAAATTTACCAAGAAATGAAAAGGATGGTAGAGGAGAACCACCATTTCATCTGCTCTCATGAGCTTTTAAATCCCACCTTCTTACTTCAAAAAAAGTAATAATAGAATTAACTAGGCTGGAAAAGAGCTTTAAAACCATAAAGTCCAACCATTACCCCAGGATTGCCCAGACCACCACTAAACCATGTCACTAAGGGCCTCATCTACATGATTTTTCAACACTTCCAGGGACAATAATTCCACTATTTCCCTGGGAAGCCTGTTCCAACTACCCTTTCTGTGAAGAAATTTTTCCTAATACCCAGTCTAAACTGTCCCAGAGCTTTAGCAACCAGACCCGTATTTCCCCTGTTGCATTGTAGTCCTAAACGTGACAAGTGTTGGTGGAGAACTAACATGTCACACCCAATTCAAGAAACTTCTGGTCCCTTGTGCTGAGTTCAGCAGTAGCAGTCATTTTTCTCCCTCTTAGTAGCTGGTGCAGCGCTGTGTATTGACTTTCGGCTTGGGAACAGAGCTGATAACACCAATGTTTTGGTCTGGCCAAGGACTTTGTGAGCCTCATTCTCTGCCAGGGAGGAGGGGAAGCCGGGAGGAAGCAGGGACAGGACACCTGACCCAAACTGACCAAAGAGGTATTCCATACCACAGCACGTCATGCCCAGGATGTAACTGAGGGTTACCTGGAAGGGTGATGGACTGAAGGGTTGGAGGAGGTATGGGTCGGTGCTTGGTCGGGCTGGGGGGGCAAGTTATCGGTCAGCTGGTGGTGAGGTGTTGTATTCTCTTCCCTTGTTATTTCCTTTATCATTATTATCATTGGTGGTAGCAGTAGTGATCTGTGTTATACCTTAGTTACTAAACTGTTCTTATCTCAACCCATGGGAGTTGCATTCTTTTGATTCTCCTCTCTGTCCCTCCGGGAGTAGGGGGAGGGCAAGAAGGTGGGGAGTGAGTGAATGAGCCCTCTGACTGGTTTTAAACCACGACAGTTCTTTTTGGTGCCCAACGTGGGGCTTGAGGGGTTGAGATAACGACAGATCTGACCAGATTAATAGTCACTCGTCACAATGCTGATTTATTGGCTCTCAGAGTTGTTCTTGTTGATCTCACACCTTCAGAATGTTGTAACTTACGTAGAGCCGGTATTTGTTGTGTTAGTGTTTATCAAGTGTGGGGCTTGGGCTAAGGTTCTTGTCTCACTGTGCTTTATGGCAATGGCTTGTAATACGGGCGGGCTCCAGCAGCAGGGCGGGACGGACGTGGCCTTGGACTTGTACCTGGCCGCCCGGCTGCTCTTCACCGTCCTGGCCCTCGCCCTACTCTCCATCTTCGTGAGGCTGCGGGGAGCCGAGGGGGAGCGGCCCCGGGAGCCGGCGGCTGCTGAAGCGGCCCGGGAGAGCGGCCCCGGGGAGCAAGCGGCGGCGGGAGAGGGGCCGGAGGCCGCGAGGGGACGGCTGCCGGTGGAGGAGGTCGGGGCGGTCGAGGAGCAGAAGGAGGCGGCTGCCGAGCAGCGGGAGAAGGCGGCGGAGGAGCCGAGCCCCGCGGAGGAGCCGAGCCCCGCGGAGGAGCCCAGCCCCGCGGCCGAGCCCAGCCCCGCGGCCGAGCCCAGCCCCGCGACGGCCGAGAGCGTTCCCCGGCAGCCGCCCGCCGAGCCCCAGGAGGATGCAGGAGACCACGCAGCATTTCCCAGCAAGGCAGAGGAGGAAGAGCTGGACTCAGGAAAAGAGAAGCTGGCGGTGGGAGAGCCGGCAAGCACAGCAGCTACACCAGCCCCAGTGACAAGCACAGCAGCTGCACCAGCCCCAGTGACAAGTACAGCAGCATCAACTGAGAGTTCTGAAGGTTTTGAATGGCTTTTGGGTATCCTTGGGACCTGCCTGCTGATTGTGATGGGGATCAGCATGTTGGCACACACACAGACTGTGTTCTACCCACAACCATTTTGTCTGATCTCAAAAGTTAAGCAGAGTCAGGTTTGGGTCTTGTCTGAGGTTAGACGACGATATAGGAGGACCAGGAGATTTTCCCCAAGGCTGGAGAGTCATGAGTGGCAGGGTGTGTGGGACAGTATGGGCAAGTATCTAGTCCACTGGGCCCCTCCAGTGCTTTGGAAGCATCGGAGATGGAAGGCAGCTGTATGGAGTCCCCAACAACAAGCTGCAGAAACTGCTGAAGGGGACAGTGAATTATTTTGAGCCCGGTGGACCCATGGCACTTCAGGCCATCAGAACAGAGATGCAACATAGAGATGGACTCATGATCGAGGGTTGGACTTAACAATGGACACTATTGCCCAGGTGATTCAAAAGCGTGAACACTGCACACAGCCTCTCCTGCTCTGAAAGACTGTTACAAGAGATGGAACCCAATATCATGGACCAAATGGATTCAGCAGTTTTATAGGGACTGGTCCATGCACTGAGATAAGAGAGGTGGTATATTGAAAATGTGGGATCTGAGCATGACGTGAATGGTACGGAATAAGGGGTGGATACTGTCCTGGGTTCAGCAGTAGCAGTCATTTTTCTCCCTCTTAGTAGCTGGTGCAGCGCTGTGTATTGACTTTCAGCTTGGGAACAGAACTGATAACAATGATGTTTTAGTCTGGCCAAGGACTTTGTGAGCCTCATGCTCTGCCAGGGAGGAGGGGAGGCCAGGAGAAAGCAGGGACAGGACACCTGACCCAAACTGACCAAAGAGATATTCCATACCACAGCACGTCATGCCCAGGATGTAACTGGGAGTTACCCAGAGGGGTGATGGACTGCGGGGTTTGGACAAGGTATCGGTCGGTGCTTGGTCAGGCTGGGGCGGGGGGGTGAGTTATTGGTCAGCTGGTGGTGAGGTGTTGTATTCTCTTCCCTTGTTATTTCCTTTATCATTATTATCACTGGTGGTAGCAGTAGTGATTTGTGTTATACCTTAGTTACTAAACTGTTCTTATCTCAAACCTGTGGGAGTTGCATTCTTCTCTGTTCTCCTCTCTGCCCCTCTGGGAGTAGGGGGAGGGCAAGAAGGTGGGGAGTGAGTGAATGAGCCCTCTGACTGGTTTTAAACCACAACATCTCTACAGAAGATGCTCAAAACCAAGACTCAGTTCAGTAAGGCTTTCCTAGGAACAGGTTAAATTTACAAATGCTTTTGTGTGAGCAAAGGGCAGAGACAGACTGTTCGTAGCAATCTGCAGTAAGAAGGAAGAAAACACAAACCCATTTATTCAATGCACATCGTTAATTACTTGGTTTACATTCCTACCAAGCAGCATAAACATCCTTTTGCTGCTTCCCATTCCTCTCCCCCAACCTTTCCCTTAGGAGCTCAGCTGGAGGCAAGGAAGGAGTGGGAAAGGAGGGAAATGAAGAACCTAATTCCATAAACCAATTCCTATCTCTCAAAAACACATAGCTCTGCCACTATGTGTCAATCTTGACTTAGAACCTCTGTGCTCCTTGCAGTCCTTACTGCTGACAGCAGAGCTCCAAATTACTAACACCACATCTCAAGAACAATTTGACTTGCTTGACATTTCTTCTATCTTACTCCTGGAGTTTTCCCATGTCCCTCCTAATTGCATTCTCCCAAATCACTCCTCACCAACAATCCATGCTATTACAATCCAGTACTTTCATGAAGCAAAAGAAAGTAATGTGATCATTGAGAGAGCTGAAAGAGCCCATTCCACACTCTTTCATCATATCCTGCAGTAACCATGCTTTCTCTAGGATAGTGACATTGCAATATAAGAACACAAAAGAAAGTGAAGCCTTTCTAGTACAAAGGTCTTAATTCTCTGCCCAGGTGAAGGCCCCACAAAATGCAAAGAAAGGCCCATTTTAACTGGGCGATAATTGCCTCATTTGCAAATTACACAGAATTTTCTGGTGAGAAAAAGTACTTACCGTCACCTTGGGAATATGCTGCATGGTATCGAAAAAAGGATACAGAACTAAAACTCTCAGATAAAGAAAGCAATCTTAGTGAAAACTTTAAACACAGAAACAGTACTTTAAAAGGTAAGCCATGCTCAAACAAAAACATTCGCACATTCAGAGATCTAATTTCTTTCTTCACAGACCTCAAAGGCACGGTGACACCCTGATCCAGAAGCCATCAGTTTACTTCTTCAGTCTAACAGATACACACCTTGACTCAATAGTAACAGTTAGAGTGGTACAGACACGAGAAAAGAATTTAAATTGCTAAACATAACAGTGGTTTGGGGAAAAAGCTGCAGGCTTTTCATCACACAGAAGTAATGCCAAAGCACACCAGCACTTTACACAGTATTTGTAAATAGCCAAGATCTCACTAAGTAGGAGAAAAGGGTTTTAGATGAAACTATCTAAACTGCAGTATCCCATTTCTGACTTAAGTTTCAAAGCAAACCAAAACATGACTTACATTCCTACATAAGTTTCCCACTTACACAATGATACTAATATTCGTACCCCTTTTCAAAATATTTGACTGTCTTTGTCTGACAAATGCAACATTAAGTTTATTCATGCTAGTCACTTCTGTCATACTCATTAGCTCTACTTGAAGAAATCACAGCTTTAATAGACACCAAAACTGCTTCATAAATTTCAATTACCTTATACAAATCGTTATTATTTTATTAACTCTTGTGTAATTGCCTGTTGTGCATACAATTACAAAGTTAATATATGTAAATCCCCACTGTAGAGGTTCTTTCTGTACCTTTTATCTGCATACCTAGAAGATGTGTGTGCTTACAGAATTTTTTCATTAGCCGTAAAATCTCCATCCTGAAATTTTCACTGTGTTTACACATACTGCTGTGATTTAGACATTAAAGCATGGCTTTTTTTGTGATAGTGCTTACTTCCAAAGCAGCCATTTGTGTGACTGAAAGAAACAAACCATCTTACCATTTTGATATATACAGAAATACCTATATTCACAGGAAATCTTGAAAGGGAGGATCACATCATTATTGCTTTGATTTTTTTTTTTAGTGAAAGGAAAACAAAGACAGCCACCTACTTGGGTCTTAGGCATAATTAACATATCAAAATCCCAAATTACTAATCAACAGCTTTCACTCAGCTGTTGCCTATTGAGGGCAGTGGTCTGCTTTTATAGAACACCTGAGGACTTAAAATATACAGTTGTGAGAAGGCAGCATTCAGTTCTGTGCATTATTCCAAAGAACATTATTAATTGGCAAAATAACTATGTGTTCCCTGAGGCAGGGATCAGAACTCTGGACTCCCAGAGTGACACAAACACTTCAGGTGGGAGGTAAATTTCCTTTTTCCCATGTATCACTTTCTGCATGATGACACAGCTTCAATAACACAGGTAACAGGTACTCTACCTCTCTCCCAATAAGCTACAGGTTTAAAGTATTCCTGGGTGTACAGAGATGTGACTTTGAAAGTCACAAGGTTGCAAAGAAAAGAGTCTCTCACTTTCTGCATGGTTTCTCTGACAAGGTGATCTATACCATGATGACACCTGCATCTCTTCTCCTACAATGAAGACACAGTTAAGGAAAAAAATAAAAGCTATTTTCTTTTTATAGGCATCTCTCTCAATGAAGAGCTACAGATGATATCCCAAATTAAACACCTGAACTCTAAAGAGAGGCAGGATGGATGATAAATCCTTCCACTCCAGATTTCCTACCTTTTCATAAGTTAGTGCTGTCCTGTGTTCAAAACACTGTTCTGGAAGTCATTTTCACGTACCTAGCTTTTCCTATACCTTATTCAAGAAGTGCAAATGGAATCTGATACAGGTTTCAGATTTAACTCCAGGGACAAGTGATTAAAAAATAAAGCATTCTGGCATTTAAAGTGCCATACTTCATGGTACTGAATTGTTTTGGTATCTAGCTCTTAGAAACTGATATAATGAAGCTGTACTTACTTGCCTACCTCAAAATTAAGAAGCATCTGAAGGTAAGCGCAGCAAGTAGTTTGTTTTGTTGTTTTTTGGTGGTTTTTTGGGTTTTGTTTTTTTAAAAAGTGGGGACAAAAATGGTGCAAAACTAAATTTACAGAAATCAGAAGACCTGTAATATCAGAATAAAAGAAGATATTTCAGATAAGACTACAGTAGATTTACCTACACAAAGGTGAGCAGGTCCTGTTCAGACCCATACTCTTCCCAAACAAGGGAATACCGTGGGAGCCACGATGCATGGCAGTCCTTAAAAATGAGGTAGGAAATTACAAACCCATGATTGTAAAAGTGAGGAAAACAACGCATAACACTGAATGAATCGCAGGCATCTCTTCTAAATAAAGATGATGATGGAATTACTGTCAATTCAAATTACATAAATTGCAGACCATAAGCTCGCCTCAGTACCAACACGAGCCGGGAAGCAGGCAGAGGACACCTCCAGCATATTAAGCAGCTCCTCACGCCACAGCTGTGGCTCCAGCAGCGAGCTGCGGACGAGCCACGGCGGGCGGAGGCAGCTCAGTGTGACAGACGAGGTGTTATTTTCGGGTCTTGTTTCTCCGCAGGGCGGTGCAGTTCCTGGGTACGGTTGGGATTAGCCTGTTGGGAAAGCATTGACAAGGATGATGCGTGAAGCAACGGGCATAGGCAGTGATAATGCCAGCGACCGATGCCTGCCCACCGCTGCCGTGGTGGAGCGGCTTAAACTGACCAAAAACCTCAAGAAAGCCGCCCATTTAACCAACAGAGTTAAAACAAGGCAAAAAACGGAGACCCGGCACCGCCTCCTCAGTCCGACGGCTCCGCCTTACCTCAGCCGTGGGGCCGCCGGTCTCCGGCTCTCTCTGGCGGGGCAGCAACAGCCGCCGAAGCGCCGCTGTGCCCGGCTCCACAGCGGCAGCCCCTCGGTGCGCTCCCATCCTGGCGCGACCGCTGGGGCTTCCATTAAATGGCCGTTGGAGCTGCCTCGAGCAGCCTCCTCGGGGCCCTGGATGGCGGAGGGAGGGGAAGAGGGGAGGTGCCGGGTGAGGCCCAGTGAGCCCCGCGGAGGGGTGGGAGCGCTCGGGCTGCGGAGGAAAGCCTGTGGTGGGTTTGGACATGCGGCGGGAGGAGGGATAGACCGCTCCTGTGGAGCTGGGGCCCGGCCCGCGGGAGGGTCAGAGCCTGCCGGGAGCGGGACGGCTGAGGGTGGTACCCCTCCGATGGCGGCGGCTCTCGAGGCCTATCTGTGCGGGGCCCCAGCGCCGCTGCGGAGCTGTGGGACGTGCGGGAGGTCGGGAGATGGCCTCTCCAAAGAAC
Source organism: Pezoporus occidentalis (assembly GCF_034315485.1). Lineage (NCBI taxonomy): Eukaryota > Metazoa > Chordata > Aves > Psittaciformes > Psittacidae > Pezoporus > Pezoporus occidentalis. Next base: position 5,428,846 of record NW_026915376.1, read on the forward strand.
TCCCTTCGGTGTGCCCGGCCGTTGCTTTGTGAAGGCCGTCTGAGAGGTGCTGCTGTGTTGTGCCTTTCACGGTGATACCTGATCAGAGCAAGATGCCTCTCCCTGGGATGGACAAACCCCCTTTCCTGTAAAAAGTTATCTCGTTTTAAAGTCGAATGGTCGCCTTCAGTGGAATAAGTTGTTTTTATCGTTTATTCTGTCTGTACAAAACACACCAGATTTGTTGCTAGAGATGAAGCTATAGCAAAGGACAATGTTTAACAAAGATATCAAAGGGTTTCTCTCAAAGTGGTGCTCAATACACACTTCACATTATTAATACCAAGAAAAGAAATAGATGGCCACTGTAGATCATCCATCTCCAGAGGGAAAAGGACTTTCCACAGCAGTTTTTAATGTAAAATTTCATCTGGTGCCCAAAAAGTCCCAATCTGTTCTTTCAGCTGTATTTCACCAAAGATCTAGAACAAAATAGTGAACCCTTATGTAGGTGATTGCATTAATTTCACGATGTCAACCTTAATAGGTTACTGTCACCCATGGGGCTGGGTTCATGGAGATCAGAAAGCATTAAACATTTTGTAGGTTGCTTTCCCATCTCTCTCTGCTTGCCCAGCAGTTTGGCAGCATTCGCTTGGGAAACTTCAACAAATTATGTGATAGAAGTAAAACCAAATATTGCCTCAACTTCCATAACAGCGTGAAGCTCACACTGTATGTCAGTTAAATCTTCCTTTGAGGTCTTGGCCAGACAAACTGTTATTTAACTCACCTACTTTCATTTTTTAATAAAATTGTCTTTAAAATGTATGAGGTGCATTGGAGGGGACAAGGTGTACAAGGACAGAAAGTGCACTGTCAGCCAAATAAGCAGCCAAATGCAGTAAATAAGTAATGAGAGGAAGCAGAAGGCTCTGAAAGATGGGCCCATAAAGATGTGGGAATGCCCAAGAGAGCAGTCTCATAGAAGCGTGAACAGTACAGCTTTGCTCCCAGGCAGCTACCAAGCACACAGGGTGTGGAAGAGAAAGCTACCACTGCTCGGGGTACATGCAGTAAGACTCTGAACGCAGGCACAGGCACTTACAAGGCTAGAAATATTACTGCTTTACATAGGCATAGTCAGACAGATGCTTACTGCAGGTCACACGGGAAAGGAGAATCAGTTCCTACTTGCAATGACAAGCACCGTGTGACTGTCCTAGAATGGTGAGTCTGCTGCTTCAGCGCACAAAATATCTATCAGTAATGACTGAAGCCAGTTCAGGGAAATCTGGAATTGTCTCCTCTTCTTGCTTTCCCTTCGCTCAAGATGAGAAAGGCAACACTCACCTTTCCCTAATGCCATGTGTCTGGCAAGTTAGAGATGCTGTGCAGGATTTGTAAACCTCTACAGAATAGGCAGTACATGCCCACGCTGCTTGCTTGTTTATAAGAATTAAGGGGAAGATGGGGATAGGGAGAAGGAAATGATGGGTGCCTGCCACAACTGATACATACAGAAGTACAGGGGAAAAATCCTGACATCCAGTTGTTAGAAAGCACCGTCACGAAACTGTTAAATCCAAGTTGATGCCATTATTCCCAAGTGTTTCATTGATTTGTTACATTGCCAAAAACATTATTAACAGCCCAGATCACTGTGTGCCCTTGGCTTTGCATTTCTCCATTTAAATAGATGGAGACTGGGGGAGATATTTTCAAATAGAGGAGCTGTAAATTTAAGCATTATTTGATTTTCAAAGGTGCTGAGATTTCTTAACTGCCAGTGAAATGAATCAGAGGGGCATTTGTTCAGCACTGCTGAAATTTAGGGTGGTTTTGTTCAGGTAGTGCAATGATTTGAAAATAAAAGCCTAGTTTACACATCCAGGTTGGAAATTTTGACCATGACTTTTATCAAGCATCAGTCAAAGGCCAAGTGTAAGAGCCGTGTGGCACATGGAAAAAATTCCTCATTTCATTCTTCACACATACTACTTTCTCAGTAGCACATGGTGCTCTAGAGATTAATGAGCCTTCTCTATTATGTTAATACTCATGTTCATTAACAAAGTTGTCCTCTTTGGGGCCAGGTGGGGGTGGGCCCTGAGGATTGATAGGTAAGTTTTCTGACACTAGTTGTGGAAAGCCCTTTTCTCTGTTCCTTTGGAAACCTATAAAAAGATTTGGTTTACCATGAAAATGCAAAAAGGGCCTGTGGTACATTAATATTTCATATGGGAAAGATAGAAACAGGTTGCAAGTTTAAATAATTTACTTAGAAGAGGTAATGTCCTCCCTTTATCCAAAACTCATTCATTTTTCAAATACAGATGTTTCTGAGGAACAGAATTCTACTGGCTCCTGAGCAGTTGGTAGTGGGTGTGGAAACCCCAGGTGATAAGCCAGTCCCTAATAGCAGCTCATCACACCACAGCAGGATCAGGTGTAGTAGTTATCACGCTGCAGTGGTAAGCTCTGCTGTGCCTCAGTCATCATGCTTTCTAAACTTAAGCTGTACATAAGGAAGAGGAGCCCCTCTCAAACCTTCTATATGGTTAGCACTATGCAGAGGGTTATGAGTGATAGTGCTAAATAGAGAACAAGAACAGGAAATGTTTGAAATGCACCAAAACCATTCAGAATACTTCACCAGAGCAGAAAAATTGAGACTGTTTACAGGGAATCCCATCTTTCAGAAATCTCCCTCCAAATATCAGTGTCGGAAGCCTTTCTTTGTCAAGAATTCACTTTAGTTAGAGAGTCAGAGAACAAGATCTGCTACTTTTAACAACCTTCCCAACAAGAAAGAGTGTTACAAGCATAACAGTAAAGTGTATTTTTTTAAGGCATTGCTCTCACATGAGGAAAAACAGCTTGGAAAAAGCCAGCACCTCAAGTCTCCCACCATGACAGCAATGGCATTAACGAAGAAGCTGGCAGAAGATGAATGTCTTAATCTCTGCTGAGTGGTATTAGGGTGTAACCATTCACACCGGTCTTCCTACCATGTGGGTCTTCCAATGAGGAATTAGATCAGTGCCTCTCATCTCTCACTACAGAACAGCCTTTTTAAAAGAAGTGTAGAAAAAATCATTGTTTTCAAAATTCCACATTGCAAAACTATCTTGCAAATGGCAGCTGACAGGGAATGTTGCTGTTTTGACCTAACTTATATGTCTGAGGAGCAAAGAGCATTCCACACTTGGGATGGATAGTTAAATCATGCTTATACTATTTGCTAATGGTTAGTTTGTGAGAGCTGATTATATTAGATACTAGCTATTTTCCAACGGCAATATGACATCATGTAATAAGCTCATATCAATCTAATTTTAGATTGCAAATATTGCAGTGCCAGTGAATGCTATGAATGCAGTCCTTCTGCTAAAATTTCTTCACACAAAATACTCAGTGAGTAGCTCGGGGTGTGAGATCCACTTACAACACTGTTATCTGTTCAGAAACAAAATTCAAACTCAGTGGGTAAATAATTTGCTGCAGATAGCTTGGATAGATTGACAGTGTCAGGCTGGGCATATTGTTGCTGTTCTCCTCTGTACCCGCAAAAAAAAACACTTTTAAGGGGAGATGCTGCAGATCAATATAAAGGACAAGCAGAACATCAAGCATTTTCTTTATGGAAAAAGTGACTGTGATGCTTTTGTCACCTGCTTCCATTAGACAACATGAAGCAGTGGGCAAGAAATAGGAAGCTCTAATAGAACAAAGCTTTTCTAAAGGGCAAGTCAAGCAAGCACTCTCTAAATTTTCCAAAAGAGCAAGCACACATTTTGTAGGCAGATCTGCTGTCCAGCTGGATCTGTTTACCACCTGCCTTATCTCAGAGACACAGCTGAAATAATAACAGGGATTTTGATGAAATTGAGTTGCTTAAATCAGGCTCATTAAAAGCCAGGGTGACTTGGGAATGTGAAGTATTTGCTACAAGGCACGGTAGTGTCAGTGTCAGGGACTGACATGGATGAATGCCCTTATTGCTGGCCATAAGCTGGTCAACAATGAGAGCTGTGTGCTCAGGGGGATTGGAATATGACTTGATTTACCCCTCCAGTGCTTTCACAAGGAGATGGAGCTTCCAGACAGGCTGGAGAGAGAACTCCTATGGAACTGGGTACAACACAGAACTTTTCCTATTAAAGAGCTGTGATTAGCCTATCGCTTACTGTACTTCCTCACCTTGGTGATTTGAAACCTGTTTCATGCTGACCATCCCTGGCTATGATCCCAGTGCACAGGACCTTGACATGAAGGCAAGTTGGCTACCTAGGAGGGATGATGAGTGACGCCCCCACCCCCGCATCACCCTCACCCAGAAAGGAAAATAAGTTCTTTATCTGACCTCTGCAGAAAATCTGAAGCCTCCAGCAGCCATGGCAGCAAGGTGAACTAGGTACTTGATCAGTAGGAATCCTGGTACTGGTACTGATATCTCTGGCCGCTCCTGCCAGCCCTCAGAGAACACTTCGCTTTAGCGCCCTCTAATGAAGACTCCTGCTTTTCTACCAGTTCCTGAATTATCTTTTTGTCATTACAAGCATAACAGAGCAAAAAGCTGGGGACTTCTAACCAGGGCTTCTCTATTAATACTCATTCTGAATCCTTATACACAAAGGTGAAGAATAGTTGGCACATATTGTTTATTGCTTCATGTTAAGTAAAACAATTGATTCTTCATGGAAGCGAAGACATGCTCACATGACTGGAATACAGTCATGGAGGGCTATGTCCTTTTCAGAAAAGACAGGCCAGCCAGGAAGGGTGGTGGGGTTGCTCTTTATGTGCGGGAGGAACTACAATGCACCGAGTTCTGTCTGGGGACAGATGATGAGCGAGTTGAGAGTCTGTGGGTGAGAATTAAGGGGCAGGCTGGCAGGGGGGATACTGTTGTAGGTGTCTGTTACAGACCACCAGATCAGGGTGAGGAAGTTGACGAGGCCTTCTACAGGCAGCTGAGAGCGGCCTCACAGTCACAGGCTGTGGTCGTCATGGGGGATTTTAACTTCCCTGATGTTCGCTGGAAGGACCACTCGGCAACCCAGCCGCAGTCCAGGAGGTTCCTCCAGTGTATGGATGATAACTTCCTCCTGCAAATGGTGGATGAGCCGACCAGGAGAGGAGCGCTGCTGGATCTCATCCTCACTAACAAGGAGGGTCTGGTTGAAGCAGTAAGGGTTGAGGGCTGCCTTGGTTGCAGCGACCACGAGATGGTGAAGTTCAGGATCTTGTGTGGTAGGACTAGTAGAATACCAAGTAGAATTGCAACCCTGGACTTTAGCAGGGCAAACTTTGGCCTTTTCAAGCAATTGCTAGGGGAAATCCCATGGGCAAGGCTGCTTGAAGGAAAAGGGGCCCAAGATAGTTGGTTGACATTCAAGGACTGCTTTTTCCGTGCTCAAGATCGGAGCATCCCGACACGCAGGAAGTCAAGGAAGAGGGCCAAGAGACCTGTGTGGCTAAATAGGGAATTGCTGGGTATGCTCAAGTGGAAGAGGAGAGTTTACAGGTCATGGAAGGAGGGGCTGGCCACTTGGGAGGAATATAAGGCTGCTGCTAGGGGATGTAGGAAGGCAGCTAGGAGGACTAAGGCTTCCTTAGAATTAAACCTGGCAAGAAGGGTCAAGGACAGCAAAAAGAGCTTTTTCAAGTACATGGCAGACAAAACTAACACCAGAGGCAATGTAGGCCCACTGATGAACGGGATGGGTGCCCTGGTGACAGAAGATACAGAGATGGCAGAGTTACTGAATGCCTTCTTTGTCTCTGTCTACTCTGCTGCAGGCAGTCCTGAAGAGCCCTATACCCCTGAGACCTTAGATTTCGACGGAGCGACTTGCCTTAGTCGATGAGGAATGGGTTAGAGATCAGTTGAGCAATCTGGACATCCATAAATCCATGGGTCCAGATGGGATGCACCCGCGGGTGCTGAGGGAACTGGCGGAAGTCATTGCTAGACCACTTGCCATCATCTTTACCAAGTCCTGGGAAACGGGAGAGGTGCCTGAGGACTGGAGGAAGGCAAATGTCACTCCAGTCTTCAAAAAGGGCAAGAAGGAGGACCCGGGTAACTATAGACCGGTCAGCCTCACCTCCATCCCTGGGAAAGTGATGGAACACCTTGTCCTTGGTGCCATCTTAAAGCATATCAAGGATAAGAGGGTTATGAGGGGCAGTCAACATGGCTTCACCAGGGGGAAATCATGTTTGACCAATCTCTTAGCCTTTTATGAGGAAATAACACGGTGGATGGATGATGGCAGAGCGGTGGATGTGGTCTACCTTGACTTCAGCAAAGCATTTGACACAGTCTCCCACAGCATCCTCACGGCTAAATTGAGGAAGTGTGGACTGGATGACCAGGTAGTGAGGTGGACTGTGAACTGGCTGAAGGAGAGAAGCCAGAGAGTTGTAGTCTATGGGGCTGAGTCTAGTTGGAGGCCTGTAACTAGTGGAGTGCCTCAAGGGTCAGTACTGGGACTGGTATTATTTAATATATTCATCAATGATTTAGATGAGGGAATTGAGTGTACTATCAGCAAGTTTGCTGATGACACTAAGCTGGGAGGAGTGGCTGACACGCCAGAAGGCTGTGCTGCCATCCAGCGAGACCTGGACAGGCTGGAGAGTTGGGCAGGGAATAACGGGATGAAATATAACAAGGGAAAGTGTAGAGTCCTGCATCTGGGCAGGAACAACCCCAGGTTCCAATATAGATTGGGGAACGACCTGCTAGAGAGCAGTGTAGGGGAGAGGGACCTGGGGGTCCTAGTGGACGACAGGATGACCATGAGCCAACACTGTGCCCTTGTGGCTAAGAAGGCCAATGGCATCCTGGGATGTATTAGAAGGGCGGTGGTTAGTAGGTCGAGAAGGTCCTCCTTCCCCTCTACTCTGCCCTGGTGAGACCCCATCTGGAATATTGTGTCCAGTTCTGGGCCCCTCAGTTCAAGAAGGACAGGGAGCTGCTGGAGAGAGTCCAGCGCAGGGCAACCAAGATGATTAAGGGAGTGGAGCATCTCCCTTATGAGGAAAGACTGAGGGAGCTGGGTCTTTATAGTTTAGAGAAGAGGAGACTGAGGGGTGACCTTATAAGTGTCTATAAATATATAAAGGGGGAGTGTCACGAGGATGGAGCCAGGCTCTACTCAGTGGCAAACAATGATAGGACAAGGGGTAATGGGTACAAACTGGAACACAAGAGGTTCCACTTAAACTTGAGAAGAAACTTCTTCTCAGTGAGGGTGACGGAACACTGGAACAGGCTGCCAAGGGAGGTTGTGGAGTCTCCTTCCCTGGAGACATTCAAAGCCCGCCTGGACACATTCCTGTGTAACGTTATCTAGGTGTTCCTGCTCTGGCAGGGGGATTGGACTAGATGATCTTTTGAGGTCCCTTCCAATCTCCAGCATACTGTGATACTGTGATACTGTGATACTGGCACAGAGGTATCAAACAAAATCTTAGTTCTAACCCGCAACTGTGTTACCATGGGGGAACCAGAAGAATATGTCAAAAGAATCAATGTGCTTTTACCTTTCATTATATAGTAATAAAGAAGAAATTCTGAATCTGTGTCTGACTTGCTTTTCTCCGTTTTGTCTCTTTGAAGCAGAGCAACAGAACATATATAAACCGAGTTACCCAAATCTAGCATTTAAGACAGAAGAAAACTGATTATAATGCTGTGCTCTGCCAGGTCTCCAGAGATCTGATAACAGTTCGTGCTAATTCAGCCTCAGAAACCCCAGTGAGATAGGCTGGAGCCATTTTGAAACAGAAGAAAACTGAGACAGAGTGAAAGGCTACAACTCATGGAGTATTGCTTTAGGAAGACATCTTAGAAACTTGGAATTACTGCATCAGAGCAGACTAGCTCATGAAGGCTCAGCCCCCAGTTCTCACTCTGCTCCAGAACAGTGTGCCTCCTTATCTTAACGCTGTTGGTCACACACACTGGCAGTTGCTACCACCAAATAAATCAGAGGAAGGTATAAAATCCTGGATCATAAAATCCCATGATTCCAGGCCATACACTTTTATTATAAACACTGTCTCCCTCTTGCTTAATTGCTGCATATACCTTACATTATTAGCTGTTCAGCAGCCAAGCTTTAACAGGCCAGAGAAGGGTGCCTTTTTTCTACAACTTTCTTTATGTCCTCTTATGGCACTCTCCTGGAAGGTAACTGACGGTCCTTTAGATGAAGAAGCTAGAGCTCAGCTGTCCAGGTTTCTAGACAAGTGCTATAACTTTATCTTTTAAAAAATTAGAAGCATCATCAGAACCTCAACGTTTTAATGAATTTATGACTGCAGTGCTCAGTGCTGAACCCAGAGCTGTTTTTATGAGTTAGGTACTTGTCCTTGGTGTCTTCTATGTGGGGCCCTTCACCTGGTGTGTCTGGTTCCTGTTTCACCACTCTGGGCATTGTAATTCTCAATATCCTTGAACAGGTGAAGTGAAGTCTTCCAGCGGCTTTTTGTGGTCCCAGGTTTGGACAGGCATTGGAAAAGGAGGCTGGGTTTGCTTTTGTTTTCTGCAACCGTAATGTCAGATTGAGATGCCTGAAGTTACACACCTAAAAGTCTTTTGCACTAGCTCATACACACTGAGTCCAAAGGAGGACAGAAAATTGTACTCGACATTCAAGCTCTCTGAAACCAGGGTAATTAGTCCTCTATTATGGAACTATCCTCCCACTTCTCCTTTTGACTTCAGCTTCTGTGTTTTCCCAAGAACATCTAGAGCTGGAAATCGATCGTATTTTGGATTGTTTGCTTTGTCTGAGAGCTAGTTATTTTAACTCATCACCCACTAAAATCATTGCATCGTTCTCTATCTAAGGGATGAAAAATAAAGTCATTTGGGCAGGGGAGGAGAAGGCATATGCTGGTGTTCAGTTTTTCTTTACCCATTAGAAAATGAGGATAGTCTATTACGTTGTTGTAGTGAAAATACAGCTCTCCCCTAAAGTCTTCAGAATGACAAAAGAGCTGATTTCAGTGGTTGGTTACGTATTCATTTTAATAAGATCCGGGCTAACACTGTGCTGGATTAATGAATTGTCTTTTTGGAAGACTGGAGAAGACTAGTGTGACTGCAAGAGCCTACCTAGCTCTGATATGGCCAGATTATAAGCTTGACTGAACTCAGACCTGCACTGGACACAGACATTGGGTATATCATATTGTGTTCTCTGGTGCATCAAATAGTACTTCTATAGGCTTCTCATCTCACAAGTTTCCCCATTAAACCTTTTATAATGGAAATTCTACTATAGGATTTCTCATCTCTTATCTGATAGTATTTATGTATATGGGAAGAACAAATATGGCAGCTGAGATCTGCAAATTTGCCAAGCAGTGCAACCGCCGCAGCTCAGCGCGCACATTTCCATTCTTAGCTGAATGCATTTTGGAAGAGATTCTAAAGATGAAAAACTGTTAAGATATGACTATCAAACAGAGTTTCATTCTTGGCTCATTTTCTGTCTCCGATGCTTTACTTATTTACAGACAGATAAGATGGAATCAATCTGGAGTAGTGCCTGTCTTCCATTTCCAAGAGGCTTGAGAATGGCCAGGCAGATTGCCAAGGATGTATACTGGATAGGCCACCTGACACAGAGAAAAATGAACTGGTTTCTCTAGCAGTGGTGCTAAATTAATTACCTGTACTTTGTAATACATTTGATAGTTTGGGCCTTTCATGTTCAGGAAAAACACCACTTTGGAGGGGAATAACAGTAAATAATTTTTTTTGAACTAGCTGATTATGACTACTACTTCTCCACTTCCAGCTCTACTCCCAAGTACTTGGCTGTCCTTTTTCCCCCATTTATGTGCATGATTTCCTTCAAACTGATTTAATAGAAAGCACATTTGCATGCACATTTCGTTTCACTTCAGTTTCTCCTAAAATAAGCTTCTTTGGGATTTTTGGCTTCCTGTATCCGCTTTTTGCCACAGCTGTTCAGTTTTCTCTTTGTTTTGGCTGAGGTACAAAATTTGAGATTCTGAGAAACTTTTCTTATTGAGGTTCCCCTGCTACAACCATTAGAGTGTGTTTTCTCTTGATCAGAGTGTAAAAAATTCCTACAGATCTCAGGCTAGCTGGTGGGTTAGTTAGCCTCTTCTCTTTCTGTCATCAAATGAAGAGTATAGCTTGAATAGAAAGAAGCCATGAACAAGGAGAACAGTGCAATTATTTCAAGTTCATACTTTTACCAACTGTTAATCATGCCAGCAGTTTCCTCACACTCTGCTTCATGTGCTGAGCCTCCTCATTTCCTTTAATCATGAATTAGTGCACTTGTCAAGCAAAAAGATTCTCACAAAGACCAAGGCTCTTCTGAATTTAGGGACTGTCAGATGTGACAGCCTTTCAGCTATGTTTACAGGGCACATTAAAGCAATTCAATTCATGGTAAAACAGTCTGTCACCAAGCTGAGATACCATATTGATCCTTGCCGGTTATATTGTGGGATAGCCACTTTCGTGACACATACTAGCACACCAAATCTTGAGGAAAGGCCATCCCACGATGGAATATACTAGCTGCTTTCTCCAGATTTAAAACTGCAATGAAAACAGGATACGGTGTTTTCTACAGAGAGGGACTACTGTTTGGTGGTTTACATTTTCATGTAACAGACATTTGGGAAAGTCCTTTACATTTATAATCCAGTCTCTGGTATATAAAAATCAACTTCTTTTTCATTTGCTTGCACAGACTTAAGTTTTTTTTGCCGCAGACCTATTATTTTGCTGTCTTACCTGTTATTTTGTCATTAAAATTAGACTTCCAAGTTCCTTGATACAGGAATCCCATAATGTATTTTGCACTGCAGAGGTGTTTAGAATACATTGGGGTGACTTAACGAAAAAACACGTAAGAAAGAAGAAAACAAAACATGGCAACGACTCCCAATTTCATGGGCCTTCATTAATGCACATCTCTACCGGTTTTACTTCTCATATAAAGGATGCTGGGTTTGACTTAAAGATTGCAGGTAGGTGAACTATTAGGAAATCCTATAAACATAATACTTTTACAATATTTTATTTATATGGGTCTGCTAGTAGGCTGTCACCCATATAAGTAGAGAGTATTTAAAGATCCCTTTGTTTTGTGGGAAAAGAGGTTGCCTTCAAGCCATGCACATTCCACTGTTTTTGTGGTTTTCAGACACTTAATTCTGCCATTGCTGGGACACTGATACTTGCCCTTCTGATTTTATATGGAATTTTATTCCAAGCATTTTCTGCAGCATTATAGAAACTAATGTTGATTCAGCCATAGAGTTTAATGTTACACTCTTAACTGACTAGGCCAATCTAACCTAACTAGGCACAGGCAGTGCTCCTTCCCATGGTACCCAAGTGCCCAGGCAGAAAACTCAAGTTTCCATGGCGAGTAAATAGAGTAAACCAGACCATTGTGCAGTTATGAGATCAAAAGTCTCTCTGAAATGTGCCTAGAATCTGCACTGGCTGTGCCACTCTGTTGACTGCTTAAGCCAGAATCCATTTTCCAGGTGACACAGGCCAGCAGGAAGCAGAAAGAATTTCTGAGAAATCACTGCATTCTCAATCTCTGGGCAGTGACAACAGCAGCACAAACTGACCTTATCTATCACTGATGAACACTCCCCATAAATACAAACAATGCAGGAAAGCAGCTGATACTGCAAGTTCTTTGGTAAAACTCTATGATTTAGTACGTAATACACTGGCGCTTACTGAATAACGTCACTACAGAACTCCAGGATTTGCAGCTGTTCACACAACATTGCCAAACACTATGACTGGTGCAAGGCAGAATTGGAAGAGTTGAATTCTGGATGAATATAATACATTGTCTTTGCTTGTTTTAGTTACTTTGTTAGAGCTTTGGTATGTATTTGCAAGTTAGCTTAGAGACTTGGGGAGCTGGACTGAAGAAAGTATTCATGTGTGCTCCTGCACTTTTTCATATATGCATGTACGTATATTCATATATCCATAGGCTTTTTATCCAGAAAAGCAGGTGAAGAGTTAGGCGTATGCAGTAGTAGTTGTACAATCAATGTCTATAACCAGTTGCTTATTCTCAGAAAAACTTAAGTTTTTTTTGTTTTTATTACTCTACTATTCCTATTTTTGTTATCTTAATGCTACCATATATCTGATACTTTAGAGGTGTGAAGTACTAATAGAGTATAGACAATATCTATAAATACTGCATATGCCACAGACTTTAAGCTATACCTTTTCTTGATTTATAGCCTTTGGGAACCCACCATCTGCCTGATTTTGACTAACAGGAGGAGGGAGAAAGGAAGAAAAGTGGATTTGGGGGGTTGAGGGGCAGAACATGACAGTTGTTTACACATTTTCTGTTTTGAAACCACATGGAAGATAATCCAAAGCAGTTAAGGTAATAAACTTCTCTCACTAATGTTGTTTGTTACCATTAATTCATCATTGTTGATGATATGCATACACCCAAAATCATGGTGACATTTTCACAGTGTTGCTTTCCAACATCTGATGCCATTGTAATAAGATGTTATATGAAACTCCTTTATTACTATGGCTAAGAATAGAAAAATCAAATAGATGTCTGAATGCAATAAATCATACTATGTTGTACTGCACCATGTCTACTAGGAACTGGCAAAAGCAACATCTACTTTGGGGATTTTTTGCTGTGTTTTGTTTTTTTTTTTTTGTTTGGGTTTTGGTTTGGGTTTTTGTTGCGGTGGTTATTTTTTTTTTCAGCTGGTCTGAATTGGTTCTTAGGACAAGGGGTGTGGTTTTAAACTGACAGGGTAGATTTAGATTGGATATTAGGAAGAAATTCTTTTCTGTGAGGGTGGTGCAACACTGGAAGAACAGGTTGTCCTGAGAAACTGTGTATGCCCCATCCCTGGAAATGTTCAAGACCAAGTTGGATGGGGCTTTGAGCAACCTGGTCTAGTGGAAGGTGTGTGCCTGTGGCTGGGGGGGGTGGAACTAGATGGTGTTTAAGGTCCCTTCCAACCCAAACCATTCTATGCTCCTATGATTCTTCAGCAGAGGAAACCATTGCATAGGAGCAGAGTGTTGCTCTTATCCTGAAGCATCCCACTTAGTTTGTGGGACTCGTTTTTAGGATTTGTTGTCAGCGTGACTTTCTGGCTTCTTTGATTCCTGTTGCCCTCAGCAAGATGAGCCTTAAGCATGCCAATTAACTACTTCTGATCACCTCAGGGAAAGGGGAGGTGTCTTTACTGTGATTCCCTGAGTTTTGCTATGGAAATCATGGTACAGTCAGCTACAGTTAGTAGGAAGTCAAAGCTGCCTGCTTGCAATAGCTCCCCCATCCTTGAACGCTCCTGTTCAATATATGATGCCTTCTGTTCACTCCTCGGTGTTTCTACAGCTTTCAGTATTCAGAAATTCAACTTTAAAAGCATTCCTCAATTTAACACAGAGCCCTGATGCATCCCTAACTAAGGAGAATAGTAAGATGAACCAGGCATACAACAGTGTTCCACTAAGAACAGTCTCTGTGGCAAACCTTTGAAAAGCAAAAAATAAACTCCCACTGGAATACATAAAGAAGCAGTAACCATATGGAGATTGTGATGTTGAATCAGAGAAATAAAGAAAAATATATCTAAGGATAAGTCAGCATATGGCAAGCATCAGCGAGGCTTAGACACTCTTGGGTTGTGTGTTTCTTACACAGGTCACAGAAAAAATGCTAATGCCAGGAAAAAATATGAAAGATTAAAGTCTGCACATGAGTTAAAAGCATCTGAACATGTGGGCACAGCAAGTAATCCATGGAGCAAAGTGAGCAGCATAATATATTGCAAGTTGATGCTTCTAACACCTGATGTACCACAGGGGTACAGCCACCTCAGCTACCCCAGCCTACAGCCTGGTCTTCTAACCACTGGGATTTGCATAATGAAGAAAAAAACGATCAGATCTCATATTGCAGGACAATCAGTCATCACATGAAGGAATAATTAGAATTTTCCTTTATTTTATACCACGCTGATCACCATGGCTCCTTAAAATGTACTTTGAACAAAAATTAAACTGTTGGCTTTTAATCATTCCCTCTTTAATCCCAGAATCACTTCCTGACTCTTTTATTTTCTATCCAGGACCACTCAACAAGTTGTGTACATTTTGGAGAACACTTTCATTCAATTGAAGCATTGGACACTAGGCCCTGCCTGCAGCAATACAGCTGATTTGACAGAGCAACACATGGGTGACAACATCTATGCTAGGAAGAGTTTCCTGTCTTTCTGGAAGCAGTTCATGCCTTCACAAACTGGTCAAATTTGTCTATTACTCAGTGAAAGCGAGTTAGCAATTTCCAAGGTAATTCCCCCTATTTCCCTGCCAACAGCTTTGACAGGAGCCCCTGGGGAAATAACCATTAAGCAAACATATGTGTAATTCCTATCTCTCAGCATCATGACAGCTTCAGAATTGGGAGCTGACATGAAGGACCTGCCAGAGCCCAAATTCTGAGGCAGCTCAGATTAGCAGAAACTCTGACTCAACAGCGATAAAGACCCAGAGATATACTGAAGTGCACAAAGCAGCAAATTGCTGTTTTCCTAAATGTGTTATGTTCACCTTGATACAATATATGTCAATTTTCACAATAAAAATCTCCCTTGAGAACCTGCTGCAGGATTAGTATTGTCATCTGTCTAGTGTCATCTGTCTGGTGATGATACATCATATTGTCATCTTGTCAAAATGATGAAGTGCGCTAAAAAGCTGAAATCTTAGCACTTCCATGACAAACGGAATGCATGAAGGGTTGTTTCTGTTTGTTGGCATCTGCTGTATTTTAGTAATTTGACTCTGAAGAAGGAGGGAAAAGAAAAAACATGGTGGGGAGAAATACAGGTAAGAAAACCAGAAATCTTGAGAAAAATAAGACTGCAATCTGCCCATTAACCTTAAGATTAAATTCAGTCAATTAGCAATCGGCAATTTTATTTTCGTTTAAGAAGAAAAAGAAAAATCAACTTGCTACTTCACTTTCTCAGGAGTAAAGTTTAACCAATAGCTGTAACCTAGTAGTTTCTACAATAAATTCAGGGGAACAGAATATGTTTGTATTTTCCTTACCATAAAATAGACCAGCCAACACTTCCAAGCTACACCTGAACTACATCTTTGCATAGCACTTAGCAGAGAATACTGTCTTCAGTTAGACCACTGGTGACACTGCTGTCTTATGTCACCCTTAATACTTGATAACAACAGGGAGTCATTGCAAGTGACATTTGTGATGGAGGCTGTACTGTAGTTATCCTGACACAAACTTGTAATCAGGTTGAAAACACTTGATATTTGATACATCAATTGAATAAAAGTCAACCACTAAATTTGATGTAGGACCACTAGAGGAAACTGGGGGGTATTCTGTATGGCATCTTAAACTTACGTGCTTACTGCTGTGTCTCGCCCATGACAGCTTAGTTTGTTTGGCATGTTCACTACAGCAGTCAGCAAAGAGAGATCATATTCAATACACATAATACAGATATCTACCAACTTCAGTGTTCAGCCTACTTCCCTCTGACTAAATAGTGAACCAGGATTTCGCAGCCTTGGAAAGCAGATGATATAAAATATTTTGTTGTCTTCTGGTCTTAAAAACTCACACAGACACTACACTTAACTTGTAGGTCAGTTGGTTGATGTGGCATCTCCTTGACTATGGATCATGATAGCCTAAAGTGAAGTACCAAGCCCTTTCATGAGACCCTTCATATAGAATCATAGAACCATAAAATAGTTAGGGTTGGAAAGGACCTTAAGATCATCTAGTTCCAACCCCCCTGCCATGGGCAGGGACACCTCACAATAAACCATCTCACCTAAGGATCTGTCCAACCTGGCCTTGAACACCGCCAGGGATGGAGCATTCACAACCTCCCTGGGCAACCCATTACAGTGCCTCACCACCCTAACAGGAAAGAATTTCCTCCTTATATTCAATCTAAACTTCCCCTGTTTAAGTTTTAACCCGTTACCCCTTGTCCTGTCACTACAGTCTCCAATGAAGAGCTCCCCAGCATCCCTATAGGCCCCCTTCAGATACTGGAAGGCTGCTATGAGGTCTCCACGCAGCCTTCTCTTCTCCAGGCTGAACAGCCCCAACTTCCTCAGCCTGTCTTCATACAGGAGGTGCTCCAGTCCCCTGATCATCCTCGTGGCCCTCCTATGGACTTGTTCCAACAGCTCCATGTCCTTTTTATGTTGAGGACAACAAAACTCCAGGTGAGGTCTCACAAGAGCAGAGCAGAGGGGCAGGATCACCTCCTTCGACCTGCTGGTCACGCTCCTCTTGATGCAGCCCAGGATATGGTTGGCTTTCTGGGCTGCGAGCACACACTGAAACTGGCTCATGTTCATTTTCTCATTGACCAACACCCCCAAGTCCTTCTCCACAGGGCTGCTCTGAATCTCTTCTCTGCCCAACCTGTAGCTCTGCCTGGGATTGCTCCGACCCAGCTGTAGGACCTTGCACTCGGCATGGTTAAACTCCATGAGGTTGGCATCAGCCAACACTTCACAAGTGTGTCAAGGTCCCTCTGGATGGCATTCCTTCCCTCCAGGGTATCAACCGAACCACACAGCTTGGTGTCATCGGCAAACTTGCTGAGGGCGCACTCAATCCCACTGTCCATGTCAGCGACGAAGGTGTTGAACAAGACCGGTCCCAACACCGATCCCTGAGGGACACCACTCGTTACTGGTCTCCAGCTGCACATTGAGCCATTGACCACAACTCTTTGTGTGCAGCCATCCAGCCAGTTCTTTATCCACCGAGTGGTCCATCCATCAAATTGATGTCTCTCCAATTAGAGACAAGGATGCTGTGTGAGACAGTGTTGAATGCTTTGCACAAGTCCAGGGAGATGACATCAACTGCTCTACCCCTGTCCATCAGTTCTGTTTCCCGATCCTCGTAGTCCACCAAATTGGTCAGGCAGGTTTTCCTTTAGTGCAGCCATGCTGGCTGTCACCAAGCACCTTGTTGTTTTTCATGTGCCTTAGCATGCCTTCCAGGAGAATCTGCTCCAAGATTTTGCCAGGCACAGAGGTGAGACTGACTGGTCTGTAATTCCCCAGCCGAAGGATACATACACCTGCATACATCCAGCCAAAGGATCATTTTCTGAAGATGAATATTTCTTGCCTTTTTCTTCTTTCCTTCTCCCACTGAAAGAATATCTGAAACGCGTAATAGTTACGCTTAGAAATCATTGTGTTTAAGTTACTGGGGCAATCATTTCCCTAAACAGCTACCACTGGGAGCTGTTCAGAGTTAATGCTTGGAAAACAAGAAAGGAAATGCCCTGGAATATTAATAAACTTACAGTTCAAGGACATTAAAGCTATAGCAGCATCCTTTTTGAGCAGGTTTTTTAATCCCCCTAATCATGTACTGGAACCCTAAACGTTGGCCTCACTCAGACAGATTATCTGCAAGTGCAAGAGATAGCAGAAGTTCTTAAACACACCATCAGTCAAACCTGAACCTGGCAAATGCCAGGAGATTACAGGATTTGTTGGCTGTAAACCGTGGGTCCTAGTCTAGTTTGCATCATAAAGAAATGCCAGTTTAATGAATTCAGATCTCATAAAATATGCAGGATAATGTATGTATGCTTATACTATTGCTTTCAATTCCAGAAAAGTGGAATGAATACTGGAGATTACTGGTTGTTCTAATCATGGACTAATACTGATTCATTATTGTGACAGAAATTTCCCCAGTTAGTTTTTAAGACTTTGAAGTTACCAACTCTGTATGCAGTGTTCTCTGCCTAAATACCTCTACAGGTCTGCAGCTGGGAACAATGCTTTTGACAAGAGAGCTACCTATATTTCCTTCCATTTAAATAAACCTTCTCACCAGTCTTGTATGAGAACATGGCCAAAGAAAATGTTTGTGTAGCAATGACATGCTTTATTTCCTTTCAGCAGATTGAACTTGCGAGTCAGAGAACAGAGCTGCCACCGGTAGAAAGCCCTCCACCCTGGTGTTACAACAGCACAAAGAGAATGAAAGCTGCTGGGACCAGGGCAAGAAAGCAGTACCATTAAACACATAGGAAAGAGTTAAGTGTACATATTAACTGGAAAGCTGTTGACTGGGAAAATTTGTATACTCCTACTGTTATCTCCTGTGTTTTTGCTGAAAAGCACATTTCTTCTAATAGCCTGAATTGCAAAGGCAGTGCTTTTTTATCCTCCTAGTAGGTTTTAACCTAGATGACTCTATGACAGCATCAAAAGCATAGGTAATTCCTTTCGTCTTTCCATTAACTTCCAAGGATGGCTGTTTCCATCTGATACTATCATTAATAAGCAATCAAAATATAACAAAAGCTTATATATTTGCAGCAAGCTTCTACTGATGCTATATAGCTTAAAACATGGCTAAAATAGCATTATGACAAACTTCACTTATATTAATAAAACCCCATTTATCAGTCCATTAATATCGAAACTATAAGCTTAAAAGCGCGTCTGTAAAAGAGTCACTTCTGTTATATGATGCTGAAGTCTAAAAAGTGCAAGTAGCAACAAAACTACACTATGTCAGCACCTTCACAAAAATATCTTTTCACCCAGTGGTTGATAACAGAAGGTGATAATGTGATGTCTGAATTAAAATGACAAGGATATTTATGTTGTGGTCTAATTACACAACATGGTTGATATTCAAAGATCACCTACCACAGGCTCAGGAGTGTTGCATCCCAACTAGAAGGAAGTGCAGCAGGAGGGCCAGGAGACCTCCTTAGATGGATAAGGAGCTGCTGAGGAAAATTCAAAGGAAAAAGGAGGCTTATAAAACGTGGAAGCAAGGCCAGGTGGCCTGGAAAGAATACAGGGATGTTGTCTGGGAAGCAGGGGACCAGGTTAGGAAAGCTAAGGCCCAGTTAGAATTAACTTGGCCAGGGATGTTAAGTATAACAAGGGATTCTATAGGTATGTAGTGAATAAAAGACAGACTAGGGACAACATAGGCCACCTCCAGAAGCTACCAGGAGAACTGGCTACCCTGAATTTGGAGAAGGCTGAGGTTCTGAATGACTTCTTTGCCTTGGTCTTCACTGGCAAAGGCTCTGACTGCTCCACCCAAGACTTGGAAGGCAGACACAGGGACTGTGAGAATGAAGACCTTGGGCCCACTGTAGGAGAGGATCCGGTTTGAGAACATCTTAAGAACCTGAACGTGCACAAATCCATGGGACCTGATGAAATCCGTCCGCGGGTCCTGAAGGAGCTGGCGAATGAAGTTACTAAGCCACTGTCCATCATATTTAAAAAATCATTGAGTCAGGTGAAGTTCCCAACGACTGGAAAAAGGGAAATATAACCCCCATTTTCAAGAAGGGGAAAATGGATGACCCGGGGAATTACAGAGCAGTCAGTCTCACCTCTGTGCCTGGCAAAATCTTGGAGCATATTCTCCTGGAAGGCATGCTAAGGCACATGAAAAACAACAAGGTGCTTGGTGACAGCTAGCATGGCTTCACTAAGGGGAAATCCTGCCTGACCAATTTGGTGGCCTTCTATGATGGGGCTACAGAACTGATGGACAGGGGTAGAGCAGTTGATGTCATCTACCTGGACTTGTGTAAAGCGTTCAACACTCCCACACAACATCCTTGTCTCTAAATTGGAGAGACATCAATTTGATGGATGGACCACTCGGTGGATAAAGAACTGGCTGGATGGCTGCACACAAAGAGTTGTGGTCAATGGCTCAATGTCCGGCTGGAGACCAGTAACGAGTGGTGTCCCTCAGGGATCGGTGTTGGGACCGGTTTTGTTCAACATCTTTGTCGCTGACATGGACAGTGGGATTGAGTGCGCCCTCAGCAAGTTTGCCGATGACACCAAGCTGTGTGGTTGATACCCTGGAGGGAAGGAATGCCATCCAGAGGGACCTTGACACGCTTGTGAGGTGGGCTGATGCCAGCCTCATGAAGTTTAACCATGCCAAGTGCAAGGTCCTACAGCTGGGTCGGAGCAATCCCAGGCAGAGCTACAGGTTGGGCAGAGAAGAGATTCAGAGCAGCCCTGCGGAGAAGGACTTGGGGGTGTTGGTCAATGAGAAAATGAACATGAGCCAGCTTCAGTGTGTGCTCGCAGCCCAGAAAGCCAACTGTGTCCTGGGCTGCATCAAAAGGAGCGTGACCAGCAGGTCGAAGGAGGTGATCTTGCCCCTCTACTCTGATCTCATGAGACCTCACCTGGAGTATTGTGTGCAGTTCTGCTGTCCTCAACATAAAAAGGACATGGAGCTGTTGGAACAAGTCCAGAGAAGGGCCACAAGGATGATCAGGGGACTGGAGCACCTCCCATATGAAGACAGGCTGAGAAAGTTTGGGCGTTCAGCCTGTAGAAGAGAAGGCTGCATGGAGACCTCATAGCAGCCTTCCAGTATCTGAAGGGGGCCTATAGAGATGCTGGGGAGGGACTCTTCATTAGGGACTGTAGTGATAGGACAAGGGGTAACGGGTTAAAACTTAAACAGGGGAAGTTTAGATTGGATATAAGGAAGAAATTCTTTCCTGTTAGGGTGGTGAGGCACTGGAATGGGTTGCCCAGGGAGGTTGTGAATGCTCCATCCCTGGCAGTGTTCAAGACCAGGTTGGACAGATCCTTAGGTGAGATGGTTTATTGTGAGGTGTCCCTGCCCATGGCAGGGGGGTTGGAACTTGATGATCTTAAGGTCCTTTCCAACCCTAACTATTCTATGATTCTATGAGAATACAGAGCATGTAGCACAAAGAGAACACCTTTCAAAAATAGATCTATTTGAACCAGATTCTCATTTCTTAAAATACACATCTTAAATGTTTGTTTCTTTAGTCTTGTTAAAAAGCAAGACCTTTTGAATGGTGTGAGTTGAAGACATTGCAATGAAGGTTCAATAGTGAATTGCCTTGTTAAACAGAACAGACTTACAGAACTGCACCAGGAAGCCTCAGGTGTGCCTTAAGCAAATTTCTAATATTCTTATCATGCCCCGCATTGATATCAAGTATATTTGCTTGTGTGTGATCTCTTCATACACGTTGTGCCTAATGAAACCATGAAATCAGGCTGAAAAATGGCTATTCATCAAAAATAAATACATCTGAACAGAGCACAGAGGTGGTCTCATGCAGTCTCCAAAGCAAGAGCAATTAGGAGTCATTGTTGCTAGAACAATTTTGATTTTTATATGGTTTAAAGCAGCAGTCCTGGAATCTGCAGCAAAGCTTTCTAAGAGTACAACATCCCACATTTTTGAAGCTCACAAATTCTCTGAATCAAATTAGGGATCTTTCATTAGCAAAGCATGTGCTTGAACACAGCTGATTCGCTTGTACCCATTTGTATACATCAGCTATGCAGAAATATGTGCAAGTATGCATGACTTACAGGCAAAGGCGGCAGTTAAGGCGTGCAATTGGAGAATAACAAAGGCGCAAGGCAGTAGCTAAGGGAAGACAGGGAAGATGGATGCTCTGGAGAGCAGTTACCTCTCCGTGAGGATGAGTAAACCCCTTGGCTATTCCACAGCTACGCTTCCCTGGCTGGGGCATGTGGACTACCTGCATACAGCACATGCAGGCCCCAAGCAGCACCTCCAGTCTTCTAAGCACCAGACTGTAAGCAATCATGAAAGACTATGAATGAAAGTGGGGACAAGCAAGTTGCAGGTAAAAGTGTATGACCTGACAGATCTGAAAATGTAAAAGCTATTCCACGGTGCACAAAGGCATGGGTCATCTGTTTATTCCTCCAGAAACAAATGACAGGAAAACTCAGGATGGCTTTGTAAAGGAAATAATTACCTCACAAATACACTTGGGCCCTTGAAAAAGTCAGTGAGCACAAGGATGCCAATCATCTAGTTTGTATATTATACTTAGGTTTCCAAGAAGCTTTTGATAAGGTTCTTCACAGAATCTCACTCTGCTATGGGCTACCATCAGACAGGATAAAGGAACATGGAGACTGTTACTCAGCGAAGGCTCCAAGAGACTGAGCTGTCATAGGATGCAGAATGTCCTCTCATACAGAAATAACTGTTCAAATAGGAACCAAAATATACTTTTTGTATTCTAACATTACCTTCTTTTGCCAATTTGATTTTAACACAGAGGTGGTGGTATTTCAGTGCTAAGCAATACTACTCTCTCCCTCATACATGTGCTGCGAAACTTCACATTCAAAAAGCACAGGGATATGTCTGATCAAACAGAGCTACAGAAGGGAGCATTTCCACTGACACATCAGTAACAACCAGCCTGCATGCTCTCTGCAAGCCAGTAGGGAGCCTGTGCAGCAGTCAGTTTGCTGCTGAGGGGAGCAAAGATCTGTGAGTATTTCAGTTTCTCCCAAAGTCCTGCAGTCTTCAAGAAAAAAGCGTAACAATTTAAACATCAATATTCAACATCTTAAAAAGCAGACAACAAGGTGTCCCTCTTCAAGTGGGACTACAGTGGTCACTGCATAGACCAGGCACATGCAACTACCTAATGACTCAGCTGCATTAAGGGATATTTTTGTGGTGCATCCACTCTTATTAAATGGGATATATTTTTTTCTATACACCTTAGTAGTCCTCATGAGTTTGAGAGAAACCCCCCACTTTTCCAGCTACAGAAGGTTGGCATATTATTGTGGAGGAAAAGGGAAAGATAATGGCAAAGCACAAAAATACAGAGACTCAAATAAGGTCTTACATAATTAGTTCTTTTTTGCCTTAAGCTACAAGGCAACCACTGCCTACTTTCCAGAGTTAATTTGCTTAGTGCAGCCTACAAGAATATTTAAGCAGCAGTTATTAGAGGGTAAATTACAAAATGTGTAAGTAACAAAAATGTCTTGTTTATGTGTATTTTGCTCCATATAGTGAACGTAAAATGACTGCGATTTGATCTATATCTGGCCTTTCCACCTCAAACAATGTGTCACAGTGTTTAAGCTTCAATTGGCACTGCTCCTTAACAAGTGAGTCCATCACTTAGGATTAGAAATTACTTTGAAATAAATCCTCAGGCTGTACCATTCAAACTGACTCTGTACTCTGCTACTGTTTGGAGAGGAAGCTGTATTTCCACTTCAGTCTGCACTCCCTCCATGATCCCTGCCTGTTACTGGTGATTTTACAAGCCTACGCACAAAGATAAACTGGAATCTTACCACAGCAAGGAGAAAGAGTGTTTCTTCTTAGCTTTGCTCTCATCCAACTTGTTTTTTCTCCTTGCTGTGCTTTTAAGTGTATTTTTTCTTCTAGTAAAAGACACCCAACACTTGCTATGAATTGCATTATCTTAAACACAATCAAAATTCTGCCTGAGGGCTGCAATGGAAAATCCCCCAAACCCTCAGGAGGCCCCTATCCATCCAGATCAAGCAAAAAGCATTTACCTCTTTTTTAACTTGGATGCATGGCCTGGGAATGCAGATGGCTTCAGCTTGTGCTACTTCTCAGTGTCTGGATCATACAATTTTCTGGCTTACATTCAGTCTGTACTCTATTAGGCAAACAATATTTCCAGAGTGAGGCTTCCTCGCATCAGTATTCCCACACCTTTCAAGTGTCACAATTTACTAACTGAGGTGAGTGGCAGCTTGTGCTCCAAAATCCACATACCCATTTTTTTTTAACTGAACACCAGGATCCAACACTTTAAAATTCCATTTTACTCTCAAAATCTATTAATAACTGCCAAATTTATTAACTAATGTAGGGCTAATCAACACAAAAAAAAGAAATTATGTCTAACATTATATTTAATTATATTATGGCATTGTATGGTTTCCTGTGGTACCTCAGCTTTATCTTACAACCTGGTATCGACTTCCATCTTTTGAGTTTTGACCTCTCAAGTTTCTAGGTAACAAAGGTTATATACATACATGAAAGGAACAGCATGACATACCTACCTCTGCTTAAAAGATTACACAATAGAGGAATGTATCGTTACTGGAGAACAGTCACTGCTTTAGGGCATGAAGTTCTGAAATCCAGGCAGGGCTTACAGAAATGCTGCTCAATATGAGAGGCTGATAAACACCTAATATTGACAAATCAAGCCCTCAGTGCTCCCACCTTTCATGGCAGTCCAATGGAAATGAAGTGCTACACACCTCTGAAAAATAAATCTTTTTTTGTTTGTTTGTTTAAAAATAGATTACCAAGTCTCAAAATATTTCCCCCTTTTTAGTGAAATAAAGTGAAATACTCATTCACACACCTCTTCCAGAGAGCACAGTGGCACATGATGGTCGCAGCCTCTGGCAGCTGTTGGTTCTCCACATTTGCATTGCTTCATGGATGCAAACTAGCCTGAAAGTCACTGTGAAAATCACCACTGTTTTCTATGTTGACATTAAAACCACAGAATTATGAATTAATATATCATTGACAATGATATTCATTTCCTCACCATGCTGGAAAAAACACTCCAGTTTTGCCAAAACTCTTCTATTTGCACATGCAGTATATGAGCAGCACCAGATAGGCTCTACCATTATTTTAACAGAACTACAGACAAACAGTTAGACACAAAGGATCACTTTATTTCTCAAATCACACCCCTCTCATTCGTGAAAAGGTGCACTTCTAATTGTCACTATTTTAAATATATTCTATATTTTCCTATGAAGTTAAATACTTTAAAGAAAAGTCCCCCAAGAAATAAATACAAAGCACAACAGTTTCACTTTATGATTTGCTTTGAGCATTGTCTGGTCCTGCATCTGCTCTGGTGAGTTTTGCTGCTCTTTGAAACCCTTAAAAAACAAATCCAGAGCCAGCCTTCCTTGCTTTCCAGAACCCTCTGCTTATCAGCTGTTAATACAATATTAGAGCATGCATAGAATATAGTTGTTTAATAATTCTATAACTTTTATTACACATGCACACATTGTTACTAAGGTTATAATCGTGACGCTTCTTTTTTTAGATGCTCATTAGAAAACTCTACGTTACAAAATACTCATTTGATGATGTGCATGTCTGCTGGTGAAAAGCAAATAGGTACTAACAAGGTTTGCCGGGTTGTTCAATGGGTAACTTACAAAACCAGACAATTCCCAAAGTTACTGATCAGATCACTGCGGCACAACCTGCAACCATCATTTTACTTGAAATCTAATTAGCCCAAATGGTTGGCAATGTGTATCCATTGTGGAATAAAATGTTACCAAGGTCATCAGAACATGCCACGTGGGGTTTATTCTCCTATGATGAGCACAGTCCAGTACAATAGCTCAGCTCCTGCTAACAGCCAGGAACAGAGTTCTGACGATGCCATTTTTATGAGGGCTGTCATGGCAAAAGAGAAGTGAAAGTAGTCCAGTGCAGGCAGTATCATGTTCCTTCAAGGAGCTGAGACCAGAAAGCTAAAGCACTTCCCATATCAGAAGTTGTGCTCCTGAAAAGGTTTTCTTGAAAGAGATATCAGTATGAGCCTGAATGGGCACAGCTGTGATTTCATCCCAGTTACACACCTGAGATGGTATTCCTGAAAATGCAGTCAGGGTTTGGCAGGTTGATTTCGGTACATACACATGCACCTAAACAACATTCAAAGACTGCGATAGTCTGAAAACTTTAGCTGAAACTCGTACCTGTTCACAACAAGGTCTGAGGTAGTTTAGAACCACTCTACGCTTAGGAAATAGAGAAAGAAGGAAAGGGATGTAATGCACAAAACTTTTGAGGTGCAATAACAATTGCTACACAGAAGGGGAATGCAACTGTATAGTTTTAAACTACTGTTCGTCAAGAAAGGGGAGCACTGAGATAAATGAATGAAAAAGTTCATTAAATGCTGAACTTTTAGCCTGGCTCCTTCTATTTAATTTATGACCTCTGTAGTAACATGTAACTTCATGAAGTAACAGTAACATTCACTTTGGAACAAACCCAATGATAATAACGAAATTGAGCAAAGCAGAAAGGAAAGAAAAATTTACAAGATACTGGAGAAGGTTAATGGACATGGGTGCTGAATTTATGTTTGGACTTAACTTAGGTAAGCCTGCACAAAGCCTACCTACTACTTAAAACCTCTGATTTTTCTCTCCAGGATAACAAACAGACTGCAAAGAGAGCACAAGCTCCAGAAGGGCTACTATTTCCCATATCCACAGACAGCCAAATTTAAATTTTGCTCACCAGCACTTGACAGTCTAGTGGTTGTTGCCTTTAAAGTCTGATGTGAATGAATGGGGCTGAGGATATTTTATTCAGCATTTGACAGAGGTAAAAATAAACTAAACCCAAATCATTAATAAATTATAAATTGGAGGAAAGTTCCAGGGAACACCACAGCAACAGTGCTATGATGCTGGGTAGAGAGGAAAAGAAAGGAAATAACAAGAAGATTGGAGGAAGCATGCAGCAAAACCGAGGAGCTGTGAAGACTGGAGACAAACAGAACTAGCTCAGACCCCAAGAATCATTTCTTTGTGTTTCTCTTCCTATAAAAACCAGTAAAGCCTTGCTCCCTACTTCTCTCCCCTCCCCTTTTGTTTAGCGCTGCCCATTCAGATGAGCGATAGATTCCTTAACAAAATTTCCTACATTAAAAGAAAAAAGGACATGTAGAAATACACCTCTGCAAACAGAGGTAGGTAACACATACACTGTGCACACATAGAGTCTTTCACCCAAATGATTCCTTGCAACTCCAGCTCTTCCTGTGATATGTTTCTAATCTAATCATTTAAACTCCATAAACATTATATTATTGCATAAAAGCATTCACTCAAAGTATTTGCCTCTCAAAATCAGTGACGCAATTCCTGAAATAGATCCAAACCATGCAACACCAATGCCCTTGTTATTAAAACTGGCATAAACAAACTTACAGAATGACCAAAAGAGGATCCTGACCTGCAGAAAGCAGAAATCTGCCCCTATTCTCCAGCAATAAGCCCAACTTGATTGTTTAAAAAGCTGTTTCTCAGCATGACAAATCTCTATGAGAAATTGCTGTGAAGAATTCTACTATATCTTAGCAGCTGAAAATGACTTAAACCCCCTAACAGACAGCTACAGAAGATGCCAAAACCCCAGTTCTGTGGCCTGACCATGCTCCAAAAGCACAATCTAAAATTTTTATCTAGTGACTTAACGTCTACTGTTAAACGCATTTATCACATTATAGGTATTAACCATAGATCACCTAGTAACTATAGCTCAGGAGTACAGAGACAACAGATGTGGCAAAGTGATATAGACCAAAAGTGATTTCCTGTGTGTTTCTGGCAGGTGTGCAAGCTCCCTGCTTCCTCTACAGAAAGAAGCTGTGGTAACTATTCACTTGGATTACGTGGCACACAGTTTTAGATGCACAAACTTCCATCTGTTAACAGTAATACTGCCCAACTTACTTGGTATTATAGGAGTCACCTGGTATTTTTTGGACACATAGGTATTTGCTGTAAAAGACCATACAGGTCAGTTTTGTAAATTCCTCAGACTACTTAATATAGACTGAGGTGGTTGATGTATATCTGCCAGTTTTCAGGAGTCACTGGGTAATTCTGAAAATCATGAGAAACTAGGTTACTTTCTTTTAACTACAGGATGAGTATCTGCATCAATAGAAGAAATGTGCCAAGATGAAAAATACGAAATAAGTGAGCAAAAGTTCTAACACGGAAAAGTATTTACGTTCTACCAACAGTGCAGCTCTCCTCCTCTACAACAGTACAGGACCTAAAGTAGCTGGAGGCATTGGAGAGGCATATTTAGACCTTTGTAGGGTGAAGCTGCCACTCATTCAGATTTTAGCCAAAGTGATCTGAACTTCCATGACGTTTGGGTAAAGAATCAATTACAGGGTTTTTTCAGAACACTGAGCTGAACTCTTCTATTAGGCTGGAAGGAAAAGGAAAAGAAGTAATGCTCTGATGTCTGGCTGGGTAATAATGTCTGATGCCAAGCGTGTGCAGAGCTGATTCCTCACTTTCACCATTTGTACACATCGTAGCAACTAAACACAGTATTATAAAGCTCGTATGTAGTTGCACTGGAAGTCACTCTGTTGCTAAATACCTGCGGTTTCCTCGTATTAGACTGCTCTTTTTAATTTGGGCTTGCTTTATTTAAGAAAAGTTGCAGGGTGACTTTAAAACTATTTTTCTAGTAAACATTTCCAAAATTAAACACAGACCCAGATCCCATCATGGAATATGGGTGGGACTTTGACATTACTTCAGCCAAAGCTTTGCAATGAAAACTTGTGAAGGGCCAACAGAAAGTCTGCAGGTTTTTTCAGCAGTTAACAAAAATCCTATGAAGGCTCACTTCGCAAGCACTGCAAGCCATAGCATACAAGGTAGCTAGGAGGAATACAGGCGTGTTCTCTGGACTGCATCTCTTTGAGATGAGCAGTTAACTTGCTCTATTTTATACACCTCTCTATAGTCAAATAACAACTGGGCAAAACCCAGCTTTGGACCTGCTCACTCATACCTTGTTTAGACATCTGCATTTTTTAAGCAAACATCAAATACAGTCAGCATTCCACAACAGCAGCACTGCACACCTGCCTGCATGGAATTTTTTCTTTTTTTTTCAGTTTTGGAGCCTTAGAAGCTATTCTAAATTCAAGCTAAATAATTAGCTACTAGCTTAATTTAACATATGTATATATATATGAACATTTACGCACACCTAAAAGTTGACACAGGACTTTTTTCTGAATCCTGAGTAAAGCTTTGTGGAGCTTATACACACATATATATATATATGTCTCATTTTGCTAGTTCAACTGACAACGACAATCAATTCAAAAAGAACTAAGGATTCTAACTTAAATACAGCATTAACTGAAATGGGAACCATGCCTCAAGCATCCTCTGGGATCTAGAAATTATTATTTCTGAAGCATGGTTTAGTCCTCTGGCATAAAATGTTTACTCTTGAACACATTAACTCTTTCTGGCTCTGATTATTTGCTGACTACAAACAGTAAAATTACCAATGCATTCACTTGTCCATTTGACAGTGTATTTACACACCTATCAAAATCTAAGCCAATTAATAATTTCATAGAGAAATGCAAGGTCTACTTTCTGTGAAATCACATCTAAGTTCTAATTCCTTATTGACTGTCTCCGAGTGGGCATCACTGTATAACCAGAACCACTAACACAAAACAAGCAGACAAGAACGGCATTAACTTTGTCTTCTAATTTTCATACTGATTCTTCTAAATGCTCAATACATCACTGAATAATGAGTAGATGCTCGCATGCATTTGGTTGAGAAACCTAATTTACTTAGAGTGGGACAATTATGGACATCTCTCACTTTCTTTCATGGAAACCAGCTCATCAAATCAGATACTAAACTGAAAACTCTCTGATTTAATGTTATCACTAGTAAAGCTGAAGATGCATTAAATTCATTTGAATTTTTCAGCAATACTGTGAAGCACTGAGCTTGTCATAATAAACAAGAAAAACTGATTTTCATGAGGAAAAAAAAGAAATTGAGCTCTGAAAGAAGAGAATGGCAACAAAGAACGGTTCATTCTCTAACAAAACGCGTGATTCCTCCTCTGCATTGCCTTTTACATTAGACATGGATTAACTTCTCTCATTGTACCTCCATTTAACATGCCATTTGAATTTGGTCTAGAGCTGATTGGCAGTGGCTGCACAATTTTTGCTCATTTCAGAAATTAATTTTCCCAGATACGTTTGGCTGTACATTTCCATGAATAAAAATCTTTTAAATGCACTTGGAATAAATTAATTAAATAAAGATACTTTAAAAAGAGCTTTACTGAGCTCCATGAGTTGAGCCTGTCTGAATTCAACCTATGGAAGAAAAACTGAGAAAACGAGTCCAGGGGAATTAAAGATACTAAAGTATTAAATAGAAATAATGGCTCAGTAGTGACAATATAGTTAGTTCCATTATGCAGAAATCTAGCAGCAAGTGTACTTTATCGTTTCTGACTAGAAACCAATGAATACCTGGTCAGTTCTGCTCTACACCTGTTGAAATAAAACATGAGTGATAACAGTTCTGAATAATTATAGTATTTCATCACTCTGATAAACTCTGATATTACGCTGTAACAGCACAACTTCCACAGAAGAAAAAAACAAGAAATATTTCAGAGGAATATACAAGAACCACATATGAAATCAGGAGTCAGTAAATACAGACAATAATTAGAAAGAATGAGAACATTCACATCAAACCACTAATTAGTTCGGTGTGGTATCTTCCTTTGCCACTAGTAATATGCTGCTGACACAATGTTTGAGAGACCTGTATTAGGCAATACAGATATTAGGGGTGTTTGCTGGAAGATAGTGATAGAAGACCAAGCACAGTTCAGGTCCCTTAAACATTTCAACATCATTTCTCTGAATAAAAAGGTAAGGGATTCCCACTAGAAAATATGAAGTTCGTCTTAAATGCCTGGGCGCTCTATGATCACATTGGACTCACCCCAGTTACAGATTCTGAGAAGAACAGAAGAAAATAAAGACATTAAGAAAGGCCATGTGTGACTGAGAATCAGACTAATACTAAAAAATTATATTCACCTGTATGAAGGGACAATGCAAAGTTTTTAAGCTGTGACTGACTTTGTGGGGACTGGAAGGTCTGTAGTACTTGACAGCTTTTGCTTTGGGAATTGCTCAGATCTGTTCACTCAGATTCTAAGCAGAAGGTGAACATTATGGGAAATAAACAGACATTTCAGTTCAACAGTGAGTCATACGACAACATCAAAAAGACGTGCAGTAGGTTACAGTCTACAAGACTTATTTTTATCATAAAAATTAACTCTGCAAAAAGATTACAAGCTGAAAATCCTGTTCTTTGTCCAAAAGCCTGGACTCAGAACAGCTGGCACTAACTTATTAAAATCTTATTTATTTTTTTAAATGCTCTATAATGGTGACTACTAAAGACTCAGAGCTAGGAAGTTACGCCCTTTGCTCAAACTGCAAAGAAATACCACCACTGACATGGAAGACCTTATCTACCAACGACAAGACATGCTCCATGCTTCGTAGTACTTTTAGCATGGATTACAACCAGAATTGAAAAGTAAAGCCAGAAAGCTTTTCTAAGGAAGTAAAAAAAAAAAAAAAAAAAATTTTTTTTTTTTTACCTACACCTAAACAAGAGTGGTGTCCCCTGTAACTGGTCTCAATTATTTCATGCTCTACAGGCTGTGAAGCCATAAGGTAATCAGCACCCTAGACTAGGTGCTAGCTGGCACGAGCAGTATCCTGCCTCAGAACTCCAGAGTGCCTGAGGCAGCTGTGGCAAATATTCTAAGCTATCTGTAATGCAATGGGCATGCATCTTCACGAGCAGACATTCACAAGTCAGAAGATAGCAATGGGGAGGGGACGGCATGCAAATGTTAGAACTCAACTGCGATTTGGCAATGAGAAATAGTATATTACTACTGATAAAGTCTAATCGATTTTATTTGAATCATGAAAAAGGAAGCTTTTCTCCTCTGAAGCTTCTACTGATTCATTGCTACCACTTGTTATATTTCTTTCTGGTTTTGCACAACCAGTATCCAACAGGGAAATGCTTTCAAATTAAATAGTGTGATAAATTAACATACTATTTCCTATGTTGATATAACTCACTTTATCACTATGGTTATGCAAAGGAAAACCATATTTATCCTACACTAGCTTTGTTTTCTTCTGACAAGGCTATTTGTCACCACAAGAAATTCCAAGTTCATAAAACTGGACGGCTGACATGTCTGATATAATATGCTTTGTGAGGAGCAACAACCCCCCTAATCAATTTAGCCGATTATATCAGCATTTGTCTTAATACAAAATCGCTTTAACCCATAGTGAAAGATTAGAATGGAGCTCTTCTGAAAAGCCACGTGGATCTGGAGACTAAGAGACTGCGTCATCATCAATGTGGAAAGGCTTAGAATAAGCAAAGTAGCAGGCAATGTCATCCAGACAGACACGGATAACAAATTCTGTGATTGCAAAGTAAAATCCAGATCTTTTACAATGCTGTGTAAAGCATCATATTTTATGAAGATTATGTGAAAGGTTTATGCACATACGGCCTTTGAATTTTCAGCTTCAGATTGTACAACATTTTTTACTTAGAAAAAAAAAAGGATCTGTATGTTCGAACAACTGCTTGTCAGTGACCAGCTGCAGTTCTGCTTTTCTAAACCATTTTTGATGATCTGTTGCAAGTTTTCTTAGAAATACAGGTAAAATTTAACTAATCATCTTCAGGAACAGAAAATACATTTTTCTTCAAGGTGGGTGCTTGAATTAGGAATTTCCTTTTTGAGTGTAATAAATGACAATTTTGTACTTTGAAAAGTCAACTAAGGTCAAGACTAATATAGCATTCATTAATTAGTTTGTTGATATCATGAAGGCTTTTCTTGTCATCCCACTGATGAATGAAGGAATTTTCACCTCAGCAGGTAAACATGTTTGATACTTCCTCAATCTACAGCCCATCATTTGCTACAGCTAAAAATAAGAGACATAGTGGAATACAGAGTCAAAACAACTTAGAAAACAGATTACTAGTTACAAAGGATGTGAATAAAGAGTAACTTTTAAAAATAACATATGTTCTGGACTGATGTATTCCAAAACATTCTCTTTGCTAATGGGAGCCTTCAGGGAACAAATACTTATTTCATATACCTTTCATTCTGCTTGAGTCATTTTAGATTTCCACTGTAGCTCTGCCTTTTTTTTTTCTTCTGTGCTCCTTGCCTTGGTTAGATTAGAGAGGTAGGGTGTTAATGGGATACTTGATGAAGATTGAAGACCTATTTTCTCCCCCCTCGGAGACCAGCCTGATTTGAACAAATTGAGGAGAGTGAAGCCGACTCTTCATGTCCTTGGGAAAAGCCTTTTCCATTTCAGCGTTTCCAGCTTTCAGACATGGTCCCCTTTGTTCAAAGAGAGAAAAGAAAGAAAAGGTGCCAGCACAAGAAGGTTCCAAGTATCATTCTATGCAACATCAGCAGGGGTGCTAAAACCGCCTTTCAATCTCCTTTATGGTTGGTGAGTATGTGAACGCGAGGTGGATCCAGGAGGAGAATGCAGGGAACTAGTGCTTGCAGCTCGAACAGGGCGAGAAACAAGCTGCTGTCCACCAGTCCCCACTTCTGTTGTTGCCACTTCCTTACTACTCTCATCCTTGTGGGTACTGTTTTGTGCTGGGCACTCAAAATGCACACAGTGAAACACCTGGAGAGAACAAAGAAATGAAGATAAGGCAAAACAATTAAAGGCTCGGAAAAGCATGATCAAAGTAAGACAAAGTATATATGGAAGTATGCAGGCCAGATCAGTGCCAAAGTACTTAGTCAAATTAGAATGTTTCACCATGCAGTCAAAACCAACTATCCATGGGCCATAAACATACTAACAGAGATATAAATGGAGTAAGAGAAAGCTTTCAAATAATACCAACCTTTACATATGGCACCAAAATTCAGAGAGATGGTTACAAAGCATACAGAGATATTTGTAAATTTTTTCTTTGCCAAGTAGCATAAATATCTACTACACAGTATCAGATGACAACTATTATATTGTCTTAAGCGTATCTTATGATCTAATTACTTCCTCAACAGACTGAATATTCATGCACACTAGAAATGAAATTTAAATCATTACGAATATGATTCTATTTCAAGATTGCCCTCTGCTGTAACAGCAACAGTAGCTCTACAGGCATACCTTGGAGTATGTAGAAAAGCATTCAGAGCATCCAAGAAGGCTGCTGCTTCATCAGATTAAATACTCCAAACAGTGAACATTTTCTGATTTTTCAAACAATACCTGGGACCCCTGTGCAGGTGAACGTGTCTTAAAAGGACCATATGTTTAAGCATTTTTTCCAATTTTATTTTCTACTTTACTTACTTTTGCGTCTACTTGTTCTTGAAGTGCCTGAGAGAAGGGGGAGGAACTGTTTAAAATTGCTACAAAACTTCTTTCCATGTGAATTCTTGTTGCTATGAATTGCACAGCTTTGTCATGTACTAAACAAATAAATGTTTTCTTATACTAATTTAAAATCTGCTATTTTCTCATGCATAGCACTT
This sequence comes from Pezoporus occidentalis, assembly GCF_034315485.1. Taxonomy (NCBI): domain Eukaryota; kingdom Metazoa; phylum Chordata; class Aves; order Psittaciformes; family Psittacidae; genus Pezoporus; species Pezoporus occidentalis. The sequence continues at coordinate 5,463,004 of NW_026915376.1, forward strand.
TTATAGCTAAAGCTTAATGAATATTAAATCCTGAATTTTAAACATATTGTTTTAACTTAATTCTGTATGCTTTTATGACATTTTCTATTATTCTTCCTGCAAGTAGATCATGTCTTTAAAGCTGTTCTCACAAAGGCAGTATTTTAATCTTAACTGCCCTTTCCGAGACCCTTTCAAATTAATGTGTGCAAAAATCAAATACCATAAGCAAGACACAGGTGTACTACATATTCATACAAGACTACAGAATTTTGTATTTTCTATCCTTTCTGCAATACAACTGAAAACCCTATTATTCTTTCTGAGCACCCCCACTCATGTGCACATTGAACAGACTGCAGCAACACATCTGCAATAGCCCCAGGGTCTTTTCTGTTAAGGTAGCTAGTTAATGCCAATTCTGGCAGCATACTTGAAATGAAGAGAAAACCATATTTACCCACTGCTTTTTTTTAACCCCATTATATTATCTTGTGCCTCTCAGTGTAAGAATTCTTGCAGGTTTTTATATTTTTTATGCAGATACATAGCAATGCACATTTATATTTCTCTATATAAATACATGCTCAAATAAAGATGTATTGCTATGCCTTTATATATACATGTATGAAGAGATTAAAAATCTACACCCATACCCACACATAGGCATATGTGCACAAATGGTTTTTCTTTGCCTTTCTTCTGATGAGTTTTTTTCTAAAGCTGAACTAATTTCTACAGTGGCATGAATTCTCTCCATCTGTTTACAGTTTTTGAGAAGCCAATTTTTGCATTCAGCTACGCTTCTTCAGAAGCCCCTTTTATATGCATTCCACTCCCATATAAAGTGGGATGTAAAGTAAACAGCTTTAAAGTAACAGCTATTTTTTCAGCTGCTTGTATACTGAAGAAAACAGTATTATCTCATGTTCCACCTCGGTAAGACACTGCTTTCCTTTAAAGGCAGCACAGCCTAATGAACGTGATGGATGCAGATCTCCAAGTCACATGATTCTATGTTTCTGTTGTATTGAACAGCAGTAGTGTTTTTTATTCAAAACTTCAATTTACAAATTAATGAATGCTTTTTTAAATACGGTATGGATATGACTGCAGTTTAGCTAATACTAGTCTATAAAGTCTGAAGTTCCCAATTCTTAAATTGTAACTGTCCTTTTTACTGATTCTTTAATACTTAATGCTCAACATTTGGTACATTAACAAGCCTGTGAATTTACAGCACTGTTTGCAGTAACTGCCACTTCAATAAGCAGAGTACTGCTTGTGAAAGAAGCAGAGAGCACAGAAGTACAATTGAGTATCAGAATTACCTATTTCAGAATGATATGACTAAAACAACCAATCCTGCATGTGTTTCTCTCAAAAGACAGTTCAGCATCATCCTGGGGTCAACAGCATGGTATACTTCTCATGGAGATCTTAACACAGGTCTAACAAATAAAGCAGGAAGGCCAAGTACATATACATTGGTGCAGTAATTTGTAAGATAAAGCTCTCACATCAGCAACTATGTGTCCTTTCCAGGTCAGTAATACTGAAGAGGAGCAACAAGATAAAACTTAAACAGTCGAAGTATTAGGTGACCTTTCTGACAAATAAATGATGGCAAGGACTAAGGAAAAATAATCCTTTTCTTTATAAAAGCAGGATGTCTGGAAGTCAGGTCAAAACAAAAAAAGACTAAAAAAAAACCCAACCAAACCCCACCAAAATCCATGAACAACATGTCTTTCAAAACCTGGAAAACCTGGCATCTGAAACAGTAAGTTTAAAAGATGAAATGAGTCACAAAATAGAGAAATTTTATGGGATTTTTTTTCAATCCCAAAAAATCAGCTCTTCCCTTTGGAAAGTACAGACTGTGTTTCAAAGGTATATATTAGTAAAACAAATAGGGACTATTTTTGTACCTGTTACAGTAAAACTCCTTGATGAAAATATGCTGCCATTAGCATCTACTGCTTAAAATGAGAGTGGTTTGACATAAAATAAATACAGACAGCCGCGGGTAGGTAAATCTGGAAACTGCTTGTGTTCCTACTGAAGAGACTACCGAGACTACAGACTCCAGAACAAACCAAGAATTCGGCCACACTGTTATTAGTTATATTGGAAGTATGAAAACTATCTTGATACCTGATTTGGAAAATGAAAATTTATGACAAAATGTTACAGAGTATCTGTTTAATGCAAATCAAAAATGTAATTCAGTAATAGGTAGATGCTGATCATGTTCCTCCTCTACAATCTTTAGGAGAAGTAATAAAAAAAAGTGTTGCATACAGATTTTAAAGACAAAGAGCAAAAGACCTAGAACAGCAGCATCTGTTTATAGTTCCACTGAGCCTCTATATGAACAGCTGTAACCTCAGTTTGCACATACTGATCTTCACTACAGTTATGCAATGCTCCATATAAATAACTACACAGGATATTATATTCCTTGAAAATAATAACCAATTTAAAATTAGAATTGTGTTTAAAAGCCAATTACTCTTCAGGGCTTAAGGCTACCTTTGTGAATCAAAAGTTGGAGGTAATGTTTCCCATAGGCTGATTTGCTAAGTTTAAACACTACACCTCATTCTTTTTTAATAGAGATTAGAACTTACAGAGACTGGCATGAGAGCAAACAAGACACTCTGTATGAATCAGTAATGGAAAAGGCCTTCTTCATGCATCTACAACAACCCTGGAGGCAACTTCTGATTCTGTAATTTTAAGAACTCACTGATTAAGACTGAAGTGTACACTGCAAGAGACAGTGCTTAGGAAAAAAAGAACTGCTTTCTCAGTTCAACTGACTGGTCAGCTTCTTTCCAGCTGTCTGCCAAGAACTAATGTTCACATCTGGTGGGGCATATGTTTGCAATAATTGCTCTAAAATTGGACATAAGCAATGCTATTTGACAATTCTCCCAATGCTTAAGAACCAGCAACCCCATAATCCTGAATATGACCAGAAATTGTGACTCCTAGAGTTGACAACCTCTAATTACTACAAATTTAATAATGCTATCCACAGTTTATTGTAAAGTGTGAAAACACAATGATTTGTGGTGAACGACATGTATGGGATGGAGAGATGCCTGCATACATGCAGAAGCAGCAGCTTTTGGGGTCTTATAAACTCAGCATATAAGGTCCTAATTTCCCAAAGACTTACATATACTCTTAAATTCACATATTGTAAATTGTTTTACGGAAGTAATTTGTAAAATCCGGACTTCATCTGACACAATACACAGCAATTACAAAAGACAGAAGCACAAGTAAACAACAAAAGGATGATACTGCACTCGGTCAGTCAGGGAAAAATATTTCTTTTCTGTATAAAATGAATTGAAAAGAGTCTTTTGGTTTGGCGACTACTGGTAAATGATTTACCAGACATGAAAATTAACTATAAGAGAATCTTATGCAAATAAGATGTTCTTATGAAGACTGAGATGCTTCGTATGATTTATTCATTAGAAAGAAAACATAAAGGTGAAAGAAACAAATAATCAGAGACTATACACCTTTCTCCAGTGCACTAAAATGGTATTCTCATCATACATGAAGTAAGGATTAATTTAAAACCAAACCCAACAGGAATGTTTGACGGCACTGTAGAAAGGGCAAAACCAGAAACACTTTACTTTGCAAACCCCAGACTAGCAACAATCCTTCAAATCGAGAAAGATGATAACTCAATTCACAAATACTCCAATGCAAAAGACATTCATTCTTATTTTGCTAGATTGCCAGAGAAAGAAAAATGAAGCAAGTACATTTTAGAACGCATTATCAATTTCATTGCAAGATATGGAAAACTGTGCTACTGCATATTCATGAAGAATATAGGTTTTCTTCAAAGTTCCTTACCTCATTAGCTGTGTTGTGTGTTCCGACTATTCTGATAAAAGATGCAGGCTGTTTATCAAACGTGATTGTTTGCCAGGATCTTCAAAAAAATTCCATAAAGACATACCAATATTAAACACAGTCACAACAGCTTGCGGTAAAATATACAGAATCCATTCAAGTGACATTACGTACTATTATCACTTAATAAGGTAAACAGAGAAACACTTCTCATCACCCAGATTTCCAGCATTCCTTGTTCCTTTTTATTTTTAAAATGCTTTGACTCTGCTTGTATGCTTTCATACATATTGTACACTACTAAAATTTGTATGCATGAGTAATACCCATACTATTGCTCATAGGTAAAAAAATGGTAAAAGAAAGAAGCCTGAATCAAAGTCTAAAATCCATGACTGACTCTTTAGATAAACAAAGGATCAGGTAAATAAAAGTTAATGCATCCACCTGTTAACTACTCATGAAAATTCATCAGAGCTTGGTTAAAGAAATTACAGCTCTATGGAAAGAAAATCCCACACCCCCAAAACCTCAAATAAACTCCTTCTACTCTAAGTGGAGCAGTCGAGGCAGAAGAGCCAAGTTTCCCTTGTGCAGGCCAAGGTCCTTCCAGTAAATTACAGCTGACATACAGCATTCTCTGCAGTTCAGGCTTTATTTCCCATCCTGACACAGAAGCAGTGGGGAGAACAAACCAACCCCCAGAGCTGGAGTATAACTTTTTGGGCTAGACTGAGAGCAGCAGGAGTAGATTGGGAGCACTATAATTTTCCTTCCTCATTCATACTCTTCCGATCTGGGTGAGGTACACCACCTCAATCAGCCTAATACACAGCAGAAAACCAGCAATTCTTACCATACCTTTGTGTATGGTATTCACGTGATACCTTTACAGAATACACTGACAGGTAAAACAGAAGAAACAAAAAGAGTAGTGGGAACTAGAGGTTTCAGTTTGATGCGAGTCTTCCACTACACTAGATTAGTACTTGAAAACATCAGAATTTAAATTATTTCATATTAATTAAACATGAAAGCAGGATACATAATTTAACATTTTTTAGCAGAACTAGACTGTCACAGAAGGCTTCAGAAATAAAATGGATATCTTGATTAACTCATTACAGAAGAATAATATGGGATAGGTTTCCTGAATGTGTTCAGAACACCTTTGGAAGTGTTCATGTAAGAAATAAGGGACCAAAGCAAAACGAGTAAAACAACACTTGCCACCAGCAGACTACCCCAAAGCCTGGCAGGATGAACTGCTTGGTTTCTGACTATTTGTCAAGAACTTGAATTCTCCCTTAGCAGGAAAACCTCTGTCACAAACATAGCATTTCTAGGTTTAATTTAGTAGACTATTACTTTTATCACTGCTGTCAGGTTATATTTGCTTAAAGAAGATTATGTGCCCAATCAAGACCTAATTTCAAGTAGTTTACTGGTATTACTGCATGAAGTAATGGATGTAATTAGAGTTAGTCATCATAATAGAAGGGTGCAGTCTGTGTCAGGCCTCAGAGGTACAGCAGTTATCTTCAGTTAGCTACCTAAGGGCATCATTTATTTATATCCCTTACGTGGCTATGTCCTTCTTATTTTAAATTTCAGGTTGTTTCTTCAAGCTCTAAATAAAATATAAAATAAGAGTGAACTATTTTGTTGACTGTCTCAAGACCTGAAAGACTTCTATGATTTAAACTTTTTTTTTCCTTAAACATGAGAAAATCTCTCGAGTTTTCTACTAATATTTCAGCCAGGCAGTTTCTCTTCATGGCCAAAGGTGAGTGGCTGGGAACACCAGATGATTGCAACACTACTTCTCAAAGTATTGCAACAGTGTGTATTATACACATGCTTTCACATTTATACATATGCACTTTACGCAAAGAGAGCGGTGATGTAAAAATCAGATTTCTCTATTTACTGATTTGGAAAATATTCTGAAACTATTCTGAATAAAAGAGTTTAAAATCCCACAGAAGCTGGGCTTGTTCAGTCTGGAGAAAAGGAGGTTCAGGGCGGACTTTGTTGCTCACTACAACTACCTGAAAGGAGGATGGAGAGAGGAGATGGCTGGTCTCTTCTCCCAATTAACAAGTGATAGGACAAGAGGTAACAGCCTCAGGTTGTGCCAGGGCAGGTTTAAACTGGGTATCAGGAAAAACTTCTTCACCAAGAGGGTGATCAGGTATTGGAACAGGCTGCCCAAGGAAGTGGTGGAATTACCATCTCTGGAAGTGTTCAAAAATAGTGTAGGTGAGGCCCTCAGTGACGCGGTTTAGTGGTGGACTTGGGAGTCCTGGGGTAACAGTTGGATCTGATTATCTTAAAGGCCTTTTCTAACCCAGCTGATTCTGTGATTCGATGACACAGTCATGAAGAAGCTATTAGAACTTACTTCTACCATAAACTGATATTGTTGGTTTTGACTTTCTTTATCTCTGTGATAAAGAAATACTCCTTATTAGTGAACCTGTAACAAATTTTTCAGGGTTTAACTTTTTTAGATTTTCAGGCAGTGTTGGTCTTTTCCTTGGCTTTCACACCTGTCTTGCTGTTTGATGCCTTTTAGATTTGCTGCGCAATCTGAAACAGCCCTGGTCATCACTTTCACAACAGAAATAATCACTACCTCAAACTGAGGTCTACATCTCTCAAAGACTTGGGACACTACTAGCCTACTCAGATTTATACCAGGGTCCTCAAGATGAAATGCAGCACAAGTTGTTTGGCTAGTAAAGGTCTCCTGATACCACAGCTCCATTTCCCAAGAGAAATTACCCTTGTTACAGTCCTATGGTGTTTTATTTAACACTCGACATCTCACCTCAGCCACCAGACTTCTCTCTTGTTCTGCCTGACACCCCTAAGGAGATGCAGTAATGGATGATTAGCATTCCACAGCCATGCTTGCATCCTGTGAGCCTGTCATATTTAATTACATTTTAACTATATTCGTCTTCTATAATAGGCTGAACATAATTCAGATAATTATCTTTTGCTCTCTTATTCTCTGACTCTGCCTGTCTCACTTAGAGCTCCTCGCAATGAAAATCACTTTCTCTGCTCAAACACATAAACAGACTCTTGGGCCAAGTGCTTGCATCTCTCCAACAGCAACAGCTGTCACTGAAAACTCAATAGCTTTGTACATTCCACAATCTCTTCACCATATTCTATTCAGAGGAAGAAGAAAATCATTAGAAACCCCTCCACTTTCATGTTTCTTCCTGTCTTTTTCTTTATTAGGCTACTGCAAGAAGAATGCAAGGAATACTCATGTAAATTGTAACAATAACTTGCTATTGCTTAAGCTACTATAGCTCCAAAATAGCAATTCACCTCTTAAAAAATTTAATGGATTTTCTCAGCATTTGGAATCCTTGCCTAGCTACTTCTATGAAAAGCTGCTATCTTTCTAAAGATTTATTATATATAATAGGCTATAAATAGCAACCCTTCCGCATTATTTCCTTATCTTCCAGAAAGGACAAATTAAGAAAGAAGGGAAGCTTATCTTTTACTGAGGGTTTCTAATGAGCCACTGGCACTACAGAATAGTTCCATGCTGCGAGATCACCACAGCATCACTGATTATAGCTGAAATGAAATTGAGATGTAAGATGAAAGAGAAAGCCACTACATGTAACTAACATTCAACAAGCTGTAACTGTTCATTCAACAACTGTAACTGCTTCAGACTAAGCAGGTACTTTTTATGTGCGCACAGTTTGTCCTCACTTCCCAAGGTGACATATAACCTCCATTTTCTTTTCCCCACTCCAAGAAGAAAAGCAAAGCAGAGCTGGAAACAAAGGTGGAAATGAACACCACACCCAAAAAAATGTCAAATATCAACAAGTAACCTCTAATTTACTTTCTAATATTTGTCCACATATCCCTCATTCTATACAGTAAATGACAAAATATTTCTTAGCTTATTTGGATACAGACTTCTTCAATTTGAAACATATATAACATATTTTAAAGAAACACAGCATTTATTATGATGGAATAGTGAGGAGATGCTTGTAAAAGCAGATGACAGGAAAAGAAGAGTTGTGTTGTGTTTCCATACATCAGTTTAGGACTGTACTGATGTAAACAAGGCAGCAAGTAACTAGCAAGTGATGTTGCCAAACAAAAAATTACATGCACAGATATACAAGCCAACAGAGACTCAAGAAGTACCACAGTATGTTCTGCATGATGCTACACCCCTTGGTTTATGAGCACAGAAATGTGCACTAAAAATGCTGTAACAGTTATTGTTACACAGGCATTTTTCTTTGTAAAATACCAAAATATCTACAGCTATCTTATAAAGTGCCTATAAAAAACACGTTTTCCACCATAACAGTACTAAACAATAAAGCAAAGTAGTACTCCCTCTCCTATTAAAGCTGTAATTTAACAATTAATTCAGAGTCAGACCCATAGGCACCGAAGTCAAACTGGGTAGCTGGCTCAGCCTCCACTGCCTTTCCATCCCAAGCCAGAGGGGGGGGAAATAAAGCATGAGGAGGAAAATATTACACAGAATCAATCTACATTTTGGTTTCTAAATTAAGTAAAATTAAATGCAGTCCTACCCCATGTCTACTCAATTCAAAACTGAGGCCTGAGTCTCCATCAATTTTGCTGTCACCATAACAGCACTCTCTAAAAAGCTAGCCCATCAAATGTGCCACTTCCAAAGAAGCAAGGAAGGTGCAAGCTAGAAGTAACAGCTTTTTCTCTGCAGCTCTCAGAGACAGAGGTAAAACTCCTGGTTATATTTATGCATCTCGGTTATATTTATGAGATGAGATGGCAATATATTTTATTCAGTCTCATTAGGAGAAAAAAAACAAGCCAAAAAGGACTTGAAGTACTAATGACAGAGGTAATAAAAAATGGTTAAGAGAAATACACTGAGAATCTAGAATAAATGTGAGAATAAATAATACTAAAAATCACCTGTCACAATATTTGTTACATAACAGCTTTATATATTGACAAGTAAAAATCTGCACTCCCACCTTCTGGGAAAACTCCCCTCAAGTTTCTATCCTAAACACAGTTCCCATAGGGAACACATAATTCTGAAAGCACCTGAACACAATTAGTAGTTATTTCTGCCCTGTGACTGGCCCCTCCCACCAATTTAAACAAAATACCTGTCCTCTAGAAGAACATTTACTAAACTGCTATGAATATTTTATTGCATATGATTTATTGTAGAAACCAAATGGGGTCTTGATAAAGCAGACCTATCAGAATAAAAACTCTGACATAAAAAAGATTTAATGAAGTCTATACTGACTTTGACATCTTTATCAAGCTTATAGTGTAAAAGACAACTTTTAGTAACCCCTGCTTCCTAGCTTCAGTACTGACACTTTTGCTGCTTTAGAAAAAATACTACATAAAGAAAATATTAAAACAGTCAAATTAAGCAATGGTAAAACTCAATGTAGTAATTATTTTTCTAACTAAATATAGTAACCAATTTTCAAATATATCCATATCCTAATGTAGGCAATCAGAAACATTTTTGTACTGCATAAGATCATATAATTTAGCTTGCTCTAACACTTTTTCAAGTTCAAGAGGTGTTTTTTAATGCTTCCAAAAATATAGTTTATATTTAAATATTTTACACAAAATGAAATTATTAGCAGTTTGCTTGCTAATGCCATAAGCCAAATTTCTATGCTGCAGCAAGAACTGTACATGTAGTATCTTCACATACATCCTTTGGGGACAGCACTGGTGGCAGATGAAGGCTGTGAACTTAAGTAACTCAACCTCTGAGTTCATGTTACATGCTTTTGTGTAGACCACAGCACACATGCACAATCCTAGAGGTTGAATTGGTTTTGTTATGCTTACTCATTACCAATAGTTATTACTCCTTATGTTCACAGAGATAGCAAAGATAGGAAAATCCATCCAATGCATTAACATACCCAGTAATACAACTAGTAGGATGCTTTTAACTTTGAAAACTTCTCCCCCCCCCCAATAATCCTACAACAGATTCTAAGCTACTTTGTTATATAACTTTTCCTACAAATGGAGTAGTTGGTTAACAGCAAATACATAAACAGTATTTTTAGAGATATGAGACAGAATCATGCTCCCTATTAATCAGTTCCTTTGTAGTGTGTAGTCTAACACTGTATTTTCTCTTACATTCCCTTGGGTGTGATTTCATGGCCCACTCGTAAAAGCTTCACATTTACAGCAACTGCCCTTCTATTACTGTCGATAACATCTAATTGACATGTCAAACCTTCAAGGAATGCAGTAAATTGAACCACAGCCTCTAAGAAGAATAAAACAGTGAAAAAAGTAAATCAGCAAGTGCCTTCTCATAACAGATATAGAAGCATACAGAGGTTTGCTAATGGAAGGGAGGAAAACTGTTACCCTTTCTGCTACCATGCTGAATTATCTATTAACCTCAAAGGTCACAAAAAAAAAGCCTTGAAACCTCAGATTGAAATCTGCCTAGACAAAAACTTGAACCTGCATCCATGACAGCAATAATTTTAGACATGAGACTAAAGTGAACTAAGACAAAAACAACAAATACAACTTTGCTTTTGTTACAGTGTTATAGAACAGAAAAGATGTAGCTCCCCTCATAATACCTCCTGGTAAACTCAATTTTAGTATTTAATTTGTAACTCCCTACCTTAAATATTTGTAGACAATATGCTGCGTAAAATTCGCAAATAATATCTTAACAACAGAGGATACTGGACAAAAAACAGAGGAAAACGCACAAAATAAAGTCAGGCATAACTTGTCTAAGTAGCAACCAATGTACCAGGAAAAAGGCAGAATGACTTTTTAAATATATAGTTGAAGTGTATGAAAGACATTAAGACAGAAAAAAATGGTTTACAAGGATACAAGAAAAGTAATGGAATGAAATTAGGCAATATGATGTTCAGGACTAGTATTGAGAAAAAAATTCTTATTATGGGAACTCAGTGTGACAGAAAAGCAAAGAGCAGAATGGAAGCACCATCCCTTCAACTACATGAAACAAACTGACAGAGCACTATTCTAAAAAAATACAACACATAACCACATAGTGCAGAAATCCCCAAGCCTAAGATACAATAATTCTTCCATTTTGTGATGCATGGGATATAATCTGTCCTGGTAAAAACATTACTGTGAATAAATCAATGGCTTAAAACTGCATCTATTTCAATGCAGGATATTTGTAACACTAAAGACTCTGTTTCAGCCAGCACAAGCAAATATGTTCTTTTCAGAGTTTTAATGAAATTAGATGCTGAACATCAAAAATGTAATTAGGCAAAATCTCAAGATTTGATGCATTAACATCTGATTGACCTCTTGACTATACAAGGAGGTGTCAACAGTTGCTGTATTTAATGGCTTTGCCTGTACGAAAGGGCTACAGACAAAATAGTAATAACTTCCCATCTAGTTCATGTACATTTGGGCATCTGTTTTTCACTGGGTTAGTAGATAATCTTATGCAACAATGAATTTCAAAGCAAACAAACGTAACTGCAAAACAAGAGTTCAAGTATCTGGCATTTCTTTCTTATCTCAGGCAGATAAATGGGCCAGCTTCCTATGAGACATCTAGAATTTGGATAACCTGTTTTGTAGTAACATTTACTTACAAGCATGCTGAGAATGTGCATGTGTGTGAGTGCCTGTATACATGTGAGTATGTGCATATATGCACAGACATTTTCAAAAGAGAGACTATTATGACTCTGTGGAGGTAATCCAACATATTGCCAAAGAACCTTTCCATAATATAAAAGCAGTAATCCTCATCGTTGAGTCTTTAACCAAAAGCTGCAAATTGGTTCCTATTCTGAATGGAAAAAAATCTTTGCATAACAGGATGCAAGAAAGTAGCATTCTCTTCCTGGTAAGAAAATGACGATTTATGTTACAGTTGGAAATCAGTAGTGAAGACCTCTTAAGATGACAGGCTTTTCCAGGATTACCTAATGTTGTAGGTCTAAATGGGACACAAATGTTTATGGGAGGGAACATTTAAGTATTCTTAGCCTGTATGAGCAATCAATCACAGAAGGAAGACAACAGAATACACAAATACCTCAGGGGGACAAGATACACTGAGGTAAAGCTGGAGACCAGAATAAAGTTAAGAGAGGAATGAACCTACTGAAAGCAAGTTTTTTTTACATTATCTGAGAGCTTCTCCATGGCAAGCATCAGAAGCTAGAACAGGTTGCATATTTATGTGAGGCTGAGCACTGTAAACAATGGTGTTTGTCGTAAGACAGAGAAACAGCCAAGATTCTGACTACAGTTTAGTTTATAAGACAAAATCAGTGTTTACTCATAAAGCAAAATTTCATTCTGTCAAGGCATTATCTATCAGGTTTAAAAGACACAGTGATCATTTCCCGTCACCTAAGCCTGCATCTCCAAAGTAGAATTATATACTAACAAAACTTGCAATGTGTAAATCCCCAACTTACTAATCATCTTTAATATTAAAATGTGGCCATAGTACCATCCAGCAAAATACAGAAATGTAGTCATGCTATAACTCTCAAGGAATACATGCATTTCTTGAACCTCTACACTATAAGGACCCAAGATGCTGCTGCAGAAACGGGCTGCTCAGTTATCTCAGTGTCTCAAAATCTTACATTCTTCAATCTCAGCAAGCATTTCTTCTAATTAATTTTCTTCTTTTCAGATTTTTTTCAGCACCCTTAAATTCTTCAAAAGGCAAAAGGTTTCACCTTTCACTAACTCACACAGTGTTTGTCTCATCTACTTTCTTTTTTTTTAGCCTAGCAGAGATGATAGATTAAGTCAAAAAAAATGTGCACAAAGAGGAGAGGGCAAAGTTTTATGATTGATCTCAAAAATAAGAATATGCAAAAATCAGGTCTGACAATTTCTGAAATATTAAAGAAAAAAACAAAGACTGAGAAAGCTACTGGACACTGAAGTTTATCTGAATCTACTCAATGCATGTGTGAAACATGCAACAAAAAGCCAGTGATATGGTTGATGTCTCAGAATGACAGATTTGGCATAAAACATCAAAGTGCACGTAAAGTAACTGGCAAAATAAAGTAAATTCATATTGACTTTAAGAAAGACAAGAGAAACTACAACAAAAAGTCTTACTGAAAAGCTCTAGAAACTGGGTACTCAAACAAGATCTCAAATATGTGAGCAAGAAAGCCTTTACTCCATTGCTTAGTGACAGGGAGTGAGAAAAATCTCTGTCAGAGAGGAAGGCAATTCTGAGCACTATATGCTTGTAAATATTGCAAAGGACAACTCTGGTCATTCAACCCATGACTTTGCATTGATAACTTCTAAACTAAATGTCATCAATGAATGCAAATTTGACAAAACAACTGTAACTGCATGCTAGATTAGTATGTTCTTATAAGTCACAGGCATCAAAACAGGAAATAAGAAATCTACAGGGAGGCCATGTCTCAAACAGATAAATGACAGCAACAGCTTGGGATGAAAGCACCGTGCCGCATCATCATGGTGATTTACAAGGAGTACAAAATCGCTGATTCTGGCAGCAGCTGGTCTTGCTCAGATTCAGTTGCTATAAGCAGTTGCAGAGATGAAAACATAGATGAAAGAATGCTAGAGCAGAATATGCAAGAATGACTGTAGCAGCCAGGAACCAGATAAACCATATTCCATGCACTTTCACAATATGGAAAAAAAAATAAATCCCCTCCTGGGAAAACCGAAGACGCTTTATGACTATTGATCCAGGAAGTAAGACAATCAGAAAAAGAATGAATGAACACACAAACAATAAATGTCTGAATATCACGCATACTTAGTGGTTGATAAAACAATTAAGGCAGCCTCTGTCTCCTTCAGTAGTCTTTTCACTCTTCAAAGAAGAATGAAAATACATTGACTGAAACCCCTGCCTGTGCCTAGCGCTTACAGTAGAAGCAGTTGTTATCCATAAATAGTGAGAACTAGCTTATACTTGAATTTTAATCACTGGAATCTCTTCTAAGAAGTACAACTTGAAATTTTTCTATTTTATCACAGAAGCTTTAGAAATTCATCTGACAAGAATCAAAAAGGCAAAGCCACTCAACATTCAGGTGAAGTTCCCAACGACTGGAAAAAGGGAAATATAACCCCCATTTTCAAGAAGGGGAAAATGGATGACCTGGGGAATTACAGACCAGTCAGTCCCACCTCTGTGCCTGGCAAAATCTTGGAGCAGATTCTCCTGGAAGGCATGCTAAGGCACATGAAAAACAACAAGGTGCTTGGTGACAGCCAGCATGGCTTCACTAAGGGGAAATCCTGCCTGACCAATTGGTGGCCTTCTATGATGGGGCTACAGAACTGATGGACAGGGGCAGAGCAGTTGATGTCATCTACCTGGACTTGTGCAAAGCGTTCGACACTGTCCTGCATGACATCCTTGTCTCTAAACTGGAGAGACATCAATTTGATGGATGGACCACTCAGTGGATAAAGAACTGTCTGGATGGCCGCACACAAAGAGCTGTGGTCAATGGTTCAATGTCCAGCTGGAGACCAGTAACGAGTGGGGTCCCTCAGGGATCGGTGTTGGGGACAGTTTTGTTTAACATTTTTGTCGCTGACATGGACAGTGGGATTGAGTGCACCCTCAGCAAGTTTGCCGATGACACCAAGCTGTGTGGTTCGGTTGATACCCTGGAGGGAAGGAATGCCATCCAGAGGGACCCTGACACACTTGTGAGGTGGGCTGATGCCAACCTCATGGAGTTTAACCATGCCAAGTGCAAGGTCCTACAGCTGGGTCGGAGCAATCCCAGGCACAGCTCCAGGTTGGGCAGAGAAGAGATTCAGAGCAGCCCTGCGGAGAAGGACTTGGGGGTGTTGGTCAATGAGAAAATGAACATGAGCCAGCTTCAGTGTGCGCTCGCAGCCCATAAAGCCAACTGTGTCCTGGGCTGCATCAAAAGGAGCGTGACCAGCAGGTCGAAGGAGGTGATCCTGCCCCTCTGCTCTGCTCTCGTGAGACCTCACCTGGAGTATTGTGTGCAGTTCTGGTGTCCTCAACATAAAAAGGACATGGAACTGTTGGAACAAGTCCAGAGAAGGGCCACAAGGATGATCAGGGGACTGGAGCAGCTCCCGTATGAAGACAGGCTGAGAAAGTTGGGGCTGTTCAGCCTGGAGAAGAGAAGGCTGCATGGAGACCTCATAGCAGCCTTCTAGTAACTGAAGGGGGCCTATAGGGATGCTGGGGAGGGACTCTTCATTAGGGACTGTAGTGATAGGACAAGGGGTAACAGGTTCAAAGTTAAACAGGGGAAGTTTAGATTGGATATAAGGAGGAAGCTCTTTACTGTGAGGGTCGTGAGGCAATGGAATGGGTTGCCCAAGGAAGCTGTGAATGCTCCACCCCTGGCAGTGTTCAAGGTCAGGTTGGACAGAGCTTTGGGTGACATGGTTTAGTGTGAGGTGTCCCTGCCCACGGCAGGGGGGTTGGAACTAGATGATCTTAAGGTCCTTTCCAACCCTAACTAGTCTATGATTCTATGACTGAAAAGTAATGTCTAGTGAAACTTTCATGTAATAATAAAAATAATTGCAATAATGAATAATAATTCATGAAAAAAATGTTTGCTTTTACTTTTAAGTAGAAGGCTGCAGCAGATATTTTTCATATACTTAATTATCACTGCTTTGAAAAAATATAAAAGTATTTTGTCTAGATGATATATTATCAAGTAATAATACATACATTAATTATATCATTAGCTTGACATTTTTCACTAGCCTCTGAAGAGACATTCAAGTTTAGAATAGCATGGCAGAAAAATCCAATACCTAGAAGAAACAAGTACTGATAATATGGGTATTACTTGGTATTGCTTATTTTCTCTAAAGCAGAACTGAGCTAACATCCTAACTGATGTAAATTACTTGGATGTTTTCTACAGTCTCCTTACAGTAACGTGCACGAAGAAGAGCTGAGAACATCCCAGCTGTATGGCAAAAAGAGAAAAGCACAACAGAGCAAAGCAAAACTTCAACGAATATGGCACACACAGATCTGAAAGGAAATAAATGTATGGCAAAACATTCTAGGGAGCCTAAGACATGGCACTTTGCAAGTCCTTGCTACTCTCTTCAAGGCTCATTCAAAAGATCCATGCATATTTGTGGCTGAAAAGCAACCACAAGGAACTGAAGGTAGAAGTGTGTGTGTTTGTGGGGGGAGAGACAAATTAATAGCTGGAAAATGTTCTTGTGATCCCGAATTACGATTAAGAAACATAAATGAAGCTAGATCTTTCTTCAATCAATTTAGGCTCAGCTAAAATAAAAGCTACCAAATGAAATGCTAGATGCAGAGTTTCCACACTTCTGAGAGGCACCTAACACTCTGAAATGCAATAGAAATCTGGTTTCTCTCTGTGAAATCTTAATTCTTCGTGCTTAATAAGGCAGGCCTGTGAAGCTGAAGCCCCTTTCTTCTTTGCCTTATTAGAATCTTTCAAAATAGGAGCAGATAAACACAAGGAAAAACATGCACTTCAATGCCTCTATCGTTCAGGGCTTTTAAGCTCAATAATTACACAAAATGACCCTTTATATCTGTCTGACTTACTCCAGTAAGCATTACTAGCAGCATAATGAGCGGATTAATGAAAACCCTCAGTCTGTTTTTGTGAAGTGAAACCTGAAATTGAGCCTAACAATGTAGTAATTTCCCAGACATCGTGCTTGTGTATGTTTCAGCTTTGTATTGCACCACTGTGGATACAGTGAGTTCACCAACCTCGGAGAAGGCATCTGGATTTCACAGAGTTGCTGTGAAATTTGCTTCACGTAAAATAGGGTGAACTACGGTTGAAATACACTGTTTGAAGGAAGAGGTCCAAGAAAAGTTTTGCTGTGAAATTAACTTCATGTAAAACAGGATGAAGTGTGCCATGTGCAGTTACAAGGAAAGAAATTCACACACTTCAAATATTATCTCTATAGAGAAAGAAATAATAATATTATGATAGGTATTAACCTGCTTTCACAAAAGTATACACATAAAAAAAAATTCCAAATTGAGTTTGCCTACACTAACATAGTGTAAAGCAGAAGTATTTTCTCACTTGAAATACTTGGACAACATGGGAAATACTTTTCTGCATACCTGAAAAGTGATGTAGAACTTTTCAGATGCATGACCTAGATCTCTTTAGGCATTCTTTGATTTATTATCAAAGCAAATATAGCAGTGCTTTAAAACTGGAAATGCACACAGTACATCATAGGATAGAAATATGAAACTGTGGAGAAGAGTAGTAAACCTCAAAGTTAAAAACTGTTCTTGAAAAATCAGAAGACATCCACACCCCACAAGGCTTTCATGTGAAAGTACTAATTACAATCCTACAAAAACTATAGAAAAATACTTGAGGGGAACTGAGCTGAGAATTTAGGATTTGGAATAGCTATTATATGATAAAAAGATAATAAGAGTGGAAACATGAAATTCAGTTTGGAAGTTTGTACACATTTATCATGTCAGCAGTATACTCTGAATAACAAACAGTGAGTCCATCAGCGGAAGAAAAAGAAGATATAATGCAGTATGTTATAGAACTTCCAAAAATTAAATCATGCCCTTCATAAAACTGTTCCACACAGTTGATACCAACTCCTGTAAAACTGCCCACCAATAAACAACATACATTCTCTCCCACAGTCTACCAGAGTATTAAATCCTTTTTTACTGTTGGGGAATTGAACATGGCGTGTCTGCTGCCAATGGCTTAGATCCATTTTACAGTAAGTACACAAGAGAACTTTAAAGAATGATATTGAGTTGGTAACTGTTGTGATAGCCAGTTTTGTATTTGTCTTTACATGGCTTATTTTATCAAAAGTGTTTTTAACTCTGAGGTCTGACTCCTTCTTGGCCTTTTGTATCTTCTGTTTTTCATTTGACTTTCACACTCTTTGTCAGCAAATTCCTGTAACAAGTTCAGGTCTCTACCGTTTAACGCTAACATGCTCGAGCCCACTTATCATAAACGTTTTAAAAAATAGATGGGAACATGACTGTTTTTCATTACTGTCATACTGTGTAGAGAAAAACAGCTTATTGTGGAAAGAAAAAAAGATAGCCTCTGTAAAGCATTTGAAAATTGACAATTACACAACCAGCATGCATTAATTGGCTCTCACTTAGGGAAGGTATGCAAGCTTCCCCTGTGAAGATAACAGACATCCAGTTTCTGTTTTCAGCTTTTTAAAACTGGGAGAAGAGGAGGTTAGGAGTAGCCTGTCAGTTCCTGTCTTTGAGCACTGAATTATTAATTTACACAAAATACTACATTGAAAATACCGTTCAAACAACCCAAAGCAGCATACTGATAGTTTAAAGGGGAAGTTCATGCTTCAGTAGATTGTCAAAACCAGTATATAATATTCAAACATAATTTAATTTTCTTTTTCATCAGTTTGTTTGCCATTTACTGATCATCAAAGGTGTCTGTTGAGGTCTGTGTTTGCTGCCTTTATGGTCTATCCTACCCCTTGTGACAGGGATTTAGCAAAATGATTTGGAGGCCTCACGGGATACTTGCGAGACAGCACACAAATGACTTTCACAGAAGACTGTAATTCCACTGAAAGACTGGGTAGACAGAAAGCCAGGCAGCAAACAGAAAAGGAAGCAACTCTTACACACGTGTCTTTGAAGACAGGAAAGTGAACAGAGAATACTACTGTCAAAAAAAAATTTCTCATTGCAAGTATTCTACCTTTTCAAATGTGGGCCCCAGTGAAGTTCTCTGTATTGTAACTCAATCCACTTTCATTTGCTACTGCAGCATATTAAAACACAGAAAAGCAAGTGAGTTATTCTTCTGGAGTCTGCTGCAGCATACTAAACACAGGACTAATACCAGAAAAGGTAAAACTGGTATTTCAACACCTTATCAACCACTTAGACTGTACTCACATCTTGAAAATTTAGAAGAGAAACAGACATAATTTGGACTTTACGTTTTGGAAGGAATTAATATTTTAACCTGACACAAATACAAGTATAATGATTCTTAACTGACTGCTGCTGAGAGGTACTTGCAATGAAACCAGCAATCGTAGTCCCACCCAAGGACATGTGTTCTTTCATTTTCTTTAAACAAAGACACACAAGCCTAAGACAATTTTTATACCTCTGTAGGATTAGACCCTTTTAAGCTGCAATGTCCAAGTATTCATCAAAAAAATTAGAATCTGGCCAAGAGAAAAAATAGTTGCAAACTTTGACCACATGAGCAAAGTATTTGGTTTGTTTCTTCCAGGTGAGAGAGGGCTGCAATATTCATTAACATACAGAAAACAAAGGCTAGTGTAGCTTCCACCCCATTATGCTGTAGTCTGGCTAAGGCAAATTGATGAACACAGGAAACCTTTAACTGTTTGACTCACCTGATGGTGAGACAAATACAGACACAGTGCATGAGTTTGATTCTTGCTTTTCTTTGGGGAGTGCCTGAATGACTTGACTAAAAGGCATTCATTGGCAGATTTCTCTCTATTGAAGCGGTTTGCATAAAATACCATTGCAATCATGATAAGAGGAAGGGCAGAGACAGGAACCCAGCATTCAGCAGTAGTATCTTTATCATTGTACTATGACAGCAAATTAGACAAACTGCACCACCTCTGCCTTATTACAGCATCTTTTAATTTTGGTTAAAATCCAGCTCTTCAAGTCCTCTGCTTGTTGTTGATGTTAAAATTACATAAAATAAAAATAACTTGCTTGTTTTCGTGGCAAACCCCTACATTCTCAATTTGTTTTGAGCTGGGTATTTTACAATATTATAGAAATTAAATTAAAAAAAGTCAGCTCTTCACATATTCCTACCAGTGACTGGTTCAATTTTCTTCTCTTGTCTCCATCACCATATCAAAACCTTACCCAACAATTTTAAATGAGGGTCTTCACTCAGTGCATGAGTCACTGAATGATGATGTCTCTTCCATTCTACATTCAACTGGTTTTAAGCACTAATAGCATGGCTTTGTAGGTCATAGTACAACACTTCTGTATTTTTCGTAAAATAAAAGTGGTCCAGCTCTGACGGTATGCAATTATGATCCTCTGTTACCTTACAGACCAGTCCTACCCTTTGTAACATTTGGAAGTTATACAGTACTTTTTATATATCTCATTAACATAATTAACATTTAAATATACCTATATTATTTTATATATATATTTAAAATGATACACATACTTATTTATTTAGTATTTAGAGTTATCAACCTGCCATTACAATTCAAGAAATATTTGGGCTGAAGTCATTTCAGCACTTCTGCAAATCCTACTTGAACAGAAAATTAAACATATTTAAAACATTTTCGTTTTTGTGATGGTCTGACTGAAAAAATACCCCATCCAATTTGCTGATCATAAAGGGCAAGAGATTTAAATTGAACATGAAAAAGTGCTGTTGAATGCAAAGAAATCATCTGAAAACTGGGAGGGTGGATGAGGGGGTAGGGCACAAACTTTTTTACTTATCTCAGTTACAGATGAGACAGTCTTTAAATATAACTACAGAGGACAGAAAACTTTCACAGAGGAGTAAGGTTTTTTATAAACTGCTGCTTTTGAATTTTTTCTAGTCCTTGTTAAATTGAATTGTTCTGGAGTCCACTGAGCTTTTGTAATTGTAAGCTTCAGGACCAGGTCTCTGTATTTGTTTAGAGCAGGCAGTTACAGACAGTGCTGGGACACTGTAAATATGTAGACTTCAAGATGAAAGACTGGCTTTCTGCCATCTACATGCATCTCTGTCAGAGCCAGAAATTAGGCAAAATACAATTCTCTAATACACATGAAAATAGTTCTTGAAGCCACAGCTTAGAGAACTTCCAGAGCACCTGTTTTGAACCGAAATACTGAAGTATACTATGAGAAGGTATCTATCTTTATTTCAGGGATACACCTATACTTTTCCAAGGTTTTTCTTTAAAAAAAAAAGTGGTTTGAACATGGTGAGTAGATATTTGAACTGGGCAGTCAATCAGCAATTTCACCTGCACTGTACATACTTAAGCAAGTGCTCCCTTAGACTGCTACAGGCTATTAGTATCAAAATGTGCAAAGAGAGCGTGCAAAAAGATTCTGATTCTGAGTCTCTCTCTTTTGTGGCTTCAGCCTTTCAGTGCTCCCACTGCTGTAGGCAGACAAAGAGATGAAATTTATCTACTATGCTGAGATGCCTCTGAGAATGATTAAATCTCCTTTACTCTTTCTCCAGAGCTGCAGGCAGAACCCCAGTTTTCTGCTCATCAATACTCTGCCCCTTATAGACAGTGAAAGGACGTGTCAAGTTCTCCTTCACCAACTTGTCTAGACAGCACTGTAACCCCTCTTTGAACTGTATTATTTCTTAAGAGATAGAATATCAGCTTTAGAAAAATGAGTACCTGCAGCGTCACTAGAAAGGACCGAATAACTCTCTTGCTTCACATGACAAACTGAGCTATGTCTCTGAATTTGTGAAAGCAATTTTTTTGTTTTCGGTTAGCACAAATACAGGATGGGTGGGGATGTCCCCAAATGAGCTGATGACTTCAGTTTTGTCCCAGGAAGGAAAGCATACGTTATGGAAACCTGACTCAGGGAAAAAGAGGGAAATAAGATTTTTATAAGTCTGAGCTTCCCTGGGGATCAGCCAGAAGACCATAACCTATCAACATTCACTGACTGATGAGCATACCTGTCTTAGGGATATGTGATGTATAAATTTGCAACCTATCTTTTCAGTCCCATGAGAATGGGATTTAAGTATCTGGGTATTTCTTTACTTGTAATTTAAACTACCAAATGGTTTAAGATGACTGTCAACACTGAATTATTCTTTCATACTACAAGAATAGGTTTTATCAGCACACCAAATAATTGCAGAAAAGACAACAGAGGGAATACATGTGAAGAGTATTCACTCATTATTTCTTCTGACTTAAGTATACAAATGAAAATGAAACAATTTTTCACTTTAATTGCTTTTTTAAGAAGCATTTTTTTCTAAGGAAGGGTTCTGTTCAAAAGTAGAGTGGTCAGTGCATGCAAGTCAGGTACTCTGCTTTTGAACAGAGACAAGGTCAAGCTTAGGTAACCGTTTAATCTGTTATGATTTGGTCCCTACCCTCACTCTCCCTACCCCTTCAAATATCCTACAATACATTTATGTGCTTTGATACGGGAGAAAGGCATTTGAACAAGAAAATCTTTTACCAAGCATACTCTATTTCCTCTCCTACCAGGTTTCTAAAGGCAGGGGAATTTGACACCACGGTCACAATAAACACGTAAACTTGCAAGAAACACGGTTTAACTTCCAGTTATCACAAACCCAAGGATATGGGAGGCAGACTACTTCTGAGAATGAACAATCAAACTGACTGTTTGAAGATCCAGTACTGATGTGGATCTTCAGAACTTGCTTCTGATCTGAAAGTCTCAATATTCAACGACACTAAAAGCTGTTACCTCTTAAAGTTGTATTCAAGGGTCTAAAGTTCATGATCTACAGGTCATCTAATGTTCAACATTTTCATAATCAAAGTCATCTATGTAAGTAGTGAACAAAAGGATAAATAAAAAGAAACCAACAACCCAAACCCAGTAACAGTTTTCAGTTCTGACTTTGCGCAAATAAGTGGAAAAAATTAAACTTACTTGCAGGAAATTTTTGTGCGATCAGCCACCATAGTCCACTGCTGCTGATTTGTTGAAACCTCAATGTAGTAGCTGTAGCTCCGATCATCACAGTCCCAAAGAAGCAACCTAAATATGAAGAAGTTGAGTGATAAGTAAAATAAGCATTAAACCAAGCTGCTTAAGTTATCCAGTTATGAATTTCCTCCTCTTAAAACTTAGCTATTTCTTTTTTTGAATATGCCTCTGTCCTGGGTTCAGCAGTAGCAGTCATGTTTTTTTTTTTCCTTTGTGGTAGCTGGTGCAGTGCTGTATTTTGACTTCCAGCCTGGGAATAGTGTTGGTGAAGCCGATGTTTTCAGTTGTTGCTAAGTGATGTTTACCCTGACCAAGGCCTTTGTGAGGCTCATGCTCTGCCAGGGAGGAGGGGAAGCCGTGAGGAAGCAGAGATGGGGCGCCTGACCCGGGCTAGCCAGGGAGGTATTCCATACCACAGCACGTCATGCCCGGGGTGGGGGGTAACTGGGAGTTACCGTGAAGGACACGGGCTTCCAGGTGGAACTCGTTTTCTTGGCCGGTGGTATTGTATTCTCTTCCCTTGTTATTTTCCCTTATCATTGTTGTCGTTGATAGTAGTGGTGGTGATTTGTGTTGTACATTGGTTGCTGGACTGTTCTTGTCTTGACCTGTAGGAGTTGCACTCTTTCGATCCTCCTCCCTGTTCCTCCGGGAGCAGGGAAGGGTAGAACCCCGGTGGGTGGGGGACACGGACCTCGATTGTTGTCAGCTCGGCACCACTCACTGGGAGTGAGTGAACAAGTTACCTGACTGGGTTTAAACCACGACACTCAGCAAGGTCTTTACTGTTTCTGTCATCTCAAACCTGAGTGTCTCTAATCTTATTAACCTAAGGCCAGTAACAGACTTCAGCTTTATAATAACTACCTTACCAACATTAAACTATTACATTAATATAATTACTTTTCATTTACTTGAAAGACAATAACAAACTAATTTATTTGGCATGTGGCATTGGCTGCTTTAAACCTGAATCAAAGATCTGTTTGGAAAGGGCAACTTAAGCAGGGAAAGAAAAAAGTTTTGGGTGCCTAAAAAGATTACGATGTCTTTTTAACTGTATTCTCTTTTCTTTTTTAAATACAACAGAAATAGTAAACAAAAATGGCAAGTAGGAAAATTGGGATTCCCAGTCCTCATTCATCATAATATGAGGAAAAAGGCAATGAACTGTTGACCATACTGCTAAAAAGACAGAAGAAAAAGGAAGAAAATACGAGGCCTCAAGGACTCATTCCAAACTCATTCTAACAAACACGCAGCTCTTTGGGAAAGGCACTAACTGACGTATTGAACAGTGTTCAGTTTTCATACTTGTCTCTCAGAGAGAAAGATCTAAAGCATCAGGGATGTGATTTAAGTGCACAATTCTCAAAAAGCACATGTGGCAAATGCTGTATCTTCTGCTCCTTTTCTCTTTACATGGTGATTATCACCCTTGTTAAGAGATAATCACCATGTAAGAGATGTTTGAAACCTCAACATTATTCCTCTATTTAGTTTTCTTTCTAAGGATAAGAATTAAAGCACAACCAATAACCTTGCCTCTTCCCCTCAGTGGGTGGGACTGAGATATGTGTACTTAAGAATGATATCCAGCACAGAATGCCTTCATTGGCAAAAGCCATAAAAAATTCTATCCAGCATGTTTGCAAATCAATATGGAGCATCCTTTTTTTTCAATAAAGCATCCAGAAATGAAAAGAGGGTTTTTACAGGGGCAATGAACTGGCCCGAACAGTGTCAGACACTTCTGCAATTTGTTTTTTAGAAGCAGTTAAATGTTACCTATATTTTGATTGATAAGGATTTGCCTACGTTTTACATAAACCACTTGTAACTCCACTGATCAGCAGAGTACAGTTTAGAAAAAAACTAAGTGCTGTTCTTATTGTTTCCATATAAACTCAATGACAAATGTGATCTCAAAACCGAAATCTGAAAAATCTTTTCTATTTAAATTAGAGGTGACTAGAGGCAAAACCAGCATGCTGCATTTACCATTATCTGAAATAATGCTCTCTCTCCAGCTTACCCAAAGTTTTGGAATTGTAACAATCTAACTGAACTATCCAGATGAAGCCTGTTCTGGAAAATTAAGGTTTGTTGATTTATTTTTTTTTTTTTTTTTTGTTAAAACTCTGATTCTCTGAATCCTTACTCAATACAACAATGAAAAATAAATATTCCACTGCAACATATTGTCTGTTACCAGCTGCTTGATCCTGTTGGTGAAAGTTAGCTAACGCTTACTAAGATTGCTGATTAAGTCTGGCTGTTTGTTACAGGAGCAAATGAACCTGCTGTAATAACTGAAGCATGGCTATCCAAAACAGCTATAACCGCAACGATGACCTAAATGAGAGTAAGTACAGCCACATGTACACAGAATTGCGACAGCCAGGTAATACAGCTAAGCTAGGCTCTTTCCCCAGCTGTGAGGAAGAACTACCACAGATCTGCATTTTTCAAAATGCAACAGATAAGCATGCATTGATTGTCAATGAAAATAGCGGAGACACACTACAGACATTTCCCTGGCACAGAGTTTCAAGCTGTCTCTCTTTAATTGTTTTACAGAAGAATACTTAAATCCTATATTATAAATTCCTTTCTTCCAGTTGAGAAAGTCTATCTTGCTTTCAGTTGCTACCTCTTCTGGGAGGAATATAACTGCAAAATAAGATCGCTCACTTCTAACTTTAAAAAAAAAACAATATGCAAAAAATGACCTAGCCAGTTGTTGGATGCAGAATCCTTCCTTTTACAGATAGAAGGATTTTAAGCTGTCCCAAGCAGCAGCTGGACCACCTTCAGAATTTGGTTATTAAGGACACATGTGTCTACATCTTTGCCCTAAAAAAGCAATGCGATTACCTTTTTATCAAAACAATCTGGTTCAGCTCTTTTTCTTTAGGTTTTGTAATCCCAGCATTCAAAGCATTTGGAAACGCTTTGAATGCATTCAGTGTTTCAAATGCATTCAAATCCCAGCATTTGGAATCAAGTCTACTGGACATGCAGATTTAAAATAAATTCCTTTGATGCTCTCAACTGAACCCAACTCATTATCAAAAACGATATGCTATCAAAAATAGCTTTAAGAAGCTAAAATAAAACACTTAAGCCTTTTAGCACATATTAATAGTGTCTATTTGCAAATTAAAAAATTCAGAGCTAAGTAAACAATCATTGCCCGTAGTGTCATGAAAGACTTAAAAAGGAAAAAATCCCACACCACAAAACAAAACCACACAACTTCAACTCATCTCCCCCTGCTTCATCAGATCCTCCCTATTATGCTTTTCTATTGCTTGAAGATCTCTAAATACTCAAGAGAATAAACAAAGTAATATTTTCTGTTAAAAAATAATACAAAAAAGTTTATGGATTAAAATCCTGAATTTGTAAAGTACTAGTAATCAACAAATCCCAAATTAATTTAATAACTATATATAAACAAAATCTTTTAAATGATAAAAAGAAAGAAATGAAAAACATACGGGAATTTGTTTTATTTTTAAAAGGCTAACAAAATGTGATTTTAATATG
The DNA here is from genome assembly GCF_034315485.1 of Pezoporus occidentalis. Classification (NCBI taxonomy): domain Eukaryota; kingdom Metazoa; phylum Chordata; class Aves; order Psittaciformes; family Psittacidae; genus Pezoporus; species Pezoporus occidentalis. Next base: position 5,489,216 of record NW_026915376.1, read on the forward strand.
TATTTTTTGATAGGATTCTTTTCATCATGGGCTCAGTGTTGTTCCCTTGATGCATGTTTTCGAAGCTATGATCAAAAGTTTGAATATCAGAAGCACACTGATGATTGTAATTTCAACTAACGATACCGTAATTAAAACACAACTGGCTCAGCTTCAGAGCAAAAGGCTAACAGGACAGATGTGTTCCTTTTAAGAATGTGAATAATTGCACTCTCCCAAAACAACCTAGCCCAAGTTAAATAGGTTTAAAAAAACATATGGCTAAGAATTATTACAAACCAAACAATGAGTGAATTAAAGTTGGCAGAATCTTTCCCAAAGTGACTTCACACGAATGCTAAAGGTAGATTTTGTTTCTTTGGGGCTTGTGAAAGAAAACAAAAAGTTCTTTCTTCACCTCCCTGCAGTAGCTTTCTTATGAGAGACTGGGGAGGGTGGCTGGTGACAGAACCTATTTGGTATTTACTCTGCATGAAATGCCTTCCTGGATAAGCAGTGAAAAACTTTCAGGTGATTACATGAATATTCACCAGTGCACACTGAGCACAAAAGCCACTTTTTATGCCAGCTAGAGTAATCTTTGAAACACATTCCACGCAAACTACCAGGCTAAGCTTTTGTAAAGAAGCAATATTTTGCTAAGATGGATACTAAATCACAGGAAGCAGAATATTCCACTTAAAAAGTCTGAACTAAAGTCACTGGAAATGCATCTGTCTATAGCAAAATTGCCCATGTTCCTAGGACTTTCAATATTAGAATAAAAAGCTAAATTAGCTCTTGTTAGTAAATCATGCCCTCATGATTGAGAAGGAAAAGCAGAACAAAGCTTTTTCCAGCTCATTCCTTGCAACTTTGTTAAACACATTTCTCTCAGAATCACTGAATAGTTTGGGCTAGAAGGGACCTTCAAGGGTCATCTAGTCCACCACCCCTGCAATAAGCAGGGGCATATTTAGTTAGATCAGGTTGCTCAGAACCACATCCAGCCTGGTCTTGAAAATATCCAGGAATGGTGCATCCACCACCTCTCTGGGCAACCTGTGCCAGTATTTTACCACTCTCATTGTAAAGAATTTCTTCCTCATGTCCAGTCTGAATCTCACATGCCACTTCTCTGCATAAAGTCTGAGCATGTTAATCATTTAAGATGGTGCTGTTACTTGCATCACATGTTGACAATACCCCATTATATAAAATCAAAGTTTTTCAAATATAAATAGAATTTCATATTACAGGTGTCAGACAACCATATTGGCTGTTACCTCAAAAGAAGCTATAGTACTTTTTTAACAGTATTTCCCTAAATGTCATGTGTTGCCCTACAATTGATTATTCTGTACTGAGAAAAGCATTTTATGCTGTTTCTGCTTGCTTTTTATTCTTTAAGAAAGATTTCTGTAGAAAAATATTGTTACTGTTTAGTTCAGACTGCTATATAACTACATATACACAAGGTGTTAGCAGAATACAAAACAGTAACAGCCCTACACCTGACAAGATGATACCTGCTTCCTGAATACTGCAAGACAGTAGTTACCACATACAGTATAAATATTTGATAATACTGTGTTCATAATCCACTTACATATTTACAGAAATCGAAAAGACAGAAATTAAAACATAAGTAGCATCACTTGTGGAAAGTTGAGGAAACAAATAAAACCCCAAATGGTACGGAAAGAGGTGGTGGTGGGGTTTTTTTGGACAATTCTTTGCATTTTTGCCTCTGGTTGTCTATAATCCCCTTTCATTTTCTGCAGATATTTATGTTTCAGTAGTTATCTTGCAGGAAACCAATCTCTTGTCAAGACACTACAACGGAGACAAAAGCCCTGCATAGTTGCTATGTGCTTATATGATCATTTATTCTGACTTACGATTTCACTGTCAAGCACAGAAAATGAGCAGCAAAGAAAAACTTCATATGCAGAAGTGGTATGGAAAATTAGAAAGCATAAGAGATGTATTGATGATGGTATAAGCAAACAGAAAACACCTTAAAGCTAATTGATATCATTTGTAATTTAACAATTACTCTGAATATGAACAATAAAACAGTTGGCTATCATGTATTCATATTAGTAATAGTCTCCGAATAGATAAAATGGGCTAAGTGGTTAATCGACTTTTATAAAATGCAAAATATTTCTATTTATTCTAACATGAAAACAACTATGGTACAGAAAAATTCTGTCTCCGTCCACCAAATATATTATAACTGACACTGTCCTATCTTTTTTTTGTTTGGGGTTGGTTGTTTGGGACCTGTCCCCCCGTTCCCCCCCCCCCCTTTTTTCTTTTTATATTTATAGGAAAAAAAACAACCCAATGAAGTTATCAGTCAAAGACAGTATTACACTTCTATTGCAAATAAATGCAGGGTGAGTTAGACAGCTATAGTGATAGGGCAACCTTTCAATATTACAGTTTTAGCCATTTAGAAGTTAAAGTATGTTTGCTATGCTAAATATACCGATTGCTGTTCTTTCTGGTCCTAATTAAATGTAATAGGTTTTCTGTCGTTGATAAGGGCCTTTTCAGAGGGGAAAAATATCAATGTTATTTTCTGTCCAGACTGGCAACAATGCGGAAAAACTACCTAAAGTAATGATTTCTCTGTTAACTGTCCCAAGTAGGAGTCTTAATAAAACAAACCTCTTAAACAGAAAAATGGTTTAATTTCTAAATTGTCTAAAAGACAGTATTCAGTTACACCTATTTTAAAATAAAATCATAGAATAGTTTGGGTTGGAAGAGACCTTTAAAGGTTATCTAGTCCAACCCCCATGTTTTTCAGGTCTTTTCTATTAGGAAATACTACTGAGCACAGACTATCATCACATCTGTTCCAGAATTTCTGAGTAAATTCTGGTGTGGAAGACCATGCTCCAAATCCACATACAAATACCTGAAGAAGTATTAGACATTAACAACATTTCAACATGGCCTCCTATAGCATTCCTGTATCCAAGTGGGGATTTTACAGTTTAGATACATAGATTACATCACAGGTAAAAATTAGCCTGCTTGTTTAGTTCCGCAGGTAATGGTCAACAGTACATCATCCATGTACCGCATGGAAAAGGAGCTCCTCCAGAGTCTATTCTGGGACCTATCCTGTTTAATATCTTTATCAATGACCTGGTCGAGGAGATGGAATGGGCCCTCACAAAGCTCGCAAACAACGGCAAACTGCAGGATGCAACTGAAAAATTCCAGAGCATGGCTGCCACTCAGGAGGACTGATTACCAGCCTCTGGGAAGACTAATGGCACAGGAAAACAAGAATCTTATCAAATCCAGAAAGATCAAAAGCCAAGTCCTATACCTCATAAAGGCTAATCCACTGTAATAGTAAATGCTCCAGTCTGACTGGCTGCGCTGAAAAGGACATGGAAGTCATACTGAGCAGAAGATGCTATTAGTTGCCTGTCTACCTTCTCAGCAACGAAGGCTAGCAGCATCTGGAGTTACAGCAACAGCAAATGAACCAGCCGAATAAGGGAAACAGACTGTTCTCCTCTACTTGACACCTGTTAGATCACATCTGGTATACTGCATCTCATTTTGGACCCAAACACAACATTGATACATCTGAGCAAGTCCATCAGAGGACAGTCAAGATGGTCAGGAGGTTGGTGAACATGCACTGTACAAGAGGCTGAGGAAATTGCCTTGTTTAGCCTAAGAAGGGTTGGGGTTGGAGAGGAACCTAACAGCTCTTTTTAATACCTGAAAAGCAGGTTATCAAGAAGACTGAGCCAGGCTCTTTACTGAGGTGCAGAATGGGAAAAACAAGACAACGGTCAAAAATTGAAACAGGATGTTTCAGATGGACAAGAGGCATAGGAGAACAGGAACACCATGAAAAATAAAAAAAAAACACCTAAAAGTACACTGTGAAGATAATTAAACATTGGAACAGGCCACTCAGAGAAGTTCAGAAATTTCCTTCTTTGGAGGTTTTCAAGACCCGAGTGCATAAAGCCTTCAGTGGGATGGTCTTTCTTCATAGCTGACCCTCCTCAGAGGAACAGGCTGGAATTCCTCAAATCTCTTCCCACCTGAATGGTTCTAAGATTCAAAGACAATGGGATGACTTCTGCAGAAAACATGCATACAGAAGATCCATTCCTGAAACAGTAAATTCTTTATGCAGTTCTAAATCATCTTTGAGTAGTACCAAGAGTTCTGCTTTTTTCATACTTGGAATTTAGTTGCCATGGTTACACATTCTGACTTGGAGGCTTTCCCCGAGCAGCATTCTGAATTCTACAGACTAAAAGCAGCTACTATCCTTTTTTCAAAGGCTTGTATGTTTACTCTGTCTGCTACAAATATATTCAATGGCACACTCATGTCTCTGAACTTAAAAGGTATGTACTTTAATTCTTAATTACTGATTTATAATCCAAACCCACAGGTGAAATGACTCAGTTTCTGGGGATAGAGCAATTTTTCCAATTTTGCAGTCATGGTGTTCAGCCAGCATGTACAGCCTTGCTCTGGGAAATTTTTTTCTATTAGGTGGGTAGGTGAGATCAAGGGAATTTTCAAGCAAACAAACCACAGGAAAACAGTCAATGAAAACATTTCAAGCAGCTGTGGAAGACGCTCAGTTCAAAAAAATCTTCTTTCATGAAGATAAAATATTGAAGACTTTTTGCCCTAATCTATTGATTTCTGTTCCGGTCACAGATTTCCTGGTGCTAAATAAAGAGTCACCACTTTTAGCATTGCACAGTACAGGACATGTTCTAGACCGTTGCCAAAGCTATAGCTGCCACACAGCGAAACCTCACTTCCACTCTCAAAGGGGCGTCTTTCCCTTGGCTGCTTGTGATATAGCAACAGATGTAGCTGCAACTTAAAACCATTAATTCTTCTAGGCAGACACAAGAAGGAAAAGATAACACAGCATTAGCATTTCCATCTCTAGGAAATGCAGGTAGTCTCCTCTGTCAGAAGATACCCTAGATGATAATGTTTTGTATTGCTCGTTTTTATGGCAAGCTACTCATCTTGTTTGTACTACACATGCAGGAAAGCTCACAAGGATAGATGACATTCTGACTGTGTATCAGTACAGTGCAATACCACACACATCACTAAATGCCTATTAGTTTAAAATTATGCGATACTTGGGTTCGTTTTTTTTTTTAATTGGCCATACACACTTGCCAATTATACAATTATAATTTCTTGGTAACTAAAAATTTAGTTCACCTATCACACTATTTAATAATCATAGAATCATAGAATCATAGAATAGTTAGGGCTGGAAAGGACCTTAAAATCATCTAGTTCCAACTCCCCTGCCGTGGGCTAAATCATATCACCCAAGGCTCTGTCCAACCCGGTCTTGAACACTGCCAGGGATGGAGCATTTGCAACCTCCCTGGGCAACCCATTCCAGTGCCTCACCACCCTAACAGGAAAGAATTTCCTCCTTATATCCAATCGAAACTTCCCCTGTTTAAGTTTTAACCCGTTACCCCTTGTCCTGTCACTACAGTCCCTAACGAAGAGTCCCCCCAGCATCCCTATAGGCCCCTTTTCAGATACTGGAAGGCTGCTATGAGGTCTCCACGCAGCCTTCTCCTCTCCAGGCTGAACAGCCCAAACCTTCTCAGCCTATCTTCATACAGGAGGTGCTCCAGTCCCCTGATCATCCTCGTGGCCCTCCTCTGGGCTTGTTCCAACAGTTCCATGTCCTTTTTATGTTGAAGACACCAGAACTGCACACAATACTCCAGGTGAGGTCTCATGAGAGCAGAGCACAGCGGCAGGATCACCTTCTTCGACCTGCTGGTCACGCTCCTTTTGATGCAGCCCAGCACACGGTTGGCTTTCTGGGCTGCAAGCACACACTGAAGCCGGTTCATGTTCATTTTCTCATCGACCAACACCCCCAAGTCCTTCTCCGCAGGGCTGCTCTGAATCTCAATAATGAGACTTAATAAAAATCTTCTGAATAAACAGTAGTATAGTTTTTGATATAGGAAAGTCAGTATTTTTGCACTGACTAGAAAATGACTCACCAATTGAAAGACAGCGGAAAAGGGTAAGATAGGAAGACAGAGACTATGACCTAAGTAATTATGCATTTTAGTTAACATATTTTTCTCTTGCTCCTTCCTGTGGGCAACAACTTCTGCTGGTACTTAAATTTAAGTTTAAAGTGACATGAAAATGAGGTAATTGCATTTTCAATTATCTCTTTTAAGAAAACTGAATACCATGTCTTCCTGGTTTTCTACTTCCGATGCAATACTTAATTGAACATTAAAGATACCAAACTCAAAAGCATCAAACATCAAGTGTGCCAACTATACTTATTCGTTTCACACAACAAAAACAATGTCAGACTTGCTATATACATGACATAGCTAGTATACAAACAAAACAGTACTTTTGTTAGGTCTGATTTTGAAACTTATCTTCAAAGTTTTACAACCACCATAACAATGCCACAAGCCAAAACCAAAACACACAAGCCAGAAACTGGCAGGTATAAAAGAGCTTTCCAGTCTCACTTGCTTATCAGCCAGTTTGAAGAGACAACTCTAAGAAGTGGACGACACCAAGCTCATTCCTAGCAACATGTACTCACATACCTGGTCTCCTGTTGCGAGCCAGTACTCACTGCGGTTTCAACCTTTGCTTCCTGGTACCCTAACTTCAGAAATCTTTCCTTTTTTACCCCATCATCATAGAAAATACAAATTAAGTCCCTGACAACATACTCTAAATTTACAAAGAACAAGAAGTCATTAAGATAAAGTTTTGTATGTTTAGATTTTAAGAAACAAACCCCCCACATTTACAGTCAGATAATCTGAAGTTGGCAAGGACATTTTTGTCTTCACGTCTGAACAATTCTGTTCTCTAATCTATTTCCAAGGTTTCTACATTATCCAGAATTTTGTTCTTCATATACATATAGACATTTACTGGAGAAATAGCCCAATGAACTCAAACCAGATTTAAACACATTCATTAATCCAACACTGTAAAGCAATGTTCAGATTACTGTGCCTTTATTATATACTCCATATTCAAGTAAGAGCTTGTGATAAATGTATAGTGAAAAGTAAACCTACCACAACATGATAGCTTTCTTCAATAAACAGGTCTGTTTTCACAATGAGGCAGATACAAGAAACTGCACCTACTTTGACCACAAGTGAGGTTGCAATTAAATTTCTATTTTAATATAAGTATATGCTTTTAACCTTACAATTTGACTGTTATTATGCCTCTGGAATGTAATCTTTTCTGGAATTGCACTGCTGTGTCTTGACATATAATTCACACATTTAATTTTTAACATGCCCGTAACATTGAATGAAGAAGTCAAATGACAACTACTAAACTAGTTCCCTAATTACCGTTATTCCCAAATGTCATATTCTGAAGAAAGTAACTCAGCAGAAGTTTCACTACTGCCCTCAATTTAGAGAAAAATAAACCAACTTACCGTATTGATCCAATCATGTAGGGCTGTGCCAGCTGTACTACAATTGCTCCACTCCCAAGCTGATGGCACGTGTACCCAGAATCCCAATCATAGTTTTTTGTGTCTCCATTCAGTAAGGCATTGCGACTGCGACTTACACCCTCAATCACACTCGCACAGTCTGCAATTGTTGCAACATTTTCAGTGGGAACTGTGAATTAAAGCCACAAAGACAACAGACATACAGTCAGAAAACAGTCGAGCTAACACTGGACTTTATTTCTGGCAAAGAAGTGGGAAAACAAACAAAAAACCCAGATGAAAGTATGATCCACACAAGGAAATTTAACTCTTAATTTAACATGAACTATGAAGCAGAATCAAATGGTATGGATAATTTTTATAGCATTGATCCCAGAATAGCTTGGTAAATGAACAGATGTATTTGTCTTAGTGATATGGGGGGGAGGGGGGGGGGGTGTGAGAGATGAGGATGGGGTGGAGGGGAAACAATCTTGTCCAGCAAAACTTTTAAAATTTTCTAACATTTTCTTCCTGTTTTCACAATGAACAGCCCCGCTCCCAACCTTCCCCCACCACCCCCCCCCCCAAAAAAAAAAAAAAGAAAAAACAAGTTTCAAGAAATAAGTGTGCAACAGTTAACGCATTGTTCTGGACTGTGGGAAGGCAGGGCTCAAAGTCTTTAAAACCAGGGCTTTAAATCTCAGAGCTCAGAAGATTATTCTAACACATACCCGTCGGTACTTCTGACAGTCCCTCTGACTGTGATCAGAAACTGCACCCCAGAATTGAGAAAATTAAAAAGCTTTTTAATCCGTAGAAAATCCTTCAATACAAGTATTGGACTACAAGAGGGAAGGAGAGACCAATAGGTCTGCCAAACAAATGGAACAGCAAGCAAAGAAGTAATTCTCTTTCAGCAAGATAAAGGAAAAAGGTACGACTGAATGCTGCAAAAAATAAATTATAACACCCTGATGGCAAAAGAAAAGAAGTTACTTAGAACCCATCCTCTTGAAAAAAGGAAGGTTTTCCCCTTCCCCTTAAAGTAGTCTCCCTCTTCCCTTCAAATCAAATGGAATTCATGGTATAGCTTGAACTTAACATAATTTCAGCAATTTTATCAAAGAGCAAGACACCAGCTGCTTTGGGAGCACACTGTAAGAAGGAGGTGCATTTCCTTGTGCATTCAGTTATTTTTCCAGTGCTGTTTTGTAAGTGCTTCCACAGTTATTTTTGAAATTACCTATTAATTCCCTTTGTTAGCATGTAATCAAATACGGTACTTTCTGTTTGTAATTCAGAAAGAATCTAAAACTTTCAGAACTTCATTTCCAGGAAGATGACAAACGAACATGAAAAAAAAAAGCTATTTAAGATATCCTAGTTAGGTCCAGCACTTTCCCCAAAAGCTCAGTTTTTAGCTAATCTCAACTTTTCAAACTCACTTTACTCTTTACGGTCATCAAAAATTAATATTAACAAGTCTGAAAAATCATGCTCTTTGAACATGTAAAAATCAAGGTTGCCTGTTAAGCCTTTTCTTTTTTTTTTGGGGGGGGGGAATGTTAAAAGCACTGAGGGTTTTATCTAAATGATAACAAAAATTCTTTCAGCACAGGCTGTATTAAAAAAGGCTGAGATTTTGTGTCAAGCTCTAATAAAGGACAATCAATCTCTGTGGTATTGCAACTTAAAAGAGAGAAGAAATAAGTTATCAAAAATTATCTGAAAGACAGTGATCAGTTTCCAAATTCACAATATCTCATACCAAACATTTCTGAAAATCAGAAAAAGAACAAGTAAGCCAAAACAAGAAAGGCACAAACTCCCTAGAAACAGAGAAACCAGCCCTGTGAATATTCACAAGAAAACAAATGCTGTATAGCATGGGTGCAAATGTACCATTTTAAGCCCACTGCACAATGGTAACTTAATTACGTACTTTAACAATTGTTTGTAAAATACGTATAACATATGAAAATGGCTGTCGTCCGTCTAAGTGAAATTTCAGAGCTAGTTATGAGAGCCTTCAGCACCCAAAAAGGAGATCATTTTTCCATAAAGGGCTACAATTTTAAGAGTGCTAGTGGTGTCAGGTGGTTAAGAAAACCACCAACCAATCAACTCGCCATAAAACACAAAGAGGGAAAAAAGTGCAACCACATTGCTAAGAAATAATCGAAGTCAGTGGAAAAGCAACAGTCTCTGAGAAATCTACTGCACTATCAAACATACTATCATCTCTGTGTGCTCATTAAAAAAATTACTAAAGAGACACATTATTATTCTAGAAACCTCCTGATTCCTTATTACTGAAAAAGAGACATTCAGAAATCCCCATATTCTTATGGGGGAGCAGGTGGTAGATATTAGGATATTTCACTTGGAACGTTCTGACTGAAGTGAAGACTAATAATACAAACTAAGAGTACTGGCATAAAAATGAAGTTTACCTTGGTTTCCTTTTTTTCCCCTCTTCCATGGCAGTACAGGAACTTCCTTGAGTATCCATTTTATATAGATATTAAAGCATCTTCAAAATATGGCACTTTATTCCTTTTTGTGTGGTTGGTTGTTTTTTTTTTTTTAAAGAACAAGTAAAAGATGAAGTGTCAAAATCAACATTCATGATGAGGCTCTGTGTCATGTTCTGGACACTCTCTGAGCTATGTGAGGCACTAATTGAACACAGTACAGCTCAGTTCTGCCAATATCATACCTGCACGCCCTCTGATCATAGTCCTGCTCCTTCTCACATTTAGATTTCTGCACTAATTCATGACCTCCTAAGAAGATGTTACCCTGATTAGGCAAACTCCTTAACAATCACCCAGAAACTGCATTAGTATGTTTTTAATATAATTCTGTGGTCTTCCCTACAGCGGCTAATTAGAATGTCATTCCAACTAACTGCAGTGTGCAGAAGGTGCCATACTGTTCCTTCTCTCTAAGGGGGGTCTGCCACTCCCTGTTTTGAATGTTCATTATCATCTTTTATATCCGCTTGATAAATTTATTAAAAATACCATCAGGCAGGGACTCTGCTCTGTTCCGTATTTTCAAGTCTTCTGGTTCTCTTCATTTTTCCCATGAGGATTTCTGCTTCAATTTAGTTCACGTTTACAAAAACATACTTCCAAAACCAACAGTTCTGTTCTTATTTTTGCCTGCCTTTTTTCTTTTTTTTTATTCCACCAGCTATCCAGCTTTTACAGTGACCAATGTTGTACAAGAAAACAAAAGAGGGCATTACAAATTCAGAAATTCTTTTTACCACATACAGCAGTTTTACTGTGATAAATTTGATTTGCTTTTATGGAACAGACAAGATGTGTGTTAGCAAAGCAGACACATTCTGCAAGCAAACAAAAGAAGATGATTGAGGTTACAGGACAGCAGCATCAAAATATTTATTAAAACTTCCTTTCTTGTCTCCTAGTCTTACACCACGCTATGAAGCAATGAACAACTTGGCAGCATATTTAATTCTAGGAATAGTATTTTTATAAAGGATTGTCATTTTCAAGGCATGGCCCAAGGGCCAACAATACTGGTGGTATTTAAAGATACGTTATTCAACTCTTCTTAGAGATCCCACAGGAGAAAATGTACTAGGAGTGTGCAGTAGTCTCAGTCATATTTATTTATCACTCATTAAGCTTTTTTATATCTTCTCCTTAGTTTTTAGCATACTTGATTTTCCATAGAAGCACTGTTTCCCCTGAAGTATTCATAAAAAAAAAAAAATTAATGCAGCCACTGTTTGGTGTCCTCAGTATCTGAGTGTAAAATACTTCCTTTCATCTCCAAGTCTGCACAGGCCAGGTTTTCCTTTCTGCCCATCCCCTTTAACTTCACTGTAATCAACTGATAAACATGGCAGGGTCAGAAGTGGGAACTGCAGAAAATCCTCAAATAACTCTTTGTTACACAGGAAGGACAAAAATGGAGTGGATTCATGCACCAGCTCACATAAACCAGCATTAATGCACCTTAATTCAATCACTAAAATAAACACGCAGAGAAAAAGCAGATCTACTAGGTAGTCTCTTATTTTATAGGAAGGCAGCAACTTAAAGCATTATGGACTGTTTATATTGCACTCTATGCAATAGTCAGTCAAAGGTTCTCAGCTCAAATGTAATCATTGCAAAACAACTGTTCATTTTACTGAATTCTCTTAAGGCACTTACGAAATCCTCACCATAAAGAAATATATTTTCTTTATTATTTAATTTTCTATGTTTAATAAGTATGAAGAAGTGATTTTTTTTCTCATTCTCACATCTGTTAAATGCTCAGCTTTCAAATGCTCCATTTTTAATGGTAAAATCCCATTCCTTCTCTACCTAAACAGCTACTGAGCTGACAAAAGTTTCCTGTCTAGAAAGTAACAATTAGAAAAAAGCAAGCAGAGAGGAAAAAAAAAGGCAACAAACACAAACACAAAAAACCCTTCCCCCAACAAAAAGACTTAAGTAAGTCAGACATATCCCAGGGTTTGCTTTTAGTGTATTAAATAATTTAAAGAATGTTGGGAATTCTGCTTTCATTATTTTTCACATGCCAAAAGATTTGTTAAGTCTAATCTTTAATCAGTGTACAAATTAGCACTTGTTTATTTGCTACATGGTAGAAAATAACTAAGTTTACAGACTTTTCAGTTAACTAAAAGTACAGTCACAAAGTCCTGTCTCCTCATCCCTATACTCTTTAGTTTCTGGAGCTGAAACTTCCTGATGACATTGCTATATTTTATTTGAATCTTCAGTCAAGAAATCAATCATGAACTCAAGAAATATCAAATTCAAGCAAAAATTGACAGTATTTCCACCTGTTTCAGTGAAAATATGCAAGCCATATTTAGCTGGAAAAGAAGACCCATTTGTCTATGTCCAGTTGTTAGTTTGGAATCGAGTAACTTCAGAGAAGGCTGATTTTTCAGTTGATATCTGCTAGAGTTTGTGATTTCTGATCCAATAAATTAAAATAAAGGCACTCAAGTCATAAGAATTGGCCATACTTTTAATTGCCAACCAACTGGCTAGCTACAGGGCTTTTCCATTAAACATTCTGCCTGAAGAACACTCTCAGAAACAGCGATTGTTTCAGAAGAGCCCTAGGAAGCCCTCACTGTAGCACTGGAAATGGGAAGATAAGGGGGGGGGGGGTTAAGTAACTGGAATGATATAAACAGATCTCAGTTGAAGAATAGGTAGCAATAACTAAACTGACCATGTGGCTGTCCTTTCCCACAGAAAGAGGAAAAGAAAAAAATCCCTGCAGTATTTAGGTTGTCTTCAAATTTTCATAATCTCCTAAGGCTACGCTTGCAGCAGAGATAACTTACATTGCTGGGTAAACCTACATGGTTTCAAAAGGAGGCTAACCTTTAAAAAAAGAGAAGAAACAAATTATGATAGCTTTATGTGGCATCAACATTAAGCTAGACACAAAAAATAGCATCTCTAACTGCTTCCTTGGAGAGACATAGAACAGTTTTTTACAAAGCTGAATCACACACTAGGAAACTGATAGGGCTGGTTTCTCTCTTACATATTTTATTATTATTTTTTTTAATAACTGCCAGAGGTAAAAAAGAAGTGAATGATTATTTATTCATTCCATTTTTTCCCTTTTGAAACAAGTTCCAAGGCATTGGACAGCACACAAATGAAGGTTCATAATGATTCATAAGTGCTAAACAGCATTCCCCGGAGGATGACCAAGGACATTCCAGTATTTTGTATCAATCTCTTGCTCTTCAGTCATTATTCACTGTTCTCCCTTTTGTGTGCACTGTACAAGATAGTCTGATAGACTGAGACAGACTATAGATAAACACAACTGCATATAAAAGCTTTTCAAAATGCACTCCCTATGACCTTAGCCAGGCTCAAAATAGGATGGTAGGCTGGTCAAGCGACACGCATGCATAGTCCTTGACTGCCCCACAGCACCAAGTACTGATTAAAGGACAAAGCAAGGTTATAATCTTTTTCCCTTTGAGGCAGAAAAACAGGAATTGGTTCCTATATTTAGGTGAGAAAAAAAAACCAAACCAAAGCAAACGAAATCACAAGCCCCCTCCCACCCACAAAACCCCTCCCCAAACCAAAACTGGTATTACACAGAAGCAGCCCCAGACCCACTGCTGTAGCTTCTTGTCACTGGGTAGATTAGATGCTTTTACACAACAGCACATCACGCCGGGTACTGCTTCAGCTTCCAAAGGAGTAAGTCTCTAGCTTGTGAAAAACTTCATTTGTTTTGGATTCTAGATTAAATACTAACGACTAAAGGCCATTCAAAATTTCAGAAGCGGAAGTTTACTAAAAGCAAACACTATGTTTTTGAGATTTAAAAAATATTTACATCCCTGGAAAATGTAAGGGTTGTATCAATCTCATGAAACTAGTAAGTTATCAGTGCTACATACTTACACAATTATAGATAATACTATGCTGAAAGGAAAATGACATCTCAACCCCAACACCTGTGGTAGGGAATAATTTCATAGGACTGAATTAATTTCTGTCACCTCATTTTACAAGACAACCAAGGGTAATCCAATACTAGAACACCAGACAGTGCTAAAAAGAGCACTTCCTGCTACGTTTACTTCAAAAGTGCTTCTCAACTACCAATGGGTCATGTCAGTACTGCATTTAGTATTGTTATAAAGTAACTGTATAAATCATCTTCCATACTAACCTTTAAATGTAATACATCAAGTCAACACTTGTCATGAAAAACTTATACGCAAAACCACAGCAACATAAAATTGCTGTTATCAGGAAACTGTACTTCATTTTTATTATTTGTTTACCAGCCTTCTAATCTTCACTTTACAGTGACAGCCATTACATAGATAGTACGTATCAGTAGTAATATATCTGATAAATTACCCTCTTTGTATATATGGCTTTCTGATCAAGTTGAAAAGGTTTCACAAAAAATAAATAAATAACTACCCTTAAATCTCCACATAAGATCCCTAAACATCCCTGCGGCCTTATTTCTTTGGAATGAGGTTTCAAATTACAAACTCTTTGCAGGTTGTCTTCAGTGTTGCTTTGGCAAAACTAGGGGTCACAAAGTCCTTCTGAAAGGGCTTACCAACATTTCATTTTCTTAGTAAAACAGGTTATAGATACAGCAGCTGTGTTTCCTCTGACCTAATCTAATACCACATGTGATACCATCCAGGAAAAAAAACTGAACTAATAGTTTTACCTAATACTGCTTTTCAAGAGTTGAGGATGAAAGCTTCTACACACAGTTAAGCTTCAAAACAACCTACTCTGATTACTGCATTTTGACATAATTTTGTGGAGCTTTCCCAAGTGCTTTCAGTTCACTTTACCCTATCTGGTCAGTGCAGAAATAGAAACAAACATTGCAAATCCTCATTAGAGCAACAAAATAGATCTGTGCCAACTACCGCATTGATAGTCATAAAGATTTTTTTACAGAAGTGGTACTGGGACAGCCTGCTTGTTCAAGGGAGCCAGACAACATGCTATCTTACAGTAACAATCACAGCTATTTAAAACAAAGCACTACATGGATGTAAGGTCTACTTGCTCTTATCAGAGCTGCTGAGAATATTTCTGAATAGGTAATATTGATGGCCATAAATTCTGGTGGAACATCCCTTGTGCCCCTGCACCATTTCACAACTGGACTGCCCTCAACGAGCCCCCAGATCTTTCAATTTGCCCCTTTCTCACCGTAAATTCTGCAGTGCCATACATATATATCCAGCTGTTGCTGCTTTACTTACTATTTGAAGTTGGTCCACACCCCTCTTTCAATTAACTACTCACTGAATTCTCTTTTAATTTCCTGTTAATTGCATTGGCTACCATCCCTTCAATCTAAAAAGCTGTAGAGCCCTACAGGCCTCACTTTGCTTACTGTAGATCACTTCAAATGACTCACAACAGCTTGACTGACCCATATTGAATGACAGCATAATTCCATTGATCACCATGAACAACAATGGATACTTAACTATTATGTAGTCCAAACCCTACTTCCCTGCAAGATTCTATAACTACAAAAAAAAATAAATTCATAAATGCAGGAATTTTAATTAAGCCATACAAAGTCTCCATCCCCAGATTATCTTTAAAACACATGAAATGCTGTAACAGATCAAACAGTTTGCCTCAACAAAATGCTCACTAAAATCTCACTAAGCCACAAAATATCACTGAGTATCTGAGACACAAGCCAATTATGGTACACTTCATGAACATACACAGATTCACTACCTTTGCCCACTGTTACGACCAAACAAAAAAAACCAAACGAGCAAATATATTACTTGTGTCCTAAATTAAGTATTTGGTAAGTAAGACTGATAATCTTAAACCAAATACATACAGATCTATGAACCACTTATTTGATCACAGGAATTCTGATTTTGTACAAAGTTTTTAAAAATTCATAGCTGGCATTGATAAATATGAAATTTAGCTCAAAGGTTTTAATAAACTTGAATATTTTGTTTCTGCACTAGCTAGCTTACTAAGGTAGATGCTTTCTTTAAACACAGCTCTTCCTTAATGCTTATTCTATTTCTTGTCAATAGCAACTGCAATACTAGCAAACTCCCTAAAAGAAAAGGAAAATTTTCTATTTGCATTATGGAACAGCTTCATATTTTGGGACTATATAACATAAAAATTAGTCAAGTGGGATTTGTCAGGCTACTTATTCAATCCTTAAAAAGAAAAAAAATCATTAAATTACACAGCAAACCTCATGACAGCAGCTGTAACCATACGATGCCTTTGTATAACACAGGGGCACGGGCTGAAGAAGTTGGCCCCCAGTTTTTCACAGCTAAATATTACAGTTTTATCAGGGAAAAAGAAGAAAAAAGAAAAGAAGTATGTCTTACTAGTATATTCTCTTTCATTCTTTCTTGAAAACTGTTTTCCACCTATTATATGTGCAAAATTAAAATCTAAATACATGTTTAAAACCAGAATGAACTTAGAATTTTGCTAAAATTTTCAATTTTATGCCAGAAACTGCGGGAAACCCTCAACTAGACAACTACTGAAAGGGGCACAAAACTCTTCCCAATGAATTTCCGGATCTCAGTTGCATGAGTTTGTATGGAAGAACGTATAGAAATCACCCTGTCTAGACTACTAAAAAAGAAGATATTAAACCTTACTTTGACATAGTTTATCGTTCAGGATTGTTTGTCTGTTGGGGATTTCTACCTTAAGTAATGCAGCACTATGTAGTGGTACTTAAACAGTATTATATAAACTGTTCAGACCTCCAGAGGTAACAAAGCTCCATCAATGTGGCGCTCTGAGAACACGGGCAGCCAATATAACGTTCTGCCATGGTTAAGTGTGTCTATGACTCTTTGGGGGAAAATCAACACCTGAGAGTTTACTTTCAGCAGCTGAAACTAGGCTGTATAGGCGTCTCTAAATACCCAAATCCATCTTCACTGTAATAAATAGCTCTGGTTCTCCATCCTCATTACAGAACTCCGGCTAACCTAGTGGCAGGCAAGAGCAATGACATGCAAAGAAAAACTGGATTAGCAGCACAGTGTCTCAATTAGCAGTGACTTCGTCAGCAGTAGGTGATACAATTTGAACTTTAGCATTCCTGCAGCATCACTAATTAATCCACAGAACTGGAATTTCAAAGAAGTCACAAGAACTAGCGAACCAATTCTATGCTTACAGCATCATTTAACTCAAGTTAGAGATCTCTGTGTGGGAACAGCAGCAGAATAAAAGTACAGTGATGACCAGTCTTAAAAGGCAAGCATTTGCAACAGCTCATGAAAAGGAGAACAGTTTTATCTCTTACCTATCAGACCTTTCTCAAGGGTAAAGGTTTTGTTTGTGAACATGCATTCAAATGCCACAATGTGGAAAACTTTGTTCACTGTGTTGTGGGTCCCAACAATTCGAATATACCTACAGAGAAAAGAAAAAAAAAAGTAAGTAGCACAAGTTAAGCATGACAAACTTCTATGCACTAAAAGACAAATGATTCAATTGGACTGTATTGTGCAGACCTCTAAGAACTGAGTTAACTGTTAAAAAAGAAATAATAAAAGGAGTTAAAAGCATATAAATTTCACAGCAAACTTCTATATATTAAGGATGCTGGCTCCAGTCCGATTTAAGGAAAAAAATAAATAATTAAAGAGTTGTTACATCTATCAGAAGTATCTTTCTGGACAACTTTGCCAAGAAAAGTAAAATGAGGGACCTTCTGTTTCAGAAATGGTCTGTTAGTGCAAATGTGTGCTCATGGAAGTTTTAAGTAACAACAACAACAATTGCCTTTATCAACTACTCTGCACAAGAGTGAAAGATTTCATACAGGCAGAACAAACCCAACAAATCAGTGAGGCTTCTCTGCAGAAGCCAAAAATTAATTCCATTTCAACATGACTGTTTCTAATTCTAGCACTGGATGTAGAAGGTATCAATGTCTTTGCTGGTGTATCCTGTATTAATAAAAAAAAATAATAATTCTGAACAGTCAAGTGTTATGAAACAGAGCAAGCTCTGGATTCCATTTCTGGTTATATACTTCTAGACTCTAGTTGAAAATCAAATAGAGTTGCTCTTGAACACCTGTTCACCTTCAGTATTACACTGGAGGCTCCACCTTCTGTAAACAGCCATTAAACTCTGATTTAGTCTAATCCACCCAATTTCTGAAGAGATCCAACAGTTCTTACTATAAATTTTAAAAAATCCTAAATGGAATATTGTACACCATCTCAATAAATGTTTAACAAGCAACACAGAAAACTACCTAAACCAAATATCACTACCCCATAAAATGGGCTACCCACAACACAGAAGGCTTTGTATTAAATTAATAAATTTCAATTAAGAAGTATTAGGATGCATGAATCTTAATACCCTCAGTCTTCTGTATAAAACAACCTTTCAGTTATGTAATATAATTATAGTTCCAACATAATGGGCATTCACCAGCAGCATCATTTTGGCTTGCGTTCTTCATCATATGAAGTTCAAAAGATGCACAGCTTTCACCTGATATTTTTTTTTTAAGGCAATAAAAAACCTCATAGCTCTTTACTGATGTTCAACCTCCTCCTACACTTCACTTTAGTGCCTTATGAAAGAACTCTTATAAGCAAGCCTCAACGGCTGTTATTACTAACATTCGTCTTTACCATGCAGAGAAAACAATCAAATCTATTACATGCAAATGACTGCAAGAGACAACTAAGCTACCTGAGTATCATCACTAAAACTGACAATGTTTTTGACCTCTGATTCTTTTAGCTTATGTAATATCTTCATTAAAAAAAAAAAAATATTTTGAATAAAATTATAAACCTATGTTTTATAATACATATGCTCAAAATTCCAATTAAAATATTTTAATTATCATGACTTGAAATAAAGAAGAATGATAAGCTATTCCATATTGAATATTACCTTACAGATTAATTATCACAGTAGCAAATTTTCTGCAAGTAGGAATGTAGAAGAGTTTCTATGTAGAAAAATTAAAGATGGCAAAACTGGAGAAAATATTAATTTTTCATAAAGAAGGGGCAGCTATATTTTAGGGGTAAATCAGAACTTTTCCCTCACTATTTAACTGTGACAAGTGCCTGCAAAGAGCATCGCAAGAATCTTTGCTGAGGGTCAGGGAAACAGCATTTTTTTCCCAGACCTGCCCATGTGAGCTCCTGCAAAAGGTTGTATGTGAAATGCCACATCTGGGGATTCACATTATGAAGGCAAAACTCTATCAGCCTCAGTTCTTCATAGCATGGTGAGGTTATTTTGCACTGCTTTTCAAGAGGCACACAGCCATGTACAGCCATAGCAGAAGCACAGTGGACACACAGGAGCAAGACCCCAAGGTTTCTGCTCACAAAGCCAACCTAGCAAAACTGGCACTGAAAATCCATTGACAAGTTTATAATCAAATTATAATATATATTATATATATTATAAATATCCAGGAGACTAACAGTTTGTTGCTCAGAGACAGTTAACCTGAAATTTGAAAGAACCTTTCAGTTTTAGGATATCTGACAGACATCTTCAGCTGATGTATGCCTTCTCCTTAAAGTTACAGGCACAGATGCATTTCATTCAGTCTTTTCAGATTATCTTCTTTTTGGCAATTCACAACTACAGTAGGAACCCTAAATACACGGGCAACAACCAGGATTCAACAGCAGCAAATGTTCTTGTTCTATTCAGTATCATAAGAACAGAATTCAACTAAACACAGGAACAATACTGAAACATTTCTAAGTTCATGCAGAGGCTGGCTTGCCACTGAGACTCCCTCGTCTTCCTCAGACAAGAAAGGTATTGACTGGGTTGTGCTGCTTGGA
Source organism: Pezoporus occidentalis (assembly GCF_034315485.1). Classification (NCBI taxonomy): domain Eukaryota; kingdom Metazoa; phylum Chordata; class Aves; order Psittaciformes; family Psittacidae; genus Pezoporus; species Pezoporus occidentalis. The sequence goes on from NW_026915376.1 coordinate 5,509,090, forward strand.
CAAAACCTGCTCCAGGCTAACCAACAAAGCATTACTAATGGAGATACTCTGACATACTTCAGTTACGCTTCCTGCTTTACAGAGTTTTGAGAATAAAGAAAATAGCAATATTAATACAAACACAAGCAACTGCTTCATAATTACTTTTAAAAGCTAATTTATTTAGTTTTTTTTTTTTGTGTGTGTGTGTGCTATGAAATTGTAACACTGGTGCAAAGCTCTTGATTGGTTTTGGCTTTTACAGTTTGGGTTTATTTGAAATATATTGAGAAGGTGAAAGACAAAACTGGAATAGTTTGCCATGGGAAAAAGTGTCTTTAACATACCACACAGGTTAAATAACATATCACCCACAGGTTATCAAAGTTCTCTGCCAGCAAGTAGAAAGGCACAAAGCTTATTCTTGTATGCTAAATAACCTACCAGTTATTTTGAACAATAGGTGACAACGGTTCACATTGCTGTAAAGCTGAAATTTTGTGGTAATATAAAACAAAATCCCACTCATTAAAATAATAATGTATACATTAATCTTCTGAAGTATATTATTTCCATGTAATATTATTGCAAGGTAGAACATAATATGACAAACCTCATCCTTTCTCCCCACTATAATGCATATATTTTATTCTTTCCTTCTCTCTCTCAAGGTGAATGATCAGCATGATTTCCTGCCTGAATCTTTCATTCTTCCACTTGGTGGAAATTAAAAATAATGCAAACTTCAAAATTACTTTAAACACCCTAACTTCTAAAATCTCTGCTCAGATTTTGCACAAGAATTGCAGTTTATTATTCCATTTAATGCAAAACACTAAAGCCTTCATAGCCTGAGACTGTAGAGATAAGGCAGAATTTATTGATATGAGCAACAAAGTCTCAAGTCAAAGCATACAGATTTCAGAAATGTAAAATGCCTGTTACAGCAAATGCGCAGACTTTCCTAAGCAGTTTTCAGACAGACAGAAATGCAACTGAGTCATGATTAAAAATAAAAGTATCCTTCAGGCAATGAAGACTATGTGCACCGTATCTTTTTTTTTTCTTGAGTGATTTGTTAGATGGAATGTAAGAGTAAAGGCAACAAAATTAATATGAACAGTTATTCAGCACACACAACTTTGATAAATGCTTAAAATGCATGGAATGTTCTATGTGATCACTCCAATTTTTAGAACATACTGTAGTGGGTCTGGCTGTAATACAGTTCCATTTCTTCACAATACCTTGTAAGGTGCTGTTTTGTATTTGTGCTGAAACCTATGTGAATAACACTGGAACATTTCAGTTATCCTTCTGTCACCTTGGAGTCCAAAGCTGGGACCCTTTTTGGCAGAACTGCTGTAAATACCAGTGCTGATAATCCCTCTTTATATATCTGTTCTTTAAGGCATTTGATGAGGAAGAGGTTGAAATTCAACTCCCTTTTTTTAGCAGGACTTCAAACCTAAGGAAAGGTCCCTAGCCACATGGAGCAAGGCTAGACTGTGACACAACATTCTCTGTTGCCATGTTATGCATGGCAGACAAGACGTGAGGTGACTGGGTGGATCAGAAAAAAGTATCTAACAGCTCTTTTTTTCACCCAGGAATCACAGTTCACGTCCTGTACATTGAAACAGTTGTAGACCTAACACCCTACCCCCTCCCAAAGGCTCTTATTATGAGATCACTAGAAGACATCAGTATGAGATCGATGGATCTTAAAATGGCAGGAGCGAACGATTTCAGTAACTGTGTATCTTTCAGAGTCCAACTTTAGAAGTTTAGCTGTCTTAACATTTGCTTTCTATTTATATATTTATGCATTTTAGAGTACTAAAATCTGAATGAACTACATGGGCTGATGAATTAGGCACCCATGTGGCAACAGCCCTTATCCATCCCCTATTTTTCCCCAGAGCAATTCTTCACTTTGCATGAAACTATAACTTGAGCACTGTGTTCTGACAACAAACAGATTTCCAAACAACTACATTAGGTTTTACTTCTCTCTACATTTGTACAGCTGACATATTTAATTTGGATAACACCTGCTGCTGAACATACCACTAATTCAGCTGTGGATACCCTGACCTGGAGGACTACCAATACCAAAGTTCATCTGCCTGCCTCAGAACAGTATGTGGGACATATGACTCAAGCATTAAAATATGCATACTCTGGGATCCATTTTAATCCTTCATTATAATAATACCACAAAGATACAAACTCTGGAATATATTATGCACAGATTCAAATCCCCGGTGGATATTAAGAAAGAAGACTAAGTAAGGAGATGTACAGGAAATTAAATGATATTTTGCACTGATATCCACTCCAAGTTACTATTAAAACAACCCAGAAGAGCAACAGTGAACTAAAATAACTAAATCCAGTATGTGCAAGCCTGGCTCTAAAGAACTTGGCATTGAATGCTCCTTTGTGGAACATTTGGTACGATCCACCACTGCTAGTCCTACATACTTGTATCTCCTCTAACCACTTGGCAACTGCTAACATTCACATCCTGATCACTGCCACAGAGATGAATGAGATACAGCCCCCCACACAAGGGCATTAGAGGACGTTCTATTTCTCTTTTGGTGGAAAAAGAATCACCGCTACCCACCACCATCTAAACTCTATTTATTGACAACTCCGTAAAACATATAATCCTTCAGGCTCACACAGCTGAATCAACAGATGCATGGCAACAGGACAAAAATAAATAAATAAATAAATAAATAAAATAAAGCAAGGAGGGAAAAAATCAGATTTATTAAATCATGTAGAAAAACAGTGGCCCTAAGTAAATATATAAACTAAACAATTAAACCAGAACAAACATGGAAAGCATTTCTTTTGACAGGAGATAAATTTTCCTGCATTTAGATAAGAAAGTCTAATAGAGTTTATTTAATACCAAAGAAAAACCCTGCTGCAAATATAGAAAACAATGATAAATTGAACACAACACACAAGACGAGATTATACACTGATTTGGGTTTGAAGTGATCTTAAAGATCATCTAGCTTCAACCTCCTGCCACAGGCAGGGACACCTTCCACCAGACCAGGTGGCTCAAAGCCATGTCCAACCTGGCTTTTAACACTGCCAAGGATGGGGCAGCTTCTCTGGGCAAACTGTGTCAAGTGCCTCCCTGCACTCATAGTGAGCAATTTCTTCCTGATATCTCATCTGAATCTGCCCTCTTTCAGTTTAAAGCCAATCCCCTATGTCCTATCACTACATGCCCCTGTAGAAAGTCTCCCTCCAGATTTCCTGTAAGCTCCCTTTAGGTACTGGAAGATTGTTACAAGGCTCTCCCTGAAGCCCTCCTTCTCCAGGCTGAGGAAGCTCAATTCTTACTGACCTCCAATTGGAAAAGCATATACCTGCAAATCTTGTACACCTCTGCAATTCATGCAAATACAAGAAACAGTGTAGCAGTTTGAAAGCAAAACCATTTCTCTTTGTGATTTCTAAAATGTGTATCCAGGTATTCTATGCTTCAGCATTCAAGAAGTTAAAAGTATTGATATACAATAATTACACAGTATATATAATTGCTTGTGTACTGTATAAAAGCAACATACCAACCAAGCAATCAATGTTTCTGAACATATTTAACCAAATTAACACTGATGTGCATGGGAACATAAGTAACATTTGTATGATGTGATAATGCATTTTGTATTCCGTATGTATGACTGAGTTTTAAAATGGTTTTTTCATTCCTGCTTTTTTATCCCCCCCCCCCCCCCTTTTTATTTCCCCTAGAAAACCTCAAATTTGAGGAAAAACTTGCTTGAATCTGAATCTTTATATCATGTGCCTATAGTTCCATTCAATTTCTCAAATCTGAACTGGGCTCTGCAGGTTTTGTTTCAGGTCAGATCTCAACCCCATCCACTCCAGAATATGGGCAGGAATCTGTAATTTCACTTGATCTCACAATAGACCTCCACCACATAAATTCAATACCTGGTAGAAGAAGATAGTAAGATTTTGATGCTATGGAATCTGTACTAACCCTCTCTTTGATTCTATTTTGCAGCCAAACCCAACTTAAATATCACCTTTATTTATCTTTATGCTATCTCTGTTGAATACACAAAATCGAACCCTAATAAATTAAATTACCAAAAAAAGAAAAATAATAGAAAAAATAGTTCTTTAAAATAGAGAAGAAAGCACTGAACTTCAGGAAGTCTGGTTCTAGCACAAAGTGCAGATACGATGCAGAAAGCAGACATGAGTTTGCACTCGTACCTTCCAGGCTGGTGTGACATGGAGCCACATTCTTTTCAAAACGCACATAATCTTCAACGGGACTTGTTTTCTTTGAATCACAGCAAACCCTTACATGGTTTCATTGCATTGAGTAAATTTAGCTCAGGATTCATTATATAGATACATTGTAGCCTCCACATTTTTAAACATACTGAATAAAAGAAAATAGAGGAAAGTTCTGTTCAGTGAAATCCAAGAACACTTTCCATTTCTCCTGGTTTCTTATATTCCACCAGCCTGTGAATTTAACATGCAATAATTACTTCTTTGTCAAGGACACCTATCGTGGTGTGTAAGAGCTGTGTAAAAGTAGGCTGGAATCAGACCATATCTAATATGACAAAGAAACACTTGAGAAGTATTAGAACAATGCTGTTCTGGGTGTGTGCTCGAGATCAACCTTCATTGAGGTATCTCAGCAAAGAAATAAGTGGTGTTTTAACGTAGGATTTAAAAAACAAGGAATTTAAATTTTTTTTTCCCTATAAAACTGTAGTGAAGATACATACAGAAAATTGTATTTAAGTTTGCTGTCTCAGTTTCTGACACAGTGTTAAAGAAGGGTCAATTTTTTAAAAGGATGAAAGTCATAAAGGAAAAAATAGAGAGGGCAATTACTGAAAGAACCCTTTTTACATAAGGGTTGTTTGGATGAATCATTATTAATCAGAAATACAGCAATTCTAGGTATCCAAGCATATAAGCAGAAGAGAGTAAGAGAAGACCTCCAGGGCTCATAAAAGAGAGTCATATATGCACATGAAGAATGCTACGGTTAAAATGAATAAACAAACAAACAAGAACAACAAAACCACCAAACACCCCCTCCTTTCCCAGTATAACTTTTTACTTACTGAGAAATATATCCAAGGATATATGCAAGGAACTCTATCATTTCTTTACGTTAAAATTGTATCAGAAAAGTGCTAAGAGATACCCGAGTGGAATTAGCTATGTACTAGTAACATAAAAATGACCAGATACATCTTTTTCATCAACATTTTTATGATTTCCAAATTTGTACCTAAGAAAACAACTCCCTATAGTTGGAGGCGGTTAGAAAATCGATGCAAAGTATTGATGGCTCAATTTTAATTTGCTGTATGAACAATTCTGAAATGCTGAAAAGTGGGTTAAGAGTGCCAGAGACATTTAAAACATTTATGATAAAACATTTACTATTAATATTCAAGTGTTTTATATCTGAGTCAAGGATGGCTTTGTTAATTGATATCTTAACTAAAGACATGATCATACAGTTATTAAGATCCATGCAGTATTCAATGGAGCAATGTTTGTAGGAGAAAACCCCCTAAAAAATAAAGAACAAAAGTAATGCCCTACCTAGACTAGTGGAATGTCAGTTCTCATGGCTTTGGTGGTTTTTTGCTAACTTAATTAAAGTGTGCAACACCTGTTCTGCTCCTGACAACACACAGCTTAACCAAACTCTTATTCATGATCACTCTTTAGACACATTTTAGACCTTATGCAGTGAAGACTGAGGATCTCATGCCAATCAGACACTACAAAATGGAAGTCTCATTGAAATTATGTTTTTCATACTGGTGAAACAAATGCCTGATGTGAGACTGATCAGTGAAAGACCAATTTCTAAATTCACTAAGTTCTACATTTTATGAGAAAAATCTGCTTACGGTATCAACGGGCAATATCACATGCTACACACATATGTATGGTTGCTACCTCAGTTGTTACTTTCCAGCATACTCAAGACCTAACTGCTAAGTACTGCAGGTTTGAACTGAGCTATAAAATAAAGGAGAAAAGAAATATTTATGGAATTGTTCATCAGTAATGGACAGTGCAACAGATTCAATCTTGTAGGCTTCATAGGTCTAGTTATTTTTAATTTTGTTTTATGGGAACTAATAGATAACATGGTGAAAACAGATCATAAATTTGGATTACAAGTAGGTCTACATTTCACCTGCACAAACACGCCTACATAGCTCAGCAGCAGTGAGATGGTAGACAAGACTTCCAATATTTGTATACAGATAATAAAGATTCCAGAAACTCAAGTTCCTGTAAGAAGAGCTAAATTTTGATTCTTTTAAAGACAGAGCATTTAAGAGAGACAACTACTCTAACGTGTTTTTTGTTCCTGCTGCTTCTCTTTTTCTACTTTCTTTTTTTGTGATTTGTTTTAGCTGTAGAGTAGAACGACATTTATCATACACAATTTGCCACAATTCTCTTGCTGATTGATTTAATAAGCAATCAGGAGAACTGTTTGATTAATTCCAAACAGCGCTTTGCAACGCTGCACCAATTCAACTGATTACAATGGATATTAGCTCTCTGAAACACTACCATCAGGCTGAAGCAGTACATTGGGTGCCACAGCCCCAAGAAAATTTTATGATTTTGTTAAAATGTAGTTCTTGATCTCCTACAATATGAACTTAATTTATGTTTGACATGTCTATGAACTATGCCACTAAAATGTGTGAGCAGGTGAGCAGACCTGCAGAAGACAGAAATATATTTACTGAGCTACTGAATTCAGGTCTCTTCAATTGGTTCTTTAACCAGAGAACAATTTTATTTAATAACCAGTCATTTAATTCCCTTCACATGGTAAAACATCTAACAAGAAGAAACTCTTTTAAATCTAGTGTCATGAACCCTAAAATAAATCTGGCAGCAATGGAAGAAGAACAGAATAAATGCTAAGCAGAAAAATAACGTAAGACTTTTCTTCCAAAGCTTTTCTTTTATTTTAAGTATCCAAAATTCACTCAACACTGAGTTGCAGACAGGTTCCTTCCAGGGGATACTTATCCATCATAATAAATAAGCACCTGAAAATTACCCATGAAGTTTCATTCTGTTGAAGCACACCAAGTCTAACAGCTGGAGTTGCAATGCTTTTGATAAAATGATCAAAATTATTACATTTCTGGAAATCAGCTTGGTTTTGTGTGCTCTCTGGCTCACACCTTTACTGCCCTGGCATAGTTTGCTAATGACTCTGGCTCAAATGAATGACAACTGAACACCTTTATCAATACCTGCAATAAAATCAAGGTGCAATAAATCAAACTTTTGCATGCATTTCTATATTAGTGTAACTCCTTCAAACATTTATCACAAGGCTTCCACTATTTCTGCCAATATATCTGCAGCGCAAGCTATGTAAGAGAAGCTGGTGCCAGAAGTACCTAGGGAAGAAAGCTGAATGAAGGAATTGCCTTTTGCTTTGTCTCAAGATATTACATATTTCCACTGAAAAACTAAGAAGTTAGGATGTATTTATGTTCAAACAATGTTTCACCAGTTATTGGATTTTTACAGGAAAACCAAACCAGTCTGTCACCCATTATCACCTGTATCAATGAAAGAAGTATCTCTCACTGGGGTAAATGAAGCAATTTCACATTTATACAACACCTTCAGGTCACCACAGCTCAACATAACAGAACACCACCACCACAATGCAGTCAGACTGCTTCGCAGTGAAAGGCATTACCACTGTGAACACATCTACAGAGAGAATTCTATGAAAGTAATGAGCACTGATAGAGAGGATCATATTGAGTATTTGTATCAGCAGCAACAAATCTGCCTTGATCTTCCTTTGTAATATCATTCAAATACTTAACAACAGATGCCACAGCATTGAAAGAACATGAAAAGTCAGTACGCCTGTGCACAAATATTTCTAACAGATGCAGGATGACTACTTCTGCAGTGAAAGAAGTTTTATGACCAAAGGAAAAAACCCTAGTAGTAACTTCCATCACCACGAACAAAGAATCTTTTATTTGGGAATCAAAGAGAGCTCTGTCTGGATACCCACTTAGAGACAGAATGCGTTAATGCATCATCCTTTTAGCTATCTATTTATTAAGGAGTGCCAGAGAAGGTTTCACCGTTTCAAAAAAGGAACAAACTCACTGCATATAAAAATTGTACTGAAATTGCTGCAAGTTGCAAACTGATAGGCTTGGAGCCAAGTTATGACAAAATAAAGGCTCCTTAAGTAACTTTAATAATCTACCTAATATATATCCTCTAATATAACAAACTTATTTCTTTTCCATAAACCTCTTTTTTTTCCAGTCCAGAAGACAGGTAATACTCAGAAAGGATAAGCCTTTTGCCAGTTTAATGCCATCACTGAAATATTTCCATTACCCATGAAGGTATTGTATTAGGCTCCAATCTGGGGGGAAGGGAGGGAGGGAACAACAAAAAAAAACAACCCAAAAGGGAAAAAAAAAAAAAAAAGTCTTTTCAATAGTTCCTATCCTGCATAGCAGGTGACAGAGTGAGAATGAAATCAGTGATTTAGGATATTGGCTCTTACAACCCATCGTAAACCTGAAGTTACACATTTGTGCTCGAAATAGAAGTGCTGAGCTGGTGTATTCATGTGCTTGTTTCACCATACCTACCCTCTGATGCCAAATAGCTCTCGATTGTTAACACCTTGTACCTAGCCTTCCCAAAGTGGATATGAACATACACAACTCTCTCATATTCAAAATCCAGTAAGATCATTACACCATTACATTGGAACAACTGCCATTAGCTTGTATCATATCTTCAAGAGGATTTTTTCCCCTAAATAACATGAATCTTGCCTCAGCAGTGACAGGAATGCTCTGTGGTAAAGAGCATCCTTCAACAGAATCATACCATGGAGTTATGTAAATCTTGATTCTGTAGACATAGCCTTTATTAGCATATCAATTCAATTTATCTGACTGTGCTATATTACCATTTAAACCATCTATTTCACTTTATTAACCTGATAATTTAAACTCAGTACTGCATTATTTTGATGAAAAGTTGTTTATACATTTTATTCTTATGTACTAATGTAGTAAAAACATGTTTCAGGAGGCAGCTCTTCATTATACTTCAGTGCATTATTCCTAACTGTAACTGATGTCTGTTATGACCAGGAAGCTATTACCAGGCTAATACTATCTTTTCATTTATAATGTTATTATTATTCTCAGTATAATGACATAAATCTCTGCTTGGAAACAGAGGCAGTCAATATTATTTATTGTTGTATTTTCATTAACTAGAAATTTACAGGGAATACAGACTGTGACTCATTTTTGTCCTTCATGGAGTGGAACCTTTGAACTTCAGAACTCAGGTTCCTACGTTGCATGACCCCTGGTCTTACTTACCTATGCCCAAAATCAATTTTTCACATTTCATTTTCATCCCTTTTATTATACCTCCTCCTCTCAGCTCATGCCCACTTTCCTTCACCTTGGCAGAGCACTCGGTGAACTATTTCCCTTCTAGGTCACATATCCTCAAATAGATGATATATTTTATATATTCAGAATGAATCTTTATATACTTAGAATATCACTTCCAAATTTTAGTTGAAATCAATAACTACCCTGTGTACCTCTCACCATAAAATGTTCAAGAACCCTACAGCCTATCCATCTATTTCATACATGATTGCAGAGCTTTCTTGACTTCCTACAACTCCCAATGGCTCAACTATATCAAGACCAAACTCAAAACTTTCTGATCATTGTTTTTATATTATTTGATATTGCCTTATTTTTTTACTATTACTCCAGAGAAGGCTGCTCAGTGTTTCTACCTAAACACATAGAGCTGACTCTCAATATCTCACTTTCAGATTCTTAATACCAACTCAGGAAAGGAATGGATAAGACAAAAGGGAGTGGTGCCAAAATGTTAGTGAAACACTGTTTTAAATTAGTTTCAGGGAAAAGAGTCCAGGAGCATGATTGCAAAAGTGCCTGAAGCATAGGGAAACAAAGCCATGGTAAGTTTAATGCCACAGTACCATTGGTTTTACACCATGTATTGTGGATTAAAGTACCTACAAGTCTTACAAAGAACCCTCAGAATCTCAGCAGCTGAAACCTGCATACATACAACTTACCTGCTACTATTACCCACAGTAGCTAAAGTTAAAATGTGCATGCACATACCATAGAAAAAGATTTCTATGTGATCAAAATGTATTTAAAATTTTCTCTTATACTCAGGGATTCTACTATATTTGCTGGTTTTCCACAAATAAGTAAGTGAAACAAAAATACTGTGGTTGGACATGAACAAATTTCAGTTCTAATAATGTTATATAGCTAGAATACTAAAAATCATTGACCAAAGCCTGATTCCATTTTCTATATGTAATAATCACATCCATATATTAACCACTATGTGAAAACATTACAGTTAGATACTATTTAAAGATGCATATCTGTACACAACAAGCAACTTGGGCAACAAACATAACAAAATAGGTTTTGCTAAGAGAAGATCAACTAGCATTAGAGACTTGACATCTACTTCTGTTTCAGAAAAGGTATTTAAGACATAAAGCATGAGTGTAACTAAGGAGTAGAAACAGTAGGAGAAAAAAGAAAAGAGAAAATGCAGTGAAAATAAACAGGCAGTTCCATCTTACCTATACTTCATCTTTCAAAGGAACTTGCTTTGAAGTAGTATTTAATGATACAACAAAAATAACACACACAAAAAATTATGTTCCCATACAAATGAGATCTCTTAGCAAATGACACCTCTCAGCATATTTAGCTTTAGACTTTAAAATATTCACCATGTATTGTGAAGGGAAAAAACCTCCAAAACCAAAGACCTTTCAGCAGAATCTCGCTAGCACAACAATCTCATGTTTGAGTTTACCTGGCTGGGACCTACCTGTGCCCCATCAGGCCATTATGAAAAGCATAAAGGAACATTACTACACTTCCTGTATTTGTTACGATAACAAAACTTTGCTCTCCTTCACAAATGTAGCATAATTTTAAAAACATCAGGTGTGCATTGCCAATGTTAATTTGCAAGAATTCGAAGAGTATTTTTATGATAAATAATACTTTTGTTGTAGAATGTCAGTATTCTGAAAGTGCATATGCTTTTAGTTCCACACTTTGGCTTTCCACCTCTGTTTCAAAGCAATAATGTTGCACATGCAAAAAAGATAAAAGGACATGTACAATGAATAAATAAAGTGCAAAAGTATGTTTTTATTACACTGCAAAAGGATAGTGCTGTAGCTGCACTCATACCATGGCTATGTTTGTTTTGCATTCGTGAACTCTATGAACATGCTTATGCTACACCAAAAAATTCAGCCTCAGAATGATTCACATTCTCATAAATACTAATGCTAAAGGCCTGAGACACATTTAAATCAGAACTAAAAGTTAAAACTTCATGACTTTTGAAATATTAAACCATCATCATAATCAAAAATACATTTTATGGGGTATTACATAATTTTTGTGCTGTGATGCCCCTTTCCACAAAGGGACATTCCAGACCTACTATTCAATAAAAGGTCTGGACTATAGACTGAACTTAATGCAAATAAAAGGCTGACATTGAAAACCTGGTGAAGCTTTGGCCTGGAAAAAGCAGCCTTTTTTTGCAAGAAACATAGTTTCACACATACACACATGTCCTGGGTTCCTACAGTGCTGTGTTTTGACTTCCAGTTTGAGAACAGTGTTGGTGAAGCCGATGTTCTCGGTTGTTGCTAAGTGATGTTTACCCTGACCAAGGACTTTGTGAGGCTCATGCTCTGCCAGGGAGGAGGGGAGGCTGTGAGGAAGCAGAGACGGGGCGCCTGACCCGGGCTAGCCGGGGAGGTATTCCATACCACAGCACGTCATGCCCGGGGTGAGGGGTAACTGGGAGTTACCCGGAAGGACAGGGGCTTCCGGGTGGAGCTCGTTTCTCTTGGCCGGTGGTATTGTATTCTCTTCCCTTGTTATTTTCCCTTATCATTGTTGTAGCTGATAGTAGCGGTGGTGATTTGTTGCTGGACTGTTTTTGTCTCAACCCGTAGGAGTTGCACTCTCTCGATCCTCCTCCCCGTTCCTCCGGGAGCGGGGAAGGGGAGAGCCCCGGTGCGGGGAGGCAGGGGGGGGAGACGGACACGGACCTCGATTGTTGTCAGCTCGGCACCACTCACTGGGAGTGAGTGAACAAGCTACCTGACTGGGTTTAAACCACGACAGTTCTTTTTGGCGCCCAACGTGGGGCGCGAAGGGTTGAGATAAGAACAGATCTGACTGGATTGATAGTCACTCGTCACAATGCTGATTTATTGGCTCTCAAGGTTGTTCCTCTTGATCTCACAGTTTCAGTATATGATATCTTACGTCCATCCGGTACTTGCTGTATTAGTGTTTTTCAAGTATGGGGCTTGGGCTAAGGTTTTTATCCCATTGTACTTTATGGTAATGACTTGTAATACAATAGAATCATTGATCATGAAATTGATCTGGCTTATGTTCCCAGTGTGGTCACCACCTTTATACTTTGGGAGGTATATGATGGAGGTGCTTAGCAATTACACATCTTTTTTCTCCTTCTCAGGTGCACAACCTGTGAAGGAGACATCCTTTTACCCTCCTAGTCGTCCCCCCAGACCATTTACATTTGAGAGTTTTGAATTTTTTGAATGGCCTTTTAATGCTGTTGAGACTTGTTTGCTGATGGTGATGGGAATCACCATGCTAACACGCATACAGAGTGTGTTTTACCCACTACTGATTTCAAGAGTTAAGCAGATTCAGGTTTGGGTCTTGTCTGGGGTCAAACGACGATGTAGGAGGACCGAGAGATTTTCCCTGAGGCTGGACAGCCATGAGTGGCAGGGTGTGTGGGATAGTATGGGCAAGTATCTAGGTCAGTGGGCCCCTCCAGTACTTTGGAATTTCACTACCAAACAACTGCAAAATCCAGAAGAATTAGTAAAACACTTAAATGAGGTGTGTGGTCATTCTGGCCATACCAGAGATGGACAAATCATGGCAACGTGCTGGGGCTTGGCCTATGCTTACAGGGCCTTGTTCAACACTATCCAGCACCTTCAAAAGGAAAAGAATGTCGGCGGATCTGAGGGCAAAGCAACAGTCGCTACTCAAACTTTGGCTGCAATGAACAGCACAGCTGTCCCAGTGGCAAGTACAGCAGCTGCTCAAACTTCAACTGCAACAGACAGCGCGGTTACCCCAGCTCCAAGCACAGTAGCTACACCACCCCCAGTAACAAGTACAGTTGCTACTCAAACCACAGTGATAATCACTGCAGCCAAACCAGAGGACCAATTCGTACCAATATCGGTTGCCCCTGTACGCAAGAGAACAAGCAAAAAGGAGGCAAAAAGGGTGAAGCGAGATGAAGAACCAATGAATTCACCACCCGGTCCAGAATCTGATCAGGAGTCATCATCACATGACGAAGAAGAAGAAGAAGAGGTAACTTCTCGACCTCGGACCTCAACCGAGCTGCGGAATATGCGAAAAGATTTTACCCGTCAACCAGGGGAGCACATCATCACCTGGTTACTCCGATGCTGGGACAATGGGGCTGATGGTCACGAACTAGAAGGTACAGAAGCCAAGCAGCTGGGATCACTTGCTAGAGAAGGGGGAATTGACAAAGCAATTGCAAGAGAGAAAAAGTCCCTCAGCCTTTGGAGGAGGCTCTTGGCAGCTGTGAAAGAAAGGTTTCCGTACAAGGACGATGTTACGAGTCGTTCGGCCAAGTGGAATACTATAGACAAAGGCATCCAGTCTCTGAGGGAATCGGCCATCGTAGAGATGATCTATCACATCAAGCCGAATAACGGGGATACACCTATAGATCCAGATGAAGTTGAATGTACACGACCCATGTGGCGAAAACTTACACGGAATGCACCGTCATCATATGCCCATTCATTGGCAACAGTAACCTGGAATGACATAGTACCACTAACAGTGGATGAAATGGTTCATAAACTCCGAGAGTTCGAAGACAATCTCACCCCTTCCATCATCTCAGCTGTGAAAAAACTGTCCCAGGACATCGAACAATTGAAGGACAATCTATCTGATTTATCCGGCTCCTCACGTGTACCAACACACGTCTCAGCTATTAACAAAAGGCGTCCTATTGTTCAAGAGAGGAGATACAGGAGGTATACGCCACGGGGTACCCTATGGTTTTACCTGCTGGATCACGGAGAAGACATGACAAAGTGGGATGGAAAACCTACTTCAGCTTTGGAGGAACGGGTGAGTGAACTGAAGAGGGGAGCAAGGGCCAAGACTGATCGTCCCATGAGAGCTACGGCTTCAGTCTCTGGTGATCAGTTTCCCAGATGGAGTGGAAGAGCTGATTTTACTCCAGCTCCTGTGATAAAGAAGAATAATCCCTTTCAACATGACTTAAGTGTCCAATGCTGTGACGACTGTTAGAGGGGCCCTGCCTCCAGCCAGGTGGAGGTAGGGGACAATCGGATTTACTGGACTGTGTGGATCAGATGGCCTGGCACATCAGTCCCACAGAAGTATAAGGCTCTAGTAGATACCGGTGCACAGTGTACCCTGATGCCATCAAGCTGTCAAGGGGTGGAACCCATCTATATTTCTGGAGTAACAGGAGGATCCCAAGAGTTGACTGTGCTGGAGGCTGAAATCAGCCTGACTGGGAGGGAATGGCAAAAGCACCCTATTGTGACTGGTCCAGAGGCTCCATGCATTCTCGGCATAGACTACCTCAAGAGAGGGTACTTCAAAGACCCAAAAGGGTACCGGTGGGCTTTTGGTATTGCTGCTTTGGAGACTGAGGAAATTGAGCAGCTGTCCACCTTGCCTGGTCTCTCAGAAGATCCCTCTGCTGTGGGGTTGCTGAAAGTTGAAGAACAACAAGTGCCAATTGCGACCACAACAGTGCACCGGCGGCAATATCGCACCAACCGAGACTCCCTGATTCCCATCCATCAGCTGATCCGTAGACTGGAGAGTCAGGGGGTGATCAGCAGGACCCGCTCACCCTTCAATAGCCCCATATGGCCAGTGCGAAAGTCTAATGGAGAATGGAGACTAACAGTAGACTATCGTGGCCTGAATGAAGTCACACCACCATTGAGTGCTGCCGTACCGGACATGCTAGAACTTCAGTATGAACTAGAGTCAAAGGCAGCCAAGTGGTATGCCACGATTGATATTGCCAATGCATTTTTCTCAATCCCTTTGGCAGCAGAGTGCAGGCCACAGTTTGCTTTTACTTGGAGGGGTGTCCAGTTCACTTGGAACCGACTGCCCCAGGGGTGGAAACACAGCCCTACCATCTGCCATGGACTGATCCAGACTGCACTGGAACAGGGGCAAGCTCCAGAACACCTGCAATACATTGATGACATTATTGTGTGGGGCGATACAGCGGAAGAAGTCTTTGAGAAAGGGAGGAAAATAATCCAAATCCTGCTGAAAGCCGGTTTTGCCATAAAACGGAGTAAGGTCAAGGGACCTGCACAGGAGATTCAATTTTTGGGAATAAAATGGCAAGATGGACGTAGACAGATCCCCACAGATGTGATCAACAAGATAACAGCAATGTCTCCGCCAACTAATAAGAAAGAAACGCAAGCTTTCTTGGGTGCAGTGGGGTTCTGGAGAATGCACATCCCAAATTACAGTTCGATTGTAAGCCCTCTCTATCATGTGACCCGGAAGAAGAATGATTTTAAATGGGGCCCTGAGCAGCAACAAGCCTTTGAGCAAATTAAACGCGAGATAGTTCATGCAGTAGCCCTTGGACCAGTCCGGACCGGACCAGATGTAAAAAATGTACTGTACACTGCAGCTGGGGAGAACGGTCCTACCTGGAGCCTCTGGCAGAAAGCTCCAGGGGAGACTCGAGGTCGACCCCTCGGCTTTTGGAGTCGGGGATATAAAGGATCTGAGGCCAGCTATACCCCAACTGAGAAAGAAATACTGGCAGCCTATGAAGGGGTTCGAGCTGCTTCGGAAGTGATTGGCACTGAAGCACAGCTCCTTCTGGCACCCCGGCTGCCCGTGCTGGGCTGGATGTTCAAAGGCAGGGTCTCCTCTACACATCATGCAACCGATGCTACATGGAGTAAATGGGCTGCACTAATTACACAACGAACTCGAATAGGAAATCCCAGTCGTCCAGGCATTCTAGAAGTCATCATGGACTGGCCAGAGGGCAAAGATTTCGGAATGTCACCAGAGGAGGAGGTGATGCGCGCTGAAGAGGCCCCACCATATAATAAACTGTCAGAAAGTGAAAAGCAGTATGCCTTGTTTACTGATGGCTCTTGCCGTATTGTGGGAAAACATCGGAGATGGAAGGCAGCTGTATGGAGTCCTGGACGACAAGTTGCAGAAACTGCTGACGGAGAGGGTGAATCGAGTCAGTTTGCCGAGGTGAAAGCCATCCAGCTGGCCCTGGACATTGCTGAACGAGAAAAGTGGCCAGTACTTTATCTCTATACTGACTCATGGATGGTGGCAAATGCCCTGTGGGGGTGGTTGAAGCAGTGGAAGCAGAGCAACTGGCAACGCAGAGGTAAACCCATCTGGGCTGCTGCACTGTGGAAAGATATTGCTGCCAGGGTGCAGAACCTGGTGGTGAAGGTACGTCATGTAGATGCCCATGTACCCAAGAGTCGGGCCACTGAGGAACACCAGAACAACCAACAAGTGGATAAAGCGGCTAAGATTGAAGTGGCTCAGATGGACTTAGATTGGCAACGTAAAGGTGAATTATTTTTGGCCCGGTGGGCCCATGACACTTCAGGCCATCAGGGCAGAGATGCAACATATAGATGGGCCCGTGACCGAGGGGTGGACTTAACAATGGACACTATTGCCCAGGTTATTCATGAGTGTGAAACATGTGCTGCAATTAAACAAGCCAAGCGGTTAAAGCCTCTTTGGTATGGAGGACGATGGTTGAAGTATAAATATGGGGAGGCCTGGCAGATTGACTATATCACACTGCCACCAACCCGCCAAGGCAAGCGCCATGTGCTTACCATGGTGGAAGCAACCACCGGGTGGCTGGAAACATACGCCGTGCCCCATGCCACTGCCCGGAACACCATCCTGGGCCTTGAGAAACAAATTTTGTGGCGACACGGCACCCCAGAGAGAATTGAGTCAGACAATGGGACTCATTTCCGGAATAACCTTATAGATATTTGGGCCAAAGAGCATGGCATTGAGTGGGTATATCACATCCCCTACCATGCACCAGCCTCTGGGAAAATCGAACGGTACAATGGACTGTTAAAAACTACACTGAGAGCGATGGGTGGGGGAACTTTCAAGCATTGGGATACACACTTACCAAAGGCCACCTGGTTGGTCAACACCAGAGGATCTGCCAACAGGGCTGGCCCAGCCCAGTCAGAACTGTTACATATTGTAGAGGGGGACAAAGTTCCCGTGGTGCATATGAAGAATTTGCTGGGAAAGACAGTCTGGGTAATTCCTGCTTCAGGTAAAGGCAAACCCACTCGTGGGATTGCTTTTGCTCAGGGACCTGGATATACTTGGTGGGTAATGCGGGAAGATGGGGAAGTCCGATGTATACCTCAAGGGGATTTGATTTTAGGGGAAAACAGCCAGTGAACTCAATTGTATGCTGTTGCCTGCTGTGTAATGCTTTTATAGCCCATCAACTAGATGTCTCCAGGTCACCAGCGACTGGCCCTGACTTCCCTCCAGCCATCATCCCAACAGAGAATGAACTTTGAACATCATGGACCGAATGGACTCGGCAGCATTATAGGGATTGGTCCATGCACTAAGAAAATGATTTTTCCTCTTGGTCTGTATGTATATGGATGTATATATGTGGGAGAGCGATGGTGTATTGAAAAATGTGGGATCTGAGCACGACGTGAATGGTATGGAATAAGGGGTGGATAATGTCCTGGGTTCCGCAGTAGCAGTCATGTTTTTCCTTTGTGTTAACTGGTACAGTGCTGTGTTTTGACTTCCAGTTTGAGAACAGTGTTGGTGAAGCCGATGTTCTCGGTTGTTGCTAAGTGATGTTTACCCTGACCAAGGACTCTGTGAGGCTCATGCTCTGCCAGGGAGGAGGGGAGGCTGTGAGGAAGCAGAGACGGGGCGCCTGACCCGGGCTAGCCGGGGAGGTATTCCATACCACAGCACGTCATGCCCGGGGTGAGGGGTAACTGGGAGTTACCTGGAAGGACAGGGGCTTCCGGGTGGAGCTCGTTTCTCTTGGCCGGTGGTATCGTATTCTCTTCCCTTGTTATTTTCCCTTATCATTGTTGTAGCTGATAGTAGCGGTGGTGATTTGTTGCTGGACTGTTTTTGTCTCAACCCGTAGGAGTTGCACTCTCTCGATCCTCCTCCCCGTTCCTCCGGGAGCGGGGAAGGGGAGAGCCCCGGTGCGGGGAGGCAGGGGGGGGAGACGGACACGGACCTCGATTGTTGTCAGCTCGGCACCACTCACTGGGAGTGAGTGAACAAGCTACCTGACTGGGTTTAAACCACGACAACACAGAATCACACAGAAGTGTGAGTTAGAAGGGACCTTAAAGATCATCTCATTCCAACCCCCCTGCCCTGGGCAGGAACATCTTCCACTAGACCAGCTTGCTCAATGGCCGGTCCAACCTGGTCTTGAACACAGCCAGGAAGGGGGCAGCCACAGCTTCTCCGGGCAGCCTGTGCCAGTGCCTCACAGGGATGAAAGTCTTTCCAGTATCTAATCTAAATCTACCCTCTTTCAGTTTAAAACCATTCATTCCCCTTTGTCCTATCCCTACATGCCGTTGCAAAAAAACCCTTTCAACTATACATTTTTGAAAGTGAGTTCATATGTGGCTATCATACCCTCTTTCTTTTAAAAAAGAAAGATTACTAGAAATATTCTGCTACAGATTTTCTTCTATATTTATACACAAAATATTCTTTGTGCCATAGAATCACAATTCAGCTCTGCACCAGGAGATCAAGATAAGAAAGCCTGGTTTTCCTTACTGTTAATAGATTAATGTTAATGCATTAGAGGGACTCTTCATTAGAGACTGTAGTGACAGGACAAGGGGTAACAGGTTAAAACTTAAACAGGGGAAGTTTAGGTTACATCTAAGGAAGAAGTTCTTTACTGTGGGGGTGCTGAGGCACTGGAATGGGTTGCCCAGGGAAGCTGTGAATGCTCCATCCCTGGCGGTGTTCAAGGACAGGTTGGACAGAGCCTTGGGTGACACGGTTTAGCATGAGGTATCCCTGCCCTGAGAGGGAGGTTGGAATCAGATGATCTTAAGGTCCTTCCCAAGCATAACTATTCTATGATTCTAATACTCTGGCTTTAAAAACAAACAAACAAAACCCAACAACAAACCTGTCACACACTGTATGACCACATAGCTAGCAAGAAAACCCCATAACCCTTTCTGTATCAGTGAAGATAAAAATGATGGTACATCATAAAACATGCTATATTTGGGACAGAAGTCACTAGCACTAGCCATCATAGCACGCTCCTTATACAGAGGGCAGAAATATAACAATTCTAACAACCACCTTTGAAGTCCCCACACTTGATGGTTTGTTTTTTTTTAAAGTAGAATGCTTACTCCATGATCAACACATTCAAACATAAAGAGTTTGTGCAACTTCATATGAAAACTAACTGCTGGAGATTCCTGAAGGAGAAACAGTAATGCCAAGACAGTGGCATCATAAAAACTTCCACTCCTCCCACCCATTACAGGATACATAATCATATGTATCATAATCACGGGGGTTCCCTAAAGAAAATTAAATGGTATATATATACACGTACATGTACTTGTATGCATTTATGCCTAAAATCACTGAAGTGGTCAGCACAAATCTAGTTACCAGCTAGAATGGACTTCACATGTTAGCTCATGAGTTTCAAATTCCAAAATAAGAAGTTTTAACATAGCAGTCAATTTTAAATATCCAATAAAAATGCTTTAAAAGCGTGAAAAAATAGGATCATGCGCCTCATATGCTCAAGGGCAAGCATAAACTAAAGGATGCTCATGAGATGAAGGTTAAAATGACAACATGCAATTGATGATTAAAGGAACTTTATACATACTCAGGCTCTCTGATGGTTTTGAGGTGGAAAGAAGGGAAGGTTAACCTATTGACCTGTGGGTCAATAAAGTAAAACTGAGAATATAAGATACAAAGATAAATCATATTTGGTGGAGTTTTTATTATTAATTTATTTTTACAGAAATATCTTGATTCAGAATAGATTCATCCTACAAAACAATGCATTACCCTATTTCAAGCAGAAAAGAGGTGTAGAAGGGACATCTGGCATGTAATTAAATATCAATAATATTGCCAGTTAATGTTCACATTCATTAAATTTCTAAGTTAAAATATGGAGCAGGTAACTCTTTAACACTTCGTGTAAGGTAAGTCCAACTTGCCAAATATATTGGTCTTGATAAGGCCAAAACTCTTATTGTAAAGAAATTCTTTCCCTATTAAGGATAGGTACTCAAGGAAATAAGAGATTTGCCAGAATCATAAAAACTCCATCTTATTTAAATATTAAAGCATATGTCAAACTTTCTAAACCTACCAGTTGACAAGAACTATGTATTACAATTATTTACTACAGGCTTGTGTTTTTTTAATCCTCCTCAATTGGAATGAATCACTATATAAAGGTACGCAGCCTATGAGCTTAACAGCACAGAATACAATAAACAGATTAAGTACCAACATGAAAATTTCAAAGCAAACTGCCTCCTCCAAATACCTACATTACATTGTGCAGAAATCCTCAGACGCAGAAGCAGCACCAGAAATTACCCAATTTAAAGGACAAATTAGAGCAATCTTGTCATTCCCCATCTCACGCCAAAAAGAACATGATAATGATTTAATACTTTTTAACCTTACAGAGCTGGGATTTTTTTCCAATCTTCAAATATCAATGTAGCTCTTATTCAATTCAGTCTTCAGCTCTTTCCCCTCCCACTCCCTTTATAATCCTTGCTCTGCTGATTTTAACTGCTTTGGCAATGCCAGAACACTGCCTGATCCTAACAGGCCATCACTGATTACTCTAAACCAATTGGTTCCTTCATTACAGAGAAAATGAAGTAAAGCAGAAAGGCAGGTGTGCTCTCGCACAGTCAGCTGGACTTCAGCGTCTTTGCTCTTCTTCTCCCTCATTAACTAGCAACCGATCGATCAGGATCCTGCTCAGAAACCACAAAACCTATTCATCACTTCTGACATGGAATGGTTTTAACAGGTCGCGAAAGTAAAGAATATTTGAGGTATCTATCTTTAGAGCCTTTAGAGCTCATATGGTTTTAAACTGACATCCAAGAGAAACAAAAATTGAAACGTTACACTCCTATATAGTTCTAGTTTAAACCTTGAATCCAAAATAAAATCTCAGTTAGCTACTGGCCCAAGACAAAAATCTGCGGTGTAGGTTACCTAATTTTAAACATTCTCTATTGTGAAGAACTTTGATGGATTGACAGAAAGATCACAGCTGGGAGAAAGAGAGCAGTGGGCCCCACTCCTCGCTTCCAGATAATTCACTTTTGCACTTCCATGGTCTTTAAACAAATTCAAAATGCCAGCATATGTTCATCTTAAAGCCTTACACATCATTTTAGCTTCACTTTTTAAAATATTTGAACACTGTTCCAACCATTTCATATCACTTTTTCCTAAAAGTCCCTTTCCTATCAAGCTCCACACTTCATTTGCCCATACAACTGCAACAGAACCACTTTACCTCATTTTCCAAACATGACTAAGTGTTCAAATTACTCTTAAAAATCATTCTTCTTCAAAAGTTATCTGTACTGATATGCTCTTATATTCTAGTCAGTTTATTCATGTTGCTTCTTTTCTTTCTCCAATATTAAACTCTAGGGAATAGGCCTAGATTAGATTCCCTAGATTAGATTAGATTCCCTAGATTAGATTCTCTAGACCGTGGGAATAGGCCTAGCATTACGCTTTGTTCACTAAAACAGGTTTGTAATTTCATATTCCTATCAGTTCACAACACTGACACCAAGGCAATTCAGGAGAAGAAATCAAAGAGATGCTGTAAAAAATACATAAGCAGGGAACAAGAAATTAGAAAGGGCAAAAAAACCCCACAAACAAATCACCTCAAGAACAGAAATAAACAGAGCATAAGGGGACAAGAAATTAACAGAGGGATGAGACAGCAGACAACTAGACAACAAACAGACTGGGTGAAGAAACAAACGAGAGTGGCACTACTTTGATTAGGAAAAAGAAAATTCCAGTGAAAGATACTGCATAAAACATGGCACACATTCTACTAAAAGAACCAGGAAAAAAAAAAGCAGAGAAACAGTATGTCACTTTATGGTACACAGAATGGGAGGAAAAATTTAAGAGGGCAGAAAGAATACAGAGATGCAATCCTTCTATTTGCAAATCAAGTTAAGAGCGATGTCTCTCCAGTTATGTCTCTCATCTCACAAATTAAACAGTTTAGATTATTACTTTGAACAAGTCCATGGAAATGAATGAATCCATTGACCATCATATGGAAAATCAGGTATTTCATCTCTGTCCTGCGTTTTCTACTGTGAAGCAAATCAATTTACCAACAGGCGACACTAGGTCAGCAATTTAGATTCTCCTGAGCTCCAGAAGATGTTTCAAACTCCTCAGGTCTTGTTGGGTTCATCCTTTGTCACTTAATCACACACACACATTCATGAAACATGACACATGTCACTGGACAAAAATTAGATTATTACGTCTGCTGCAACTCTCTGGCAACACATAGTCATGCAGATGTCAAAAGAGAAGTATGAACATGCTCAACAACTATTTTAATGACAGTATGATAAGGGAACTTAACTGATCATTCCCATAAATAACCAGAAAATATCTCCTAAAGGTAAAAATACATCGCAGCAGATCTGTGGCAGTCTTACTTAAAAAAAAAAATAAAAAATAAAAAAATAAAAAAAATAATTTGACATTCTACTGCAGGACCGTTTTTCCTTTGGCAGTTCAAAAGTTAGTTAAATCAAGGGTTTCCAAATTCTTTGGACAAGATGACAGTGGTAAACCCTCCACACCTACTTTTCAATTGATGTGTGTCACAAACATGCAAACTCCACATTAGGTTTCTCCAAAACTAGGGTACTTTTAAAGCTTTTTGCTGTTTCTGTCTGACACTTTTCTGAAGATCCTACGATGTCTGGATATACTTAGGCCTTTTTCTAGAGGATGCACTAACAAAATCTTTCCTACAATTGGTGTCTGTTAATATAGACTTAATTTCTACGTGGAACCAGGCGCGTACACTATGAAACAAATGTGTCTCGCCATCCTGTATCCCCACAAACAGTAATCAATAAATTATAGTTTATATACCATAGAGCTAGATTAACCCATGAATCACTCCCTATTCATGATACATGTGCTGACAACCAAAATGCAGAAGGAATATCAGTTTTTAAGAAACAATCCTGTATAGGCACTATTGGTCATCATGCTGCTTTTACTCACGCTTCCAACTGGAGCCACACATAATCTAGAAATAGAGTCCAGAACTCATAGAAAAGAAGAGGCTTAAAAGAGAACTTAAGATGCCATTTAGCCCATCCCTCCTGTCACAGTCACAAAGAAAGATCAAACCACATTTACTACACTCCAGACAAATACCTAACCACTTGTTAAAATTCTCCACTGAGGAAGCTTTCACACCACAACCAACCTGTATTTAGCCAGTGTGAGAGGGTTTCTTAGTGCCAAATTTGTTGCTCTAATTTATGCCCACTACTTCTTGTAGTGGGCATACGAAGATGAAGAATTTCTTGTTTTACGCAAGTTTTTTACCTGGAGGATTTTTATGCGTCCCTTCTGACCTCTCTAAACCAGTCAGTTGCAAGTTTGCTCACCTTTTACTCTAGGTCTAACTGTGCTGGTTCTTGGTGTTCCCTTCTAGACTCTTCCCACGCTGCTTCTGTCAGTATGAAATGGTAATTTCCTCAAGGGTCCGAAATTAGAAATTCAGATATGACTGAACTGAATGAATAATGTAGTTTCATATTAGAATCTATCCTCCTGTATATAGATTCAAATATTATCGTTTGCAACAGCCAATACTGTCACATGTCAAGTTTAGCAACCACTAAAAATTGCAGACCTTTCTGGTGCTGAAGTGCTACTCAGCCATTAGCTCCTCACTCTCATTCTTTATACCATTATTTTTCTGCACATGCATGGACTCTTGCACTTATTCTTAGGAAACCATGCTCTATTTATTTAGAGTGCGTCTCCAATGCATCAAGACCCTTTTAACTCTAATTACCCTTTCACATAACTGCATCTCCTCTCACAGTTTCATGCTATCCTCAAATTTTAAGAAAATATGGTGGTTTTTTTAGCATCCAAACATTACACTCCATGCAGAGTAGCATGGAACCAAAGAAAGACCCCTTAAAATCCCATTTCTTATATATTTCTATTTTTCATTTCCTTATATCTATGATTACAACAGGTGCTATTTCAGTTTTATGCCCACTTTACTATATTTTCATTTGGACTATGTTCCCCTTGCTTGCATACTGAAATACCATGTTAGTGTCAAAAGTGAGTACAAAGTATACCATGTCCTGATTTATTTCTTATCCATACCCTGTTTTTCTGCCTCAGAAGGAAGCTAAATTGACTATCTGTTTTGGTCAAATCCAGTTTAGCTGACAGTAATTTTCTTCTTATCTTCTAGTGTCTACAAACCATTTGGTTCAATTACTCTCTCCAGTACTTTTCTGGACACTGAAGTTGTGCTGTGTGGCACAATTCCTCAGCTCACTCTTTCTGTTCCTTTTTTTAAAGACCGGGAAAGAAAAAATTGGTGCCCATTACCTATTTTCCATGAGTTCACAAAATCAGTATTTTTTCCAAGGTAATAAGTATAAATTACAACTGCTACTTCAAAAGCTGCTTTCTGGGGATTAGTAAGCAAGTTATGTATTTACATAAAGAAATAAAATTGGAATTAGAATATAAATTGCAGGTACCAGCAGAACAACTTTATTTCTTGTTTTCAATTCCTAATTGTTAGCTGCAGCTATTACTGCCTAGAAATTGGGGGCTTACATGATGTAAATTCTCAAGGACAATATCTGATTATTAAAGTTTAGTTTACTAGTCATATTTCCCAATCTGCATAAACTTTTATGAATGATACAACAAGCATTTCCCAACCCTTAACACTGATTGCTCCCTACAGATTCATGGTGAAATAAATATGGAATTGTGCACATCATGATACTGTGTATAGAAATAAAATTCAAAATAGAAGAGGAAAATTATCCCCTACTAAGTAATATTCTCTAAGGGGTGCAAATCAAGAGGATATACAAAAAGAGATAAACAGCAACAATACATTTTAATCTATTTATTTATCAAATAATTAGAAAATATTTTTCAAGAAAGCCATTTGTTGAGAATAGTCAGCTCTAGTGGCAAAAGGTGAACATAAACCATAGATGCCAACAGCTCTAATCTCTAATTTATGATGCAATCTCTAATTTATGATGCAATAGTGTTCTTAATGATACACCACCAAGAGCCTTGCAGAGACCTCCACTGGAAGGAAGAGGAGGAGGAAAATCTTAAGTGAGATATTGACTTATCCTAATCTAGCCTTCCAAAAGACAGAACTCAAGATACCTTTGTTATTATTCTCCCCTCCTCCCTGCAACCAAGAGATATAGGTCTCCCTGATACCTACTCCATGGAGGGAAAAAAAACCCAACCAACCAACCAAAAAAATCTCTAAGAAGAAATACCACAGCTTTCTGACTTCTTGAGAAGATTCCACTCCAGAAAATCCTCTGCAGGTGAGAGCTCATCTTACCAGAAAAGCACAGAAACTACTGTTCAACACACCATGACCTATATTTTATACTTTTGAAAAGCAAACCTACCTTATGTTTTGATTGAATGACTTAAATCACTAAAAATGTGATACCTGATCTGCTGATATCCAAAAAGTGTCCATAAGGATTATCCACTGTTTTCTACCAGAAATCTTGTCTAAGTGCTATACAAAACTTCCAAAGCCTGTCTCAGAGTACTGTATATGGAGGTTAAAATAAAATGAAGAACATAATTAAGAGGGGAACTACTTAAAAGATTTTTTTCCCCTAAATATAAATTGGGAAGGCATAACAAACCAAAAGAAGGCAATTAGCTCTGTCTTGTTCTTCCACTGTATATAAAAAAATAATGTTGAAGTAAAATGATGTGGAATTTTTCTTTGAAATAACTGTTTTGTAACTTGGCTAAATGGGAAGCAAAGAGGGATAATCTACTGTGTTTATTTCATGCAAATATCTGCATGTTATTTATGCAATTGTTTCAAAATTCAAGGGCCCAAGGTATGTGAGTAAACAGAAGTTCAGCTGCGTAAATAACAACTCCTTACATGCTTTGCAACAAAGTACTGAGAGCTGCCTGCCCCCACTTTCAGTAAGTGGCTTCCTGTTTTAAAATGTCTTTGACCCTTCAGTAACACCAGCCTATGGTGTTGGTAACAGATCAGCATATTTCATGTTAGCATTCTTAGATTATTTAGATGCAGTAACCTTTGGGTACAAGAACAAAACTCAAATCTGTGAGACATTCTTACCCTTCTTATAGCATGTGAGCCCTTCAGGGTGCATTAAGTGGTTATTTCCCATTCTGATTCAAAACAGGAGGAGACAGCTGTATCTCACCTTTGATATTGCAGAGCTTTTAGCCATCAAGGGGACAGACTCCAACCAGCTCATGCCAAGGCACCATGATCCTGACAATATGCCAACAATTGAGGATAAGGAAGATCCTCTCTTTCCCATCTACCTCCCTTTAAAGGTAAGAGAACACATTTGGCACTTGCGATCTATCTCATTGTTTATACCACAGGACAGTTCAGACAATTGCAGGTCACTTGGCCATTACTGATACAACAGGCAATAGAACAAGGAAATGCCTTAGGGCAGGCTTGTGCCCTTAAGAGTCTCCACAAGATGCTGAGCATCTTCTGCAGGCAGCCTGCAACTTCCATCAGAATAGTTCTAGAGGGTGCTCTTCACTGTCATTTGTGTGCCCAAAGAAAAGGTGTTGTTCCATGTTTCCTTCTGAATGCAGTAGTCAGCAGTATTATTGCATAAGATCTCTCCAGGTGGTGAGGGTCTTCCCTAGGGTCTGTGCTTCCAAGAAAAGGGCTAGAGGTACAGGTATTGTCTGGGAGAAGACTGAGATGAGCACAGCTTTTGCACGGGGACTCTTTCCCATTTTTGTAGCCATTTTGGACCTGAGTGTTAATTTCCCTCTCAGGAAATTCTGTATGGGTGTCGTGGACTAAACCCAGGACAATGGGGTATTTTCTTCTCTCTGAAGTAAGACTTAATTCCACTCGTGTCCTGGTTTTTAGATATTTGACAATGAGGAGTATGACTCTCATGATACCTCACTTGGAGCATTGTGCACGGTTCTGGTGTCCTCAACATAAAAAGGACATGGAACTGTTGGAACAAGTCCAGAGGAGGGCCATGAGGATGATCAGCCTGGAGAAGAGAAGGCTGCGTGGAGACCTCATAGCAGCCTTCCAGTATCTGAAGGGGGCCTATAGGGATGCTGGGGAGACTCTTCATTAGGGACTGCAGTGACAGGACAAGGGGTAATGTGTTAAAACTTAAACAGGGGAAGTTTAGATTGGATATAAGGAGGAAATTCTTTCCTGTTAGGGTGGTGAGGCACTGGAATGGGTTGCCCAAGGAAGCTGTGAATGCTCCATCCCTGGCAGTGTTCAAGACCAGGTTGGACAGAGCCTTGGGTGACATGGTTTAGTGTGAGGTGTCCCTGCCTACGGCAGGGGGGTTGGAACTAGATGATCTTAAGGTCCTTTCCAACCCTAACTGTTCTATGATTCTATGATTCATATACTATAAGTAGAGAGCTACTTACAATCTTATTGGGGCAGCTGAAGTTACTGTCCCCCAAGCAAGTTAGACGAGATTGAGACAATAGAGTATGTATGTTTAGTATGTAGGCGTAAAGTAAACTATGTTTGCTCCTTTAGACACACTATATATTTCCTGACAACAGCTTCACAAAGAGCAAGATGCTACACAAAATCCAATAATACACCTCATAAAAAAAAGCTGAGTGCTTTAATAAGTAGATTTTTAAAACTATATCATACTTTGATGACCATGATCACTTAAAAGAAAAATGAGCAGTATACCACATGAGACATTAATTACCAGCTCTTCTTTTTTAAAGCTCAATTATTTTAGATTTCATTTTTCTCTATGTGACACATAAATCTTAACAGAAACCAACAAAGCATACAATGATTTTAAAGTACTATTTCAAAAATCGCCAGTCTAAAAAAACAGAATCCAAAAATAGATGAAGTTAGAATTGTGCTGAAAACATTTCTATGTTCTGATCTCATGACCTCAAAGACACCTCAAGTTTTCTTCTTGACACTGAGTGATAGGCCTGCCACAGAGACAGTGCTTGGATACTGTTTCCTTTGAGCTATTTCAGTCCTCCTAATAAGGAAGGATGGTAGAGAAACAGTAACAGAATGAGAGTGTAAGTTTTCAAAGACGACAGGAGGCAAATTCTTTCAGTAGTTGTATAATTTATATTGTTTTCAGCATTAAAAAAAGACAAGGAAACAAGGATATCTGTATCTTTTATTACATTCATTCCCATTTTATTTTTTTAGGGAATCACCCCTTACCTGAAAACTTTGCTTGTAGCAGCTATTGGCTGTTTCTAATTTAAAGGCACTTATTGTATCTCAAAACAAGAACACCACAGTGGAAAATGACCAATGGCTATTCTAGGGCCTAGCCCAGATGCAGCTCATGCTAAAGAATGACTGTTTGCAAAACCTGTCCCAAACCCCAATATTACTACTGGATGAAGAACCAGTATGGCTGAAAGAATGACACAATTTTGATTTTAAACAAAAGAAATGAAGTAAAAAGATTAAAAATCAGAAGTAGTACTCAACTCTCAGTAACTTCTGTTCCCCCTCTTCCACCAAGCAGATTAGTCATACTACAGACTTAAACACTACTAACACTTCTCTGCGCTGCTTATTGAATCTAACACAGTTTGTTCAATTTAAGTATCCCAACACATAAAAGCTACTATATAGCTTGCATATACTTGTGTCTTCCTGATACTGAGTCCCAAATAAAAGTCCCAAACCCAATTCTGCACTCAGTGTCTTGGCATTGAAATTCTGGAATTGTGATCAGGAGACACTACAATGTGGGAAAAGCAGTACTTCCATGCAGATTTAACTCAAGTCCATGTAGACTGTTCAGCCAATATACAGGCTAACTTCTGCAGGGCTGCTCAACCCTTTCCCACCCAACTTTATTACACTGGAACAAGATCAGCATATTATAAACAAAGCGAAACAAAAAAAGATGTCTATTGCAGCAAAAGCAGATTAAAATCCAGGCACTAAAGAATGTTATCCATGATATTACTGCCCCTCCTGTTTTCCTAATTGATAACTGCACTGTAATTGTAAGCCAAGGTAAGGGTATATTTGAACTCTCAAAGGAAAAATTGATGTCTGTCTCTTTCTCTGTACTGGTGTACTTTAATTCCCTGTAAGAAATAAAGTCTGCACATTGTTAGACATAACAGCTTTCCTTGCCAACAGGCTCTTCAAACTGTAAAGTTATAGTAACAGTTTTCTAGTTTCAAGGTTACATCTTCCCTCATTTTAGACAGACTGTTAATAAAGCTTAGTACTAGAATTTCAAAGACTGAAAATAGCCATAACCCATTGAGGAATTTATGGGATCTATTTTTCAGGTCATTATGGAGAAGAACACTGAACTGAAAGTCAAGACACTCTTCCATATATAATTTTCACCCTGGGATCACACTTTCTTTTGCAGGAAATCTTTTCACTATGAATTCAACCAAATCAGCCACACGCATCTACTTATCTTACTATCCTGCTATTAGCTCACTCTCTATTTTTAGTACATACATATACATTTTTCTGACAGTAGCATGCTATTTCCCTGTGAAATAAAGATGAGCTCTTGCCTTTGACTGCAGTTTACCAGTTGATAATCCAGCCAACAGAGTTAAAATACAAAAGACTACCTAGACTATTGTTGAACTTTGAGACATTCAGTGCACTCTGGACACTACAGAAGGGTCCCGACCATCAAAGCTTCAGTGACCCTAGCTTCTTTCATGACTTTAATTAAGAAAAAAAGAAAGTAAAAGAAAGACATACAAAAAACCCTGGCATTACAAAAATAAGAATAAAAAAAATGCTGTGAAAAATCAGCTGTAACTCATTCTTTTTTTTCTACTTCATTGAATTTTTTGTTAGAGATTAACAAGAGATGGCAATCCAACAAAAATGTCCAATTTAAAGAAAAAAAAACCTCTTTGATTTCAAAGTCAGCATTAGCTCCTTTTTTCTTAATATTTCAATCAAAAAATGCAAATTACACCAAGTGAAGCATATTTGCTTTACACAAAATGAGAATTAGTTATATTTATTTTATGACTCCATTGAGTACATTTCTAAGGCCTTCTGTGCTTCTGCTCCCATCACCCAACACCTTCAAAGGGTGGTAGAAAAGACATCAGCAGCAGATTCAGTATTGCTTTGCTAGTTACAAAACTGCTCTTCTGTTTGAAACACAGACTCTGGGTTTGATGTGATAAGAGACTATGTAACAATTAATCAGTTCAACCTTTGCTTATCTCAAAGATTAATCTATTCTGCCCATTAAAATACTATCTTACTGATCATATGGATGCAAGAATAAAATCAGAGCTAATAAAACTCGTTCTGCAGCTCCCAGTCACAGTACTTTACCTCCACAAGTACTATTTCCAATTAGCTGGCTTTTTTCTGAGACAGTAGAAAAGAAGCAGGTGGGCAAAAAATTTTTCAAATCAAACCTGTTCTTGACACTTGATACATTTAATGTATTTACAGATCCAAAAAACCATTGTTTCCAAATTCATTCAATGGGATGTTATCATTCCAACTTCAATATGTTTATCTCCAAAAGATAAGGACTCAGAGCAATCACCTCAAATACATAACTTTCCTTATTATAGAGTCCTCAGTTGGGAGTCAATTTTGGTGACGACATAAAAGTAAAAGATGATGTTCTAGCAGCCTCAGACACTACTGACTTACCAGGAATGACAATTACTCCAATATGCTGGCTTCTCGGAAGAAGAAGATAAAGGTTAAAAACAGAGATGCAAAGAACACACCACCATCGCTACTCAACTCAAAGAAGTAACATGGCTAAGAGGTTTGTCCACTAAGCATAAATGCCTAACTTTGAAAATATATTTAAACAGTTTTAGTTTTAAGCTAAAATGGATACCTTTTGGCAAGATACAGACATAAAGTCTATTTTCAATTAAATTCTCTATTCACCACATGGTTTCTGAACCTGGAATATCACATGGAAAGAATATTTTTCATAGAATACATTAGATGCTGAAAGTATCAATGCCAATCAGAAAGCCGAAAGAAATCCCCTTACCCCATCTGTCAGAGAAAAAGGTAGGCCTTTGTTAAAATTATTTATCTTTTTCTAAAGAAACTGGACACTCCAGCAGACATAGCAATAGTCTGCAATACACACACAAAAAAATCCCGAATTCACCACATTTAATATCACTTTTGACATATCTACATTTCTGCTCTCAATGTCAACTATACAATAAACCAAACTCTTACTATTCAAAGTGTAAAGCTTAAAAATGTGTTAAAAATACATCATTATTCACATTGCTAACAAAAATTTCCAATTAAAATTATTTCCATTAAACTGTATAGTTCTCCATTTACAAAGAACTTCGGA
This sequence comes from Pezoporus occidentalis, assembly GCF_034315485.1. Lineage (NCBI taxonomy): Eukaryota > Metazoa > Chordata > Aves > Psittaciformes > Psittacidae > Pezoporus > Pezoporus occidentalis. The sequence continues at coordinate 5,541,104 of NW_026915376.1, forward strand.
AAATTTAAAATAATCCTCTGAAAGGGAATGGAGTATCCTTTGTTTGCTAGAATATTAGCCTGACCAGCACAACAATACTTCAGAACGTATCTTATGTATGCCTGAATACAGAAAAGAAGAAAATCAAACCCAAACTACACTTCTGACCAACATGTCTATCCCAGGGAAGTACTGGAGAATGGGTGTAACTGCACCAGCAAAATATTGTTAGCAAATTAGTATAATATGCAGAAATCAAATATTTGCTTTACAAACCTTTGATGGTGGTATGTTTACACTGCAAACTGCTAAAGACCCAAACCACTAAAATTTACTTGTAGGGTTAAGCAAGAGCAATTGATGGCTACTTGATTTCTGTATGACAGAGTCATCACAGTGATTTAAGATTCTTATCTAATATTTACCACTCTCTCACACTTATATTGATTCATTATGCAGTCCTCCTGGGCCATTCCCACGTTTGTGCAGCCTGAGCAGGAGCTTTTTACACCCCTCATAAAGGTTACTTTACTATACCACATCTTAACACCTGTCACTTAAATTCTGATAATTTTTCAGTAGCCTTACACTCTCTTTTCCTCTTCTCTTGCACAAAAGAAGGTCCCACTATTGCCAATGCTATTTCTAATATACTGCTCATACACAGCTGTCATTCATGTTGAGATTTAAAACATGAAGACTAGAGATATTAGCAATGTTATGTCATTTTATTTGCAGTTTCTTCTGGCTCAACAGATTCACAGTGGGCTCTTCCAATATGCTATGTTATATGAAAGTTAGCTTAAGCCACAACAAATTACCAGTTAGTATCTTTATTGTGAAAATTGTGTACAGGCATGGTTTAAAGCTGTGAAAAACTAATTTCTGCTATCCTTAGCACAACCTTAGCCTGCAAATAAAGGTGAACAGAAGCGTTAAATATCTGCATTCCACATAAAAACTTCATCCTTACCTTGGCATATTCAAGTAAAACTCATTCCTGTGTGCTCCACATTCCAGGGGTTATGTACACCCAAATTCCCCATTCCTGTGCCATCAGGTTTCTCATTCACCTTCCTCCACAGAGCCTCAAGGGCTTCCACTTCTTCTCAATACCCCTCTTCTTAAGACACATGATGCTTGTACTTCAACCATTTGCTTCTGTACTAAGAGGGGTAAAGTAGTACTCTAAAGGTCCCAGAGTTCATTCCCATCTTTTTCCCTACATTTATTCATGTTTATGCCTCCCGAGAAACAGCAACAAACTGTGTGTATCTATACATATATATATAACTTAGCCTTTTTAGATGTTGTCATGGGTTCACTTGTAACAGTTTTCTCCTTCTTAGTAGCTGGTGCATTGCTTTGATTTTGGCTTTAGTCTGAGAACAATGCTGATAATACAACCAATGTTTTAGTTGTTGCTAAATAATGCTTACCCTGATCAGGGACTTTTCAGTTTCTCATGCTCTGCCAGTGATGAGGGGCACAGGACAAGAAGCCAGGAGGAAGCAGAGACAGGACACCTGACCCAAACTAGCCAAAGAGGTATTCCATACCACAGCACATCATGGCCACTATATAAACTGGGGAGGAGTCACCCGGAAGGTCCAGATCGCTGCTCGGGTCAGACTGGGTATCGGTAAGCGAGTGGTGAGCAGTTGTATTCTCTCCCCTTGTTATTTCCCTTATCATTACTATTATTGGTGGTAGCAGTAGTGATTTGTGTTATACCTTAGTTACTGGACTGTTCTTATCTCAGCCTGTGGAAGTTACATTCTGCCAATTTTCCTCCTCATCCCTCCGGGAGGAGGGCAGCAGAAGAAGGGATGAGGGAGCGAGCAGCTGCATGGTTCTGAGTTACCAGCTGGGCTTAAACCACAACAGATGTATAAACTAGATGGTCTGGATGTTCTAGACCATCACCGAGATGATAGGCTACTGGACATTGTTTTAACTTGCACACAGAATGTCACAGAAAAACCAAAGTCTGAAAAAACTCTAGCAGCACAGTCAAAGCTAAGCTAATACTAGCATCAAACTGTACCAGTATGATTCTTCCTCCCTTACTTAAGTTTTTAAAAGTATTTATAGCCTTTCTGAAAAGCTCCAACTCAAGAAACCCAGCTAAAATGTCAGTGGGCAAGAATTTGAAATCCACAGTGAAAAGACATTAAAGTCATATTTAGTTATATAATTCATTGCTGTTGCTTCAATAGGCAATAAACATGGCAGTAAATTGGAAAACACATCTCCGATTTGTAATTTTTTTTTAGAGAAGCTTTATAACAAGAACACAAAAAAGCTACATATTCTACTGAAACTTGCAAGACATTAACAACAGCATTTTATCCTATAAAAAGGCAATTGAACATCAGTTGTAGGGCTTAGAAACTTTCATGGCATCTGCATAAAATACTTAGCAAAAGTACTAACAAAATGTTAAAGTTGTACTTTTAACTGAATGAAGCCTGAAGTATTGAATTTAGAATCATCTTAATAATGGCAACTAATTTTCTTTGTATGTACTATTCATTTCACTTATGAAGATATTCCATAAAGCTCTGGGGACTCATAACACTAGACATACACATGCACACAAAAATCAGTAAATACCACATTCTCAGCTAGGCTTTAACCTCAAATGTACTTTTAGAATTAAAAAAAGTCTTTAAAAAAAAGATTTAAGTCTCTAATGTATTTAATGGTACAAAATACAGGACTTTTTCCCTAGCCAGAAGGCCTAATTTGATGCTTGCAGTGTGATTTTGAGCCTGCTAGGTTACCTAAGTTTATCTCAAGAGGAGGACCACTCATTTGTCAAAATGTGACATACACTCCCTGGTTCCTCAAAGCAAAATGTAAGTCAGCAAATGATGTATACAGTTAAGGCTGAGAAATCAGGCCAGTACATTAAAAGAAGTATAAGACTGACTGCAAGACACCTGTTCCATTATTGCTGAAGACAGAAGTACAGAGTACAAGATGAACAAGAGTAAAGGAAATAAAAGAGGAAAGTTGATTGTTTCAGAGACTTGAATGCTGCACTGCTGAATGGGGCACAGTCCCTCCACAGGCTGCAGAGTTCTGATGTGATTCCCAAAACTTCAAATACAACAGGCTTTTCTCAAGTACCCATCAAGTAGGACTCCCCATTATTTGAGGCCTGCAGCTTCATTTTACATTCAGAATTGTAAACTGAGATCATAAGAATATGAAATGGCAACTACAGTAAATGCAATACTGTATTATAAACAAATTTAAGGACCACAAGTAAGGTTATAGACATCTTTCTGTCATACATACCATATGACATAACACTTGGATTTGTCCTGCAGGCTTGTTAACTACAGTTAACTAAGACCAATGAAGAACAGCAACAGATACTCCTTCTCCACCCTCATCTTCAGTATAAATGAATGGTATATTCAGCAAGTCACACAGACATTTGCTGTCAAAAGAGGAAGGCCAACATTCAAGAATTCTTGGTGCTATTTTAAAATCAACTGGATGAGGGAGACAGAAAACAAGTCAGTCAGATGCATCCTGGGTCTACTGCTACCCAACCTTTTCCAAACCAGCACCTTACTCGATTAAAGATTTTGCTTCTACTTCATTTACTTATAATACATGCTTCAGTTTTGGAAAGGTGAGATCTTTTTAGTTTCATTTTTTAAGTTTTCTTTGTGTTTTTAAACTATTTCTTTGTGCATTTTAAATTAATATACATGCCTGGGAGGATATCATCAAGAAATTTACCACTAAACCAATTAAGATACACATTATCCATGTTGCTAATTTTAAACTGTAAACTAAAGGTAAAAAAATACCACCACCCCTGAAATAAAATATCTGAACTTCATACTTAACTCCTTATATCTGTTGTGTCAGGGGCAACAGATAACGGTCTGCGGTGAAACACACAAAGATAGAAAAGTACTGTTTGTCTGCTTTGGCTCCTTCCCAGAGAGTCCTGCCTTGGCTGCTCCCTGGAAAGTTCAGGTTTGGCTCCTACCTGGAAAATTCTGCTTTAGAACTCTTTGGAAAAGTCTGGACCCTTGGAGACCTTTCCAGATATTGCTGGCCACTTCTTCTGATGTAGGCTGCCCCCCTGTGTTGGAATGAGTGTGCGTTTTTGCCAGTATAAAAGCCCAAGCCTCATGCGATGCGGGGGAGGCAGAACCTCATACCACCCAGGTCAACGTTGCCTCCATGGGGACTCCTGCTAAGGTTGAGCCTGTCACCTCACACTGTGATGATATTCTCAGAGCTGGTTTCCTGACTGCCTTCACAGGGTCCTTGGGGTTGGTAAGATACCCACTCTTCAGAAATATCCTTTACTGTATCCTTTATTATCTCTATATTTTCCTACACTAATAAACTAGTTGAGAGTTCTGTATTTGTCTCTTGTTTTTTTTCACCTGGAATCCTCAAACTCTGGAACATCTGCTCATTGTGTTATTAGGCCTTTGAATTACTAAGATCCAAAATGAAACAGTGAATGATAATAAACAGTAGGACCAACTGTGTTACGTACATCTTCATCTGATAATAAAAGATGAAGTCAGTACAGTTGACAGGTAAAATATTTCAAGACAACTGAAGATGAAATACAGTAAATTTGTTCACACTATCAATACAAGATAAAACAAATTCTAGAAATCTTAATAAAATACCCTTTTAAATAATATTGATTAAAATAGGCAAAAGCCTAAGTTGCTGTTCACACATCGTTGCGTATCCTGACCTCTAAGGGATAAAAGGAAAAAAACTAACCCAAACTATCAGTAGGTTATTGCACAGCTAAGTACAGTGTATAATTTTTGTGTTACCTTCCAGTACCTAATTTCCAGCCCATCACTCAGAGACAGGATATTGCCTGGCTACAAGGAGCAAAAGCAGTTGCTCTTCATTTAGAAACAGCACAGGCAATGTAAGAACAGATGAGGAAGATGGAAGTATCTGTGACTTGTTTATTCTGAATGCTCCAGAAGCTTGTCTTAGGAAAAATTTTTCTCTTAGTGCCATTCTTATGAAGTCATATTATAGTGCAAAATAAGAAAGCGGATAAATAAGAAGAGTATGGTTAATGAAAAGTCCTCCATTGGCTTCTCAATCTACAACATCACATGGAAGCTAAACAGCAGAACAGCTGCTTTCTTAAGAAAAAGGCTCTCATGGTAGGCTCTTAGGTGGAGTCAAGCCCACGAAACAGGCCCAGAGAAACGTCTTAGATGTGCACTGTGAATTTAACTTCTGAACGCTTGTATGCAATACACCTGTGTAGTTCTTGCAAATCACTTAATGAAAAAGAAGAAAATGTATGTGAAGTTACCTGAACAGGTAACTGAACTTTCTACTGCTGACAATCTGAATTATCCTGGTCATAGATTATCACCTGTTACCCTCAAAATAAAATCATTAAAACAACTGAGCTGATATAACAACTTCTCTACCATCTAAAAGGGGAGATACTACTCCATTTCCAATTTTATTATTTTAAGCTTCCCATCACTTTTTCTACTTTCAGCCAAGGAGTCCTACCTCTTTCTTTGCAACACTTCTCATGCTTATTCACTTAATCAACTCAACTCATTAAGAACTAGAAAACTATCCTGTTATGGATCAGTGAGTTGAAACTGTTCAGGTAAAGGCCAGACATATGCCAGAGCCACCACAACGGGCAGAGGTGACTATGTTCACCCAAGAATGAGGAAAAACTTCTCCCATTCTTTTCAACCTTCCCAATATCCAGCTAAGGATTATATCTGCACATACAGCTAACCTATTTTATGAACCAATTAAGTCTCCTAAATAGCTTCAAAGCAGGAGGAAACAAACATTTCCTCACTACTGAAAAGAATTACTCCAACAGTCAGCATCTCAGGAATTTTAAGCGAGGAAACACTATTCACCTCACCAACTTCATGCACTGATCACAGCATCACTTTGAAGCAGAGAATGAGCAGAATTCATATGGTGAAGGTGCTGTACTGATATATCTGAATGATAAATGACATACTTGAAATCACATCAGGCTCCTAAAGCAGAGAACTGTACCCAAGACGCTTAACTCCCCTGTTAGCACTTCAAGCAGAATAATTTGGCATCTTCCTAATGAATATGAAGGTAAAGAGTCATCAGCTGAGAACTCAGAGATGCAATAACATAGCTATCAGAAGCCAGGCAGCTGTCCTTCCAAAACCACCTTACTTAGGCCACCAGGTCATACTAAGCTGCAGAACAGCTGTCCTGGACGGAACATCACATGCATGTTACATGCTTTCCAATATTTAAGCTACCCTAGCTATTTCCACACAACCCACATAATCCTCGTTAATGAAATTTGATAAAATGATACATGACTTTGTAAAATTCAAGTAAACATCAGAATCCTTAATACAAGCATTGTTTTTCAGATATATTTTACATCCTTTCCCTTTTCTTTAAAAAGGGAATAAAGTAGGCATTTCTTTCCAAAATTGCTAATATAAGAAAAATTACAACATAAATGTATCTGAAGCAATGAAACACATACAAAGCATTAAAATGTATTGCTAAAGAGATGTTTAGCTAAGAAAATTATCCGTTGCCAAAAATTTAGTAGCAACATCCATTAGTTCTTTCCCAAGGCACAGCTGTTCTTATTCATACTATGCTATTTCAAGTCTGATTAAAATATAAAATCTCTTTAGGAAACGACACCACAATTTTATTACACCACAATTTACAGCTTATCTGTCAAACTGTGATAACGCTGTATTTCTTATCAAACAACCATATGTCATCTATTATTATGTATGAAAACTCACCCTAAAATAACTTCACAATTGTCAGAGATAATTGTAAAATTAAGGAAGTCCATGGTTCAGTAAGAAATGCATTCAATATACATAACAAGTTGTACTGAGCTGTATCATGTACCTGTTTATTGGAAGACAAATGGCAACATTCACTTTTACTTCTATGTGACAAGAAAAACAGAAGAGTGTTGCAGTGCCTCAAGCACCTGAAAAATGGAGTCAGGGGGCTGTACCATCACTACTGTTCCTAATCATACTAAAGATTACAGTGATGACTCTAAAAGGAGCTTCAGTAAAAAGGAATTTGAAAGAATTCTCATTACCACAACTTTGAAAGTAATTAAAACTGAAATAACAGACCCTATGCAAAGGCTTACATCAACATTTCAAAAACAGCAAACAAAACAGGATAACAAATTTTAAGGTCAGTCTCATTATCTGGTTGAAGAGGCTAGAAATCTGAGAAGGACATTTGGCATACAGGCATTTGACCACTGAGGGAAACGCTTAAAATGGGAAGAATAAGGGGAGTTTGGGCTGACATACTGTAGTTGAAAAAACACGTATCAAACTTTTACTTCACTAAAACAGATAACTAGTTTTCATTTTTATTCATGGGCACCCCCAAATGAAGCATCCTAAAGCTACTCAAACTGTAGTGATGAAACATGCAATTATTTCTGCCCCTCCCCCCCAAAATAAAATGACCAATATTTTTCTGGCTGTACCTTCATTGGCAATAATGAGCTTGGGAAGCATTTTTTTCCCCCCTCCAACTGTTACAGCTATGGACTCCTAGTAACAAACTACTGTACTTGTCAGCACTCACACAATGTAACATATTGAATTCCAAGTAAGAAAAGTAGCCAAGACTCTTAAAGCATTCCAGCAGTTGTTTAATTTCAGTAAAAATCAAACCTTTAAAAACTGCACAATAATGTAGTTTTGTACACCTTTATTAGCTGAAGCTACACCAAATAGCAAAATCATCCCAGATGAGACTTCTGGGCTTGAATGTTGAGGTATTAACTTCAGCAATGGGAGACAGAAATTCAGGTACTACCATTGTGTCAGGTAAGTCAAAATTTTAGTACCTTTTTTGGCAATTATACTGATTTTAATTTTTCAGCAAATGCAACATTCACTTCTGCTCAGCAGAAGAATCATAGGAATTAAAAAAGCCTTTAGACTTGGTCTCCAAAATCAAGATTTAGCAGAAATAGCATTACATTGCATCAGCGCTTGCTTCACATCTTGCCTATGAGTTGACTAAAAACAATGGAAGATTTATGAAGAAATATAAAACTGAAGAAAGAACAGACCCACTGTAAGAAAATACTAATTTCAAAAAAGAAAAACCTTTCTTCAAAATTGTGTTTACCTTCAAAATTTTTCCAAGTAGCTTCTCATGAACCTGACTGCAAAATATGACTTGGAAAGTCCTATTTTAAGTGCTTGGGGTGTCGTTTTTCTTTTTGTTGTTGTTGTTGGGTTTTTTTTTAAACACATGTAATTAGATTAATGCAAAAAATGTCAAGCAGCATCTTGTTTTGATCTAGTCAAATAAGGACATACGTCAATTTGAGTCAAAAACCTCAAAAATCTAAATAGAATCATAAAATCATAGAATAGTTAGGGTTGGAAAGGACCTTAAGATCATCTAGTAGCAACCCCCCTGCCATGGGCAGGGACACCTCACACTAAACCATGTCACTCAAGGCTCTGTCCAACCTGGCCTTGAACTCTGCCAGGGATTGGGCACTCACAACTTCCATGGGCAACCCATTCCTCACCACCCTTACACTAAAGAACTTCTTCCTTATATCCAATATAACCTTCCCATTTAAGTTTGAATCCGTTACCCCTTGTCCTATCACTACAGTCCCTAATGAAGAGTCCCTCCCCAGCATCCTTATAGGCCCCCTTCAGATACTGGAAGGCTGCTATGAGGTCTCCACGCAGCCTTCTCTTCTCCAGGCTGAACAGCCCCAACTTTCTCAGCCTATTTTCATACAGGAGGTGCTCCTGCCCCCGATCGTCCTCGTGGCCCTCTTCTGGACATGTTCCAACAGTTCCATGTCCTTTTTATGTTGAGGACACCAGAACTGTGTACACAATACTCCAAGACAGTCTCACAAGAGCAGAGCAGAGGGGCAGGATCACCTCCTGCGACCTGCTGGTCACGCTCCTTTTGATGCAGCCCAGGACACAGTTGGCTTTCTGGGCTGCAAGCGCACACTGAAGCCACCTCATGTTCATTTTCTCAGCGACCAACACCCCCAAGTCCTTCTCCGCAGGGCTGTTCTGAATCTCTTCTCTGCCCAACCTGTAGCTCTGCCTGGGATTGCTCTGACCCAGCTGTAGGACCTTGCACTTGGCATGGTTAAACTTCATGAGGTTGGCATCAGCCCACCTCACAAGCATGTCAAGGTCCCTCTGGATGGCATTCCTTCCCTCCAGCGTATCAACTGAACCACACAGCTTGGTGTCATCGGCAAATTTGCTGAGGGTGCACTCAATCCCACTGTCCATGTCAGCGATGAAGTTCTTAAACAAGACCGGTCCCAACACCGATCCCTGAGGGACACCACTTGTTACTGGTCTCCAGTTGGACATTGAGCCATTGACCACAACTCTTTGTGTGCGGCCATCCAGCCAGTTCTTTATCCACTGAGTGGTCCATCCATCAAATTGATGTCTCTCCAATTAGAGACAAGGATGTCATGCAGGACCGTGTTGAACGCTTTGCACAAGTCCAGGTAGATGACATCAACTGCTCTACCCCTGTCCATCAGTTCTGTAGCCCCATCACAGAAAGCCACCAAATTGGTCAGGCAGGATTTTCCCTTAGTGAAGCCATGCTGGCTGTCACCAAGCACCTTGTTGTTCTTCATGTGCCTCAGCATGCCTTCCAGGAGAAGGAATCACAATTCCAAAATTGCAATGCCAAGACACTGAGTGCAGAATTGGGTTTGGGACTTTTATTTGGGACTCAGTATCAGGAAGACACAAGTATATGCAAGCTATATAGTAGCTTTTATGTGTTGGGGTACTTAAATTGAAAAAACTGTTAGATTCAGTAAGCAACACAGAGAAGTGTGTTAGTAGTGTTTAAGTCTGTAGTATGGCTAATCTGCTTGGTGGAAGAGGAGGAACAGAAGTTACTGAGAGTTGAGTACTGCTTCTGATTTTTAATCTTTTTACTCCATTTGTTTAAAATCAAAATTGTGTCATTCTTTCAGCCATACTGGTTCTTGATCTTCTCCTGACTGCCATGATTTTTCAAATATGATGGACAGTGGCTTGGCAACTTCATTTGCCAGCTCCTTCAGGACCCACGGATGGATTTCATCAGGTCCCATGGATTTGTGCACGTTCAGGTTCTTAAGATGGTCTCAAACCAGACCCTCTCCTACAGTGGGCCCAAAGGTCTTCATTCTCACAGTCCCTGTGTCTGCCTTCCAAGACCTGGGTGGTGTGATCAGAGCCTTTGTCAGTGAAGGCCGAGGCAAAGATGTCATTAAGGACCTCAGCCTCCTCCAAATCCAGGGTAGCCAGTTCTCCTGATAGCTTCCGGAGAGGGCCCACCTTGTCCCTAGTCTGTTTTTTATTTGCTATGTACCTGTAGAATCCCTTCCTGTTATCTTTCACATCCCTAGCCAAGTTTAATTCTAACTGGGCCTTAGCTTTCCGAACCTGGTCCCTAGCTTCCCAGACAACATCCCTGTACTCTTCCCAGGCCTCCTGTCCTTGCTTCCACTTATTATAAGCCTCTTTTTTCATTTGAATTTTCCTCAGGAGCTCCTTATCCATCTAAGAAGGTCTCCTGTCCCTCCTGCTGCACTTCCTTCTAGTTGGGATGCAACACTCCTGAGCTTGTAGCAGGTGATCCTTGAATATCAACCAATATTCTTGGTCCCCTCTGACCTCTAGGGCTATATCCCATGGAACCTTACTATAAGTAACTTACAATAATTGTAAATATTGTAAATAACTTACAATAAAACCATTACTGTCATTCAAACAAGTATCCTCAGTTAAGTAGCATGTTAAGTGTAAACTAATCTGCCATTTGAAGAGTATCAATCATTTATCTGTTTAATGTGAAGAAGGAAAGATGCAGCTGGAGAACTTTTTTCTGGCAAGAAAAATTTGAGTTATTACATAGCACTCTCTAGTGGCAAAAGGTGTTCAAGTCAACGAAGTCTTGGCAGCAACTCCAACTAAAGAATTTACCATTTAAATTATAATACAATTTTATGTGACAATACACATCTACGTTTCTTACTTTGGAGGAAAAAATATGGTTATTAGGGAAAAGTGCTTGGGTTTGTGGTGGCTATTCATTAGTTGTGTGTTGTGGGTGGTTTTTTAACTACTATCTCACATGCAACTTTTTGCACAGCACTGTTTCAAATACCTTCACAAATACTACTGAAGCTGAATCTAGTAACATTTTCAAGCTTTCTTTAAATTATGTCCTTTAATTCATATCTTTGCAGAATATTCTATGAACAACAAAATAGGAAGTGTTTGCATAACTCTCCATTTACGTTCTCCAACTTCATGCATAGCCCATAAGTACAAAACACTCGAAACTGCTTGAGCAGTTTCTACAGTCTGCATGTATATTTCTTCAAGAAGTGTATTTGCATGAGGTTGATGACAAGCAGATTACAAAGGCAGATCTGGATACCCACACATATAACCAAGTTGTATTTTATATATAATAAATTGTACCTAATGCATGTAAAGACACAAATACTCTATTTCCATCAACCTGCACAAAAATTATATGTAAAAATTACAAGCAATAATATCTTATACTTTTTAAAGTAAGTAGTTTTATTTTAAGATAAATACTAGTTTTTGCACATGTCAACACAGCTTTACTTACCTGTCACCTGGGAAAACAAAGACATACGGTTTATATCTACAAGAAGCACAAAGGCACTTATTGGTCATTCAATCAGCTCACTTCCCGCCTCCTCTTCTAACAGCAAATTTTCAATGGGATCTTTATGCTCAACAATGCAGATTTCCCATTATATTTGTGATACAAGCAAAACCCCTTTACATTATTTTTCAAATGCAAGATTAACTCATTTCCATGTTCATTAAATTCATCTGAAACTCAACTGTTTGAAATGGAACAAACCACATTTAATAACTCAGGAAAGGCTGCTTCATAAACTTTCATTTTATTCTAGAACTTCAGCACAAACCTATTTTAGCTTTCCTTTCTGGGAAAAAGCATTTTTTCCTGACAGATCAGTAAACACTAACTTCCTGCTAGCAACAGAACAAGCACGTAAGCACAACAAGCACATAAGACTGGATAATCCATTTTAATGACAAAATTATAGATTGTTAATAACTGTCCATAACAATCCTGAGCAATTAGAAGTGAAGTTACATTGTACATAAAAAAAAACATTAGAAATATAAATATTACGAGCAACTGACTTACAATACACTTTGTTATAAAAAACCCTGCAAATCAAGATTAAAACCCTGAAGACAGAGTTTTTTTCTTTTCCTTTTCTGTAGGGATTAGTTTAGAAAGGATTAGAATTATGGTCAGAGCCTAGGGGCTGTAGCAATTTAACGTTTGTTAGTTCGTTGGTGTTTAAAGGGTCCACTCTAAAATATAATCACACGCAAAATTATGCTTTCTAAACATGACTTTTACAAAATAAAACAAGTTTTAACACATTTTAATTATTCTAGTATATTTGGGCCCACTTTCTGTCTCATACCCAAACCTCCAAACAGAAAATTAGAGATCTGCTGGTTTGGCGTGGCATGTTCCTGGACAGGCTCACCAGTATTTTCATCAGCTGCGAGCAAACAGGGCACTGCAACTGCTGGCAGCAAGGGGCCAGGCTGGCTTTCGTTAAAGCTAACATAAGCCTTCTAGATAGAAAGAACAATTTTATAAGTCTTGCATTATGAAAGCATCTGTTTTAAAAAATTATTGTACGTGGTACCTAGCTAATTAGACATTCAGTATTTCCAGTTTGACCTTAATTGTAAGCAACTTCCTGAATTTAGTTGTATTACATGTATAAGCTAAGTATTGCACTAGCATACAACATGAATTAAAAAAAAATATATATTTGTAAAGGACCTTTATTTAATGTTCCCAAGAGTAGTATTAAAATCCTTCTCTATGGATTTATGTGTGTATCTTCATGTATAAATAGATACATAAATGTGTGTGTGCATGTGTGTGTAGGTGCTTTATACTGCCACCAGAAACGCTGTGAAATCCTGTCAAAATCCTATGGGCACAACCAATTATACATTTGCTATACATTATTTTATTACAAGATAACGAAAGAGAAAAGAGTAAAGGAATCAGATGTTTATGTAAGAAAATTAGTTTTTTTCAACTCCTACTTTATCTTACCTCGGTAAGAAGGCTTGAAATTAGAATTCAGTACCCTATGTGGGGTTAAATGCATCAGATAGTTTTGTTTGCTACTCAAAGAAAGCTGCGACTATGTACCTTCCACTTTAAACGCTCTAATTACTGTAAGGATGGAATAAATAGTTTTTCACACGCATATTGGCTTTTGCTATGAAAACACACCATACATATATGACAGTTCATATATGTTTACTTCTCCAGTATAGTGTCTGGAACTACTGTGCAGACTAAAAAGTCCGATTTCTTGCTTCCAAGAGCAGCTTTTACAGGATTTTGAAAGGAACAGGAATTTGAAATGTTAGCATGGTGTCTAGGAACTGTGACTAAATGTAGCATTTTGCTGACATCTTTCCTTAGCATAAAATAAATTGACATTCTGCATATAAACTGTCAGAACAAAAATAACTTGAGATTTCCTGCTTACATTCCCATTTTAAAGCTGATCTGCCTCTGCACTGCAAATTTTAGTGTAACACTAAAGCCTAAAGAGCTGCATTATCAACAGGAATGCAATATAAACCAAACAGTTTTCATCCTCCATCCCTTGCACTTCTTCCATGTGAGAATGTAAATGGCCTCCGTTCAACAGAAACCAGAAAAGTGTTCAACAGCGGCGATAGAAACCCCTTTTTGGGCCCTTAATGAGGTCCCCAGAGCCCAAGACAAACCAATAACAAATTGTACTTTCCATGCAGTGGGAAGTGGGAGCTGTGAAGGAGGAGAGGAAGAAAACCCTGGTGCTTGTCATGTTAAATTAATTGAACTTAGCCATGCTGGGAAAACACTGGTAATAAACCCTGCCCATCTAAATAAAGGCTTTACAGCACAAAAAAATAAAAATAAAAATAAATGGCAGTAATTTCATCTTGGGTTTTTTTAAGAAGAGCTTGATGTTTTTCTTGCATTCAGTAGAAAAATCCCAGAGGAGCAATGCAGACAGCAATAAGGCAGACTTCTAAAAAGATATCACTTAATTTCTCACTCCTTCCCTTGCACTATTGCTCCTCTTCCACTTTTATTTAAGTGAGTATTAACTCTACCACTGCAATATGCTACCACAAGGTTTCTCATTCTGTAAAGATAGTAACAGTCGTCCTCCACCATTCCCCAGAGAGGGCATTAGATCTCTGCAGGTTCATCACTTGTTCCATCATCCTAAAAGCAGGCCAGAGATGCTGAACAATGTGGGAATATCAAAATGTCATCGAAGACCAAAACAGAAAAGATTTCAAAATATTAAATCTCAACTTGGGCCAGAGAGTAAACTTTCTATGCACGAGTAACTAACACTGCACTTCCTACTCCCTACATGCCGCAGAAACAAAAGCGATCTTGGATTTGGCAATTGCTGAATACGTTTTGCTTCACTCACTTATGTATTTTACATCCTATCAAAAATCCAGCAACTAATACTCATTGCATCTATTTAATATCCAGCATCCAAACCTTCATTAAAGCAGTAAAAATAAAACTCTGCAATTGTAGTTTGTTCTGCAAACAAAAGCAGATTAGCTGATTTCTGTTAGCTTTATTTTTCGCATTTGTAAAAGGAAGATAACTACAAGCAAAAGGATTTTTTAAGACAACCTATATTAAAAAATATATAATCCGTGCACTCTACAAAACCTAAAGAAATTATCAGTGACATCCTTTACTGCTCCACTCTGTATCATAACAAACCAAAAATACTATACAGCTCCCACATATTCTGTCATTGAACCACTTACACTGAGATACTTCTGGCACGTCAGAAAAATGACTACGGAAGCTCTCAAAATCAATCATTTAACAAGTTAAACCTCACACAAAGAGTTCTCACACTCTCTAAAACAGTGTTCAAGCAAACTGAAGCCAAGCGCTTAAAGAACCCATCTTAGGTCTGCTACCTCCAAGCTATTCAGCTGTTCTGCACAGCAGTGACTGTGCATAGAAGCACAGGAAAAACTCTCCAGAATTCAGTCTTGAGATTATTCTGGCTATACTGTTCAGTTTTAAGGTCATCTGAAAATGGAAGCAGACATTCTGTCTACACTGTGACAACTGTTAGACCTGTCCCTGGCACAATTCCAGTCTAGCCCAAACAGCAGTCTCTGCTCAAGCAATGCCTGAGTGAGGGTGCACAGGGGTAGAAGCTATTCCTCCCAGGGGGAATGAGGGTGATCACTCCATTCTGGAAGCTGAAAGGAGTTTAACAGGATGGATGTGACCAAACTGTGACAGTTCATTACAAGACTAAAGAATGGACATAGGAACTATTTTGTTCATTAACTTTCAGATGTTGTTGTAGGCTACTAGAAAAGGTTTCAACAATTTGTTACAGTAGTTATTAGAAACAAACATTTTTTAGGTAGAATTATTAATTCTTTAACTTTTTTTCAGCACTCCTAAGCATTCTTTAGGCTTGTCTTGCACAGAGGTGTTTCTATGCTTCTGCCCATGATGTGCTCCAAATCCTGTCTTCCTTACACAGCTTACTTTGCCCTTTGGCTAATACCCTCAGTTTAATAGGCTTTGTTTACTTTAAAAGTTTATCCTCCCATTCCGCTCTTCTGTCCAGGCTTTCTAAACCACTCCAATCTCTTCTGAGACTCTCAAGATACACAATTCTTAAGATCTTATTTAATCCCCTTGATCAGGCTAATACTGTATTTTTAGAATCATAGAACAGAATAGTTAGGGTTGGAAAGGACCTTAAGATCATCAAGTTCCAACCCCCCTGCCATGGGCAGGGACACCACACACTAAACCATGTCACCCAAGGCTCTGTCCAACCTGGCCTTGAACTCTGCCAGGGATGGAGAATTCACAACTTCCACGGGCAACCCATTCCCCTCACCCCCTTACACTAAAGAATTTCCTCCTTATATCCAATCTAATCTTCCCCTGTTTAAGTTTTAACCCGTTACCCCTTGTACTATCACTACAGTCCCTAATGAAGAGTCCCTCCCCAGTATCCTTATAGCCCCCCTTCAGATACTGGAAGGCTGCTATGAGGTCTCCACGCAGCCTTCTCTTCTCCAGGCTGAACAGCCTCAGCTTTCTCAGCCTATCTTCATACAGGAGGTGCTCCTGCCCCCTGATCATCCTCGTGGCCCTCTTCTGGACATGTTCCAACAGTTCCATGTCCTTTTTATGTTGAGGACACCAGAACTGCACACAATACTCCAAGACAGTCTCACAAGAGCAGAGCAGAGGGGCAGGATCACCTCCTTCGACCTGCTGGTCATGCTCCTTTTGATGCTGCCCAGGATACGGGCTTTTAAAGAAAGTCTGGAGAAAGCTGCCGCTACCTAGGATGAAATAACCATTTTGTTATTTCAAGTAAGAGCCATAAAATTGGGATCAAGGCAAAAATAGTGTAGTAACTGTTTCCCTTTAAAAACAGTAATTATAAGACTGAATTTCTGATAATACCTTTGAGAACTACATTATCCTGCATTTCTGTATTAATCCAATTAGCCAAAGATCAAGAGATCCAAAACAACTTTACAAATATTCTCCACTGCCTGTCATGCATAGCTGTCATTCATTTACTGAAACCGTTCCAAATCCTATCTAGCACAAATATCACATCATTTTCACATCAACAAAACTTCCTTCCCAGTTCTGTGGACACCATTTGACCCATTTTACCTTAAGTTAGCACAGTACAAGCTGTTATACCATGGCTGACAATAGAATCCACCTAGCTGTTCAAATTTTTCTAAGCATCTTCGAACTCAAGAAACAATATGCTGCCAGGGTAACAACAGCCAATTCCAGGGAGGGATTAAGCCTGTCCCAGGCCAAGTACGGAAACTGTACTCTTCATTACTCCCTCCCTCTTTCCTGAGTATGACCTGGCTTCAGCTTTACTAAGAGAAATTAACTATGAGCTCTGGTTGCCTTTACCACCTTTGCCTATATATAAGAATATTTTAAGCAATTATGCCATGCAAGGTAAACTAAAAACAAAGGGAAAGCACAACTATGAGACAGCTTTAAGATGTTACTATCTGGCATTAGTTCAGCAGAGAATTAACATAAAAAATACAGAATAAAAAAGACTGATGTGGAAGGAAGACAGCAGCTCAGCAAAATGAGGGCTCAGTCTGGTCCACGGACTGACTTGACCAGCACTTCCCGGCTTGCCCAACAACTGGCCTGTAGACAGTCAATAAGGGACTGAGTTGAGGATGAGAAGCATATTCATGTTTAGTCTAACAGTGTGCTTTCCTCAGTTAATTACTATGCATATGAACAAGAACTATTCTTCACTCACAAGCTGGGCATGATTCTGCTGACAAGCATCTACAGCTAGTGGAAGATACCTAACAGCAATCCAAAATTTTGATGACTGCACCATGTATTTCTACCACTGAAGTAAAGAGGGGTAAAGGCAAAAGGGAATCTCAAGCTTGATCCTTGGCGCTCCTGTCTGTATCTAATTTAACAAATTGTTTCTCTTTCAGTAAGAAGCTGGCAGTTTCCACACATACTCAACACAGGAATACCAACTCCCAGTCCAAGCATAAGAGATTAAGAGAGGAAAGTGAGAGTCTCAGCCTCAGAAGGTCCACCTCAGCGCTAACACTGAGCTTAGGGCAGAGGACAAACCACCCATCAACACCCAATAAAGCCTTACGAGAGAAGATGATGTAGGGACAGCATAGCATGAGGGAGTTGTGTGTTAGTCACTAATCCAAGAAGCCACCTGTATTAACCAAAATGAATCACCTACAATTCAGCCCTGGTCTGGAAAGAATTTAAAGCTTTATACAAGGAATTAGCAGTTTGTCTATCTATAAAGATCTCAAAAAAGATAGAGGAGAAATGTGAGGATGAAAACATTGTTAATGTGCAAGTGAAAGCTAAAGTTAACTTGCTCAACAGAAACTGCAAAGAGGAAAGCAGACTGAAAAATAAAAACACCTTCTAGCTGCAGTTGATCAAGTGTGCCATAACAGGCACTTGCTTCATTTGTACTTTTGGAACTTGTCAGAAACTGTGGTCTAGAAAACAGGCTGCAAAAATTACTCCAGTGAGAATAATTTACTCAGACCCTGGAATAAATTATTCTTCATTAAAGAGTCAATGTTACAGTAACTACAAATGACAATTCTTCTAACACTAATGTGTGGCCATAAATCTACAAAGAGTAAAATTTTCAACTTAAAAACTTTCAATTTTTAAGATCAGCAAATTTTCAATTTTAAGACCACCCTCCCCCCATACCTCCAAGTATAGCACAGCATATTCCAATTAGATGATGGCAATCAAGCTCACGGTATTTCTTGCATAATTCCCTCCTACATCTTAAAAGAAAAAAAAAAAAAAAATCTACTCAAACCAAAAAGCCCAAATGTATTTCAGAATATCTGGACAACAATACCCCTTTTTTGTTCTTGATATTGGTGCTTATTGTTTTATTTTGGCTACCTACTGTAACTCCCACATCTAATAACTCTTATGTAGAACTTTAAAAACATCTATTTATAATTATTATGCAAGAAGTCCACTCTAAACCACCACATCTGAACAACACCTGAAACATCATGAACAAGAAAATGTAAAACACAAAATTTCCTTCCTCTACCACAATGATGCCAATTGATACACATTCCTCATTTATAACAAGTCTTGCATCATTAAGATGAGACACACTATTGCATCTTCAAGGAACTTTTGCCTGCTCAGTGCAAGAGTATTTTAGCTAGCTTCTATGAAACCACTTTATTACCTACACTGGACCTTATTAATAGCTGAAGAACTGACATGTTTGTCCATAACCTTCTTGACCCATAAATTAAGATAACTATGAAGTCAACATAAAAGTTCTCCTTAAATGACTAGGTTGGTAGGAAAGCTCCACAGTACCATCAAATCATTTCCTCTAGCCAACCTCTGAAGCAGCACTGATTGATTCTGAAAACCAGAAGCTGGAAGGAGAAGGAGCAAAGTGTAGGAGGAAGCAAACCAGAAGACTCCAGAAAAAGACTCTTTTCTCTCTAAAAAGGCCACTAGAAGTAGAAAAAACACTGCAGAGAAAACTAAAAAAGCTCTGTCCCTTCCTATCAGCCTGATCTGATGCACCCTGTATAAAAGCACTCTCCACTGTTTGTGACTCCTGTGGTTAACCTCTGGTTTCACTTAAGTACTGCAACTACGTCAAGTAATTTCCATGGTAACCACATACAGCTCCCAGTTTTAACCCAAAACAAATTCTTACTAGAACGAATGAAATAAAATACATAACTTAGCTCCTTATGCAGATATAATTCACCAGAATCTAAAATGAACAAAGATATTCAAGTGCAGTTATGCCTGAAAAAGAAAAGAATGTAATTTTCCAGTTTTATATCTGCTTTCAGAATTCTGCCTGAGGAATTACACTTGGCAGTTACTCAGCTGCAAATATTACTTCTATTCCATAGATTTTGAATATAAACTATTAAATCTGTTAGATCAATAGTAATTCCTCCCACCTGCACTTAAGAAATTGATATAATGACCATAAAGTTTCCATACTGAAACATTTCCTTTTCAGGTAATAAAGAATATATTCAACTTTTTAAAAAGCATCACAGCAGTTGCACACAATGTAAGACATGAAGCTACAAAGAATAGATTACTAATTTCACCAAATTGACAATTTAAAATCATGTACCACCAATCTTACTTTAAAATAAAATTGGGTAACAGATGTTATTCAGTGACAAGATGCCTCCTTCCCCCTGCAATTATTTTATTTTATTTTTAGGTGTAACCATTGAATAAACTCAGTGGTTTGTTTCTGAACAGCTCAAACACTGGTCATCCATAGTACAAAGTGTGTCAACTAAATTCAAACAGAGTGAATTGTCAGAGAAGACATATTTTAAAATCAGTTCTATTTTAAATATTTTTGAAAAGATACACCAATGAAGTCCTCCAAACGCTCAAGAGGCTGGTCAAGAAAAATACTTCTCACTCTCCCCACCTGCCATAAAAAGTGTTTAAATGCCACCATTCCAAAACATGCAGAAAAATGCATCACATTTTTAACTGAGGTCAAATAGTTGCTAAAACTAATAGAAGAAACAGGCTAACCTGGGCACTCAGTTTGCATTGTGTGCAGTGCTTTAAGCAATTTTCCTTAGCCTGTGATTTAGAGGTTTCACTAAACAAGCTCATAGCACAGAATAAAATCTTCAGTCAACTTTTCAGTTGCTAAATGGCTTTTCAGATTAATTTTAGACAAAAACTAATACTGGGTCTAAAATGCATCTTTTGAAAATTCCCACTTAGAATTACTTAGAATTTTTTTTTTTTTAATTCAACAAGCCCAAACATTTCATTAAAACTCAGTGATAAGTCAGCAACTTGTCATTAAAAAAATGCACAAAAACCAGATTCTCTCCAAAATTCAAGTCCCTGGTCTCAGTCACCTTAGTTGTTGCAATGACAAATACAAAACAGCCACAATACAGAAACAAATGCCAGTAAAATAGACTGTCCACTGTCCTTTGAATTATAAGTATAGACTCATTAGCATTTAAAAGATGAATTCCCATTATCTCCCCAGTTTACTAAATACAAAGCTCTTTTGTCAAAGCACTCATGTTTTCTTTTGCACTTGCCTTATCTAGTGTTGATATTTGATGCATAGAAATGCTAGGAGGTTATCCAGGCAGACAAGCCATGTCATCTATCTCCTCACCTACATCCTTTCTACTTCATTTATACCATTCCTATCCCCTCAAAAGTTTAAGTGATGCGTATCTAATTAAACCCAGCACACTGTTTCTGAAAATACCTTCCAGCAGTACTTTTTCTGCAGAAATCAAATTAATTACCGATTTCCTGAGCATTGGCCATACCTGCACCCTGTCCTTACATTAATACTGATCCAAAATTAGTACTAATCGCTTCCATCACATGCATATCTCCAGTTCCTAACATGAACGCACTCAAAAAGAAACACTTCCCAAAGAAAAGGCATTTTTCACATCATTTAGCTACAAGCATCCGACCTGGGGAGCTGCACTGTGGGAACAGTCACCTAAGGTTCTCCAGCACTACCAGTGAACATAAAAAATCTCCTTTAGAAGGCATTCTGAACACCACATTTAGGTTCATGCTCTCTGCCCAGCCCTGGAAGAGGTTCTCTGCTATTAACTGTATGTACAATGTAGCAAGATCAGCCTCCTCCAGCAATTTGTGTTACCTTACATTGGCTTCTAGAATTACTTTGTTGTGAAGTCAGACAACCTTTATCCCTGTCAGACTGTGACTGTGAAACATCATGCAGTTCCATGCTGTAACAAATTTGACAGTAGGGGTCTCCAACCAATTCTTAAGTACCAGAAAAATAAGTATCCAGCAGCATATTTTTCTGCAGAGCCCCTCACATGTCACACAAAAACTGAAGTGAACCTCTGCACTTCTCCAGCATTCAAACTGATGATAGGAAACAGACACACAAGGAAAGCTGGCTTAAGAGCAGCCACTGAAGTCTTAGCAATGGGAGAATTCTTAACAATTAACCAGTTACGAAAAACAAAGGAACCAAATTTGTCAAAGAAGAATGAAATATTGGTATGTATTTTAGCATACTATTACTCTGTGAACCAAACCATGCAAGTTAGAATTCAGACAGAGTAACATTTCTAGGACAGAAGTATTTTCTATCTACTTTGCAATATCCATCAGGAAGACAAAAATGTTCCTTCTGAAGGATAAAAACAGTTTGGCTTTGATCTTCTTTGCACATATACGGGTGATAAGAGAAGTTTTGGTGGGTTTTCGCACAAACCTGCATATGGCACTGTGAACCTTTCAAGGATGTCTCATCCTCTTCAAGATGGCAACAGACAGTCAGTTATGGAAACAAATTATCCTAAATATGTTGCTAGCACCAAACCTTATTATTAGATTTATTTCCAGACACCTATGGGGAAGACCAGTTAGATACTGGATGTGATGGTGCCAATGCATGCCCACATGCCAGAGGACCAGCACCTTCCCGTAAATCAGGTGATGAACAGACCACACAGATGAAGCACAGGTAACTAAAAACTTTCCATAATACAAGGGATAGAAAGGGTTTAAGAAGTCTGAAAAAATAAATTTTCTAACAGTGAACAGCAATTTCTGTTAAAATGATGAATTAGACACTTTTCTGTGTAAATTACATGAGCACATAGTGATCCCCTTTTCTTGACTGTAATTCAGGGCTCATGAATGTGTCTGACTACTGTTGATGATACAAGGAACATTCTCTTATTACTAATCTACATTATGTCAATCCACACCAAGAGGATAAAACACATTTATAGTTTCTAGTTTCACCCAAGAGTGAATTATTTCGATTCCATTCATTTTCACTCCAAAGAAATAATACAGATTTGCCATATTGAAACAATTTGTTTCCCTTTCATTTACACACTTATCTATGAAGGCAAGATGAAATATGACACAGGAAGTCATCTCTCTTTACAGCTATTATAGATGCTTTATAATTTACTACATACTGGAATCATCAGCAATGTCTCCAGCCCTTCACCCTATTTTGATCTACTGAAGTTTTCAAATCAGTTTGCATCTAAATATATATTAAATCTTTCCCTTCAAAAAAAAAAAAAAAAGGGTGGATGAAATACAAGCTCCATGGGGAGAGTGTCTATGCGTACACATATACACATTGTTTCACCCAGATTTAGTTTTCCTACCTATTAAATCAAAATCAAGAATAATCTGTAAAGAAAGGAAAAAAAAAAAGGCAAGAATATCCCTCGCCAAACAAAACATTATCATTGCTATTTCAACTGGAAAAATAAAATAATTACAATTGTCTGACACCGATTAAAATCTTCATAAATACTCATTTACATAGAAAATTACTCTTCTACTGAAACTGTAATAAAAAAAAAACAAAAAAAGTTCAGTAGATCTTAGAATTTTATCAGATAAGAAACTTCTTAATATACACTGAAGAATTTAACTGCTGTATGAAAACACAGTTAAGATTGACTGCATGCCTTAATATTATGTACTCATAATTTGCTCCTAATTTTTTCAAACATGTGACACTTAAACTCCTAACTTCTAGACTCTAAAAAGCCTTTTACAGAAACCGTAACACATTACTCCAAGTTATTTGCTCTTTTAAATAGTTATTTTCAAATACTATTGTCCAAAGTTTGATGGCATAAAAAACGCAAGGGTGCCTGATAAATTAACCTGAAAATGAACATGTAATGTCAAGTCACATGGAAAGTCAGTATAAATCCTCCCCGCACCCTGAACCTACACATTTGAAAAATGAAGTCTCTCAGGAAAAAAATTAAATCAAGTTCTTCAAATTCATAAGAGCTTTTGGGGATTTTCCAAGTCAATTTAATTGTAACCATTTAAAATACATCTGCAAAACAACCAAAACGTCCCTGCCCCAACCCTACATAGGAGGATGTGAAAGAAAATACTGGTGTTTTTTTTTTGTTTCACTCATTTTAAAAGACTGTATTTCTAGTCAATAATAATAACAACAACAATGATAATCCTGCATGTCCATCTTTCCCTCAAAAATAAACAGCTCCAAGTATATCAGAGAACCGATCTTGGTAAACAGTGGATGGACTTAACCCAACAAAATGCTGCAAATCTTACTTTTTAAAGCTTTAATGTAAGAGTTTATCAAAAGTGCAAGTCTCATGTGAGTCACACACTCAAGGAACTGTGAAAGTCAAAGAAGTTTTCATTTGCAAAACACTGTCAATATCAAGATGAGTCATGAAATCTATAGTCTTGCTTCTGAATAGCCTGGAAGCTAACGAGCCTAGGTTCTCATTAGTGCATTCACCAAGTCTGCAAATGAAAATAAGCTTTTTTGGTTAGTCAAATGCCAGGGTAGGGGATTGCTGAAATACTGCACATCGTTAGGAAGGGTGCTGAGAACAAAATATCGTTTTCACTCTGTACTGCTTGGTGCACCTGTATCTCAAGTGCTCATGTACAGTTCTGGTTTCCACATCTCACGGGGTACATAATAGGTACAGGAGGTACAGAGAAAATGACCTAAAACCATAAAAGCAACAGAGTAGATGGATCCAAAGAGGAGATGGTTGAGGGGGCTATGCCTGACATTCACAAAATGTTAATAAGAGCGGAAAAGGTGAATGCAGTGTTGTTATTCATCAGATCCCACAATACTGGACCTGAAAGACACAAATTAGAAAAGAAACAGATAAAACTATTTGCTGCCACTAGAAGCTGGGAAAGCAGTTGGTAACAGCCCAATCACAGAAGTATCTTAGACAAATGAATGGACAAGGAATCTATAAGAGTATACTAGCAGGCTCAGATGAACATAAGGAGAATGGAACACAGAGGATGGACTCTCATGCAGGCTCTCCCTGACCAGCACTTCCTGCTCTTGGGGTCAGGGACAGGACACAGGGCAAGGTGCCCGCTGATCTGACTCAAAAGGGCACTTAGGTTATTAATGAGAATGCAGCTCGATTAGCCAACTTTGCAATTTGCCATTAAAGGAGACAGGATAATTGAATTGAACAGAATACCGATTTAGAAATCAATATTTAATACACCTTCCATCACTGCTATTATCCCCCAATACAAACAACAAAGAAAATGGTGTGGAGAAGAGTAATGAAGCCACTAGTTTACTGATCACTAATGATGTTAATTAAAATCTCCAAGATCTTTATTACATCTCCAGTGAAGTACAGAAATATTTGCCCCAATCTTATAAATGAAAAACAAGCATGAAAGCATAAGGCTGCAAAAATTGCTTTGTGGTGAAAATCAAAACCCAAATGCACAATCTGGTGCTTTAGAAAGATTCCTCTTTCTCTCATTTAAAAGACATTACAAATAATAAAGTAACTGCTTCCAGTAGCAGCCTGAAAATGATAAATCACATGTGGCTGTCCTATAATGATCCCTACTATAAAAAAAACAGACAAAAAAAAAACCAACAAAACAAAAAACCCTACCTTTTAAAACATTTTTCACTGGCACTGATTTTTTTCTCCAAACATGTTGTATTTCCTTTGCATCATCTCTCTTCCACTGCTTTCTTTCCTCCACCCACTCATTTTTGTCAGTTAAAGACACTTACGCATGCTTTCACATTATCTTATTTCCTATAGATTTGATCTGCCATAGCACCTAATTTGTTTATTTTTATTTATAGGTCTTTTCAGCTTGTTTTTTTCATTTTCAACTGTTTGTGCCTATCTTCTTCCATATTATGGGGTGAATATTCCTTTTGTGGAGCAGAAAACAATTTAAAAGCTGCACCACACCATTAGCCTAATCCCTCTGAGTGAAACAGATGAGAAGCAGCAAAGTACAGCTCAAGCTCAAGAATCATTCATCAGCTCAGTAAGTTCAACACCAGTTCCACTACCTTCTTTTGAGGAGAAAAAGGACACTGAATAAAGAAATTTACTTTAGGCTTCCCCATTCATACACTGATTTATACCTTTACAAAGTGCTACACAGAAGACAACTTGACATTCGTGAACGAAGAATCAAGTTTAACCAGTGAGAAACCTGCTTTACTATAAAATTCTTAATGTCATCCAAATTATTCCACAACTGAGATTGGCCTAGTGTTGGTTGACAGATGGCTTTATAAACTTAGAAACTGAAAAATGAATCCATGGAAGTGTATTACTTGGGTTTATGTATACAATTTGAATATTCATCATGTGCAACTATAAGTGTGGTACAGTGTTTCAGATAACACCAACAAAGCATGCCCATTATCTGCTGAGAAATAGGGAAAAAGAGAAATAATTTGCACAATGGCATCAAACAACTTCAACAGATGGCCATCACCGATCAACAAACTAAAACAAATCATAATTCTTACAAATTTGGCAAAATGAGATTTCTTTTTGTAAAAGCCTGCCTTTGTAAATATATATGGCAAGTTTTCAGTTAATTCTAGCACTTGGAGTGTAACAGAAATCACAGAAGAAGATTTAAAGAGTTCTGAAGATGCTTTTTAAACACAGATTTGCCTTATGCAACATTAAATACAGCTTGCTGTAGAATTATTACAAATAATTTGGTAATTTAGCGTTTAGGTGCATCTTTATGTATCACTATCAAGCTGAATAATTACAGAAAGTTTTCATTTATGTCAGATCTCTTCTACAAGGTGAAGCCACTTGAAAACAGACCTAGAAACAATTTTCACTTTAAGAAACTCAGAATCAATACAAAGTTCAGCACACACAGAAATTCTATCCATACTACAAAACCAAAAATGCTTATGATTATGTCAAACATAAAGAATATGTAATCTAGCTCTCTTAAATTTTTCTTCTAAACTATAAGCGAAAAATAAGAAAAGATTATACTATACTTTCTTATGATTCATATCCAACAAACTGGACTGGCAGGCACTCTCTCACAGTTAGGTATTTCTATACAAGCCATACTGACCCCTCTACACACACTTCTTGAGAGAAATACTGATTTTCAAAGGATGAGCTTTCTGTCAGGTTTTCATCCACAGTGTAAAGGCACACTAGCTTTTCTGCCTTTCCTGAAAGGTAAGTTAGGTCTTTTAGGTTAGGACAACTTAAATTGCTATGGCAAAGACAGAGAAGAAATTAGAGAATAAAAAAGCTGCCTTGATAAAGTTCTTGGCAAAAAATGTTACTGATCACGTCTGTAGAGAAATGAGCTTCTATATCACTAGGAACACATTTGGAGCCGAAATTAGAAGCATTAAGCTTAAGATGAAAAGTATACATAACATGAAATGAAGAAAGGGATCTTTTAAATCAATAAACACTCCGTTCCAGACAAGGCAACAGCCTTCTTAATCCCATGTAGATGACCTGTATTGTTTGAAAAATCCAAGACTATCACTTAGGAAAATTAAAAAATACAGCTTGAACACATACTGGAAAAAAAAACAAAACAATACACTGACAGATGAAAAGATAATCAATCAGCACCTAAAATGGGAGTCCTCAGGAAAATTTTCTGTATTTAACAAAGTTAAAGAGGAAACATGCCAATAAAAACTCTTCAATGTGGTCACCTTCTAGAAAGTGTGATTAGCTCTTCATCCCACTTCCCCAAAGAACAAAAAGCCTGCATACCTGCAGTGAAAAATGAGTTGTGAAAATAATGTCAGTGAAAAAATCTCAAAGGTCTGGGTGACATTTCAAAATTGCTTTCTTTTAATAATACGTTTCAGCAATACAAACCAAGATAATTTTTACTTATCTCTGGAATTATGTTAGCACTGTATTACATACAGTATTAGAATTTGGAAAAGATTTTAAGATTTCAGAATAGACTAATGAAGAAAAGCTAATTTGTATTGTGCAGCAAACTGTTGGGTTTTTTTCCTAACCTCTGAAACATCAGCATATCTGCACTTTTAGAAATAAAATATTTACACAACAGTCAATGCTTCCCAAAGCACAGTACAAATATAACAACTAACCAGTGTGTTGCTTATGTAACCACTTGTATTTCTCATGTGCAGCAACTAAGGTAAAGATGATTTCAGTTGCCCGAGTTTAATCATTCCATTATTGAGAAGTCCTCTTGTAAAGTTAGTAATGACTTTGCAGTGACAAATTTTTCAAATCCTTTTCGGCCTTACCAGAGCTCCTGCCAGCAACTCTGAGTCTATGTTTTTCATTTAGGTCAGTGATATAGAAAGCCTGCATTTTAAGTCAGAACAATGTTCAAAAGCTTCTTTAGGATGTCTGTGTACTTTTTCTGATTACCACAATTCTCTGCTGGGGGAGCAGAGTGGATCTAGAACTACTTGCTTAAAACAGCCGGTGCTAACTTAGATCTGCAGACACTGCTTTCCTTTCAGTTTATTTCAACTGGGACTATGTTCCATCTGCTTCTTCCTCAAGAGTCACCTCGTCACTTGTTTTAATATCTTCATAAATTGAACCATATCTGGAATGATTTTTGGCAAGTTATTATCCACTAAGTTTCCATCAAACACAGGAAAACTGTAAAACAGGTATCTATTATTCCTGTATGAAGACAGACTGAGCAAGTTGGGCCTGGAGAAGACAAGGCTCCTGGGAGAGCCTTATAGCAGCTTTCCAGGATCTAAAGGGGGCTACAGAGAAAGTTGGAATTTTTTACAAGGGCCTTTAGGGATAAGACAAGGAGAAAAGGCTTTCAGCTGAAAGAGGATAGATTTAGATTAAAGAAGTTCTTCACTACAAGGGCGATGAGGCACAGGGACAGGCTGCCCAGAGTAGTAGCGCATGCCCCACCCCGGCTGTGTTCAAGGCCAGGTTGGACATGGCTTTGAGCAATCTGGTCTAGTGGAAGGTGTCCCTGCCCATGACAGCAGGCTGGAACTAGATGACTGATAAGGTCCCTTCCAACCAAAACCATTCTGCGATTCTATGATGGTTCTATGTCAGAGACCTACTAGTAAGGCTGAAAGTGAGACACTGCTGCTTAATCAGCAGCTACTTTCAATAAGCCACTCGCCCAAGCGGAAAGTATGATGATTGCACCATCACCGGTATAATGCACACGTATCTGAGGCTGCCTGACCAAGAACAGAATTAAAGAAAAAAGTTTTGTCTAGCCTATATATGAATATATGAACTCTTCGCACATCACTACCTGAAAAATAATTATGCACAGCTACTAACATGTCGTAGTTTAGAACTGTGCTAGTCCTGAAACATTTACTCTTTTTACATTTTGTGTTTTTCAACACTCAGGAGACCAGGTCTACAATTTAATTTGGCTCAGGCAGATTACACATGGTGTAATCATTAGTAGCAAAAACTCTTGAAGCACTGAACAAAAAAACACCCCATATAATCAATGTTTAATAACAGGAAAGGCAAGAATTTTGGAGCAGATTCTCCTGGAAGGCATGCTAAGGCACATGAAAAACAACAAGGTGCTTGGTGACAGCCAGCATGGCTGCACTAAGGGGAAATCCTGCATGACCAATTTGGTGGCCTTCTATGATGGGGCTACAGAAATGATGGACAGAGGTAGAGCAGTTGATGTCACCTACCGATGATCAGGGACAATCAGGGGACTGGAGCACCTCCTGTATGAAGACAGGCTGAGGAAGTTGGAGCTGTTCAGCCTGGAAAAGAGAAGGCTGCGTGGAGACCTCATAGCAGCCTTTCAGTATCTGAAGGGGGCCTATAGGGATGCTGGGGAGGGACTCTTCATTAGGGACTGTAGTGATAGGACAAGGGATAACAGGTTAAAACTTAAACAGGGGAAGTTTAGATTGGATATAAGGAGGAAATTCTTTCCTGTTAGGGTGGTGAGGCACTGGAATAGGTTGCCCAGGGAGGTTGTGAATGCTCCATCCCTGGCAGTGTTCAAGACCAGGTTGGACGAGGCCTTGGGTGATATGATTTAGCGTAAGGTGTCCCTGCCCATGGCAGGGGGGGTTGGAACTACATGATCTCAAGGTCCTTTCCAACCCTAACCATTCTATGATTCTATGAAATTCTCACTACATTGATAGATACATTTAATACACAAGTATGCCCTCTAAAGTGATTTCTACACCATGCTTTCTATAACAGCCAAGTACTTTAAGGAAAACATGGAGCACTTTACCATTACTAATTCAACCTATCAGTATTAGAAAACCTCAACATTTTTCAATTTAGAACAAATTAAAAAACAGGAAAAAGTGTATGTTTAAAACATTTCCCACATTTACAGCATTACTCTATGGGCATCTATCAGTTCATTTAATAGAAACATGCTTAAGGACAAAAAAATTATGCGGTAATAATTAATATTTCCCTTTGATTAGTCACATGATAATATCTAAAGAGATAAGAAAATAAAACAGTAGCAAATGCAGATTAAAAAAAAAAAAAAAAAAAAAGACCTCTGCCCTCTCATTATAATTTTCAAATTCTGGTAGTGTTGGCAAAATAGCATTACATTTCAAACTATAAATTGGTCTGGTCTGGCAAATATTCCCTCAATTAAAACTCTCCACCATCCCATGCCAGATGAAACATGGAAAACTGAGAGTTTCCTTCTGATTTAGTATACAACCTCTGTACCTGCTCTCTGTAGCATAACCAGCAAACAGAATGATTCCGTAAATCTGGGAAGCTCAGTACACCAGTACAACACACACTAGGAACAACAGTTTTACTAAAGGAGTTTAAACAGAAAGAAAATCAGTCTTTTAAACTTTTACTATAGTGACACCTTGTGGCTACGTCTGACAAATTGATATCTCAAAATTTTTCATTTTCTTGTAATTGCTTTAATGAAGTTCTTCAAATTTGTGTTCTAGGAAAAAGTAAAGTGATGAAGCCCCAAAACAAAAATTAAAGGATGAAAAAAGACAGACGGATAAAACAGAAAACAGCCTTGCTGTCCTGGGTTCAGCTATAGCAGCCATTTTTCCCTCTTAGTAGCTGGTGCAGTGCTGTGGTTTTGACTTTCAGCCTGGGAGCAGCACTGATAACACCAATATTTTTAGTTGCTGCTTAGAATGTTTAGTCTGCCCAAGGACTTACTGAGTCTCATGCTCTGCCAGGGAGGAGGTGAAAGCAGGGAGGAAGCAGAGACAGGACACCAGACCCAAACTAGCCAAAGAGGTATTCCATACCACAGCACATCATGCCCAGTATATAAACTGGGGGCAGTCACCCGGAAGGCCCAGATCACTCCTCGGTCTGGCCGGGTATCAGTCGGCAGGTGGTGAGCGGCTGTATTCTCTCCCCTTGTTATTTCCCTTATCATTATTATTACTGGTGGCAGCAGCAGTGGTTTATGTTATACCTTAGTTACTGGACTGCTCTTATCTCAACCCATGGGAGTTACATTCTTTCGATTCTCCTCCCCATCCCTCCAGGAGAAGGGAGAGGAAGATGGGGGGAGAGAGCAGCTGTGTGGTTCCAAGTTGCTGGTGGGGCTTAAACCATGACACTTGCCTATTCAAGTATCTTTAAAGGCATTAACATTCACTTAATGTACTTGCACTTTTTTATCCACCCAGAAAGTGCTGTGACTTAGAATCAAAATTCTGACTGCTGTATCAATGTGAAAATCTGTTTTTGTGGTGTTTTGTTTTGTTTTTTATTGAACTATTGTTGCCTCTGCATATTAAATCTGTTATCCATACTGGTTATGAAAAACGCCATATAAGCAGCTGTCTCACAGTTTTTACCAGTGATTTATCGAAACACATGACAATCCAAATTTTCAGGACTACAGACTAACTGCTACATAGGACAGAGTCACTTTCTTAATATAATCAAGAAGATTGTATTCATTTTGGCTTATTTAACTGGTACATATTGAAAATACTCATAAATAGGAAAGAAAAACATTCACTTCAAAAATGAGTAACAAACCGTACAAGGAAAACAAATACACAAGCATTCTCTTCTACATAGCCACACCATTAAAGAAGGAAGGTGGTGTAACTATGAACCTGACATTTGTTCCTAACTTTCACAGGGACATGCTTACATGACTATTTTCCGTCTCCCATCTTCTCTCTAAAGAAAGCCTTCATCTCTACATGAGAATTGCTATGTAAATGCAAACAATGAAACTAGGACCAAAAGAAACACTAAAAAACCCACACCAGACCATATTAAAATACAACTACGGCAATAAAAAGCCAAGGTATTATACCTAGCACTTTCTCTCATTAAAAGAAACCCAAGCAAAATCAAACACCGAACCACACACACACACACAACACCCCCACACCCCCGAAAAAAAAACTAAAAAAAAAAAACAAACCAAACCCAAAGCCCCCCAATCCATTAAAAACAAACAAACAAACAAAAAAACAAAAAAAAGAAAAAAGAACAAAACCCCCAACTCAAAATATTGCAACCCTGTCATCTGTTAGGCTTAAATTCGATGCCTAAACCATAATCTTCCTTGTACAAATTAGCTTGTATATTGAAATTGGGGATTACATTCTACAGATAACAAATTATCTCTGTGTGTGAGAAAGCATAAATAATCTTCTCATTTCCTATTTATCACAGAATTTCAGAGATTTTTGGTTGCTGCTCTTCTATTTTCCATCTACTTATCTAGAAAAAGGTCATGCCTGTGAAAAGTTACTCTGAACCCATGAGACATAAACTGGAGCATACCAGTAAGTAACAGGAAGAAGAGTATAAAGATGAATGTTTAAGTCATCTTTGCACACTACTTAATTGATTCTGCTTAATCAGTTTGGATAGCTTAGTACATGCTTTGCCAAGTACATATTATCTTTCAGGGGAAGCACAATAACGCCCCGAAGTCTAACACTATTGTGAATATTCAACAATGCTCCATTTATCAAAAAAACTTCAAAGTCATGATAAGACTATGACATATGATACAATAAATGACTTGTTAAAAAGATTGAATAGGTCTTAATTTATTGTGGTATAAATTACTTCTTTAACAAGTAACTGCCAGAAGATTGCATTTTTTCCATTCAGATAATGTGAAAGAGGCATTGACTGTAGATTCGAAAATGGATATATTTAAAAGTGAAAGGTTTTCAAAAAACAAATAAACCAACCTACATACATGCAAATATAATACACTCCTACCAATTTTTACATCCATGAAAATGGTTGAATGGTTTCTTAAAAATCAGGTGAACACATTAGTTCAGCCCTTTACAGCTCTCACCTTGCATAACTAATATTTGTGTGAAAAGTAACTAAAAAAAGCAACTAACCTTGCCTAATGTTACAGGGCTCACATTCCCTTTTTAATATACATATGAACAACTGCTCTACTGTGTCAGATACAAACAGGCTGTCCTTCAACAACACGTACAGAATCTGGTACATTCTACTTCCTTGCTTTGAAGAAAGGTGTCTAAATAAAAAAAGCTAATAGCCCAAGTCTCCAATTCCTTGTTGCTCCTCAAAATGTCACCCTATACAGGGATGCCATGAAGCCCTTTGAGCTTGTTCTGGGTTCAGCAGTAGCAGTCATTTTTCTCCTTCTTAGTAGCTGGTGCAGTGCTGTGGTTTTGACTTTCAGCCTCAGAACAGTGCTGATAACACCAATGTTCTTAGTTGGTTCTCACTAATGTTTACACTTACCAAAGACTTTCTGAGTCTCATGCACTGCCAGGGAGGAGGAGGAAGCAGAGACAGGACACCCGACCCAAACAAGCCAAAGAGGTATTCCATACCACAGCATGTCATGGCCATTATATAAACTGGGGGCAGTTACCTGGAACAGCCAGATCACTGCTCAGTCCGGCTGTGTATTGGTCGGCGGGTGGTGGAGCGGGGAGGGAGGAAGGGGGGGAGGAGTGAGCTGCGTGGCTGGGCTTAAACCATGACAGAGCTAAACCAAGTTTTTTAAAGAAATAAAAACCCCCAAACATCACCTGTCTCAAACCTACACCAGTAAGAAACTGCATTGAAAAAGATACTTAGTTAACCATCTTCTGCTGAAAATGCATGCAAACCATTAAAAAATTGCTGCTTGGTTCCCTAAGTGGTTGCTTGCAAAGAGATTATGATCTTCATTAGTAAGACAAAATGGGAATAAATGATAAATTGTTTTTTTACT
This sequence comes from Pezoporus occidentalis, assembly GCF_034315485.1. Classification (NCBI taxonomy): domain Eukaryota; kingdom Metazoa; phylum Chordata; class Aves; order Psittaciformes; family Psittacidae; genus Pezoporus; species Pezoporus occidentalis. The sequence goes on from NW_026915376.1 coordinate 5,574,863, forward strand.
ACTGATGGCAAGTAATGGCATCAGTATGCCATTAAACTAATGGCAAGGAGACAGAGCAAAGTATGATGCTTGCAAAGCACTCCTCTCTACTGTTGCCCATGAACAGAAAATTTCTGGCACCAGGGCTTGCTGTACTGACTCAAGAGTACAACAGAAGCAGGGCTGAGTAATATGAAAACAACTAGCTTTGAACGTAAAGAACGTAGCGATTAACCTAGTGCTGGTAAATGTAAGTGATCTCCGAGTTATGTTATAGTCTTCCCTTACAAACAGGGCAGGCCTTTACATTTTCAAATTAAATAAATAGGGGTTTTTTTTTAAGTTATTTGCTGGTACTCTGATAATAACTTCTTTCTAAATGGCATATAAACCATTTAAACCTATCTGCCCTTAGATAAGCATACATAACTTATCTGTAAAAACTGAGTATTAAATATTAGAAGAATACATTCTGACATAATCTCATATTAGCTCATAACAGTACTCAAAATACTGGAAATCATTTCTTTTTTAGATGACAAAAACTGCTACGTATTTTAGGATTTCTGTTTTGAGTATGTCAGTATCTTACAGATAACTAGTTTAACTCACTTAAGTAAATAAAACTACTTTAAATACGTAATTGCAAACCCCCCAATTTAAAGACATAAAAAAAAAGTACTCCTTGTTTACTTCTTTCTAAACAGAATATTAATTTAAGACAGATAAATAAGTCTCAAATACTAATATGGATGTGTGCAAAGCCTCCCCGCACTCAGTGCCTCTCTTCTGGAGGTCACCTGGTTCATACCCGTAATCAAAGCAGAGCCAACCTTCAAGTTAGGTCTAACTATTTATATTTATATAAATAAATAAAAACAAAGTTCTTGAAATGATACTGCTCAAAAATTTGTCTGCAATTTTAGGTTTCTTATTACATATAAAATAGCCTTTTCTTCTTATTTGCAAGAAAATATTACATAAAGAGAAGCAGTAAATTATAGCCATTGTACTTTTACTTCTGACTAGCAAATGCACTCTTACTATAATGTAGGCTTCAATTCACTGATGTAAAGACAGATTACAGAACAGCCTTATCTAATCTACCCTGAATTATCATGTTGACTCACAACTGAGAACTCATATTGCCTTAAGGTGACTGCGCTATAGTAAGAACTCATAAATTTAAGCTGCTACATGACTTTCTCTTTAGCTCCTTCACCCACTCTTTCAAAGTAGGTGCATCTCCAGGGAATTCCCCACTACTCTGGCTATGATAACAAGGAACAGAATTTATAGAAAATAACAGACTTACTGGCGATCATTGAACATAACTGGAAAAATCAGACTATTTGATAAGGAAGCCTCTGCTGTAGCTACCTGGACAACTGTATACTTCAAATACCTGCTAAAATAAAATTGCAACGGGAAGGCTTCCAGGTGTGTTTGTACATGTGTGTAGGTAGAAAATAATATAGGTATGTATACAAAAATCACCACATGAAAGAAGCTCTCTCCTGTGCTCCCCCAATAGAGGGCAAGTCACCTACAGAGGACTAAGAAATCATTGGAGGGCTAGAACATACAAGATTTCCTTCTGCAACAAAAAATTAGTAAGGTACCACCTAAATCTCTGGATTAACGTACTCCCCTCCACTCTTCCTTCTAAGCACTTTCAGGCAAGGCTACAAAGAGCCCTCACCAATACAGAACAACAATGCTCCCAAAATGTAGCAGACTCACACACACAGATAAAGACAGCTGAAGGGTTTATGACAAACAGGTTGTCCTGGGTTCAGAAGTAGCAGTCATTTTCCTCCTTCTAAGTAGCTGGTGCAGTGCTGTGGTTTTGACTTTCAGCCTCAGAACAGCGCTGATAACACCGATGTTTTAGCTGCTGGTCAGAATGTTTAGTATGACCAAGGATTTTGTGAGTCTCATGCTCTGTCACAGAGCAGAGGAAGCCAGAAAGAAGCAGAGACAGGACATCAGACCCAAACTAGCCAAACAGGTATTCCATACCACAGCACGTCATGCCCAAGATGTAAAACTGGGGGCAGTTACCCAGAAGGGTTAGATCACTGCCGGGGTTGGGCTGGGTATTGGTCGGTGGGTGGTGAGCGGTTGTATTCTCTTCCCTTGTTATTTGCCTTACCATTATTATTATTAGTGGTAGCAGTAGTGGTTTTGTGTTATACCTTAGTTACTGGACTGTTCTTATCTCAACCTGTGGGATTTACATTCTTTTGACTCTCCCTCCCATCCCTCTGGGAGCGGCGGGAGGAAAGGGGGGGGAGTGAGCTAATGGCTGCATGGTACCAAGTTACTGGCTGAGGTTAAACCACAGCAGTTTTGGCGCCCAATGTGGGGCACAAAGGGTTGAGGTAACAACAGATCTGTCCTATTTGTGATAAGCATTTATTGTCTTGAATTAATAGTCACTCATCACAATGCTGATTTATTGGCTCTCAAAGTTGTTGCTCTTGATCTCACAGTTTCAACATGTTGTACCTTACTTACAGTCGGTACTTGCTGTGTTAGTGTTTATTGGCTGGGTGCCTTGGGCTAGAGGTTCTTGTCTCATTGCACTTTATGGTAATGACTTGTAATACAACAGAATCATTGATCATGAAACTGATATGGCTTGCGGTCCCAGTATGGTCACCACCTCTATACTTTGGGAGGTATATAATAGAAGTGTATAGCAGTTACACATGCTTTTCCCCCCCTCAGGTGGTCAGCCTGTGAGTGAGACATTCCCACACACCCTAGTGACAAGTACAGCAGCTACTCAAACTCTGACTACAACAGACAACGCAGCTACTCCAACTCCAAGCACAGCAGCTACAGCAGCCCCAGCGACAAGTACAGCAGCTACTCACTCTGACCGCAGCAAACAGCGCAGCTACACCAGCCTTAGCAACAAGTACAGCAGCTACTCCAACTCTGACCGCAGCAGACAACGCAGCTACTCCAACTCAAAGCACAGCAGCTACACCAACCCTAGCGACAAGTACAGAAGCTACTCAAACTCTGACTGCAGCAGACAGCGCAGCTATTCCAGCTTCAAGTACAGCAGCTACACCAACCCCAGTGACAAGTACAGCAGCATCATTTGAGAGTTCTGAAGGTTTTTAATGGCCTTTGGGGACCCTTGAGACCTGCCTGCTGACTGTGATGGGGATCACCATGTTGGCACACATACAGAGTGTGTTTTATCCACAACCATTTCGTCTGATCTCGAAACTTAAGTGGAGTCACGTTTGGGTCTTGTCTAGGATTAGACAACGATATAGGAGGACCAAGAGATTTTCCCCGAGGCCGGACAGTCATGAGTGGCAGGGTGTGTGGGACAGTATGGGCAAGCATCTAATCCACTGGGCCCCTCCAGTGCTTTGGAAGCGTTGAAGATGGAGTCCCCAGCGACAAGTTGCAGAAACTGCTTAAGGGAAGGGTGAATTATTTTGAGCCTGGTGGGCCCATGACACTTCAGGCCATCAGGGCAGAGATGCAACATATGGATGGACTCATTATCAAGGAGTGGACTCAGAAATGGACACTATTGCCCAGGCTATTCACGAGGGTGAACACTACACACAGCCTCTCCTGCTCTGAAAGACTGTTATAAGAGATGGAGCCAGACATCATGGACCAGATGGATTCAGCAGCTTTACAGGGATTGGTCCACGCACTAAGGAATGACCTCTCTCTCTCTCTCTCTCTATGTGGATGTATATATATGACATAAGAGTGATGGTATATTGAAAATGTGGGATCTGAGCATGACGTGAATGGTATGGAATAAGGGGTGGATACTGTTCTGGGTTCAGCAGTAGCAGTCATTTTTCTCCTTAATAGCTGGTGCAGTTTTGACTTTCAGACTCAGAACAGCGCTGATAATGCCAATAGTTTTAGTTGTTGCTAAGTAATGTTTACTCCGACCAAGGAGTTTGAGTCTCATGCCGTGCCAGGGAGGACAAGAAGCCAGGAGGAAGCAGAGACAGGACATCAGACCCAAACTAGCCAAACAGGTATTCCATTCCACAGCATGCCCAAGATGTAAAACTGGGGACAGTTACCCCGAAGGGTTAGATCACTGCCGGGGTCAGGCTGGGTATTGGTTGGTGGATGGTGAGCGACTGTACTCTCTTCCCTTGTTATTTGCCTTATCATTATTATTACTGGTGGCAGCAGTAGTGGTTTGTGTTATACCTTAGTTACTGGACTGTTCTTATCTCAACCTGTGGGAGTTACATTCTTTTGATTCTCCTCCCCATCCCTCCAGGAGTGGGGGGAGAAAGGGGAAGGAGTGAGCAAGCGGCTACGTGGTTCTGAGTTACTGGCTAAGCTGAAGTCACGACACAGATAAACTGGTGTTGAAGTAGAAAAAACACTTTTGGACAAGTCTGTGTAAGAGCCAAAGAACAGCTCCCCTTTTGGAAGAAGATTCAGGAAAGTCCCACCATAACACCCTAGACCTCTTCAAATCTTCTTGGTAACATGATGGAAGTAAAAAAAGCAGTGCTCACTAACAATTCATCCACTTTGCAGCAAGTTAAGGTCATACACACAAAAAATAACTCCAGAAAAACGTAAAACACACCCACAAACTCCATGAGGCATTTCGTCATTGCTAGATGATTTATCATAGGCAACAAAATTTGTCAGATATACTCAAAAAGTAGGGGCAGCGCCAACCATTTCAGAAAGAGTAAAATCAGAATCATAACACTTATGTGGAAAAGGTGAGAATGTATTTGTCTGTATCAGGAAAGATAAATTTCAAGTCAGTTACATTCAGTATGAGCTTACTAAAAGACAGGAAGGCGGAGACAGATTTATCTGAGGACAGACACACACATGACTCATCAGACTTTTCACACAGACTACAACTGCTTGCCAGCAAGCCCATGTTACAGAGCAGTAAAGATCAGAGACAAAGGCCATTCTTCAGAAAAAAGAAAGCACTTCCCCTCCTTGGGTATTTGAAGTGTTGCTGTGCCAAATAAAAAGTTTGTTTCTACAGAAGATAATTATCACAACACAGGGCATTTTTTTTTTCCTGTTAGGGTCTATGACCCAAAACCTAATGATAATAATATCTTGGAATCTACAGATTATGGCGCCTCTATCAACAAGTTTCATTAAGTTTCTGGGTAAGACAGGTTCAATGTGATTATAACCTTTTTCCAGAATTCCCAGCATCTACAGTAAAAAGACATCATCACCTTAATAATGATTGAACCCATCTAGCTGTTTGGTTTACACAAAGCCTTGCTCAAACCTCTTTAGCCCTAACTCTCCCCTTTCACAACTACCTAAAACACTTTTCTGATACAACAGCAGAAAACATATAAAATACATTAAAATACATTTCCAAGTTCTATAGCAAGCATGTAAACACATTTTAAACATTTTGAAAGCCAAGTAATTGTGTTTACTACTGACTGAAATAAATACATCAGCTGCAATAGGAAAAGTGAGCATGACTCAAAAGAAGGGGAAAAAAAAAAGGAAAGAAAGGAGAAAGAGATATATAATTAGACATGGAAGCATCAGATTTTTGAAACAGGATGCTTCCAATTTATCACCTATATTTATATTTAAAAAGCGTCCATCAAAATAGACATTTATTTTAAGATAGCTGATGAAAGTTGTATATCATACATTTTGAGATATACATAATACAGTAGCAAAATCCAGCAACTTATTTTTGCATCTATATTACTTAATGATAGCTATGCAACATTAGAGTGATGAACTAACCTGCAGACACGGGCAGGAAAATACAGGTTCTGCCAGGACCGACAGAGGTATTTAGAGTGATCGATAACCCGAATCCAGTCTAACTCATCCATGGACACCTCAATGTAGTAGGAATAAGACCTATGAATTTTCAAAAAGCACTGGTTAGAATGCAAGCAGCCACATTTTAGGTATTTTACACTTTCTTCTGCATTTCCAGCTGCGCTGAAAAGAAGGCTATCTGTTCCTATCCACAGACCTTCACCTAAGGTATCTAGAAGAAATCCCTGTTTTCAAAATAGCTTTGAAAATAAATTAACATGCAGTTTATGTTAAGGGATGTTTTCAGAATAACTTAAAACATCCTAACACTCACAATCTACAGTAGTTAGATGAGACTATGCAATGAAGACTTTCAAACTCAGTCATAAAAACAATCATTTGTATTCCTTCTGCATGGAATAAATCCAAAACACCAGTGATATAGTTATTATTGCTACTGCCATATCAATACAGAAAAATGAGAAAACATTTATCAGATCAAAACCACAAATTCAAATCCTTCACTTGAAAAAAGTTTAGTTTATGATCATTTGCTCATTGATGTTGTTCTTCTGACTCTTTCAGTTGTTTACGACACTTTGTTAAGCCTTAAAAAAACCCAAATTACCCTATTAAAAACTAAAACAAAAGCAAAAAAAATCACCAATAGAATCTATGTCTTCCTCTCACTTATCAATTATGTTTAGCGTATAGTTTGCTGTTAGGAGAAAACAAACTAAAATTTAAAAGCCACAGCTATTTTCATATTATACCTACAAAAGTGTTATTTAAAATGCAGTGGCAACTTCACTTGTGGATCAGCAAACAGTGGAATATGTGTTTCAGAGTATTTTCTTTCTCTCAGTGCATTAGTCTGCAAAGTTCATAGGCATTTCAACAGCACCATGTTTGCATTTATCCCCCTTTCACACTCATTTCTAAGAGTTACTCTTCCAGAGTTTTATACCTACATTTTTTGTTAAACATTAATGTCTTCGTTAATATTTCCAGGTTTTTGCTAACTTTCTAGGAGTAGATGTCTGAAGTGGTAATTTTTCAAAATTCTTAACATTGTTAATACCAAGTTGTGCACTTAGAAAGGCAATGCAGTCTTTAAGATGTCAACTGCATGATCAGCTTCCACATTCACACCAACCAGACGCGTAATATTTAAAACCCATATAAATACATCTTGTTTTAGCAGCATTATTATTACTAGCCTAGGCATATTTGACCAAGTTAGGCTCCAGCATTTTAGAATGAGTAGTTTAATGCAAAAGTTACTGTCTGTCCTCTGTGTGGTGAGAATTCAGGGATTCTCACACCACCATTGCTAGAGTGATGTAAATCTGTAACAAATATAAAGCATGCTATTTTTTTTGTTTCTGAAGGGACCACGCAAAGAAAAATTGTCTCAGAAATACAATTCCATTATCATACACAACACTATGCCTTTATTTTCCTTAAGGATATTTCTTAAGAAAAAGCATCTTTTTCACAGAGGTAAGTTGGGCACCTAGAGTCCTTAGCACTTTTGTATCTAAATTTCATCTGTTAATTAACACCTCTAAACTAGAGGTACAAACCACACCTATTAGTATGTACCTGGTTCTGTTAAGAATGTACATTCTGAAGAATCCAACAGACCAGAGCATCAGTTAAAATTAATTAGCAGTTTAAAAAGATGTTCAACAAGAAGCCACCATGTGTTTGTAGAGTTGCTAAAACATCTCTTTTGGAGATACTATTCACGTATCCCACGAGAAAGATGCAGGTAAATGGTAGGCAATTCTTGGACTAAAAGATTACATAGGTAGGAAAAGATCTCTTGGCAAAAGTGAGGGCAATTTTAGAGAAAGTTCCTTAAGGTTTTGGCCGGTGAAGTTCTGCATACCTCTAAGGGCTGAACGCAGAACCTCTCTGGTTCTCTAATATTTAATAGGAATTTACCTTGTTATGTCCATTGCTCTTTGCCCTCTCAGAACACATCTGTAAGAGGAGTCTGTCCCTGTATTCTCTATACTCATCCACTAAACTGGCAAAGACAGCAATAACTTCCCTTTCTAAGCTTTCTCCTCTTAAAACAGGAATTTCTCTCTGCATCCCATTGTACATTGTGTGCTCAAGCCCCCATCATCAGCGTCCTGCTGAACTCACTCCAATATGTCAGTATCTTATAGGGAGGAGCCCACAACTGGACAAAGTACTCCAAATGCTTCCTTTTCCATTGCTCTTCAGACAATTAAGCTACTGGGGGAAAACACTTGACATTTCAAATACTATACTTGATAAGAAGCAAAAGAAAGTCCCACAGTAAACTTCTGCACAAAAAAACAAAAAAATTCAACATGACACAGAAACTAGATTCTAAATCACTATACCCTCATTATTCTATGAGGACACGAAAAAGCTCTAAAGGTCCATCTTGTCTGATATTCTGCCCAAACTAACAGTTTGTTCTACAAATTTCCAAAGAATGGTGTAGGACACCAACCAACAGATAATTTTTTTAGTTATCTGTCCCAAGCAGAAGGGTTTTTCCTGAGTTTCAGCAGCTGCTGATTTATGCCTTGCAGATAAGGGGCATTTTACCAGACACAAGCTATCTCAAAATTGGTAAAGAATTCCATATTATTAATATCTAATACTTATTCAAATTTTATAAAATTGGTTGATCTTCTATAAGTTGTATAATACTGTATCACATAGGTCCTTGTATCTTTAAAGTTTTACTTTTCAATCCTCTTAAAAGGAATAGAAAAGCGTAAGTTTCACTTGAATTGATCAGGAGAACTTATTTGAAACAAATAGCTAAAAAATCATGCAGTTTGATTTGAATGATTAATAACTGTAATTTATATTTTAAAAATACTGAATTTACAAAAAAATCAATAAAACATTAGCACACTCTGTTCTAAAATAACACAGCTAAGAACACAAATACAACTGATTTGCAATTTTTAACTGTTAGTCTGGTAGTAATATAAAATGAATCTTTTATCAGAAAGGCAATAATGTGTTAAAAGGATAAGTAGCTTGTTTTATTGTATTTATTAGAAAATTCCTTATGAATACCTGCATGAGCTGTCAACCACATTGCAAAATTTTTGTCATGGCAAGTTATAAAATTAATATATTCAATTTGTCAAGTAAAATAAGCCTTGCAATTATCCTACTTAAGTAGTTGTTATACTATTCAAAAAGGCATAATTTGAGCCTTTATGCATTCCAGAATAATCTCAAGTAGATGAACATAAATTGGCTGAGGCATCCATGATAGTTCATGCTTCACCATGAAGTGGCTTCTAATAACTACTACTGTTAGTTGGTAATTCGTATTCTAAATAAATTTTACCATCTCTGAACTATTGTCATTATTTTTATAAGTGTGTTATTTCTTAGCAATTTTGATATATTGAAAAAGTCTGAACATTCCTTCAATGTTTGGAATGTAAATATGTAAAAAATCTGGTTTGGCTTAAGAACTAAAATAGTGTTCTTCAAACGAAAATAAAAGCCATTGAAAAGTAAGTGGCAAATAGAAAACAATTAAAACAATTTAAGTTATGTAAGCTTTCACTGCTAATATAAACTTATTTTGTGAAGACACAGAAAATTCAGTGAAATATTACGAGGTAGTTCAGTATCACAAAGTATGGTCTGCTGCGTAAGTAACCAAAATTACACTTAAAAACCAGGTTGTTTTAAAATAAAACTTGTCATTGTCATCTCCAATACTGTATCATGCTGTTTCTATAAAATATTTAATGAATATATCAATGTGAAATATCAACAGTACAAAATGCATTACCTTCCCTTTTTATGTCTAGTTGGCACCTACCGGCTATCTCTGTCCCACAGGAGTATTCGTATGTGGTTGATTATTGATGGCTGGCCTAGTTTAATTTCAATTCCAGAACGGCAGTCGTCATCAATTGGGTGTCGAGAGAAGCCATGATCCAAATCATAGTTCTGAGTATCCCCATCTAACAAAGCAGACTTCAGCTCCCCTTTTACAACTTGTGCTCCATACTTCATTGTTGCAATATTCTCCCCTGGTACTAAGAAGAAAAGGAAATAACTGCTTAATTTTTACACTCCTGTACTGCAAATAAGAACATCCACCATAGTGGGTCAGAACAAAGAATTGTTGCCAGTATCCTTTCTTGGCCACAAACACATGCTCAAGGGGAAAAAGAAATATATACAAAAAGAGAGGTATTCTAGAACTTGTCCTTCTTCCACTGCATTTGGTAATGATGGTCTTTCATGGTATAAAAGTAAGTAGTGACTAATTTACAAGTATGTTGTACCTATGTTCTCAGTCCTCCTCATGATTTTTTAGAATTCTATTGCACCTTCCTCATTCAATCATCACTTCCGTCCTGGTTTTAAAGTTTTGGTCTACTTAGCCCCTTATTTAATTTTTTTTTAATTTGAGGGAAAGTAAAAACTCTATTAAATATTCAAGATGTGGATGCATCACAAATTTGCAGAGTAGTACAGCTATACAAGCTATTTTAATAGCTACATGGGCTTCCAGTACTCTGCAAAGCTAAACGAACCTGTGCAAAATAGGAAACTTAGGACAACTTGGGCTTTGAACAAACATGCTCAAGCAAGTTTTTTTATGCCACCATTTCACAGTAATAAATATGTTACATCCTAGGAACAGATCTTCCATCAAGATACCTGGGGACAATGATCCCTAACTCCAACTACAAAACAATACATTGATGAACCACCCTGTTAAAAATATGCTTTTAACAGTCTTGTTTGAGAAGAGACCCTAGTAAACATGATCTGAAAGATGAAAAAGCTGCCCATGAACTCTTCATGCATGTTGGCAGCATAAGTGTGAATTTTAACAGGATGTTAACATCTGAAGAACTGAATTTGAAGCGGTACAATTTTAACTGTACTGTAGTACTACTACATAAAAACATCAAATACACAACTATAAAATTCAAGTGGTCATCAATGTCTCCACAAACAGAAAAAGTCACAAGAGCCTGAACCAATACTAAAACAACACAAAAGTTAAATTATCTAAAAATCTCGGATTCAGAGAAAGCTAGGAATTTTGAGATCAGAAGCATATTATTTATTGAGACAGAAATATGCAGAAAAAGAACACCGAAAACACCATTTAACTTTGTCAAATATTTCTACTGCACTGTCCAAACTTGCATGACCAAACTTTTTCCAATATCCTAATATTAAACTCATGCTTAAATATTAATGTCTGTAACTTCTAAGACAGAACAAAGGGGAGATGTGGTTCTGAGAAAGCAGTTATTTTCAGGGCTCATCATGCATGACTGAGGCTACAGTCCAAGCTCTCAAAGAACATTTAGCTTTATTCTTGGCTGTGAGGCAAACATTCTTTAAAAAACACACAACAAACAATAGACAACAAACTAACAGTATCTTTCTAAAGCTCGTTGTTAGATATTCTTGTTGAATTAACAGAAAGCACAGACGAAAGGCTTCTCACACTTTTTAGGCTTCCATTAGTACAGTTTTGGAAGACTTGTTTATACTATTTGAGCAAATATGAAGAAGAATATGTTGGCTGATGCTGAGGAACAGAAATGACAAGAATGGTACATAACAAGGTATTTCATTATGTAAGCCTTTTAAAACATGTAATAATAGACAAAACCTCAAAGCACAAATTAAACACATCCTCCAGAGAACTATAGCCACTAAATAAGAAAAAAACAACCAAATACACAAAAACCCTAACACTCACTTAACATGCCCCTGTAGTTGAGGTCCATGTCCCGACTCTCTGAACGAATCTTAATGGCATCTAGGATGGCATCGGGTGACAACAATCCAGAAGGTCTTACAACATTTAGTAGTTCTGTTAGGCTCATTAGTGGTAAACGTACTGCTTGCATGATTTCAGCATGGTTTTCCTTGGGGTTATGTTTACACCAATTCATCAAAGCTTGGAAAATGTCCTTCTCAGGAGCTGCAAATGAGTCCCTCAGTACGATACTTAAAAGAGCAGCCTGGAAAAGAAAAACAAAACAAAACAAAAAAAAACAAAGAGAAATAAAATTTATTTTAAAAAAGGAAATTAAAATAGGGAAAAAATTAATGGGTATGTTAACTTGTAGTTATTAAAAATAATCTCCAATGGAGTGACTACCTGAAACTGTAGCTTGTTTTAGTTACGTATGCAAGAATAACTGGATCTATCATGTAAATAATAGGTAATATTATAAAACCACATGGAGAAGTAAGTCAGAATTGAAATGTGGAAAACTATTCAAATCAGCGTAATTTCAGTTGCTATTTTAAATTTCCTTTGGAACATAAGAAGTGATTTGAAGATTTGATAGTATAGTTCAAAGCATTCCTTTAAAATTATAGTGGTATAACAACACTGATGGGAACAATGAAGTGTGGCTTGGAATCACCTTTTTAAACCACTTCTAACTACTTGGGATTCCCTCCCTTCCCCAACATTCCCCTCTTTTAGTACCAACTGAGAATCACCAGGTGAAAACTTCAGTGGTTCTTATTCATGCAGAAACCCCACTGACTGCAAAACGGGAACAAAAAGAATTGAACAGCTGCTTGATTTTCACTTAGCTAGCAGAATAATTAGGAGTTTGCCTAAAAAAAGGATAAATCTCATATATACCAAGACTGGCTATACCAAAGATGTCAAAGTATGTGCATCCTGATGACTAATGTTTGCGGATTTCTTTAGATAATATGCTCTCAGAACTCAGATTTAACAAGCTGCATGTGACAAGATTAGATTGCCTGCTCCCATCTTGGTAGAATACTCCATCAGATTTACTATATTTAGCTATAGTGACTGGTCAAAATTAAATACCTAAAAAATTCAGTGGATCACCAGGATTTTAAGTTAGAGCTTGGCTTGAACATTTCTAACTGTCACAGCTTCACTCATTTAAAATGAGACCTCTTAACTAACAAACATACTTGTACTTGGTGCCCCCATTAGTATTTTGTCATGAGTGGTACACATATCAGAGTACATTCCTGGGGAAAAAAGTGCAAACAAAAAGATGTACCTTAGAAAGTGACAAGAAGCCTTCGCTGGAGAGCACCTCTTGGGCATTTCTATCCATGAACATACAGCACATACAAGTTAATTTGGGAAGAGAATAAAGACTGGCAACATCAAATGTCATACAGACATTCTGAATATTAAGTATTGTGCAAAGATACTCAGACGTTGAATCCTCCAGTTCTGGGAACCCGTATTTATGTGCTAGGCTGAGGAAGTCAAGGAGAACCTCCTCTTTCTCATCTCGTAGTGTAGCACGACCAGTGTAAATATATTTCAACAGCATGGTAAATGCTTCTGCGGTGGTGTCCTGAAGAGGAATTTCAGCTTCAGGCTGAGATTCTCTCATTCCACCATACAGTAACGCTCTACAAGGAAGATAAAATTTGAGAAATTTATAACCTGATATAAGCCAGGCAAAGAGTAGAAAGGAATAAATTACTATTTAGAGCAAAAGCAATACAAAGAGGATATGGTTTAAAAACTTACAAAATAAAACCCCTTATATTTGGCATCTGAAGTACAGCTCTGCTCTGAAAGCAGCTGCAGAATAATATTCTAATGCATCATGCTTTCATCCTACACAACTGCTATGTCTGCACTATGAACAACAGCCTGCAAAGCAGAAATCAAGATATGATTCTCATGCCTTTCTTTTTTTAAAAAATATGGTGCTATCAGCAAGAGAGAAAACAAAAAAAAAGAATTTTTTCACAAAGCAAATGAAACAATTTGTTGGTCACTATAACAGCAGTGGCAGATTTGCTAATCTCAGGATTCTTGATCATCTGTTCCTTAACTCTAAACCCAGCACACGGCAACTCTGATGAAATCCTGAATCTTGAGAAAAATCAAAGCACTCAAAATGATTTTTTAAAATATGATGGACAGGTTGAACACAATTTGCATTCACAATTTAATTATTAGCTTATCCCTCTGACAAAAATAACTGGAAGAATACAATCACAAAGATCTATTAATTAAATTTAGAATGGAAAATGCCCATCTGTTAAAAAGGTAGATTAGTATTATTCCTATTTTTAAAATATATATTCTAACCTGTATTGGCCAGACATCTTTTAATATTTAATTCCAACACATCAAAATTAAACTTTCTAATTGAGCATATTCCATAGAAGCACACTATCCATACTCCGCAAAAAAATCAAAACAACTTTAGAGCACAACGTTTCTGTTCTGAAGTTCTTTTTCTCTTGAACCTGTGAAAATACCTTCAAAATCCAATTTAATGAAGGTCAAAAGAATAACATTGTGACATGGTATTTATCTTTTTATATTTGGACACAATGATTTGATGTGCTGGGAAACATTCACACAGAAAAGGTCACACTCAATGGACAGACAATTACACTCTGAAAAGTTCATAGAGAAACAATGCTTATCTTATCTGCATAAAAATTTCCTGTGAGCATGACACAAAGCTATACTTCACCTGAAATAATGGCACCTAGCAGCCAGGATCACTCTGTGTGCCGGAAAACGTTTCTTTTCTACAATAAAGGTAACGTCACTGTATTCTTCCCCATTCATTAGAGCACCAATATGCTCTGACAGAATGTGAACATGGTCAATCTCACCCACAGCTGTGTAAGGACGAAGGGGATGGCTGTTACTCATCTTGGAGGGATGGTGATATTGGTAGCCTACAGGGAAAAAGAAAATAACCAGCATTTTAAAGGGTGCAAATATTAAAAAATTGCTATGATCGAGCTGTGATTACGAAAAAAGTGACTGTGCAAGTTACCATACATAACAAGAAAAATTAATCCAAGAGACTTTCTATGAAGGTTCATTTACAATAGGACTCAATGCCACTTTTCAAAACAGGCACATACTTAGTGCTGAAGAATCATGGTGTACCATGAGAAGCAGGAAAATGAGGAGGTCATACCCTGCATGTGGTTAATACATTAATCTTTCAAATTATAATCTTTCATGACATGAACACATATTTAAGCTACACTTAAAAAGTATTATAAGAAAACATGCATCTGTTTCTAGTCATTTCTACTCCACCAAAGAAAAGAAAATGCACATGGGGTGAAAGTATTATTTCCACTTGTGTAGGACCTGGAAACAACCCAAAATCAAAATACTGTAGAAACACGGTCCCAAAGAACTTTAAACTACACTAGAAAAAGTGACAGAAATAGAATATAAGATTCGAGAAAAATACAGCTTACTAAATTGGCAATACAAATCCCAGCACAACTGGAAACAAAAATGCAGCTTTCCTCAGGCTCTCTCCCATCCTTGATTTAGAAGCTGTGTGCCCATGTAGCCATTACAGTGTGGAACCAGCAATACTGGAACACAGAACACTGTAAAGGCATTCTTCTATCCTGACACATGTGCTAATGACAGCACATTAATTTTTATGGGTTTTTGTAATAACAGACTGTTTCTTCTATTTGCACTGGTTAATTTACAATTAGCTAAGACAACTGTGCAATGAACACATTTATGCGACATACATCCTAATATCTACTTTATAACAAGCAAGATTAACTTAACTCACATCAATACTATCAATAATATTTATCACAGCATAATTATGTGAGCCTTTATAGACAATAGTAAAATTCAAATGCCCTCAAAATACAAAACCTTTTATCATCCCAAAGGAGCAAACAAAAGGATGTATTTGCTACTCAGCTGCAAATCTCAACCCCCCATACTCCTTCCAGACTTCGGTACCTTACAAGTCTGTAATTACTGTTGCTGATCTTCATTCACAATAGTGAGGCAACCCAACCATGTGCAAGTTACATGCACATTATCAAGCAACCCTGTATTCTCTTCTGCTAGTTCTGATTTTTATTAATTAGGGAAGATTATTTATGATACCTCATACCTGTAAAAGTACAGGCACATTTTGTTTAATTCAATTTTTTCTACATTCTACTTGTTTGTTTCCTTCATCCACTCTCACCTTTAAAAGGTAGGAACAGTTACTGCCTACATAAAACAGACAGACTCTAACAATGCTAAAGATAAGGGAATGACATCAGCTGCACACTTTGTTTCCAGTACCTGTGGATGTTGTCATATGCCAATAGGGTGAAAAGTTCAAGGGAAAATAGTTTTCATTTCAGGTAAATAAATAAACAAAAATCAAAAGAACACTTCCTTCTCCCTCTCTACGCAAGAATCCGTGTACAGGAGAGTGCAAAGCCTGAACTGGTGACATGTGCTAGTAAGTCAATGACATCAGTCCTTTTTGACTGACACAGACACCATCAAGACCTTGAATGACAGAAAACAATGAAAGTAGAAGTTTAGAAACCCCTGTATTTAAGATGCAAGACAATTTTTTTCAATATCTAATGCTCTTCAAATTGCTGGTACAATATACTACTCTAAATTGTCAGATTCAAACACAAACGTTGAACACTGGGAATACAGGATGGCTAAAAGCCTCTGGCTGAGGAGCCTTTCATAGGCTTGAATGACATGAAGTGTTGGAAACCAGCGACTTCATGAAACCATGTACGTACCTTACACGCTTTCTGTGGGCAACACTAGCACTGTAATACTACTACACTGTAATACCGCGGGCAACTACTGAAGAAGCATTCAAACCCATTTACTTGTTCAGTACTATACATTTTCAATGCAAGTTTTGTCTGTATTGTGGATTTTCTATCAGCAAAGGACATCACCTTTCAGAGAAAACAGGTGTTTATTCTTCCTGGCAAAGAACATTAAACCACGTTCAGAATAAAAGACCAGACCATTTACGAGCCTCTTGCCAGCGCCATAACCTATTTCCAGGAGATGTTCAGCTCTAATTAACTGCTTCAGGAGTCACCTGCTGCAGCTTTGCTCATGACACAGAAATAAATAAAATAGTCTTTTCAGTGAGTCTGAGGCACCATTAAAGCTGCAACAAACTCAAAAGGCATCTGTTAAATCAGAAGGCCTACAGATCACTTCTAAGACCACACTGGAAGACATGCTTCTTGGTGGCCATCTTCAACACTGAGCATGTGAAAAACAAGGCATGGTATTTACTACATAAGGTAATATGCAATATTACACACAATGTGTCATCGCTTCAAAAACAACCACACATCCCCCCCGCCCCAGTTTTTAGACTGCTGTATTTATTTTTAGTAAGTAATCTGTAACATGCTACAGTGTATAAGAACATGATCTAGAAAATGCAGCAACAACAGCAAAACCTCAATGACATCTTTACTAAGCAAGTCTCAAACCAGACCTGCAATAAAGGCCAGCACTCAGTCACTCCCTCCTTCCCCAATTCTGGGCTATCACTAAAGACTCCTCTGAAAAGCAGTGCTGCTTCAATGAAACACGGAAGAGTTGTTTTTATACCAGGTGCAGAAAAAAGAATTTAAGAAATTGTTCATGAATAATTTGTTGGGGTTCTTTTCTCATATAAACTGAGTGAAAAATGTTTACATAACTGATAAGCCAATTGAAACTTTAGAAATAAATGCAAGTAAGCAAACGACTGCTAGAATTAAAAATTGTATGATTTCATACTCTTGAAAGACTTAATTACCTCATCATCTAGCTTGTACTTTGCAAGATAATACAGATTCCCTTACATGGCTATTTTAACTAGAAACAGGAGTTTGTCCTCAGTTGATTGGAGGGGATTTGAATAGTATTTAATTTATTTTGCAATTCATTCCTTCATATAACATTTTGCATCAAATAAATTTCAGCAAAATATTACTTTAATTATAATTTCTATTACCATATATTTGAACATGGTAAGTTTGACAGTAAAGCTACTGTACAAACTTACCATTGTTTCAAATATTATGGGGGGGGGGGGGTGATTTGGGGGGTTTTGTAATGGACATACACATCTTTTTATACAAAAACATTTAGTGCTCCTAAGTTCTGGTGCAATAAGGTGACATATTACAAAATAGAAATTTTTAGTAAACATCTCAACATACACAGAGTATAACCCAAGTAAATACTTTGATTTTGTCGGAACCCTCACTACAGAAGCTCTTTTGTACTTCTAAATAACAATAGCAAAGTCGACTATGAGTGAAAACTGTTACAGAAGGGGGGGGGGGGGGGGGAGTATGTTCTGACACTTATTATCCAATAAAAAAAATAACATTATCAATGTAGTACAAATTTACAGACATAGAATATGAAAGATCGAGTAAATTAAATTCACAGAACTTTTCAGTCTCATCTCCAACCCTTCTGTTGTGAAAGGGTTAAAAGAAAAGCAGATGTTAACTTTTGTTAATGATAAATAACCACACCATTCAAATACAGCATTCTAAACAATAATTAATACCAAAAATGTTTCGACTTAAAGCATATGGAAAGTTAAAAGTTACGCACTGCTCATCTTCAAACACATTCCCATTACTTAAGTGCTGTAGTGCTAATGTTTCACGTTCTGCTCAGAGATACATCCCTCTGACAGCAAAGAAGGAATAAGTTTGGCTAGGTACAAAGAACAATATATTAACTGCAGCTTGTTTATTAACACATCCATAAAATAGGTATTAAGGCAGTCAGTACAACCCAGTTAAACTACTAAACTCTCAAGTCAGAATCTCAAGGAAATGCACTGGTCCACTCACCAGTAAAGCTGTCTGAAGATCTACAGTGGACATAGCCTGTAGGCAGATGGCCAGCTTCCTGAAAATTAGGGTTCTTTGCCATGCTGAACAGACAGATTGAACAGCAAGCTCATAGAAACACGATTCAGTGACATCCAGCTACACAGCAACAACTGTATCATTTCCTGAAACAATGCATGAAATAATTACCATGAGAAACTGGCGACATGTAGCCTATGGCAAAAGTGAGCAAGATGTGTATTTCTCAGTTAAAATTTTTGTGCAAATAAATTCTTAAAAAAAATCCCACAATTCTACGAGAAAACTCCTCAGAGCATTAAGTGATAGCACTAGAATTTCTAGCTAAAGGATATGGGGATTTTGTCTGTGTTTTGGTTGTGGGGTTTTATTTAAGGCAGTTGCAGATCTTTCTCCTGTGCAAGCTTTCAATTTTACAAACAAGAAAACAAAACTGTAGGGTGGGAAAATACAGGAATATAGAGGCTTTATTTGTTTAAATACATAGGTAACATAATGAGTCTCTCTCAACAAGTACAAATTATTGTTATTCTTCCCATCATATATGCCAGCAGGAAAAATAAACTGTATTTAATTTACTAAACAGATGATACCTTCATCTATGAATCCTCTCCTAAAAGACAATCTAACCTTCTTTAAACTGTATGTTTAAAGGAGCAATACAGGAGAAGAAAATAAAAAAGTATTTTTAGGTAGCTTCATGCACTGGAAAGTAACCACATCCCAGTCCAGCAAAGAAGAGCTCTTTCTTTTGGAGAATAACATGTAATACATCAATATTTGCTCCTACAAGTGCTGTAGATTATGAAATTGACTTGTATTATCAAAATCTAATCAAATGCCATTTATGAAAATTCCTGTGGCTTTGGTCAGCTTTTTTGTTGTTTTTGTTTTTTTTTTTTATTTATAAATGAGTGAATAGACCCCAACAGGACACTATACTTCAAGTGCCTGATTTAGAGTTGTAATAGGAAACATGCCAAATACACCTGCTTTGTGAACTGGCTCAAATGGAATCTTAACACACATACAGAACTAAGTGGTCCCACCATCGGGCTTTGGGAGGGGTCTGTGTGCTGAGCTTTAACAATAACACAAACGAAGCACACTGCTGGGCAAGCAAGATTACAGCCATATTGCTAACAAGTTAACAGCGGTTGTTTGAGGTTTTTTTTTAAGCCTGATGATAGCTTCTTCAAAGTCAAAAGGAATTTCAGTGAATTGCAGCAGTATGCAACTTGCAAGAGTAGTTAAGTACTAAGACCCTGTGAAAATATTGTGTGTACTACCAAAGCGTCAAAATACTATTAAAAACCCAAACAAAATAAAACCAACCAAAAAAAAAAAAAAAAACCAAAACAAACCAACCAACCCACAAAACCCCAGCACACTACCAGAACGAGCGGGCAAGGGGGTGGGTGAGTAGGTGAACGAGGGACATCGCCCCATCAGCACAGAAAAGAGCGGCCGGGAGAGAGCGATTCGCCCAAGGTCGCGCCCAGGAAACCAGGGCCTGGGCCGCCACGGCCCTAGATCCACGTCCCGAGCCGAAAGACACTCCCCGCCCAGCCGCCCCCTACCCTGGCCTCCACAGAAAGGCATTTCAGGTGCGGCCCCTCCGCCGCTGGGAGAGCTCAGCTGCTCCCCGCAGCACTTCCTCGGCCCGCTCCCTAGTCAACCCGCCCTCGCACGGAGGAAGCCACCGCCGGCTCCACGGCGGGGAAGCCACATGACCCATTCGTTCCACAAGGGCAGAAGGCACACAAACCCCACACACCAACCACAACCCTCCCCCAGACTCACCAGCCCCGCCGCCAAGACCCCCACCCCCTGCTCCGTCGCTACGTCAACCGGCGCGCTGACGTCACCTAGCAACGGCAGCCGTCCTGCGTGCTGACGTCGACAGCACCCGCTGGAGCGGGTACTGTGCCTTCACAGCGTCGCCGGGCTCTGCCGGTCACGGGCGCTCGGCCACAGAGCAGGGGAGACTGGTAGAAGAGCGGCATCCTCCGGGCGGGGCTCCGCACTCGCGGCGGGACTGCGGGGAGAGCCCGGCGGGAGGGGCGATGCGGTTGGTGAGGCGGGAGAGCGACCATGGCGGCGGCGGCGGCAACGCTCGCAGAGCGTCTCCATTCGAGGGGTGAAGTCGCGGTGCGCCCGCGATGCTACCGGGGGTATCGTACACGCATCTGTGCCTCGGGCAACAGCGGGTCTTGCGGGGACTTTAGCACTCTGTTCGGTGCTGAAGTAACCCCAGCCCTTCTCAAACAGCAGCTGATACTTAACCTTCCCCGCGTTCCCACCTGTTCTTGCTCGGCTGCCTTCAAAATGCACGTTTTCTTTGGTTAAGCCTAGCGTGGTGCTTGCCCGACTCTTGCCATTCCTTGGGTATTCTGCTGTCCTGAGTAATGGAACCTCTTACTGGCTGTAAGAACATGGGCTTCTCTCCGCGTGACCATTAGATTAATTTCTCCTGTATTGCACATTGCTAAATTTAGGCTCTCCCAGTGGCAAAGCACTACATACTATATAATTCCACACTATCTGGCAGAAGAGTTACCTTGGAAGAAGTAAAAATAGTATTGTCTGTACTCGGTAAGAACACTGAGGAGTTTCAACAGTTTTTACAGCTAAAATCTTTAACATCTGGTACAGGCTGAAAGAATAATCACTTAATGATTTTCTTTACTAGCTTATTGTTGGATTTTGTAACTGGTAGTACCAGGGTTAATTAGTTCTCAGTATGGCAAGCAGCAGTGACTTCAAAAACAAAGTAACACCAGACAACCTAAACCCATAGCTTGCCCACTTCATGATACTGCTGTAATTAGTTTGTAGATGACAGTGGTTTTTTTACTAGTTTCCTTTTTATTGCTTCATCATCTATCACAATAGCTATGCTTAGCCAAGCACTTAAACCCAGGGACCATTCCAAAACATGTTTAGAGTGCTTTTATTTTAGGACTAACGAGAACCTTTGGCATAGCCTGCTTCCCCTCATGTAGTTCTCCACTGACCTATGTATGCACACCCTTTGACTTACTCATCAGATTTTCAAATTATGTGGGTTTTAATTACTGGATTCCATACAATTGGGTCAATAGCTTTACCAGGCACACCTGTGCTTTTAAGTATAGTGAAACACTTCTGAATGGAACACTAGGTTGTTAAGAATCACCAAGTTAAAGGCTTGTAAAAATCCGAGATTTTTCTTGCCAACCCCTTGGTCATAAAGCTTTAGATGACACATGTACTGACTGAAATAAAACTCAATTTTAGACAACTTCATTTAGAGTTTTCCCATTTCTTATTCCGACACCTAAGTCTCCAATAAAGTATAATCTGTTTCACTTATTTTCTAAGGGTAAACATCGTTGATTAATTTTATGAATTACTTTTCGTGTGGAGCTCTAAAATTATTGAGTTCATATATGCTATCTTGTTCAGATGAGGCAGACAGAATTAAGGATTTTTCAGATGAGACGGGACAGCAACACTCAGCATTTAAGTCATTAACATCTGTGTTAGCACAGTAGTAATCACATGCAGTACTTTCTACATTTCTGGTTTAATTTATAAGCCAAGGAGTTACTGTCTTATTAATTCTGCACATTACCATGAAGTTAATAAAACATCCTGCTAAGGAAGTCACACAGTTATTTTCACTACCATACTCCCAATTTATTCTTTTATAACCAGATTTCTTCTCAAGTAAGAATCCACGAAACAAACCAAACAACTTTTCAGTTATCTAGGATTCCAACAATTAGCAAAGCAACAAGTCATGCTCCTTTAAAGTGATTTTGTAGTTTTCACTAATGCTTTACTTGGAAGTGAATTGCAATGCCATTACATTAACTAGTCATAATAACCTATTCAAGCCATAGTAAGACAGGGCAAAGAGTTGGTTTTTTTTCTTGAAGGTACAGGATTTCAAAACCTGATATGGTCTACATCATTCGTAACAGGAGGAATAGCATTAATTCAAATATTCTGTGCAACATACGTAAATGTTGCATGTTTTCCTACTGGTTACGGGTACCATTTCAGTAACCATCATTGCTTTTGTGAGGACACTACTGGTAGGAAGCCGTTTTTTCAGACACTCATTTTTTATTTCCTAATGCAGAATGTACCCAGCATTTAAATTAAACATAGCCCCAGACTTTCACTGAAATAAAAATTATGAGCAAGTTCTGTCTAGCACTGGAAGAGACAAGAAGGAGCAAGAGGCAAGTTAGCAACTGTGAGACCTCTTATCTTGCCTGTCAATCAGCAGCCAGAAGCTGAAAGACTGATTTTTTTCTGCTGGACTGATTTATTGCCTCCACAAAGTATCTTGTTCTAGGCAAGGCTGCTTAAGGCTGCTCCATAAAGAGTTTTGCCTGATATAATACAAGTAAGATAAGGACTTTCATAAACATACTAGTACTCAAGTCAGTCTGACGTTTTATTTCTACATTTTATATTCTACAATATAGTGCATGAAGCCTTCAGGATGTGTTGACATTATTTAAAAAAAAATATTCTGAAGGTGTATTTTTTTTTTCTTCCTTGTTGAAGCTCATCAGTAGCAACAAAGGATTTTTTGTTTTGTTAGTTTAAGGGTGTGAGAGCCAGGGAATTTCTGATCATGTATCTTTTGATAGGGCTTGGTGAAATATTAACATAATCAATATTCAAGAAGAGAATCTGTGTATGAGCTTTTCAAAAAAAAACAGTTGAGTATTCATAATTGGGAACAAACTGAAGTGGCATCACAGGACAGGAATAAAAGAATCCAAGTACAGCAAGGACCCAGGAGATAGTTTTAAGAGATTCTGAACACAACTGATTCCTCTTCATTAAGTGAGATTTTCATAAACACTGCTACAGATTTTCTCCAGGGGACTGAAAGTGAGAGTCTCATATAATATACTTCATTAGAACTAAGTGAGAGTCACCATGTGATTGGGATTCAAAATTTCAATCCAGTAGCCATCAGGATCCTGAACAAATGCAAGTCCTTTCATTTTACCTGTGAGGGGGAAAAGAAAAAGGCAACAAGATGAAGTTAAGACTACATGACTAATTCTTAATGTCAAATATGACTACTTTGAAAAAATATTTTTTCCTTTTTTTTTCCCCGTTTTGCATAAAAATGAGTTCGAATTTAGACAGCTAAGTCTGAAATCAGTAATAGATCTTTGTATGCTAAACTGTCCATCTACAAAGCTGTAGTTTAAAGTCACTTTGAAATTCTATCTTTTATCGATTGCCCTTGTAAGTATTAGTCCCCTAAATAGCATTTTTGTTCTCCAGGATGTTTTGACATAATTTTCTTGAACTGGCTTTGCCAGTATAAAATCCTGTGTTCCTCTGCCCTGTTCATCTCCCATCATTCCTGTATTCACACTGAAGTTCTGTTTCTGGTTTTTGTTTGTTCCCCCTCCCTCCCCAATGTGGTTTATAGTACACAGTTGCATCACTTCATAAAACAGAAAAATGCAGAACAGGAATGCTTTAAGTTTTACTGTTTGGAAAAAATATCACAGATTAAAACAAGGTCCCCAAAAATTGTTCTTCAACAGCAGATCAGGATAGCACAGCTTAAGATGTTATCTGAAAATGTTAACCACACATTTTTAATTATGCTTGCTCTATTAGGCTATTTATTGTAACAGAACCAACCTAACTCACAGTATATTCTAACTACAAAAACCTCTGAGAACAATAGATGTTTGATTCAGTAATTTTGGGAAAAAAAAATAATATTAGGTCTCTTAGCCTGCTCGACAATGAATGTGAATTCCAAAATTTCTTCCTCCTCCTTAGCATTTGCTGTTTTGATTTTATTTCTTCGTTTTAAAACACAGCTTTTGCTCTGCCCCCCCTTGACTGCCTTAAGAGTTTTCCTGTGATTTATTCCATTCACAGTGTAAACTTCCCCTCCTATGTACTTAGAGCTGTGCAGAAATACAGAATCAAAATCAGAATCTTTCGTATCAACTTTCCCAGGGTTCAGGTGTTGAACAAATTACAAAGGGCTCAGAAACTTTAAAATGCTGGGAATATGAAGTTCAATTCTTATATCAATAAATCTGTGTCCAAGTTAAGTTTTCATCTATGCTTGTACCATTTGCTTCAGCTGGGAGCACAGTGAGTAAGATGAAAATTGCTTTACTTGTTCTTATTCCTCTAGCAAGGAATCTAGATCAATTCCAATACCTGTGAACTGAAGCTTCATGTACTAATACTACTTTCAATCTATAAGCAAAACAAAACCAAACAAGAGCCAAACAAAACCCATCACAACCCACCTTTACTACAGGCAAACATCTAGTTTCTATAACCGGGGAGAAGTATTTAAAATTTATGCATGCTGCTAAGTACTAGATGTCCATTTGGAATACATCAGTCCTAAAACTCTCATAAGGTCTCTTCATGAAGGAGAATCCAGCTGAAAAATGAAAGACTTCTCACTACTAATTTCTGCATTTTAGGCTTTTGAAATAGACATTCTTTGTCTCTAGACATTTGAACTAAACATTATGCATTTTTTACTAAAAGTTGTACAAGTTAAATGTGATACAGACTAATAAGGCTATTTCTGTGAAAGCTGACAGAACAGTTAAAATGCTAATAGCTAGTAAGTGGCATTAAATAAAAATAGGCAGAGAAGTCAGGAATTACTCAATTTTAATGGTGGGAGTAGTTACATCTCCCAAGTCATCTTCTTTTCATATGATAATTACCAAACAGATGCGATGTGTGAATCCGGTCCGTGGTAAAGTAAATTCTGTGGTAACTCTAGGCAGAAGTATAAACTATCAACTCTTTTACTGAAGGTCAGACTACATGCAGAAGACACATAGCTATAACTATCACAATTCTTACCAAGACGGATCTATTTCAGTTTTGCCCAGTGTGTAAGAGGGTGCTGGGATAACTTGTTTTAGCACCTAAGAATGACAACAACTGAAAATATCTTACCTGGTTTTCAAGAGAGATCTTCTAGACATAATATATTAAAAACAAAGGAAAAAAAAAAATTACTTGTATTTCTGATCAAGACTTACCATCATCTGGTTTCTTCACAAATTTCACTCCTAGTTCTTCAAACCTCTTACAAGCTTTATTGACATCAGGAACAGCAATTCCAATGTGTCCTGTGCAACAAGATAAAAAGACAGAAGTTCACTGTAAGTGTTGCTGGATGTTCCAGGAAACAGTCTGCTCAGCATTTCACCTTCTGCAAAAAGTTTGCATGCTGCAGTTCATGTAAGATATAGAAAACAAACATTGCTTCCAGAAAGAGGAGCACTTAGGATATTAACATTATACAACTTCAGAAAGTTGTCTTTTTGATAATGCCTATTAAAATAGGAACTTTAGAGTTCAAGTAGCTCATATTGTTTAGATGAGATTATCTAGAGTAGGAAAAAATAAGGTTCTTGATCACTGGTTTATCTGTATTTTCCCAAAGCATGACCACATAACAGTATTTGGTTGTATTTGCTTAGTTCAACAGCACAAGGAGTCTATTTTTAATGCTGTATTTGTAGAGACTAACACTATGCAAGGCCTAAGCTTACAAATCGATTCAGAAGCTTTAAATGTCAAGTGGCTAGATGGAGTACCAAACTTATTTCACAAACCAGTGACCTTTCAAACACTCAAAATACCAAACTGAGCCATACAAATACTATCCTCACTGCTACACGCAACTGGAATTCTCCTTCCAGATTAAAATGGGTAACTACTGGATTATAAAATAGAAATCCAAATGTAAATCAGTCTAAACACCATGATACTCTGACAAGAGCAATTACTATTCTTCATTTTGTAGTTACTATTAGCATGGTTTGCTTGCCAAAGGATTAGATTTTTTTATAAAAAGTGTAACTGTGGCTTATTACTCTGAAACATATTTACCCATTTTCACAATCTTTCACAGCATACATGCTGGAAGAAGAGACATAAAGGATGAGATTGAAGTCCCCTTCTTTCTTTGTGCTGATATGTTTTCTTTCAAGTAACCTACTAGTAGTCTTTTCATCCATGCAATAGCAGTCATTTTTCTCCTTCTTAGTAGCTGGTGCAGTGCTGTGGTTTTGACTTTCAGCCTCAGAACAGCGCTGATAACACCAATGTTTTAGTTGCTGGTCAGAATGTTTAGTCTGACCAAGGACTTTGTGAGTCTCATGCTCTGCCAGGGAGGAGAGGAAGCCGGGAGGAAGCAGAGACAGGACACCTGACCCCAACTAGCCAAAGAGGTATTCTATACCACAGCACATCATGCCCACTATATAAACTGGGGGTAGTTACCCGGAAGGGCTAGAACACTACTCTGTCAGGCTGGGTATCAGTTGGCGGGTGATGAGTGGTTGTATTCTCGCCCCTTGTTATTTTCCTTATTTTTATTACTGGTGGTAGCAGTAGTGGTTTTGTGTTATACCTTAGTTACTGGACTGTTCTTATCTCAACCTGTGGGAGTTACATTCTTCCAACTCTCCTCCCCATCCCTTCGGAAGCAGGGGAAGGAAGGGGGGGGAGTGAGCGGTGAGCGAGCAGCTACATAGTTCTGAGTTAATGGCTGTGTTTAAACCATGACACAAGCTTAGAATATTTTCTCTACAGTTCTCTTAAAAAAAAAAAAAAGCTACAGCATGCACAGAATTTATGCAATTCTAAAAATCGTTTAAAGTTCCATTTTTCCCCAAGGAAAAAAAATGTAATCACAATAAACCAAAGCTTAAAAACTACAAACACAAAACTACAAACCTACCAAATCCTCGGGGATCTGAATTTCCATTGTGGTAAGACTGATTTTCATCATTTTCAGTACCCCAGTTGCTGTAAGAAGTAATTATTACACATTGAAGAAAAGCATCAAAATTAACAAATCCTAAATGTTCAGCTTCCTCAGGAGGGTAAGTTCTTTCTCCTAAGAAACCAGAGAATTTCAGCTGTTGGCTACATTCATTAAACTATCAAGAATTTCCTTGGTCACAGGTCCTAGGGATCCAGTTCTAATCTAGTCATGTTTACAGCCCTAATATTCAGGTTCTATACCTGAATGAGTCAGAAACTCTCCTGTCTCATTCAGATTAGAGAAGGTTGCACTGCACGAATCTAGCCATTGTTGGGGAACAAACAGTGAGAGCAAGTGGTCCTGAGGTTAAGCAAGACCATGGAGTATTTGGGAGATTCCTCCTACACAGTTACAATGATTAATAACATTAACCAAATTGTCCCCTTTATGGGAAGTGTATGTTTTGACTTAATACCTCTTTCGGTTAAATTCTGTAACTTCCCTACGCATACTCAAAACATAGCAAGCATTATCTCATACTTATGTACCACTATTCACCCAGAAGTTTGAAAGAGCTCTGAAAAGGGAAAGATTAAGCTTGCCAAGTATCCAAGATCTCAGCCATATGTTAAAGCTATAGAACAGTGAAGATGTTTCCACAGTAATGATTACATTTTTTTATTCACTCCAACAGGATTTACACTCATCCACTTCTGTTTAATCACTGTTAGCTAAATGTTATCTCCCACTATATTAATACTTACTGTGTCAATTCAAGTGTAGCTTTTCTAGAGAAAGTCCAAGCTGTTCTCGCAGTTTTGTCTTTTGGAATATCATTTTTATCTTCGTATCCCAGGAAATAGAGTGAGAACTTCATAGCAGGAAAGTCAAATTTTTGAAGCAGTCTAAATAGCAAAAAAAAATATTTTGAAATAGTGACTTAAAAAGGTAATCAGATAGTTTGCAAATAAACCAAGGTGCTTCCCCATGGAACAAGTTTTCCATGTTTTTGTTGGGGCTTTTTTTGCATCTTTCTGACTGTAATCCACATCTTAAAATAGCTACATTTTTAACTATAAAATAGAAACAATCCAAAACCTACTATAAACCTATTAAAAAAAAGAAAAAAAAAAAGAAAATTGGACGCTTAAAAGCAAAACTATCAGTAATGGAATCTCAAAGCCAATACAAAAGCTCATATCTTGAGGTTGCCACTCTGTTACTTGTCTGTATTTCCTCAGGAAGATCTTTGTTTTTACCCTTTAAAATACTACCAAGGAATAAAAATATTTACTTTGAAACTGACCAAGTCTCAGGAATGGACTGGCATCAGATCAGTTTAAGAACACAGCAGGATTAAAACACAAACATACCTTTAATTAATTTTACAATTTCAATAGCTAGGTATAATGATAAAATCCATTTCATATGTGACAATTTCATAAACTAAAAAATACTTGTAAACACTTTTTATGTAGGATATTTAGCCAGAACAAGCACGCATGCAAAATTAATCTAATTTATTTTTTAGTTTCATTTTTATTTTCTCACATCTTCACTAAAGTAGAAACAGATTCTTTAATCTGGACTCATTTCAGGATGTTTAAAAATATGTTAAAGTTTTGATTTGAAATAACTCATTTCAAATGTCAGTACTGTGCAAAGAAGAGCCTAGCTTAAACATATTAGGCTACTGCATCTGCCTCCCAACAGCCTTCTTCAAAAGGCTGAGTCTGGACCTTGTCTCTAGCTTCCACTGCCTTACTGTCTTATGATCAGAGGTGATCATAAACCACCTCTGAGAATGAGCATAAAACTTAATTCCAGGATTTACAGCAGTGATTGCAATTGTAAGAACTGTCATAAAAGTTACCAGTTAGCTGCAGGTTCAGTGAGGAGAAAGTAATCAAGTTGTACACTGATAATTAGTGACCTATTTAAGAAATTTCTTGTCAAGGCCAATATTAGTTCATCTGCATCTTAAGCATTAACTGTGTTGTGCTCAGAGATTGCCAGACTATCCAAGTGAGCATCAGCTGATAGGCACCACTGTTGTGAGACCAATTAGTATAATTACATTAAAATAACAAAAGCTTCTCAGAAGAACAGTAGGCAAACCCAAGCTTATTGTGGCATGCAACTTCTACTCACGTCATTCCAAGAATTCTTGTATAAAAATCTAGTGACTTCTTAGGATCCTTTACTCTTAACATTGTTTGCTGGAATAAAAAATCCTGGGGAAAAAAATACTTATTATTTATACATCAACCAGAATTTATTTATGGGCATTAACAAAGATGCCATGAATCTAAAACTAGCAGGTTTAGAAGTAACAAGCAGAGTGCTACATTAGGTGTAAATAAAACCTTTTGTCCCGACCCTATGCATACAGATTTGTCTTGAAGAGATATGCCTTTGTAACACAATGCTTAAAACAAAACTACTAGTGGTATCACTCAACATATATTATCAGTGTTATTAAAAAAAAGAATAATTCTTTACTCGTCTTTTATGGAGCTGTACTGCACATGAACCACTCTGTATGCGAGCACAGCTAGCACATGCATATTTGACATTAGACCTCACTGCAGACAGAGCATTTAAATTCAGGAGTTTATTATATCATTGCACAGATGTTGAATTTCTGTCAAGCCTGATGGTAGTCTTGGCCTCAAAACCTGCCTGCAATTCTAGGAGGGTATTTTCCTAAAGCCATGAGATAACTTTATGTGCCAAGGGCTAACAAACAATTTAAGTGGACATAAAGCAAATGGTAGCGTAACTAAAGAGATGTATTTAAAATAAACAAGACAGACGCAGAACACCTTAAATGCAATTACAAGGTATCCTAGTAAAAAATGAAAACGTAGGGGTACGTCTTTAGTTGGGCCGGCAAGCCCTGGCCACCCCTTTCGCTCCCCCATGCCGCCTCCCATCCACCGCACGTCCGCTGGGCAAAATGCAGGGCAACGGGACGGAGAGACACCGGCGGCACCGTCGCAAGGCCAGGCGCCGGCAACCACGGGACACTCTGATTCCCCCCCTCCCATTCACCCCACCTTCGTACTGGCATCCGGCTCCGAGCAGGCGGCGTAGGCCGCCTCATCGCTGAGGCCGCTGAGCTCCGCCGGCGCCGCCATGTCGGAAGAGGAGTAGAAGGAGGAGACAGCTCTCTCGGAAAGGCGGTGCTCTGCTTCGCTCCGCCCCGCCTGCATTTCATCGGTGCTAGGCGCGGGTGAGGTCTGGTGTTGTCCCTTCGTTTCCGTATGCGTCGAAGGGAAGGAAACTCCTTGCCTGTGGAATTAATTCGGTGGAGAGTGGCGTGAAACCATGTGTCTTCCGGCGGTCACTTGAGGAGGGATCCCTTCAGCTGCTGCGCGTAGGCTTGAGGGTGCGGGACCAGCGCCTGCACAGGCGCCGATAGCGGGCCCAGCTCGGATGGAGCGGGGATTTGTGACTGTGTTGGTTGGAAACTCGGCTCGGCGCATTACAGCCCCCTTGTGCGCTCGTTTTGATGGTGCTTGGTATAAACAACTGCTCCGTGTCTAAAGAAACTTTCTTTCCGAAAACTCCGCCAGAAAAACGGGAGTGAACACGGGGGTGGGGGGGATGATAAATAAAAGTACACTTTAATTGAGGTGAAATCGCCTCTGCAGTGTAGAATCCGGGATGCGTTTCTCGGTAACTTCCACAGGCGCCATCTAATACCAACCCTGCCAAGAGGATTCAGAGCACCGGGCTGCGCTGAGCTCTTCGCTGCCCGTCACGGCCAGCGGGTCGAGCTTTGGCAGGGCCGGGTCCGGTGGGAAGAGGCCTCGAGCCGCGCACCTGGCCCAGCGCCGCCTGGGTGCGGGGACCGCGAGCTCTGCCGCGGCCGTTACGGGCTCCCGTTAACGGCATCCCCGCTAACGGTATTTCATCTGGCCAGAGCCCCGCGGCAGGCGTTGGACCGCATGCTCTGCCTTCTAAAGCGACAGCGGAGGGCGGCTATGCCGTTGGGGGGGTGCTCCCCTCTCCCCGCGTTCTGAGGCATAGCTCTAGCCAGGTCAGTGCCCCTCGCCGCCTGCTTATCTCTACCAAAGCAGAAGTGCCGGTTAAGTCACCTCGGCTTTTCAGAAGATAGCCAGAAGTCAGTATCTCTGGTGCTCCATACTTGGAAATCTTCTGCTTTCCCTCCTGATCCTCCTTCTAAGACTTGTCCTGGAAACCAGACTTCCTTTTTTTGCATAAACAGATCCTGGAGGCACATCTGTTGTTATAACTAGGATAGGTAGCCAGCTGGAGTTCATGCTGGTTTTTGGAAAGTGTGAAAACCTCATATGAGCCACCAGGCATCTTGAGTACAGGTGTTTAGAGAGTCAAGGAAGGTACCAGGATACAATGTAGTCTTTGTTTTTAATGAAAGTCATTTGTTTTTAATGGCAGTCTCACCTCTCTCACCTAGAGCTTTAGGAGAAAGTGTCAGCTGCCAAGAGAACCAGTTAAAATGCAGGATTAAAAACCAACCTATTCCAGGTTGAATGTTGACATGGAAAGTACCCCTGCTAACCTTAGAGATGACTAAACCAGTCAGATTAACATGAGTTAATCTAATTTTAAATTTTCCCTTTTTTGTGACTTTGCTAAAGTGTTGTGTTTTTTTCTTAGTATTTTTACTTTAAGAAAGAGATTAACATTTTCTGTAACAGGTGATTGCATGCCAGAGTTCAGAGAACCATGCTCACTTAGCTAATTATGGGCAAGAATAAGGAGTTAATAGTGCAGCACCAGCAGCCTTTTCATGTCTATCTCACTTCTGATTTTCTATATCCTGAATCAGGCAATAGCATCTAAGAGGGTATATAACACAATTACATGCCCTAAGGCTTCTTAAGAGCTACCTGGTAGTTCCTGATGGTTGTTTTAATCCTTATGGTAATAGTGCTCTGAATAGAATAGTGATTTCTGTGCTTTTGTTTCAGCTGTTACCCTAGGTATAACCTTAGTATATGTCAACATTTGTTTTATAAAATGTTTCTTCCATATAACATCCCTGTGAAACTGAACAAGCTACTTTTTGAGGAAAAATTAGACCTGAAGTAGGGACTTCAGGTATCGCTGTAGTGGTGATTACAGTGCTTTAAGACTAGTCCCTCAGTCCATGTGTAGATTTGAGCACACTGAATAACACATTTAAGTTTATATATATGTATATATTTATAGATAGACTTGAAAAATCTCTATTGTTGTAAATGGTTTTGGTTTGTTGTTTTTATTTTGTTTTTCAGATTTCAAGATGGAGGGGGCACGAAAAAGATACAGAGAAAGTTTAAGCAGTGGAGAAGCGGCTAGCCCTATTCCCAGTGCAGAGAGTTTTATGCTAGAAGATACTGCATCCAGATCTCTTTGCCTTAGTCGAAACCTAACAAGCTTTTCCTCTTCCCTAGACTCTTTTTCTGCTGCAAGCCGAAAGTTGTCTAGATTTTGCCGGGGCACTGATGGATCTCTGTCCTTGCAAGAAATTTTAAAAGAAAAACAGGTTTAGTATTCAACCATAGGTTTTTAAATAAATTTCTGGTTCTTTTCTCAGATGACTAAATTCAGTTTGTATTTGTTGTTCCTTTTTTCTTTCTTTTTTGTTTATACTCAGTTCTTTTATTAAATGATTTCTGGTAGAAAATGAGTCTTTGTTTCCTGTGTTTGTAGTATTTTAAGGTTTTATTTTAAAGTAACAGAGGAAGGAAACAGGAGATGTTAGCTGAATAATTTACCCTGAAGCAAAGCTGTACCCAGCTTAGTTCCTTCAAATATTTACCCACTCTAGATGCTTTGGTTTTAAATTGATGTTGCTGCCTTTCTGGATTAGTATAATAAATTGAAATATTGATTGTGAAAAATAAAACTAGTTAACATTTCACACAAATATCTTAAAATCTAGTAGTAGTATATTTAATGTTTGCTTTTCTTTGACATACCCTCAGAATTGACTTTACATTTTATAATAATTCTAATAATTCATTCTTATTCATCTTATTCATCTCTGAAAATTTAGATTTTTTTAAAAGCAGGGTAGTTATGTAGTGTACAAGACAAATTTTAGCGTTAGTTGTGAGTTAAGTAGCAGGTCACTCTTGTGGTCACTGTGTATTTTTAACTTGAAAGATGTGTTTAATGCTTTAGGCTCAATACAAAGAAGCAAGAGAAAATCGAAAGACAAAAGTTGATGCTTCCTATAAATACATATTTGAAGTTCTCAGTATCAGGCTAGGTTTAGACTTAGAAACTGTGGAAGAAATGATTTTGGATGCCCCTTCGGTGAGTCTGTCCTATATGTTTGTTGATATGCTTACACAACACAGAGATGCTTTAAGTGTTGACAATCAGCTAACATTTCTTTTTTTAACAGTTTCTAAATGGTATATAGTTTTAGATCACCTTAACTTCATGGGTTTGTTGTTGGTTTTCTTTTTCCTGTCCTGTCACCAGGACCATCTGAAAACTTCTTATGGTTGGAAATTTTCCAGTTTTAGTTTATTTATAAACAGTTTAGACTCCTGAGGCTGTGTCAACATTGTCCTTTAACAAATTCTCATTTAGTAAACTCCCAAATACATCTCATGTCTTTGACATCCATGAGTTAAGTTTTACTCTTTAGAGCATTAGCCTGTCTGTGTATTCAGACAGTGAATGTTCGCACCATGTGGACTGAAAGCTATTTACAGAATAAGTAGACATAGGAACAGCTCATGTCATGCCTCCTGTGTAAAATCATAGAAGACCAAAAGTTACTTTCTCTTCCTCTCAAGTTGGAGTGCTTTTTATAGTAGTGAATCTTTTTCTGATTTTTGTCACTGCCCTTTCAGCAGTTTACCATTTTTTCTTTATTCTGGGAGGATTTTTTTCTGTACTTTTCTCAGTTTTAACCCTGTTATTCACTACCGCCTATTAAACAAAGTGAAATCGCAGCATGCATTTCTAGAGCTGGCTTGCTTTTAGTTTTTTTATTTTCACATAACATTGTCTTCTCAAAATAATAAGTTTAAATACTGTCCCACTTGGGTGTCACTCATTTTCCTAACACCATTCATGTCTCCACACTAAAATTCCCAAGTGTGATGTTACTCCTCTTTACAAATTCATCTTTTACATTTAGGGGTAGAGTAGCAGTAGCAGGGTATATCAAGTACTGCAAATCTGCTGTGTGTATTTCTAAGTCTGTTATGACTAGTTAACTTTTATTTGATACTTGAGACTTACAGATTCTGTTAGTGACAGCATATCCTTCAGTGTCTCTGCATTACTGGAGAGGACCAAAAACATTAGAGTTATTAGGAACTAGGCCACCTTTGTGAGCAAGATAAGTACTTGAAAGCAATATTTGAAATAATTATAATGTTATTTTGTAACTCCTCACAGTATTTGAGGATAAACATTACATGCCACTAAAACTTTTAACAGTGGAATGGTCAAATTACTTTTGCTTGTCTTAAGGGCACATAAAAATATTTTGGGTAACAAGTATTTACTTTTTGATTTAACAGTTGGAAGCCTTTAGTTCTTTTTTTGCCAAGAGAGGAAGTAAAGCATTAAAAATTTTCTATCAAGAAGGAGAAGCACCAGGAATAGGTAAATTTTTAATGATGTTAGCAGAGGCAGATACAATTTTGTTTAATGTTTCCAGAATAAAACCTGTTTTTCGCTTGTTCATAATTTTGCAGCCTTCTGCAATGAGGACTGACAATTCATATTTTAAATGTTTGCTTCAAGTCAAATTGTTTAGTTCATTAGAAAGCACTTTGAAAAAACCTGTATGAATTTGCATTTATTACAAATAAATATTTGAAATAAAAATTTGATTTTTTTTCATTTTCACATGATCAGTAGAGAATTAAAATGTAATGTCTAAAAACCCTAATGATTCTCAAAGCAATTAACATGCTGTTACCTTACCTATTTATAGAATAGTATTTATAAAATAATCAAATTGTATACAGTGATCCCCAGAGGTCCTGAGGGTATTTCATATTTTCTTGTTTTCTTGCTTAGGCATGATATCTTGCCTCATAGGGTGCATGTGAATAAACAAAGTACCTCAGTCACCAGCAAGTTAACCTAGAATGATGGGCCTGAGCAAATTCCCATTTCAACACAGTACAATGCACCAGATTTGCTTTGTAAGACATTACATGTTTGGTGTAGATTTTTAAATGTGTGGCCGATTACAGCCATGAATTCTGCTGGTTTTCGTTCTCTTAGAAAAGAAGAAAATGAATTATTTCTATGTTGAATTTTATTTCACTATGCTGATTTAATAATTTTATAGTATCCTTGCTTTTAAAAGTAGTAACACGTATTAAATGCTTTTCAGAATGTGGTCGGACAATTCCAGGAGTTGCAAAAGGAAGTAAAATGATGCGATTGTATGTGGATGATACACCAGACAAATTCATAGGACAATGCTTTTTTTTTGTTCGTTTCAAAAATGACAACCCTATAAATGTAAAAACTATACACGAGGTATTCTTTCATACATTAAAAAAAAACAAATACTTTAGAAGTAGCTATTTTGTTTCATTATTTGTTTCACTACTGTCATATAACTAAAGTTTCTGGTAACTGTGTTTTTTGAATGTTAAGCTATTCACATGCTCTTTGCTTTGCTTTTTGGGTAGACAGTGAATAGCTTTATTACTTCAGCAAATACTAGGCTATCTTGTGAATTCATTGTTTTACAGGACTTTTGCTAAAGTCAGCATTTAGGTTAATTTCTCCTTGCTATTTTTGAAGAGTTTAATGCTGCTAAGTACATTTTAGATGTCATCAAAATCTTTAAGGTAGAAGGACTCACTGAGAAGACTTTATTGCAAATACCAGGAGAGGAAAAGTTTACCTGTACCTTTTTATTTTATGTGTCTTTGAATGCGTGAAATGCACATTTATCGTATGTAGATTATGTAGCATGGGTTTTTCTGCTTTACAAGACAAATTCTTAGATGAGCATGGGGTTTGTTCTCAGTTATCACTACAGATCATAATACTTGTGCTGAAGGGATTGTAAATTGATTAGAATCAGCCCTGTATTTGTATCTTCTAATTAATATAATTTTAAATTCTTCAGACAGAAAAGCCATTACTAATTTATATACTTTATATTTTATATTTAAAATATTTTATTTCTTTTTGAAGCTAAGAAAAGAGTAAAGCACTATTAGAAGTAAGAGATAAGATCTGTCGTTATCAAGAGTCTCAATATTGGTCATAAATATTACTCTTCCATTAAATTCATTGAAGTGATGAGAAATTTATGTTTAGGAAGTTTGTTATATGAAGTATGTTAACATTTGCTGACTTGAAGGACAGTTAAAATGTTGGAATATTAAATATAGTCAGAACTTGTAAAGTTTAGTTTTGGAGAGTAGACAATAATTTAATCTGATCCGTAGCAATATACCTTCATGTACATAATAGCTTCTAAAATACTTTCAGATATGTACATTCAGAGCATTTTTGCTACTTACATCTTTTTACTCAGTTCCTAATGGTAGATGGGGACATTTAGAATATTTTTAATTGTGTACTATTTTAAAATTTCCAAACTTCTGTGTGATAGGGAAATAACTAAAATTATGAAATAATAATGAAATTATGAAAATGTAACCAGACAGCATTTTATAACTGTATTAAATTATTGTTGACTTGCATTTTTTAATTGAAAACAGAATTTTATGGCCATGGGGGAGGTATCAGTATTTTGAAAGGATTTTGTCTCCTTAAGTTAAAGTTTTCATTGGTGCATTGGAGTGCCTTTATAAAAAAAACAACACAGATTTTACATGACTCTTTCAAACCTAAATTACTGCATCACTAACAATCATTTGGTTACAATGCAGGATATATTCTTTGGTGTTTTGGATGCCACTGAAGGACTCCTACGTGGAGTTAAGAATATGATACAAAAGATTTTTCTCCCTGCCATCCTCAAAGCAAGTAATTGGGGTGCTTTAAGTCAGAGCAAACAGGATACAAAAACCAAACAGAACTTCGTGGAAACAATTAAGAGATACATTTCATTTCTAGAGGGTAAGCATTGCATTTAGGAAGTGGCCAAACTAGAGGAATTCTCCTTAAGAAATTCCATTTAAATTCTGTAACACATAGGTATGGAACTTTTCACATTCTGCAAGGAAGAATTAAATGATCAATTACTTGCGTAATAAATACATGGGTAGATTATTTACTGAAGAAAACAGTGATATATTGCTTTTAGGAAGAAACACCTAATACATAGTAATTTTCTGCTTTATATGAGTCCAGTAAAATGGCTGTTACGTTGAAATAACAGTGACTGCAGAATATTCCCAAATTTCAGTTGCTTACACAGGCAGAAATTAATTTTAAACTCTTAATTGGTCTGGCTTTGCAATCACTTTATTTTTTTTTCCCAGGGGCTATGATAAGCATTGAAGGAACCGTTGAGTTGGAAGTAATAGATTACGTTAATTTTTCTCAACTCCAGTCCTTTGAGAAAGTAGCTGCAGCAGCTAATAATCCTGATGAGGTTCACCAGCTAGAGGAAGTACTTATGATATGGTATAGACAAATTGAGCAGGTAGGTTGTTATTTTAACACTTCAATCCAATATGAATAGAGATAGATATTTATATGAGACTTGCATGAAGTTAGATGAAGACTTCAGCTGCATTACCACCTGAGTAATACAAGTGCTTCACTTCTATGCATAAGTAGGTAGTCTGTAAGCCCTACGAACTTACAGTCTAGCAAGAGTAAGGGTTTCTGAACAGCTGATACAAAAAAAGTAAAAAGAAGAGAACAGAAGGATGCAGGAGTTATAACACTGGTGAGGACCGCACTGTGTACAGTTAGGTATACTCTATGCATATTACCTGTTAATTTTCTGCTGCCAGTCATGCTATGCGATACTACTCTTACAAAAATCTTTGACCTGGCCCAGTAGGGCATTTATCCTGTGTAAATCTTCCTGTGGGGTAAGGTCTCAGAAATTAGAGTCTGAGACTTCTGTGATAAAGCACAGAACCCTTTGTCAAAGTACACAGTCTGTGTAGACTGGGACATGCTCTACTTATAAAGACATACTGTGTTTAGTGGTTTTAGCTCACGAGAATAAAAATGTAAAAGATATATAATGCATTTATCAACATACAAATGAGTACATTTTTGACATTGATATTTAATGTTTTTGTTAAAATAGTTCAAGTTTTTTACATGTGAAGTTATATTTGGAGCATTTCAATCCATATATTCTGATTAAAGAAAAATACAGGTGTATGCAGAGATTCACCCTTTTAATGACATCAGTTAAACATATTAGTTTCCTTCTCTTCAGTTTAAGAATATGATTAAGTGCAGTTCAGACCTCGGTTCCAATTTGGAAAAAGTATCCTTTTTCATGTGTCTATAACTGCAAATATGTTCCTTTTTAGCATCCTCTGTGTTTCATTTCTTCTTTTTTTTTTCTTTTTTTTTTTTTTTTTCCAAATTGGTTGTAGGTTCTGATTGAGAGTAAGCAGATGAGGAGAGAAGCTGATAATTCAGGTCCACTGACTGAACTACAGCACTGGAAATCTATGTCTGCTAAATTAAATTCTATTATTGAGCAGATCAAAGGACCAGACTGCAAAGCTGTCATTAATGTGCTGAATGTTGGACATTCTAAAATACTACGGGTAATTTTTTTTATGTTGTTTTTTGCTGTAGTGGACAAAGCTTGCAATATTTATTTTGTTTCATTGCACCCTAGAGAGGTTTCCTGAGAAGAATTGAGAGGAAAATTTAGGTATGATGCTGGTGTGCATGATATACTAAGAGAAAGAACTAGACATTCAGATAAAATTATCATAAATGAAAGTAACTTTTATTGCCTGGTTTGACAATGGCTTTTAAAAATTAATTTACCAAGATTTACTTCTGGCAAATCAGTGCAAGTTAAAGATATAGTTTGAGGTTTTTTACAGTACTGTTTTCCCTTTAGATGTGGCGAGAGTTAGAAGCCAGAATCACAGATGCAGCAAATGAAGCAAAAGATAATGTGAAATACTTAGGCATACTTGAAAAAGTTTGTCAGCCCCTTTATAACTATGACCTTGTAAGTATGTCTTTCATCATTTTTAAGCATAGTTTAGGTATCTACATAGAATGCCCAGAGCAAAAGAGATCTTGTTTGTATTTGCTTGAATTTTTATCATGTCACTTTCTATTTTTTCTGATTTTTTCTAAACACCTGTCAAGCTAAATGTTAAAGCATTAGTTTACTGTGCATTACATAAAATATGATATTTTAAAATACACATTAAATATAAGCACACATGATTTCCTATAAGTCAGTCCTGCTGCAATATTATTTTTAATGTGAGCTAAAACAGATACGTATTTTATAGTACAAGAGTGTCAAAATATGTCTTTCAATGAAAATTCCGTATGTCAATGAATAATCACCCATCTATAACCAAAGTACCAAAAATTCGGTTATGTAGAGCATAATGAACCTAATGAATAAAATAATATTTTGAAATTAAAAGCAGTATTAGGCACTTCCATTTGCAGAAGAACCAGCTACTCAGAAATTAAATAATTGGTTGCCCATGTGTATTAACAGTTAATTATTATAAGAGATACAAATTTCTAATGACTGTTGCAGAATAGGATGGAAGGAGGAAATACCCTAGGAAAAGTTGCATGTTCTGCTTTAGTTTTTAGTACTCCATGTTTTGTCCTACATGCCTCCTGTCCTCTGTCAGGAAGTGTTGAGTTTCTTCTGAATTTCTGGCAGCTTAGGATCCTACTACAGAATTTTAACTGGGGGAAAGCAAAAAAGACTGTGATACTGTATGACGTAAAGCTGATACTGCATGGAATAGTAGAAGAGGGGAGAAAAAGGAGCAGTATTATTAAGCTGTTTACCTTCAGCTTTTCAGAGTATCGCTAGAGGGTGCCAGGTACCAGGCCATAGTGATGAGCTGCTTTGTAGGTGTCGTGAAGATAAAACTTCTGTTATCTTAAACATAGACAGACATTTGGAAATGCATTAAAAATTTCATTATCTTACTAATACAGGATAGTTAATTATAGTTCTTGATTTAGTTGGGGAAAATGTTGATACATCTGTATTTCTGTTTCGTCTCCTAAAACATTGAGATCAAGATAATTTAGGTAGGATTTTCTATGGTATTCAACTTGAAAATAGTTATATACAAGTTAAATATATTCTGTATTAATAAAGAACTACATTTTGGATCGAGTTGAATTTAATATCTGATGTTGAAAAGTATTTTAAATATTAGTGGTTTGGGAATGGGTTACCTGCAGATTTAATATGATATTTAGTATGTGCATCAATACAGCATTTAGTGAATGCAGTATCACACATAGTCACATTTGTAGCTGAAGTGGGTTACTATATGAAAATTTTGACTGGATGTATAAGCTGGGGCTTTGAATCTGTACAGTTCGCTATGCAGGAGTTTGGGTTGGTTGTTTTGGTGAAGGATTAAAAAAAACTCAGTAGACTCAGACTCTCCTGATTCCATTTTGGGAAGTGGGGTGACCGACACTGAGGGTTGTTTTTATACCTTTCTTTCACACTCTTCTGCCAGATGCAAATGCCTGCTGTATCTATACACAGTACTAGTGTGCTTTATGCAGCCAAAAGTTAATTCCAGAAGCCTGGCTTCTCTGAGGGGTGACAATCAAAATTACTTTTTCTTGATGTTGAGAATTGCAAATCGGATAAGTCACTGGTAATGCATTATCATTTTTAACTCTATATTCCTCTTCCAAAATACTTTGGAAGTGATCAAATTGTGCAATGCTTCTAATACTGTGGTTTGATTTTAATAATGTGAACAATTATTTCATGAATTGTGTGAAAGATTTAGATGTTTCATATGTTGACTGAATTAGGTACTCTAGTGAAATTAACATTGTGACAATTACTTCATGAGTTCTGTGAAATGTTTGAATGGAACGTTTTATGTTATGATTGCTATCACAACGTGATAGCAGAGTACATTTAGCAGCTGTTCTTGAAGTAAAATAAAAGTGTTAATCACAACCACTGTCATCTGCCAGAAGAATACTTCTTTTATAACAAAAAATGCAACTTGTACTTTTTGAATCAGTTTGATTTTGATAATCAAAATAGCACATTAAAATATCAGTAGCAATGCCTTTTAATTTGATTTCTCACCAAATCATCAATGAGTTTTATTGTTCTTATTAGTTGAAGTTTAAAAATATATTGAGTGTGATTAGCTGCTGGTTTTTGTGTTTATTTATTTTTTTTTTCAATACAAAACCTTTTGATGCGATGCTATGGCATTTTGAAGATTGGTTCATGTGATTTAGGGAAAAATGTAATTTAGAAGTTGTCAGTAGAGTAAAAATATTGTTGCTAAGACTACAAAATAATTTATTTTTCTAAAAACTCCTCTTTAAGGTGTCAATGATACATGGAATACCAAACTTAGTAAATGCTATACAAATGATTTACCATCTTTCAAGATACTACAATACTTCTGAGAGGATGACATCATTGTTTATAAAGGTAAACATATTAGGTATAATAGTCATTATAAAAATGTAATTTTTTTCAGGAAACAAACTCATTTTGTTAAAATCAGTAGGATGTTTGTTAAAAAATGGTAAAAAATAGTAGGTGTCTGCATGGGAAATGAAGTATAATTGATCAGGAGAAGCTAGAACTTGGATCAGAGACTTGTCTTCTGGAAGGAACTTCGGTGTTATTCTTGGTTCAGCAAAATTTATTTTTTTTTATCTTCTTGATTAATCTTCATATCTGAATTAATCTTCTCAGTTGCTTCCTAAATCACTGAATCCAAAAAGATTCTTTCATTATCTGCCTTGAAGACTTAATTGGATCATCAATCTGCCTAGGCTATTACTCCAAAAGGTGTGAAAGACAAAAACTTCCTGTTTCCAGAAGCATGTCATACTTGAATAGTTAATTGAATCTGAGATCATAAACTTTGCCATCTTAAACAGAAAATTAATACCATCTAGGTACTTATACCAGTGTCTTTTGTAGAATCCAGGTATTCACTGCCGAAAAAGATTGTTTGTGTAATGGTTTTAGAGCAAAGAAATCCTGCATAACTAAAAGACTTTGGTAAACACAGAGGGGAAGTTCATAGTAGACCCTCATTGCACCACTTTTTTATGTGCTTTTGTGAGGCTATATTTATCCGTGGCTTTGGCTGGTTTGCATTCATCAGGTCTTAGTTACGGATTATGCAGCAATGTTTATATTGCCTGTTACATAATTGTTTTTATGTTTGCATATTGAAGCATGCTATAGTCTATGTAATAGTCTAAGGCATTGAGCATTTTACTACAGAGGCTAATAACAAGCTGCTTACATGAAGCTGTAGAAAAGAAATAGCAAAGGAAAAGCTCTATTCTAATCCAGTGGCTTGAGTTCCCCCTTACTGTTTGCTTTCATTTAAAGATCATGAGAGGTGATGCTGGAGGTCCTATCTGCAACTTCACCGGTTCTTGTATTACAGTGTGAGGCTGCCTTTGGTGCAGTAGTTTTCAGTCATTATTCAGTTAGGAATTCTTAAGACCTGCTTACAATAATCTTGTGTGTCAGAAGAACTGTTTTGAATTGTTCACATTATTTAGTAGCCGAAATAGATTGTATATAATACAATATACAAAATACCTGTATCTATTCTCCAAAGTATGTTTTCTACATCTGCATTCACTGCCATACTCCTCTTTCTCTCTCTGTCATTACAAACTTTAGATTTTTGTGGTTAAGTAGAATGTTCTCTCCTTAGGATGTTTGTCATGTATATTACATATATTAGCCACTCTTATTGCCATAATTGAAATTTATCCAAACTCTGATAGTACTAGGACAGGTATGTGGGAATTTTGTTAGATTTTGCAAAATAGGCATATCTACTTTAAACTTGAGACCTACTTGTTTTCATTTGTCTGTGTTAGGTTACAAATCAAATGGTAACGTCTTGTAGAGCATATATTACAAATAGTGGCTTGACTCGTGTCTGGGATCAGGAGACATCAACAGTCATTGGAAAAATTAAGGTTTGTATTTTGGCATTTTATTATTTACCTCTCAAACCTATTGATTATCTATCAGTATGCACAAGGAAGCAAGTATCAAGTATTTCACATCTCTTTACTGTTTTATTTCGTGATGCATTGGCTGTTTTCCAATTTTTAAGCCCATGGGCATTTGTTGAAATGAGAATGGCCTCATCTATATCAGGGTGGTCTGTCACTGACCTTCAAATTGTCATCTTCACTATGTATGTCACCAAGGAATTTTGTCATCCTGCATAATTCACATTCTTTCCTTTTTAAGGTATCTGATATAGTACCATTGCCCTCTACCATGGGGAACCTGGCATCTGAATAGACCTCCATTTGTTTAGTAGTAGCTCATTTCAAGTTTTCTTTGGTATACCATGAAAGCTCACTGCAAAGAGATTCTTCCTTTTCTTCAGCTGATGGTGACATATTAAGAACAAATTAAGCATATGCAATACACCATGGCAAAATATTTCTAGCTGTGGGGTTACTGATTGCCAATGCTGACCCAGTTTCCGTCTTTTCCTTTCTTAGACCTCAGCTACTGACTTCCTATCTTATCCAGAAAGGCATAGAATTTCAGTCCTTTAAAATTTATGTCCAGAGGTACGGAGGAAAATGTATTGAATGTATCTTCTCTGACCTTGCAGGATGATATGATTCTGATAATTTGTCTGTTTTATTGAGGTCATCTTGTTATACAGCAAATAAGCCCTCATTATTCTATGAAAGAAATATAAGCACAGTTTCTAATCATGGTGATCAGTCTTTGTTCTAGTATCTGTATATTCTTGAAGATCTGAAAATTCCTTTCAATTAGCATCTTTTTTCATTTTCTGTAATTCATAAGCAATTGTTGTATATACCTATATATTCAGACAGTCTGATGACTGCCAGTATATTCTGGAGGAATCTGCTTTCTGTTTTCCAACATCTGACAGAAGATTTTGTATCCCCATGATTATAGAGTTAGAGTTTACACTTCTTACCATTTATTATTTTTACATCTGATAAAGTCTTAGTAATTTAAGTAAGTAATCAACTGAAAAAGATTATTTTTCAATCTCACTTTAACTCTTGTCAGCATACACAAAGTTGTATAACCAATTTCCTCGAAGTCCCGTGGCAGTTCTAAGCAGACTACGCTGTTATGCCAAATTCTGTTCGTACCCAGGGGACAGTCTGTCTGACTGTTCTTAATTAAGCTAATGGCTTTTGATATTTAAATGTCTCCTTTAGAGCTCTTTGCTGGCCTTTAAACCACTCTTTCCTTTAAGAAGAACTAGAATTTTCATGTTAATTTTTTTGTGACTTACTTCCTAGCATTAAATCTTTCACTGTACTGAACTGTTCTGTGCTGGTAAATTGCAAATATTTGTAACACATACTGAAAGAAAACCTCTGTATGTAAGTCCTTATCCCCTGTTGACT
Organism: Pezoporus occidentalis; assembly: GCF_034315485.1. NCBI lineage: Eukaryota > Metazoa > Chordata > Aves > Psittaciformes > Psittacidae > Pezoporus > Pezoporus occidentalis. Next base: position 5,619,624 of record NW_026915376.1, read on the forward strand.
GAAACTAGATTCAGTGATAATAAACCACTTTGGAAAGACAGTAGGTTTGAGTTCTGCAGTCTTTTACCCATAAACATAGCATAATGAATATAGTATTTATTCCCTCATTTTTTAGGACTGCATGTTTTTATTGAAAGAATATCAGAAATGCTTTCATGAAACAAAGCAAGAGATTTTGGAAACTCTAGGAGAAAAGTCATTTGAAGTATCAGAAATGCACATTTTTGGACAATCTGAAGCTTTTTGTAGGAGATTAGAAAAAGTGAGTATACTATGTGCTGTTATTATCAGTAAAGAAGGGCCTCGCCAACAGCAGTTTACAAGGTTGATACCTGTCAACATACATGCTCTTAATCATCCAGTGAAAGAGTTTGTAACTCTTTATTGAGAGAAATTAGGCACTTCCACAGAGTAAGTCGTTCCAATACTCTAGGCAATTACATCACAATGTCCTTCTGAAATTGTCAATTTCTTTGTGTTACTGTGGAGAGAAGGAGCCCATCTGATCTAGACTTAGATCACTATTTTAGGAGATTTAAAAATATGTGAAAAATAACACACTTTTCTCTTTTGAATGGTGTTCAAAGATATTAATAATCCTGTTATTACCAAAGACAGTTCTTCAGATGATTCTGCTGCTTGGTTTGGTCCTAACACTTAGCTTGCTAATCCAATGAAAGGATTTTAACCTAGTAATCATAGAGTGAAATAGATAGTGCTTCTTGGTGCACAATAAGGTCAGGTAGAGATAAGAGGGTAATGGGGCAGTCATCAGAGGGTAGGAATTTTGTGAGTTAATGATGTTTTTCTTTATCATGCAGTATAAATACTAATCTGTATGTGTGGGTTTTTTTTATTCTGTGAAATCTGTGTCATCAGTGTGCATATGTCATGTTTTAACTTTTTCCATTTTACCCTGTTGAATCTAACAGTCGAATGTAAAACAGAAACCTTTCACTATCAAGAAAAATGAAGATAATTTTATTTTGTACTGGGTTGTAATGGGAACTGATGTTGAAAACTGAATTAATCATGCTCTGTTGAAGATACCTGACTGAGAAGCTCAGAAGCAACACATTTCTGAATGCCGTAATTAGAGAAGTGGCTCTTACATATTTTATTTTACTCAGGTTGCAGTTTATAGAGTAAGTAGCAAATAATTCATTCTGAGTATGAATATAATACTTATATTTCAGATTACAGAGATGATAACTATAGTACAGACTTTTAATTCACTGAGTCTGTCTACCATTGAAGGGGTAGATATTATGGCAGTAGAATTCAAAAATATCTACCAAAGTGTTCAAAAGAAACAATATGACATTCTTGATCCACGAAAAACAGACTTTGATGTGGATTTTGTGGACTTCCTCACAAAAGTTGAAGGTTTAAAGGTAAGTAATACTGCTACCCATAACTTATTTAGGGAAGAATGTCATCACAACTTATTTAGTATTTCCCCATCTGTTAGTGAGACTTTGGACTTTGAATAGATTACATTGATTTTCTTCCGAAGAGCTTAAATTTGGGGGGTTGGCTTTGGTTTGTTTGTTGTTTGGTTTTGTTTTTTTTCTGTCCAGAGAGCAGCTTTTTCCATTTTTCTCCTCTTTCCAAAGTCAGATGTAAAATATACAGTCCTCACTGAAAATCATCGCCCTGCAGCCAAAATGTCAAAAATTAGAGACCTGACAGAATGATTTATATGGAGGTGGTTTATAAGCCTAGAGACACGTGGTTAGATTTTGGGCATAACAAAGCTACAACTGTTCTCAATATGTTATTTGATTCTTTGCTAAAGTTGTGTAGCATTTTAATACATTACTTGACTAACACTAGCTATTTATTGATTACATTAAGCATAGACCAGTAAAGGCTGCTGGTTCGTGCTTTAAGCAGTCACATTTTCAAATGATACTATGCTAAGGAATTATCAAACATCAAAATACCAATCAAAAATCAAACATCAGTATGACCAGGAAAACTATACTAAGTTTTATATTTTTAGATGCAGATACAGACATTTATGCGTACCTGTTTTGGGAGAATTTTGTCTTCACAACATGCACTTCAGTTACTTCAAAGGTATTGGCAATTATGTTTTAAAATATTTTAAAGTAACTTTGAAGTATTGATTGGCACAGTTTAAATAACACAGCTAATTTTAGAACTAAGGGCCTAATAAGGAATTTTTCGTTATTGGTGTTCTGCACCATGTAATCATAATAAAAGATGTTTTTTTTAGCTTTCTTATAGGAATCAATATATTCTCCTGTTTCTTAATTTCATTGCAGTTTATTTTCTATGTACAAGAGGATGCTAAAGTAAAAACCTAAAAAAACCACATTGGTAACAGCAATAAGAAAACTCACCAGGGCAGAACTTTTCAACTTGCTTAAGTCTGCTCAAAGCAAAAAAAACCCAGACATTCTCAGATCCAGAAGCATTTCCTAAATTTATGTTTTGATTTTATGCAGTGTTCATGTACCCCAAAACAAAACAAATAAATTATTTGTTGTTTAGAAATATTATTTGGTTATTCATTTTTAATACAGGTTTCAAGAGCTGAAATTGACATGCCTTCAAGAAGAAACAGTCCATACAGTTGGTTGTATTCTTCGACATTATATAGCAGAACTTGAATCTACTGAAAAGGTATTTAACTTCTTTGCAATAAATTTTAAACGTTATGCCTATTTCTCTAGCTGACTGTCAGTGCTCAATTTATCATACTGCTATTTTCCTGTTATAGAAAGCAGACATGAGTGTAGGCAAATACAAATACATGCATTTGCAGGCAAACGTGTCATCACAATTTCACTTCGAAACCCCAAATCCTTTCTGTTATTCCTCCATCAATTAAAGTGACAAAAGAGTGGTTATTATGTAATGCTGTGACAAAATAGATAGAAAATGTAGATGAATTGCATATATGTTTATTATAAAGCAATTTTCCATGATTTATGCAGTGTACTGTGACTGTAGCATAAATGAGAATTAACTTTTGGTGACTGTTAATGTCACTTGACTTTAAACCTTTAAAAGGTAATTCTTCTACCCTGACTTTATGTCTGGAATAAACATCTGCATCAGAACTAGACATCCATACTGCCTTTCTACTCAAAAAAGAAACAAGTATTCTAGAGTCAAGTAATCTGATCTGTTTGACATGTTAATCTGAAGGTTTAAATCCCTTGAAATGGCCATTTTTCTTCAATAAGAATAAAGGGAATCTGGAAAACCAGACTGATGCAAATATTTATTTAGAGATGTTTACATTTTTCAGATGAATGATGTGTTTACACAAAGAACCAAACATCTGTAAACTCTGCACTTACTAAAAAGTGATTCTTCCAGTGACTTAAAACTATAGCCTAGCATAACTACTCTGAACCAGACTTTTCCCTATCTAGTGTATGTGACACTTCCTGAACCTCTACTTATTTGCTTAATTTGATGAATGTATTTCCAGCAGCACTGCCTGCTTAAGAAATCAGTAACCCCACTGCTGGCTGCTTTTTTCCAGCCAGGAAAATAGATACGTTTTCATCTAGGTCAGTTCTTAAGTTCACCATGAAGCTACTTATATTTCTTCTGAGCAGAGACTGAAGGGGGATAAAGAGGACATGCTAGTAAGTGAAGAGTTGTGCCTGCTTAAGCAGTGCTGCTCATTGTGTTATCATGGCATGAATTTGTATGCCTAAATTGGAGTGGACACAAATACTCCTTCTGTTGGAAGAATGTCACCAATATACTGGTTAGCTGTAACAATTTGTTAGATATTATTGGATTGCTTTTTATCTCTGCCAAGAAAGTTATTTCTTGTAAAAAGTTGCTCCTGATGCAATACTGGGTCTAAAGTGCTTGAATAATTTGTCAATGCAAATTTGGTATGTTATAATCTTAGGCCAAATTTTTCTTGACTATAATGCAGCCATTTGTCACGTTAAAAGGCAAGATAATTTGGCAGAAGATAAACCCCCTTGCATTCCAGCCAGTCCTCAGATGTTAGAGGGGGTGGGTGCAGCTAGGCTTAGATTCTGAGTGGTGCCCAATTTACCACTATCAGTCCGGTCACATTTGATATATTGAATAATCACGATTCTGGATGCACTAATAGTGCACTGCACCTTCAGTCTAATCGTGCTCATGAACTAACACAGCCACACTGAAGGATTTGGTCACGTTCAATGAGAAAGCGGTTATGATTAGCCACTTAAACAGTTTATTAAAGCAACAGATACAGGTTCTTATGTATTGCTGGTGATAAATACACTATCTGCAAAAGCACGTGCAAATAATAAGTTATACAAACGTGCAATAAAGTTATGAATGACACAGCCCGGCTTTAAAATATAAAAGTGAAAAGTAACTCTGTATGGAGATTACTGATTTTCCCAGGGAAGCACTTAATACAGTTCAAGTCTTACCCAAAGGGGTCCCTACTGGGGAGGAAGAAAGGTCCAGCCCGTCAACCAATCCCAGGAGTCAAGGGTAATTAATCTGCTGATGGAACTTTCCTGGGCACATCCATGATGATGTCTTCCCCCAGTAAATCCCCTTTGTTGGGCCATTTTGTACTATTTTTCACCTTCCAGGTGGAGCTTGAGTGACGCTAGTCATACATACCTTTGTTATTATTGGTGTCAAATTCTCTATTCTCTTGCTTCTCTTTTAAAAGAATATACCACATAGAATTCAAAGAACATGCTCTAAGAGGGGTGATCTCACTCTGGAGGCAGGTAGCATTAGAGATAAAGATGTGGTTTTGTATTAAAATGTATTAAAATTCATTATAATGAAGCAAAGGTTGCACAAAGGACAGCACTTTGTCAAAAGATGACAGACTGTTGGCTCAGTGTAGCAGTTATGCAGCTTATCAGTTTCTAGTACCACCAAGTTCCCCTCTCTGCTGATGTTAGGACAGAGCGTGGCTGCAGAATCTCCACTCTGCTCCATCCTCCATCAGTGTTGCCATGGGAACCACTGTGGAGTGCAGGCACATGAGGTGTAGGTGCATCTTCCCCTGAAAGTCCATTTTTCCTTTATGTGTGAACAATGCCACATTTTTAATATATGTTTAATTTCTAATTGTTCCACACCATTTAGTAAGTAGGGCCTCTTTTTTTCCCTCAGCATGGGCACAGATAAAAGCATGGGATGTGTACCCAGGAGTCTCTATGTGTATGTTGATGAGAAGTTAGTAAAAAAGAGCATATCATAGAATAGTAGAAAATCCTGAGTTGGAAGGAACCCCCAAGAATCATCAAGTCCATCTCCTGAAATGTTAGCTTGTAGTCAAATGTATGTGGTTGAAGAACAATGTTGACATTTCTATTCAGGTAAAACTTCTCAGTTAACAGTATAGCTTAGGCCATTCCTGAGGGCAGTTGCCGAGGAAAGGAGGGAAAGCCACAACACTTCCTTAAACAGCCTGATTTCACAGCCCATGGCTCCAAAGATACACAGGTGCACCTGTATGGCTTGTCCTTGAATACTGGCTGCTCAGCTTCTAGGCTTGCAGTGGCTTTTGGTGTACTCAGGGCTCTGTTGTAAGCCCATCTAAGAAATGGTATAAGATAATGAAGACAGGAGACATACCAACAGTGGTATCAATGTGTTTATCTCAGAAGCTTAGCAAAAGGGGGAAACAATACATTTTTCTCACAGTGATCTGTTGTGTGACTCTACACAGATTTGATCTGTTTGAGAAGAGGAAGAAACTCTGGTATCAGAGGAAAAAAAGTTTAACATTTCAACAGATTTATTTATTTACTTTTTTACTCCATATGTTTAATGACGATGTTCTTATCGTAGTGTTACCAAATTCAGGAAAATGACCCTCCTCTTGGTCGAAACATGCCACCTGTTGCAGGAAGGATACTGTGGGTGAGACAGCTTTTCAGAAGGATAAACGAACCAATCAATTATTTCCATGTAAGTTGATGTGAGGAAAAATTAGGTGTTTTGTGTAACAGTGAACCGTCTTACTTCGGCAGAGTGACCATGATGTTTGTGGCTATGGTGACAGTTCTCATATGCTAGTCACCTGTTTATTTGTATGTGAATATCTAGTTAAAAGAACATGCTCTGCAGAAACAGCTGTTGTAGATCCAGGATGTAGTGTTAGAATACAATAAATTATTTCAGTTGGAAGGGACATACAATGACCACCTAGTCCAACTGCTTGAGCAGTTCTGGGCTGACCAAAAGTTAAAGGATGTTGCTAAGGGCATTGTCCAAATACCTCTTAAACACTGACAAGCTTGGGGCATTGACCACCTCTTGAGGAAGCCTGTTCCAGTGTTTGATCATCATCTTAGTAATGTTAAGCTTCCTAATGTCAAACACTTTGCATAACTCCAGGTAGATGATGTCAGCTGCTTTGCCCCTGTCCATCAGTTCTGTCACCCTATCATAGAAGGCCACCAAATTGGTTAGGCAGGATTTCCCCTTAGTAAAGCCATGCTGGCTGTTACCAACCGCCTTGTTGTTTTTCATGTGCCTTAAAATACCTTCCAGGAGAATCTGCTCCAAGATTTTGCCAGGCACAGAGGTGAGACTGACTGGTGTGTAGTTCCCTGGGTCATCCATTTTCCCCTTCTTGAAAATGGGGGTTATATTTCCCTTTTTCCAGTGGTCCAGAACTTCACCTGACTTCCATGATTTTTCAAATATGATGGACAGTGGCTTAGCAACTTCATTCGCCAGCTCCTTCAGGACGTGTAGATGGATTTCATCAGGTTCCATGGACTTGTGCACATTCTGGTTCTTAAGATGGTCTCAAGTCTGATCCTCTCCTACAGTGGGCCTAAGGTCTTCATTCTCCCAGTCCCTGCATCTGCCTTCCAATACTTGGGTGGTGTGGTCAGAGCATTTGCCAGTAAAGACTGAGGCAAAGAAGTCATTCAGAACCTCAGCCTTCTCCAAATCCAGGGTAGCCAGTTATCCTGTTAGGTTCCAGAGAGAGCCCACATTAACCCTTGTCTGTCTTCTATTTGCAGCATGCCTATAGAAGCCCTTCCTATTATCTTTTGCATCCCTTGTCAGACTCAATTCTAACTGAGCCTTAGCTTTCCTGACTAAGTACAGTCAATAGCTAAATTGAGAAAGCCCCAAATAATTTTCTTCTGACATGATTTTAATTTGAATATACTGTATTTTCATAGAAAAATTCAAATATCTTGGCAAGTCCAGAAGGTAAAGCAGTTGTTCAGTTATACAACAAAATTGCCTATCTGTTGGTGGAATTCGAGGTAGTCTATCATGATGCATGGAAGAAGGAAATATCACAATTACAGTATCGTAAGTGATTAAATTTGTACTAGGCCTTTTTTTTTCACTGTTATTAAATGCTACCTTTACACAAATCAGATAATTTTTTTAAGCCTCATTTACCCTTAAAATGTGCAAATTAATCATGATCCAATAAGCAGACCTAATGATACAAATTTCTGTTCCTTCCTGACCTTGAACATTGGGTTTGATACAGAGGATTGCAGACGTGGTACACTGACAGATGTCTAGAAACAGTCGTGAAATAAATTTAAGGCACACAGTTGTTCTTTTTGTTGCTGTTGTTGTTCTTTTTTTTTTCTTTTTTTCAGATTGTTTCTGTATAGAATTTAATAATTTTCCTGTTTTCTTTCCACTATAATTTATACAGCTAAATTATCCCAATGCCTACAAAAAATGTTTGATAAACAAACTTTAACACCTTAAGAGTAAACAAGGGCAGAAGTTTAAAAAAAAAACATGTAGACTGTAGACACTCTGTAGGCTTCAAAACTAGGAGTAGATCTCTTAAGAATAGGATGATATCATACAGTCAACACAAATTTTTGTGTTGTTGCTTGTGTGTTTATTTTGAATTTTTGCAATATCCCTATTTAAGCGTTCATTCTCTGGGTTAACCAATTCCTGTAAGATACTGAGTATCTCATGGAAGTGTTGTGCTCCCAGATCCTTAGAAAGCGAATTAGAAAATTTTGAAATTCAAGCTAAGAAAAAATATGCCACAAATAAGACCGGATATGATGCTTGTTTAGCTTATTAAAAGAAATGTTATATGAAAGTAATGCTAAAGTGATATGGTGGAAGTTAGCTGTGTATTTTCTTTAACTGAAAACAATGTGAAGCTATTTCACAAGTAACCATACATATTTAATCACTGTATAGTAATATGAGAAATTTGTGCTCCTTTATATAACAGAAACAATTGTTTGTCTTAAAAACTGATATAAAAATGTCTTTACAGCCTTACAAGCCACAATATTTCTGCATCATCCTAGAACAGGGAAGTTCCTGGTTAATTTTGATCCCAAAATTCCAGAGATTATCCGAGAGACCAAATGTATGATGAAGTTGGGTCTTCAAGTACCAGAGCAAGCAATAAAGATAGTAAAAATAGAAAATAAACTGATGTCAAACAAGTTGCGTTTAGAGGTAAATTGAAAAATTATGGCTGCTGTTTAAAAAAAAAATATCTTATTAACCTTAGAAATTTTTTTATGGTTAAATAAAGATTAAAGCTGGGTAAGAGGTAGTTTAAGCTGTATTTGTGGAATCCACAAGGTGGAAGTAGAGGCTCTCATTTGAAGAACCTCTGCTAATTGCTGTGTGGGCTAGTGTATACTTCAATATAACCTTATATATTTCTTATACCACATGGTATGTTAAATACATTTTGGTGATGAAATAATTAAAGCTATCCAAAAAGTGTTCAGTCTCTGAAAATCAGTAAAACACATTTTTAGAGAATTTTTAAGAAGCAAAGATTGGAATCTTTCTGGATTGGAAGATATGGTGAGCCACAAAAACATCAAGAATTTTGCAGGTTACCTGCCAGAGAAGTCAGATTTCTGATTATCATTGTAGTATTTGCTATTGTTGTAGTATTTTGAAAATCTTATATTTTGGGGGTGAGATGTACCAGACAAGATTTTGTGTGTGTGTGTGTCTGTGTGCAAAGCATATGACTAGGAGATATTTTAAAACTGAGTCTATATGTGATTTTAATTATCTAAGGCGTATGATAATCAGCTTCAAGAGAGTATTGCAAGTTATGGTCACTAAAGCTCAAGCCGTTTTTAGCTCTCAAGGAGGTTCATGCTTCATTTAGCTTTGTGTATAAGTCATGTGATGTGCAAAGGCTGCTTTCATTCTTCCGTGTGTAGCATCATACAGATCTATCACATTCCAGAAATTATGTACGTAGGTATGTAATGCCTATGTAAAATTCTACGTTTGTTTTCAAATGTAGTCTTGTACTTTCTGTTTTTTTTTGTGATGATTTAATTGTGTAAGAGGTAGTTTGTTTCAATAAAGAAAACACTTAAAATATTCTTGATACTATCCTTTCAAATAATTAACAGGGTCTTCTCCGATGTTATGAAGATTTGTGTCAAAAAACACCAATGAGTTTTGTAAATCTAATGGCCCCAAAAATGAATAAGGTTGGTATTGCTAAATGCGCTTCAGTATACTTCAGAAGTTAGAATAATTTGCCAATAGTTTAAAAATATTTAGATGCGTCTTCAAATTGGGAACTTAACGAATTTTACTAAAACCTTTAAAACCAAAAATCTGCTCTTTGCATCTCTCATACAGTGCTTAAATGATGTGTGCTACAGTAGAATAATCTTAGTGCTTATGAGATGTAAACCCAGTAGAATATAGAAAATTATTTTGTGCGTTTATTTATCTATGCAGTTCTCTGGCTTTGACATGGAAGTAAATTATCACTTATTTCAGTTTTAGAGGTTTTCATGGCAAGTTATATTTTTCATTTAGCTGAAATGCTGAATGTCATGATCCTTGTCTTTGCTCGGAGAGAATTACTAGCCTTGTGAATTAAGTCAGTCTTTTCAGCGATGTAGAAAGGCTATATACTACACTAAAGGTACAGTTTTATCGGAGATGCAGATTGTTTATCCTACAGGCCATTTTGTTTTGCCAGACACTTGCAGGTGTATAAATGTGATTGTTCTACATAATACTTCCCCTTTTGGTTGTAAGTGATAATTTTAAAAGGTTGCAGAGTTTGTAGAACTACGTAGTTGGCATATGCTGAAGTGTGAGAAACAAAAAACTTGTCCTGATTGTCTTAAGAATTTAATAAAAGAAAATGGTAGTCTTCACTTTAGTGATACTACTATAAATATGATTATATTATAGAGGGAATAGTGCACTTCTGTATTTTAGAGGAAACAACTGGCAAAAGAGAAGGATGAGTATTGTACAAACAACAGAAGATGAAAATGTTTTTTGAAGAAGGGAGAGAAGTCTTTGATGTATAGGAGGAAAAGAGGAAAGCAGAAATCCAAACATGGAATGAGCAAATCTTATCTGTGGCTACATTGGTGCCAGAATTTGACAGAAACTCATGTAGAGCCTTAAACTGCTTCTAAATTAGCTGGTTTGGTTATCAGTAACAGTACCATCCCAGCACTGTGAGGTTAAATATATTCCCTGAAAACATATACATCAAGGTGATAGTAATGGCTGTAGTTGCAAATAGCTGTGTATCTGTATAAACTGAGTTCATTGTTTTAGTTATGATATAGACATAGCAAATGAAGGATTAGGATGAAGAGAGTACATGAGGTCCAGGCAGTGACTTGGTAAATGTTAGATGAAAGAACTGATATGATAGGTGGCTATTTAAAATTAGATATGAGAGGGATCAGTTCAGAGTTTCTCAGCAATTCAGCAAAATTTAAGTTCTGTCACTTCAAGGATGGGGATGACAAAATTAAAAATTATGGTGACTGTATATTGGAAATCAGTGAGATTAGGCAAAAAGATCATGTGAGCTCTGTGAGAGAGTCTGGAAAGGCCCTAGTATAAGACTTCCTTTTCCTCAGTTCCATTTCCTTTGAACATGCAGGATCTGCAGTGAAGGAAGGTCTTTGGTGTAAATCATACAGTGACAGGGAAATGATTTCAGCTACATGCTGAAAATCCTCAAATCCAGAAGAAAGACCATGGAGAACCAAGAGTTCAATAAAGGAAACAGTAGGGAAGAGAGTATTTTTAAAAATAGCATAGAGGTTAACAAAAATTACAGAGGATAGGTGTGATTCAAAAAGGGATGAATGAAAAATGTCATTAGCTAGGTACATGAGGTTGAAAAACAAGTAATGATGCTGTTGAGAGTGACTGAGGTATATGTTAAAAGAGAAATTGTAAGATCAGTAGTGGACTTGATTTAGATTTTGGGAAGCAGTGGAAACCACTAAAAGACACTATCCAGCAGAAAAGGAAGGGGAAGATCTTTGCAGCGTATGTGCACTTGACAATTGTAGACAGAGGCTGTAGTATGCACTACCTCCCTTTTATTGCATAAATTTGTTTGATGTTTCCCTTGAAAACTTGTGACCTTCCTTGCAAAACTTAAACACAGCTCTTCCTTTCATCAATGATGTTAATGATTACAATAATTACCGAATTTGCTTTAAATTGTCTATTTATTATTTTTTTTTAATTCTATAAAATTATATTTTTATGTTTAGATGGAAACTGTGTTGAGGCAAGGACTTACCATGTTGACTTGGTCGTCTGTGACACTGGAAAGTTTCTTTCAAGAAGCTGATCAGGTTTTGTGTATGTTTGAAGAGTTTTTGAAAAAGGTATACACTTAATCACTATATAAATGAAATTAGAGTTTAGAGAAATTATTTCCACTGTGTTGCTCTTCATATTGGAAATAAATCTGTACTTATTTTTATATCAATTGAAATACATAGAAATTTTGTTTGCTTTTTAAAGTATGCTCTTATTTTGAAGAATGGTGTACTCAATGATTGTCCCATTATTATCCTTAAATGTTTTACCTTTGCTTCTGTTCTTGCAGCAGAATGTATTTCCATTTGTCCTCAGATTCTGTCACTGCCACTCTGATTTTCAGTTGATCTCTGCTTCTCTTTGAGTGCTTGTTCATTAGCACAATTTCACACAAGATGCCTCCATGTAAATACTGTCCAGTGGAGAACTTTTTAGCATTAACTGTATTCATAGCCAGCATACTGTGAAACTGTTTCCTCTTCATGCAGCTGATAAAATAATCAATGGGAGTATACTTTTCCCTCTGCATGTTCACTGGGTCTGTACTTTTTTACTGTCTTGGTGTTTGCCACATAGTTTCTGAATTCTTTTCATATCATTAACATGATTAAGGACCTGTATTAGTTCTTTTTCTTTTGAAGGCTGTACCTTGATAGTACATTCTTAAAGCTTGACAGTTGAACTGTATGGCTATGATCTCTCCAATGACTATTTTAAGTTGTGACTCCTGTTCTAGGAGATTTTTAGCCACTGGTGGATATATCCACTTAGTTTTCTGTATGTCACATAATTGTAATTATGATCAAGTGCTCTGTTTACCCCCAAAAAAACAGATTGGCTATGGAAGAAATTAACAGTTCTCTGAGCCTAAGTTAGCTGAAATAACAATGTCTTTTGTAGGTAAACTTAATTTTCCTTAAATATGTAGGTTGTATTCATTTCTGACTTTCTTACCCCTTCAATATCAATGCAAAAAAGATGTAAATTTAGAATCATAGAATCATAGAATAGAATAGTTAGGGTTGGAAAGGACCTTAAGATCATCTAGTTCCAACCCTGCTGCTGCCATGGGCAGGCACACCTCACACTAAACCATCTCACGCAAGGCTCTGTCCAACCTGACCTTGAACACCGCCAGGGATGGAGCATTCACAGCTTCCCTGGGCAACCCATTCCAGTACCTCACGACCCTTGCAATAAGGGGCTTTCTCCTTATATCCAATCTAAACTTTCTCTATTTAAGTTTGAACCTGTTACCCCTTGTCCTGTCACTACAGTCTCTAATGAAGAGTCAGTCCCTCCCCAGTATCCTTATAGGCCCCCTTCAGATACTGGAAGGCTGCTATGAGGTCTCCATGCAGCCTTCTCTTCTTCAGGCTGAACAGCCCCAACTTTCTCAGCCTATCTTCATACAGGAGGTGCTGCAGTCCCCTGATCATCCTTGTGGCCCTTCTCTGGACTTACTCCAACAGTTCCAAGTCCTTTCTGTGTTGAGGACACCAGAACTGTGTACACAATGCTCCAGGTGAGGTCTCACAAGAGCAGAGTAGAGGGGCAGGATCACCTCCTTCGACCTGCTGGTCATGCTCCTTTTGATGCAGCCCAAGAATATGGTTGCAAGCAGACACTGCTGGCTCATGTTCATTTTCTTATCGACCAGCACCCCGAAGTCCTTCTGCACAGGGCTGCCCTGAATCTCTTCCCCGCCCAACCTGCAGGAGTGCCCAGAATTGCCCCGACCCAGGTGTAGGACCTTGCATTTGGCATGGTTGAACTTCACAAGGTTGGCATCAGCCCACCTCACAAGCATGTCAAGGTCCCTCTGGATGGCATTCCTTCCCTCCAGGGTATCAGCTGAATCACACAGCTTGGTGTCATCGGCAAACTTGCTGAGGGCGCACTCAATCCCACTGTCCATGTCAGCGACAGATGTTGAACAAAACCGGTCCCAACACCGATCCCTGAGGGACACCACTCGTTACTGGTCTCCAGCTGCACATTGAGCCATTGACCACAACTCTTTGTGTGCGGCCATCCAGCCAGTTCTTTATCCACCGAGTGGTCCATCCATCAAATTGATGTCTCTCCAATTTAGAGACAAGGATGCTGTGTGAGACAGTGTCTTAGTAATGTTAGGCTTCCTAATGTCAAACACTTTACATAACTCCAGGTAGATGATGTCAGCTGCTTTGCCCCTGTCCATCAGTTCTGTCACCCTATCATAGAAGGCCACCAAATTGGTCAGGCAGGATTTCCCCTTAGTAAAGCCATGCTGGCTGTTACCAACCGCCTTGTTGTTTTTCATGTGCCTTAAAATACCTTCCAGGAGAATCTGCTCCAAGATTTTGCCAGGCACAGAGGTGAGACTGACTGGTCTGTAATTCCCTGGGTCATTCATTTTCCCCTTCTTGAAAATGGGGGTTATATTTCCCTTTTTCCAGTGGTCCAGAACTTCACCTGACTTCCATGATTTTTCAAATATGATGGACAGTGGCTTAGCAACTTCATTTGCCAGCTCCTTCAGGACCCACGGATGGATTTCATCAGGTCCCATGGACTTGTGCACATTCTGGTTCTTAAGATGGTCTCAAGTCTGATCCTCTCCTACAGTGGGCCTAAGGTCTTCATTCTCCCAGTCCCTGCATCTGCCTTCCAATACTTGGGTGGTGTGGTCAGAGCATTTGCCAGTAAAGACTGAGGCAAAGAAGTCATTCAGAACCTCAGCCTTCTCCAAATCCAGGGTAGCCAGTTATCCCTGATTAGACCTTCAATTACTGTGAGTGGGATTTTGTAAATAACTACTGAAAAGGTGATGTAAACCAGAAACATGAGTGATATTGTACGAAACAAGATGGCTTATCTCAGATGCAGAATATTTCAGGTAAAAAATTAAAAATTGTACAGAAGTCAGTTTTGTTTGGATTTTGCTATGATAAAGCTACTTCTCTGTATTTGACTGAATACTAATAACGCTGTAACTTAGAATTTAAACCAGTGAAAAGCTATGTTGACTAGAAGAAGGACTGAAGACTAACCTATCAAGCAAGTTACAGCAGACTTCCCCTTGCCTTGCAGCTCATGGCCAGTAAGACCATGAACAAGAATCTTAACATATTAACTTGTTTTGTTACTCTTTTATTTAATCTAGCAGCAGTGTATTGTGCATAATTGGATTGATTGGGGGTCTGACTTACTGACTGTCTTCCTAAAACTGCTGTTAAAACAAGGATACTTCAGGAGCCTAGTATCATGGATAGTATCATGGAGCGAGAGATCCTTTCTGTTCCATCAATTCCTAAACTTGCAGGAAAGAAGAGAAATAAGTTTAAAGAAGCTGCTTCTAGTCTTGGGACCAGTTTCCAGTGGCATTCTTGGAAAAAGGAGATAATTCTTTCTATTACCACTCATTCAATCGCCAAGGCTCATCATCTCAAAAGTTATCAAGAAAAACTCATTCAAAAATTATTAGATCATTGCTGTTATGGTGCAGAAGTAGTCTTGGCTTATACTGTCTGTGAATTAATTTCATTTGTGCAGTGAATTAAAAACGTGTTGATGATAACTAGAAATCTGTGAAGAAATAGGTGAAAACATGAAATTACTCTAAAGATTTCACTTTCTCAAGGATTCTAATGTCTTGGTTTGCCAACATGGAACCGGTGCAGACACTTAAGAGCTGCAAGATCTTTTTTTTTTTTTTAAGGACTGCCTGAAATGAAATTGGGCATACTACTAATCTTTTTAGATGTTGTTGTACTATGTGAGATTTAAATACCTACACTCTCAGCAACTGAGTTCTTGTTTTCTGTGGCAATAGTAACTGAATGGTTTCCAGACTTACATCTGGTCTTTCATTGTTCATAGTCCACAATGGAACATGTTAACAAAGACAAAATTTTTTGTAAGGTACTTGTATCCCTAAATTCCCTCTGTAGATAATAGAGAAAGAAATAATTCACAATAAAAACAGACTGAATTTAGCCTTTAAAATATTCACCAAGTTACCGTAACTTGTGAGGCATTGCTGTGCTTCTTTGTTTCTTTGCTTCTCTCATCTTGCAATTTTCTGTGTTGGTGCTTTTACTCCTGTTTTGTGTTTGGTTTTTTTTTAATGCTATGATTCACGTTCTTAGAGGAATTTCCACTATGTAATGTTCTTGTGTTTTCACTGGGTAGAGAGATACATTTTTTATTTTTCTGGAAAATATTGCATACCTGTTAGAACTATATAAAATATAATGCATTATGCTTTAAAGATAAATGTATGGTATTAATATGATTTTCTCTTTTTAGGTTACTGATTTAAGTGAAGTGCAGATTTTTTCAATATTAAGAGAGATATCAAATACTCTTCTAATTGTATTACCAGTAGAGGATCCTATTAAAGTAGAGGATATGTTGACTTCCAATGAAGTATGTGCCACTTTACACCTTTGGATTTGAATTCTTGAGCATATTAGAAACAATGCCTTAGTAAGTTAATATAAAACTAGGAAAGAATTTTTCCAACTGTGGAAATACATTTTTAATTTTTTTATAGTTAAAATATTTTGGTTGCAATGTTTTGTTTGAAGATAGATTGGTTCTTGAGTATTTGCGGTACTTGAGGTGTAGTATTTCACACATAATTTTTATGTATTTGACTGCTTCACATTTAGATGAGATGTGTTTTGTATGAAGATACTCAAGACATATGCAGCCTTTTTTTCTTCTGTTTTTTCCAAACTGTTTTTTTTACAGGATAAGGCAAAAAAATACTTTCAAACAAGTATATTTGAGAATGTAAGGGTTTTCTTGATTCCAAATGAGACTAAAATAAGTATTTAGTTAGCAAATTAGTGAAAGTAAATAAAATTGTTAAGGACAGTTGAAGGAGTAGTTGGGTAAATTCAGATTCAGACTGTGACCTCCCTTCAATAATCAGGATTTTCTTCTGGCCCTTAAAATGCAGTTGCGTTTCAAAAATGAAAATTTGAAATTAAAAGTGTTAAAAGTATAGTGATAACAGAAGATATTTATATTTTTTATTAAAGATTTTTGGTTTGGTTTCTCAGTTTTCTTTTTAAAATGTTGCTGTTTCACTGAAACAGTCTCATTCTGAAGAATGCGATGTTCAGGGAAATGTTTTGTCTTTCCATGAAGAGAGAAACAGTAATAAGATAATCAGTGATGCCAAGATAATTCATTGATATTTTTCTTTAACAGGCTTATACTAAAGATTGTGCTGAGTTATTAAACCACAAAAGCATGCACGTTGAAGATGCTGTCCAAGAACTAATATCTGTATTTAAACAGAATTATGAAATTGAATATCCTAAGAAAAACTCAGAAAGCCCCATTTTACCAGGTAGGTAATGTTGATTATTTAAATAAAAATCTGTTCCTCGTTGTGTGATTTTAGCTAGTATGTATCAAAATTTAATTGTTTTAGCTGACTTTCTTCAGACTTCTCTCTCCCACTGCGGTCTGATCTGTGTCACAGTTCTGCCTTCAATTACCTCTGTTAAACTAAACCACTAGCCTATGAAATACAGAGGTAATTCGGTGTTTCAGTATTGGGGTTTCTAGAATTAAACTCTGTCCTTTTGTTTAGATTACCAAGGTATTTGCTCTAGAGGAAGAACATTATGGTTCCATTTCTCTTAGTCACTCGTATGATACCGTACCTCCCCCCAGTGAATCCAGTGTTTCTCTTTTCTCAGCTCTATGGGGTATTTAATACTGTCTCTCTTTCTGTGACTTTTCTGTCACAGTAGAATTGTATCTCAAATACCAGTGCTTAACTAGCTGGTCAGTTTAAATTAATACAGTTATTTGACTATCAACTGGTAGTGCATGAGGCTCACAGGTCATCAATATGGCTGGTTCCCACTGCTCTGGGATGTGTTACAAAGATTTTAGGAGGTGCTATACCATTATAGGTAAAACAGGTTTTAGCTGAAGAAAATGTTTTTAAGAAAAATGCATTTTGAGGCTTATTCAGTAATGGAGCTCCTTTTCTTACACAGGATTTTTCCCTTCTGGGTTCAGTTTTCTCTAGATACAGGGGCATAATTAGGTTCAATGCTCCAGGTACTTCAATACCATGCAACCAGAAAAACCTGATGAAAATATACTTTTTTGTATTTTTTTAAAATGTTTATCTTGATATCACAAACACACTCCCTCCCCCCCCCCCCCATTTTGAGCTGATATATCCATGTCTGCCTAGCTATCTTTAATAACATATCTGTAGTGCATGGTATCTCTTAGGCTGAGGCTTATAGGCTGGGGTGTTAATCGGATTCCTGGTGTAAAAAAAAAAGGTGTGAGATAAAACTAATTAGCTGATCCAGGTACTCCTAAAATAAAAATCAGTATTGTTTTGTTTGTAAAGAGAGGGAACAGCATGGTTCAAAGCAGAACACTATGTTCAGTTAACAAGGTGGTTTTTATTTTCTGTTTTTTTTTAAATGTACAGTAAAAAAAAAGCATATAATGTTTGGAGATAATGAAAATGAGAGCAAAAAGAGAACTTCTGCACCTTCTCATGGTAAAGAAGATGAGTTTAAAAAGGTATTTTATGATCAGAAAGTATTTTTTTTCTGACCAGTCATATTAGTAAATAGTATCTTGAGTTTTGGTAGATAGAAGTCTGTTACAGAAAGACATCACATAAAGAATATCAAATGTAATGTAAAAATGATGAAATAGTTTCCCTACAAAGTGAGTTTAAAACAGATTGTAGCTTTCAAAAGTATATTCCATGTTATTCCGGTTATCACCTTTACTAAACAAATTAGTGATATCTTAAGTGGTAAGTGTAAAAGTTTGGAGAGAATATTGTGCCTAAGCCATAACACAGGCTTTCCTTCTTGGGTGGGTGGAAACATTCATCCGTTATGTCTTCTTCCAACTTCACCACCTTTGTACTTTTTCCTTAAAGTATACAATCTCTCTGTGTTCAGCAGAGAAGTGGAAGTAGAGAACAAACTCACAAACTTGCAAGCGCCAATGCAGTAATGTTACAAGATTTCATTCTGTTGTTTTGTGGTAGTGATTATTGCATGTTGCTGTATTTTTCTTCTTCTTCATCCAGTACAGTGAGATTTACTATATTTGTCTCTTATTTGAAAAAAAGTACATATATAACAATATTTTTGCATTAATTCATGGTGATTTTACAGAGAGCTTTTCTGAGGGAGTATGAAACTTCAGCCAAATCTCAGTATTCTGTCTCTGAATAAGGCAAATTGAGTTTCTTCAGATACAATATTATCTTATTCATGCAGCTTTTATTTATTTACTTACATACAAGCTATTTTCCCCTTTTATTTTTCATGTAGCTTGCAGTATAAATTCCTTCAGACAAAACTAATATGTTTGACTTAAAACCTTTTGAAATATTATTCAGGTTTCTGTCTGAATACAATATGGGATAATGTGCATTTTATTTATTACAGAAATCTAAAGAGTTGGTTACCTATTTCAGTTACCAGCTGCTAGACAGCCTCCAGAAAGCCACCCAACTGTCTTTGGATAGTCTTAAAAAAAGAATATTTGTTTCAAAGTAAGTTGCAAATTAAAGGTTCCTTCAATAGTATTACTAGAACAAAGTTATTTCTGTATTATTATAATAATTTAAATATACATTCTCACATGTAATAATAGATGCACATGTATTATTAGTCAGACGGTCCCAGACCTCTTGGTCTTGGACTTTTTAGCTCAAGCAAAACATGGAGAGCATTCACTTTAGGTTGCAGTGATGCTTTGGGCAGCATTTTTATGCTTCAGTTCTTTAGGTTGCTAATTATAGTCTATGCACTTGGTTTTGTGCAGAAAATGAAGTTTATTTCTGGTATTGCTTCCCTTCTACCTACACCCTTTTTTATTCCCATAAGTTTTTCCTTGGGATTGCTTTCAAAATGCTGTTAGTACAGTTAGTCCAACACAAATGACTAGAGCTTAAATGGTCATTCTAGATAATATATTATAGACTGCCTATATGTTCATGTCATTTCAGATTATTTCAGCAAGCATGGCTGTGCACTCAAAATTGTTTCCCATGGATTAAAGATCATCTATGCACTCTTTATCAATTCTATATGATAATGTCAAGATCCATACAGTTTTATAATTATCCCATACCCAGTATAATTTTTATAGATTCTTCCCTGCTCAAACAGGCATATACTTCAGAGGCAGAATTGCTTCAGTATAATATATTGTATATTTTAAAGTCTACTTAGAATTCTAGTAAGAGAATTAATTTTAAGCAGGTGAACTTAATGGTGGCTTTTCATTAATGTATGTTGAAGACAGTTATTTTTCTGACGACATCTTTCATAGAAAATATATTGAAATCCCAATCTTATTTAAGTCAACAGGAATTTATATAGGTGTGTCCTTTACATTTGTCTATGGTATCATATTGTTGAATTCTCTCTTATTTGGTCACTATGTCATGTCATGGCATTCAGAAATCATAATTTGCACTTTAGTTTCTAGTTTTGAGTGGGTTCAGATCATGTGTTTATAATTTTTCACTAGCTTATCATGTATGAAAGTGGTTTTGTTTTTTTTTTTCTGTTCTGTTGAACGTTTATCTCAAATGTAATGAAGCAACTTTTACTCTTGATAGGTTGTTACATGAAATGGTCAGTAAAACCTTCTTATGTCCTAATCAAAGCACTGGTAGAGTTCCATCATTTAGGCATTAAATTCTGTTAATTAAAGCATCAGAATCCAGAATCAGGAAATGTTCTGGTTAAAAAAAAACAACCTGAAAGTAATGGCTGGATCCAAGGTAACCTCTGTCTGAATGACGGAGCTCTGGGTATTATTATTACCCTTTAAACAAGAAGCTTCTGTAAGTTTTGTCATGTAGTTCATAACTTAGAATGAAAACTTTATGATGTTCTGCCCAGAAAAGGTAGCTCAAAATTGTATTTCCAAGATAATTTGAAGGGATTTCTTGGTGAAGTATTTATGACGTTTCAAAATTATTTTCAGCAAAACTACATTTGGGAGACCAAAGCTTTCTGCCCATTCAAGTAAATCTCAAGAGGTGGCTTCTCTTCTAAAAGTGGAACTACACCTTGCTGTTCCCAATATGGTAAGTTATGTGTCATATAGGTAAGGTAAAATACACTGTCTTATAGTTATCTATGTATTAGCTTAAGATCTGGATGTGGGCACACATCTACTGAACTGGCATCCAATCCAACGTAGAACACTTGCTCAGGCCTTTGAGTGTGCTGAGAGCTCTGATGAAATGTGCTCACAGTCCGTATGTTCCTGATTTCTGTCTTAGTGGTACTTGCAGAACCTGGCCTTTTATTCTTCTGTGTGTTTCAGCAGTTATATTGCAATCTGTCCATCAGTATTCTTTGGAGAATTATTGCAGTTCTCCTTCATGTGTAGCATTTCTGAAATATATTCTTCATGTTTATTTTCATTTTAACTGTTTTGTTCGTTGCATGATTTAAATACTTAATTGAAATAAAAAAATTAACATTATCTTTGCTCAGATTAGTTTTGGTCATCTCAATAGGAAGTAAGATCACAGTATCACAGTATCACAGTATGCTAGAGATTGGAAGGGACCTTGAAAGACCACCTAGTCCAATCCCCCTGCCGGAGCAGGAACACCTAGATAATGTTACACAGGAATGTGTCCAGGCGAGTTTTGAATGTCTCCAGGGAAGGAGACTCCACAACCTCCCTGGGCAGCCTGTTCCAGTGTTCTGTCACCCTCACTGAGAGGAAGTTTCTTCTCAAGTTTAAGTGGAACCTCTTGTGTTCCAGTTTGTACCCATTACCCCTTGTGCTATCATTGTTTGCCACTGAGTAGAGCCTGGCTCCATCCTCGTGACACTCCCCCTTTATATATTTATATACACTAATAAGGTCACCCCTCAGTCTCCTCTTCTCCAAACTATAGAGACCCATCTCCCTCAGTCTTTCCTCATAAGGGAGATGCTCCACTCCCTTAATCATCTTCGTTGCCCTGCGCTGGACTCTCTCCAGCAGCTCCCTGTCCTTCTTGAACTGAGGGGCCCAGAACTGGACACAATATTCCAGATGGGGTCTCACCAGGGCAGAGTAGAGGGGAAGGAGGACCTCTCTCGACCTACTAACCACACCCCTTCTAATACACCCCAGGATGCCATTGGCCTTCTTGGCCACAAGGGCACAGTGTTGGCTCATGGTCATCCTGTTGTCCACTAGGACCCCCAGGTCCCTCTCCCCTACACTGCTCTCTAACAGGTCGTTCCCCAACCTATACTGGAACCTGGGGTTGTTCCTGCCCAGATGCAGGACTCTACACTTTCCCTTGTTATATTTCATCAAGTTATTCCCTGCCCAACTCTCCAGCTTGTCCAGGTCTCACTGGATGGCAGCACAGCCTTCTGGCGTGTCAGCCACTCCTCCCAGCTTAGTGTCATCAGCAAACTTGCTGATCGTACACTTAATTCCCTCATCTAAATCATTGATGAATATATTAAATAATACCGGTCCCAGTACTGACCCTTGAGGCACTCCACTAGTTACAGGCCTCCAACTAGACTCAGCCCCATAGACTACAACTCTCTGTCTTCTCTTCTTCAGCCAGTTCGCAGTCCACCTCACTACCTGATCATCCAGACCACACTTCCTCAATTTAGCTGCGAGGATGCTGTGGGAGACTGTGTCAAATGCTTTGCTGAAGTCAAGGTAGACCACATCCACCGCTCTGCTATCATCCATCCACCATGTTATTTCCTCATAAAAGGCTAAGAGATTGGTCAAACATGATTTCCCCCTGGTGAAGCCATGTTGACTGCCCCTCATAACCCTCTTATCTTTGATATGCCTTAAGATGGCACCAAGGATAAGGTGTTCCATCACTTTCCCAGGGATGGAGGTGAGGCTGACCGGTCTATAGTTACCTGGGTCCTCCTTCTTGCCCTTTTTGAAGACTGGAGTGACATTTGCTTTCCTCCAGTCCTCAGGCACCTCTCCCGTTTCCCAAGACTTGGTAAAGATGATGGAGAGTGGTCTAGCAATGACTTCCGCCAGTTCCCTCAGCACCCGCGGGTGCATCCCATCTGGACCCATGGATTTATGGATGTCCAGATTGCTCAGCTGGTCTCAAACCCATTCCTCATTGACTAAGGCAAACCGCTCCGTCGACCTGACTTCATCTAAGGTCTCAGGGGTACCGGGCTCTTCAGGACTGCCTGCAGCAGAGTAGACAGAGACAAAGAAGGCATTCAGTAACTCTGCCATCTCTGTATCTTCTGTCACCAGGGCACCCATCCCGTTCATCAGTGGGCCTACATTGCCTCTGGTGTTAGTTTTAGCTGCCATGTATTTGAAAAAGCTCTTTTTGCTGTCCTTGACCCTTCTCGACAGGTTTAATTCTAAGGATGCCTTAGTCCTCCTAGCTGCCTTCCTACATCCTCTAGCAGCAGCCTTATATTCCTTCCAAGTGGCCAGCCCCTCCTTCCATGACCTGTAAACTCTCCTCTTCCACTTGAGCATACCCAGCAATTCCCTATTTAGCCACGCAGGTCTCCTGGCCCTCTTCCTTGACTTCCTACGTGTCGGGATGCTCTGATCTTGAGCTTGGAAAAAGCAATCTTTGAAATGTCAACCAACTATTTTGGGCCCCTTTACCTTCAAACAGCCTTGCCCATGGGATTTCCCCTAGCAATTGCTTGAAAAGGCCAAAGTTTGCCCTGCTAAAGTCCAGGGTTGCAATTCTACTTGGTATTCTACTGGTCCTACCACACAAGATCCTGAACTCCACCATCTCGTGGTCGCTGCAACCAAGGCTGCCCTCAACCCTTACTGCTTCGACCAGATCCTCCTTGTTAGTGAGGATGAGATCCAGCAGCGCTCCTCTCCTGGTCGGCTCATCCACCATTTGCAGGAGGAAGTTATCATCCATACACTGGAGGAACCTCCTGGACTGTGGCTGGTTTGCCGAGTGGTCCTTCCAGCGAACATCAGGGAAGTTAAAATCCCCCACGATGACCACGGCCTGTGACTGTGAGGCCGCTCTCAGCTGCCTGTAGAAGGCCTCATCAACTTCCTCACCCTGATCTGGTGGTCTGTAACAGACACCCACAACAGTATCGCCCCTGCCAGCCTGCCCCTTAATTCTCACCCACAGACTCAACTCGCTCGTCATGATGACCATAAGGAGAAAAACTGAACAAAAATGAGAAGATTCAAACCCCAAAAAGCTGTGGATTTCTGTGTGCAGAGGACAAAAAACCAACTTGACTGCAAAGAACTAATGCATGCGTTTGTTTGTGTTTTGTAGAGTAAGATAACTCTGTGGCAGTGATACGTGTGGTATTTTATTTTATGCATGAGAAGGTAACATAATATCTAGTTGCCTTATAAAGGTTTATAATCATGGAAATGCAATTAAAGGAAGGATATGTTTTAAGGTGATATTCCTTTGCCATTGAACCAGTGGTTATATTGGCATTCTCTTGTACATTCACACTTTGTGTACACATGGCATATAAGGTCTGTCAAAGTGTAGAATTTTTACCTTATTGATATTTCTCTAAGCATAAAGCCCCAAGCTCAACTCACTGTAAGGGGAAGTGCATCTGTCTTTCTTAACCAGTTCTTGAAATACTTGACTGATGCAGGGCAGTGATCAAGTAATGCTGGGTAAAATACCACTTTGCTAATGATGAGAAGATTTTGCAAGATCCTTGCTTTTATGCATGTAACTGCTCAATCTATGAGATTGATTGGTTGGTGTTGGGACCGGTCTTGTTCAACATCTTTGTCGGTGACATGGACAGTGGGAATGAGTTCACCCTCAGCAAGTTTGCCAATTACACCAAGCTGTGTGGTTCAGTTGATACCCTGGAGGGAAGGAGTGCATTCTGGAGGGACCTTAACATGCTTGAGAGGTGGACTGATGCCAACCTCATGAAGTTCAACCATGCCAAATGCAATGTCCTACAGCTGGGTCGGGGCAATTCTGGGCACTCCTGCAGGTTGGGTGGGGAAGAGATTCAGAGCAGCTCTGCGGAGAAGGACTTGGGGGTGTTGGTTGATGAGAAATTAAACATGAGCCAGCAGTGTCTGCTTTGCAACCCAGAAAGCCAACTGTATCCTGGGCTGCGTCAAAAGGAGCGTGACCAGCAGGTTGGAGGAGGTGATCCTGCCCCTCTGCTGTCGTGAGACCTCACTTGGAGTATTGTGTGCAGTTCTGGTGTCCTCCACATAAAAAGGACATGGAACTGTTGGAACAAGTCCATAGGAGGGTCATAAGGATGATCAGGGGACTGGAGCACCTCCTGTATGAAGATAGGCTGAGAAAGTTGGGGCTGTTCAGCCTGGAGAAGAGAAGGCTGCGTGGAGACCTCATAGCAGCCTTCCAGTATCTGAAGGAGCCTATAAGGATACTGGGGAGGGACTCTTCATTAGGGACTGTAGGGACAGGACAAAGGGTAATGAGTTAAAACTTAAACAGGGGAAGTTTAGGCTAGATATAAGGAAGAAGTTCTTTACTGTGATGGTCATGAGGCACTGGAACAGGTTGCCCAAAGCAGTGATAAATGCTCCATTCCTGGTGGTGTACAAGGCCAGGTTGGACAGACCTTTGGGACATGTGGTCTAGTGTGAGGTGTCCCTGTCCATGGCAGGGGGGTTGGAACTAGATGATCTTAAGGTCCTTTCCAACCCAAACTGTTCTATGATTCTGAAACATTCTATAACTTTCAAGCAGTTTGTGTCCCAGTTGTGAACGCTCCTGTGGATGACTGCATCCTTTCAGAATGATGGCTTGCACATGAAAGGTGTGAGATGGTGTTCTAAGGACTACATTTGAGGATTAAGTATACTATGAGAGTGACCTTTCTTGTAATTTTAGCAGGAAATGCCATTTTTCCATTCTTTCATGAGTCACTCTCAGATAGACTCTTCCTTCTGCTGAGTATTTTTGCGAAATTGATGTGTGTCTTTACTCCACCTTATCCTACATACACCTTATTTTCAAACAAGGACAAGACTGTCATTATTGCTGTCAATACAGTTCAAAATGTTTTAGGTTCAGGACTTTATGGCTGTTTGTGTAATACTAAATAAAACAGGCTAGGGACTGTTCTTTGACTTGAAAGTGAGCTGATGTGAAATGGTGTGTATCCACTGTACTGTTTATCTTCCTGATTCCAGAAGTTTGCATTCAAACTGTGTGTTAGGAACAGCTCCTGACATGTTTTATGCATCAAACTGTGCCTGATTTTTTTCTGGGAGAGTTTTTTTTGTTTTTTTTTTTTTGCTATGCTAACCATATTAGCATTTATGCAGTGGATGATGGCAGACTAGAGCCTGGGTTTTGACACTATTCTGTTAGCTAGTTGTTCTTGATTCAGATCAAGAATTCTTGTTTTCCTTCTGGTTCCTTTTATCATGTGCTCCAGTAGCTGAATATGAGTTCTCCTTCTCTTCTGACTCGGTATTAGTTTGCTTTCAGAATTACGATACAAAATCCTTGCCAAATACACAAGTTGACATCTTCAGGGCTACTGCATGGAGTTCCACTGCTTTACTAAATACTGTGCTCTCCCAAAAGTTTCTGAGGTAATGAAACCTTTGGGAGAAAAGAAACTGTTTGGGAGAAAATAAATTATTCAACTAAAACCTTTGGCACTTTGATCCAGATGATTTTGTTTATCTGAAATTACTCACAGTATGAATACATGTATAGAAAAGCACTTAAAAGGAGAGGTTCTATAGCTGTAGATCTTTAAAATAAGCTGACTATATGTATTTTTATGACTATCTCTCTTACCGTTCTCTCAGAATTTAGTGGTTAAGAGCAACAGAGGGGAGGATCTTGGCATCCTTTTCTAATCTTCTAGAATGCAGGAAACAAGGCTTGTGACAAACTATAGAAGATCATTATAAAAATGCTATTTAAAATGTAGCAATTGTAAACATATTGAAAAAAACTAACAAAACAGCACCAATAAAGCCATCTACTTATACAATTGCTTATCATTTTAACCAAGTTATGACTGTGCAAATAGGTAAGAGGTCACTAGAGTATGTAGGAGTTATTTAGAGGCAATTGTGAGCCAAACCGTTACATTTCCCAGCTTGTCTCCTGGGGCAAGTTCCACAATTCACTACGAGTGGAGGAAAACTGAGAATTTAAAAAATGACAGTCAGTTGCATTTTTTTGAACAATGTTTCAAATGTTTTAAATAGATAATGGTCCCCAGTTTAGATGATATACAGCAAGCTATCAATCGCATGACTCAGTTAATACTGGAAGTAAATCGTGGAGTTGCTCAGTGGGGACAGAAGCATTTGCAAAAATCTAGATTAAAACCAGAAGCAAGCAAACGGCAATTATTCCCAGCAGGATTACCAGGACAAGTGAAAAAAAAAATGGAAAGTAAGTGGTTTGGGTTTGTTTTACTTAACTTTGTCTTTAATTAAAATGTCATGTATAAATATTTCTGAATAAGCTTACTTTCTTTCAGAAAGGCCAACTGTGGATTATCTTGCATTAAATCGTTTGGTTTGTTTCGATTTATTTAGCTGTCTTTTCCAGAAATACCTTTTCAGGTTTATGTAAGTGAAAATCTGAGAAACAATAAGTGGAGAAATCTTAGAAAAGTTACTACATTCTGAATCTCCTATTTAATTTGAGGCCCAGTAAGCTTGTTGATTTTTTTACCTGCTTACTGTGGAATGTAACCATAATGATATAGTTAAATCATAAACAATGATTGTAGATGAGCTTACATTGGAATATTGAGAATAGAACAAGACCCAGTTTAATAATTAGGTTCCAGTAGAGATTTTAATTGCTGGCTATATTCTTAGAATGGATTGTAAGACACTTCAGGTCTTTGTTCATGTGAATATTCAGTCTGTAGATCAGCATCTGCTTTATTAAGATATTTTTTACCATTATATTATTTCTAAACGTCCCTCCATATGCTTTGCAAGCACCTACAAAAGCCCGAACGTATTTTCACCATCAGGTTCTCTTAGCTGCTTGGATGAGGCATTGATCTGCAATACAGTTGTATCTTTATTGTGATTCCTTTGGATAGTCTTTAACATCTTGGGCAGCTTTTTGTTTCCATAGTCCAGAGCTGGGACTTTGTTCTTCTACAGATGTGCTTTGTATGATTTTTAAGGTCTTTAAATAGGCTTCAAGCAGGGTGGTAGGAAACTGTCCTGATCAGTCATAGCCTTTTCCTCTGCTGTATCAAAATACAGCATCAAGTAACCATTTTCATCACCTTTTAACTACTCATCAGCAGCACCTGGAGGTGTATGTTAGTATTTGCTCAATGAAATCTGTAGGAGTACATTGGCAAGGATGGATCAATCTGAGACTTTGTTTCCAGTGACCAGATCCCTGAAAAGGTCTTCAGAGTAAAAGAGAACTTGGAGTTGCATTAAATCCCCCATTAAAAAATGTAGGTTGTGGGAAGAGTGGATTTTATTTCTCCATTCTCTTAAATCTGCTTCAGAATGCTCAGGCATCATTATGGCAGAATGGACTTACTAGGTCTTGGGCATATCAATGTCTATATTGACCCTGATTGTCTCAGCAATTCATCGAAGATGGAGGGACATGATTAAGTGCATTTTGTTTTCCTTCTATCTGAGCTTAATTCTAGTTCTTAATGGAGACAGGGCTTGTCTTTCAACATCAACAATGTAACCGGAGCAGCAGCTACCAGTGTCAAAACTGCCTTTGAAAGGATTTGCGGAGGCAAGAGGTTTATGAGATATAGGAAAATCTCCAGATTGTCCTTTTCTATCTCTCTGCCCTCCTCCCCACTTTTTTTTTTCTTCATTCAGTTCTACACTCTTTCAGACAAGACTCAAAATACTTTGAAATTAGCAGTTTGCAAGACAAGAGCGGCTTCAACATATGAGAAACATTATTTCTGCACTTATTTACATATGACTTGGTAAAGCTTGGGATCTTTTTTAAAACCACTAAATAGAATGGCAAGGAGTTATGTATTTGAAGCATGCTAGAGGTAAACTTACACTGTTTTGAGGGGGTTATACAATTAAAACTCTCTATATTAACGTTTAAAAAACATAAAATAATACAGAATGTTGATGAAGCTTTGTTGTGCTCTGGTTACAATTAATTTACAGTGGAGAAAATGAAATTTGTAAATTAAGAAGACTATTTTCTCTCCGTTTGGAAACATTCACTCTGTATGGAATTTTCTCTGGCTGTATAGAGCCTGGCTGAGCTAGCATTTAGTATTGTCATATTAAGCAGTCATACAGACATTTGAAGAAGGATATTCAGCCTTATTGAAGAGTATCATTACTTAACTTGGCATGAATAGGTTTAGAAGAGAATTCTATTCAAACTTTTAATGGTCCGTTTATTGACATACAATTTTATTTTACAGAAGGAGGTGAAGGTGTGCTTGCCAGAAAGCTACAAAATTTTTACTCAGGTGTTGCAGAACATGAAGATGTTTCTAAATTAGTTGTGCTTCTCTCTTCTTCTGTGAATTCTCTAAGAGAAGTAGCTAGTGAAGTTCTGAAGGACTTTCAGAAATATAAGGTGCTATGGACAGAAGATAGAGATGAGAAAGTTCAGGTGAGTTTAATGATGGTCACCTACAGGACTGTTCTTCATTAATCCTATTTTTTTAAATCAGAAAAAAATGAGGGAAAACAATCAAGGAAAAAGATGTAGAAAGCACATTAACAGCTGAAATTCTTATTTTGTTTTTCAGTAGTAGTAATGTATTTCCTAAGTAGAAGGAATGTATCTACTTTATTTAACCTGGCATTAATTGAGCTTTCTATGCTTCTACTTTCTATTTAATAGACTGTATTATATACACAGAGATCTGTGAATATCTCATCACCTTATTTACTACAGGAGTACTGGTGTCTTTCGACTGTTGCAGTGCAAGTTGTGCAGTTTATGTGGGCTAGGAAAACCCACTTTATATGCAGAACTGAGAATTTACTGTTAGTCTAATTAAAATTTGAAATCTAATCAAATAAATATTATTCATTTGATCTAGTGCTACTGAAGAAAACAATACTGCTACATAGAAAGCCTCAATAATAATGCAGTTCAGTTTTTTACACACATGCTTATAGTTTCTACTTTTTTTCTTTAGCACTGTACTAACCCTTCCACTGCCTGCCTGGGTACTCTCTGAACAAAAACACAGAAGTGGGAAACAGCTTTCATTATTTATTACTTGTCCATGCCACACAGACATATTGAGTACAGCTCTTGCGTAACATTTCTGAACTGCAGCTTTTCAGAATCACAGAACTTTTCTAGACTTGAATTCTGCTCACGGAAGGAAAATGTGTTTTATTGTGATTGTTTCCCATATGATTGGGCTAACAGGGTAGTCTTTCTGTAAGTGTGGGCATGTATTTTTTGGTCTCTGTTTCATCATCTATTTTCACGAAACTTAGGCTTTTTACATGTCTTGGGTATCTTTTTTTCTGCTAAATTTAATTGGAACTTCCCAACAAACTTGAGAGTAACTGACACAGAAATTAATAAACATGACTGCCTCGTCACATGCATTTTACTCTTTTAGCAAGGTTACAGAAGGCTAAAACAAGTTGTATAAATTTTCAGTAATTCCTGAATAACTGTTGATACTTGTTTAATGAAAAATATGAAAAGGATGTTTGCTCATTGACATTTTAAACTACACACAGCAATTTTTTGCTAGCTGTCCATCTCTGACTGAAATTAAAGAAGAAATACTTCGCTATGCAAAGCTGGAAGAAGAGGTGAAAAATTTAAACCCTACTATTCCTCTTGGTCCAATTGAATTGCATACAGGTATGACATTTTCTTATCTTTGCATATACAGTAAGATAATGAATATAATAGTAATGTTATTTGGTTTATTCTTGGAAAGAAATGCTTACAACATGAATAGAGATTACTGAAGAGCCCTCCCTGACTATCAGCCAGGTCTCACTCAGACCCATCTAAGAAATCTGTCTTGAAAAAATCTTCTTTCTAAGAAATCTGTCTTGAAAAAAAAATCTTCCATTCCCCTTCCTTTCTCCTCTTTGGAGCAACGAAATTAAATTCTGTCATGGCTGTGAAGTTTTCATGGAGGCTTGATCATCCCTGGCACTAATCTCTGGCACCAAGTCAGCCAGTGATTATGAAGTGCATTGGAACCATAAATCACTTTCTTTTGTATTGGCAGAAGATTAGCACATTGCTGCATCAGGGTTTTTTTCAGTATCAGTTTTTGGCTTAGCAGGAGATATGGCTACTTAGCCTTTCCAATGTTTAGCACCCATAGCTCTCAGAATATCGTGTGTTTTCCTGTCCACCTCTAGTGTCTTTAAAGGTAGAGAAGCTGGCACTAAGACCTGGAGTTGGAATGCATTCCCTCAGTTCTATACTGCACCATGTTTCAGTAACCTGGCCTTCTGTGGCACTGACAACCTGGTACTCATTGATCAGGTTACTTTGAAGAACACTCAGATGCGACTGTTATTAATGATAGATGCATTCTCTTGAGGCAACTGCTTGTTGAAGAATTAAGCCATTTGTTCTATGACAGTGAAGCTAACGTCTTCTCAGGACAAGTGTCACTGTTTTATGTTGTTGTTTGTTTGTTTGTTTTACTTTGTGGCCAATATTATCGTGGTTGCTATCTAGGCACAAGTAGTAATTGTATCCCTTTCTAAATATTAAAATATTAGTAAGGCCATGTTTCTAATGAGCAACACCCGTCTTCTGAGAGATTAAATTGATTAGATTGAGAAGTCATCTCTGTACAATTTGTCTTCCTTGTACCTCAGAGAAGACAGAAGCTGCACCCTTTGATGACTAGAGTTCATTGCAGAATCTTGGTGGCGTGTTAACCCTAGGTTTCTTACCGTGAATAAGCAAAAATGCCAGACTGCTAATTGCATATCCTCATTCCTTGATGCAACTTATTAATGAAACCACTCTGGAACCAAGTATTTGACTCTGGGTAACTCTTCCTGTCCATTATTATATGACCAAGAGTGATAAGAATTGGTGTAACCAAAAGAATATGGAGTTTGTTGGTGTTCACACTACTCCCTCATCTGACACCGCTGCACCAGAGGGAGCCAAGTCCTTTAAATTCAAGATCAAGGATATTAAATGTTTTTGTGATCTGTGGAAGCAGGTATTTTTCTTGGACTCAATTTAGTTTTGGGAATTGATTTATTATCATTTACATATTCTAGCTTCTGGACAGTGTACAATACTTTTCTTGAATTAGCTCTGACTTTCAGGAATCATATTTTAATGATAACATTATTAAAGAAGAAACTATATCTGCTGTAAAACAGGTTATATGCTGCTAGTATCCTTTGGTTTCTTTCACCAGAGTACAAAATACTGCCTGTTAAAACCTTAATTTATTCTGATAAGAAGTTAAAATGCAAATAATTGGCTTTTCTATCTCATCACTCTTCGTTTGTGTTTATATATTAACTGTAAATGATATGATGAGACACCTTACAGTCTTACTTACGAAGTATTCAAAATCCCAGTATTGAAATCCCAAGATGGTATTTCAGGTATAAACCATTTACACAACACTGATCTTACATATCTTTATTAACATTTGGTTAGTATCTGAAAATCAACATTAATAAGTAGGCATTTCCTTCCTCTTTTGTCTTTTTTATATATTTTATTAGGTAAGCTTACCAATATGTCTTACAGATACCATAATATACAGTGCAAGAACAGAAATATTTTTAAGTAATAGTTTAAATTGTTTCAAAAGGCAGTAGTTGGATTGCCTGTCTGCTTTTCCTAATTACTGTTAAAAAATCATAAGTGATGATATGGGTTTTATTTTTACAGGAAAAAATAATTATTTTTTTTTTTTTTAAATCAGGACCACTGCAAACAGCTTTAGCAATTGAAGCCAAAACCTGGATGATGCTCCTCTGTCATTATTTAAACGAGAAATATAAAAAGAAAATGACAGACATGAAGTTGTTCATAACTGAATATTTAAAGAAAATGTCTCGACCTCTGCATGATTTAGATGATGTCAGATTTGCAATGGAAGCTTTATCTGTCATACGTGATAAAGAAATAGAAATAGATATGACTCTGGGACCTATTGAAGTAAGATGACTTTTTTATCTTGATTATAATAGGGGTCTTAAAAATCCTGAGAACCCAAACAGTGTTTACTGTCCTAAAGGACATACAGTGAAGACGGGAAATGAAGTAATATTTTTGTTGTTATTTTTCTTATGAATTACTAATTAGTATTACTTAGGTAGATACTTTATAAATGCAGAACAAAAAGATATTCTCAAATTAACAATACACTGTAGGAGACAATGTGCGGAAATAAGCAGATGAAAGCACAAGATAAGGGAGTAGTAGTCTCCCTCTTGCTGTGTGCTTGGCCATTAGTCTTAATCCTCTTAATTTTTCTTTAGCTGTCAACAAACATCTTGATCATGTGACCTCTTTAAATATAACCACAAATGGAGCCACATAATCATTGTATGCTGCCAGTAACTTGCAGCATTCTTTCATTTTTCCTATGAGAAAGAAGCTAAAAGAAGCTCATTATTCTGTTATATACTTGGTATTTATTATCACACTTTGAAATGGTCAGCTTAATAGAACACACTTGTGTTAAATTGTAATCCACCTTTTGGAGGAGGAGTTGTATTGCTGTAGAGTAACATTTTCTTTCTTGAAGACTGTTAGATTGTAGCAGAAAGAACTTTCAGAGGACTGTTGTCATGATAATTATGCTTATATTAAGTAAAATGAGCAAGAGGAACCGAGTTCAGCACTATTTGCTAGCTTTTACATGTGTAGGAAATTATACAAAATTTATAAATAAATAAAAGATATAAAAATATGAAGCATTAAGATTGGTTGTTTATTTACAACTGCTCCTGGCACCTTGTTATCAGTATTGGGTTAAAGGTTCTTTCGCAAGCCACTCGCATTCTATATAACTTGAATTCCATTAATATCAGTAGGGCTAGTGATTTACCAAGTAAGTCTTAGGTATTTTTTAATGAGATTTCCTTACATGATGAAAGAATATTGGTCTGATAAAATAAAGACATATCTATGAGTAGAGAACAATGGCAACTGATTGGTAATTTCAGTGTTGTTTTTTTTTTAATTAGAACTTTGTTGATGGGGTAGTTAGTCTTTATAGTTCTCACTAGAACATGATGGAAGGAAAGAGAACTTGGTGCAAGGAAAAGTATGACACAAAGGGGATTGAACATAGTCAATGTTGATTAATCAAGGGAGAATCATGCCTGATCAACTTGACTAGGCAATCTCCAGAGGCCCATTTCAACTTCAGTGGTTCAGGGAAACTATAAAATATGAAAATGATTTTATTTTTAAATAATGCCATGAGTGTAGGAGGAGAATAATGAGCAGAAGACAGGCAAACACATTGTTAATGAGAACAAATGTTAAAAAAGTTTCATTCTGTGACAGATGCATAGGCAGGCATTTGATAGTTTGGCAAACAGTAATTAATATTTTATAGGTGATATGGCAAAACATTTAAAAAAGTATAGTTTAGTGAGCATAACTATTCAGAGTAAGGAAAAAATAATCAACTTGTACATTCAGGTAGAATAAAAATACCATTGAGATGATAACATTTTTTGTATTTCTAATATTAAATTTATGGTGTTTGTATATTGTTTTCTAGTATTTCAACCAAGACATCTTTGAAGAAATTTTTTTGCTGTTGTTCCCTAGTTCTTCAGTCATCATCCCTACTTAAAAAGAAACAAATCAATATTTTATGCCTAAATTACATAACCAGACTTTCTTTGAAATGTTTCTTACAAACTTGTTCTATGTTCCTGCAAATGAATTTAAAATGCATTCCTAAAGCTTTTTACTTTTTTTTTATCTAGGAAGCCTATGCCATTTTAAATACATGTGAAATTAAGGTTGCAAAAGAAGAATCAGAAGGAGTTGACTCACTCAGATATTCTTTTAAGAAATTACAGAAAAAAGCTGTAAGTGTATAAACCTATGTTATTTTCCATTTGTCTTCACATGCTTCTTTTGGAGTATAAATGACAATGTGGGACCAACTGTCTCTCCACTCTGTCTTCTCACTTGGCCTCAGTTGCATACTAGTGGCTATGCCTTTTATTAGTATGTTAATTTTCTAATTTTACTTTTATAGAGCTTTTTAATACTTAGATATTTCTGTAGTTTTTAGATACATGATTATAACCTGCAAGAAAATGAGAAATGTATTATGTCTCTCTGCTCTTCCTGCTCTCCTTTATTTCCAGGTTTTGTGTCATTCTGTCTGATTAGGAAGATTACTACCTTTAGATTACCTGGGTTTTAAGGAATGCATACCCTGCTACTGCCCCTACCCTGAAGTTGTGATTGCACATTTGCCTTTATTGTTTAAGACAGCCTTATATCCCACAAAAGCTCAACATTTATTGAGTATTGAGAAAGTTAGATGGAAATATGTAGATACTTTGGTGGAGCAATTAAGTTAGAACCTGTCCCACAGATTAATCACTCTGAAAAAGGCTCAAGAGCATTCTTTGAACAAAGAATGAGACAGTTTTTAAAGAGAAATCTCAGCCATCTGTGACACTTCGGCTTTTAAGACTTTTTGGTGGGAGGGAATGAAGATAATAGCATCTTTTTCCCCCTTTTCTGTGTCCTTTTGTTCCTTCGCCCACTTATGAAACATGTTTACCTAAAGGTGGTGAGGAGATTTAGTTTTTTGTTTGTTTGTTTTTTCTCTACTTTTCATTTGAAAAAACAAACAGGGAGTGCCATAAAAGGAAAAATATCTACTTAGCTTTAATTTCTGTTCAGTATTTTCATACATTTATTTATAATTTTGGTTTCTATGTAATTCAGATATTTGTTCCTTATTTCAAAAGAAATAATTTTAATCTTTTACATGTCAGACCAGAGTTCAAGACGAGTTGGTTCAAGTTCAGCCCAAATTTAAGAATAATTTGCTAGAATCAGTCACAGTTTTTCGGGAAGATGTGTCAAACTTTGAAATATCATATGAAACAGTAAGTGAATTTAGTAGCTACATATAAAACTTGACTTAGTTTTCCAATATTTTTGGTTTGCAGCTGTTGGTTGCTGGTATTTTATACTGCACAGCTACTGGATGTTCGATGCAGGCAGCATTGTAGGTCAAACTTTTCAGTATGAAGAAAGCACAATGCACACAACTCTGTAGGGGAAGAAAAGAATTGCTGTGGTACAGCTTGCCATGAAATATTAACTTACAAATTAACTAACTTAGAAATTAACTTATAAATTGTAGCACACATGGCATCTTTGCTCACACATCATTAGAAAAGATGGTCTTGGGCCACTCAGAGTTTTATTTTCAGAAGAACAAAATATGAAAAATGAAAGTCTAGTTCTATTGAGTTTAATTAAGCTAAAGAATTTTAAATTTCATTAAAGTTATCTTTTCTTAGATTTACCATTGTAAGTATTGCATTATCAAGAAATATAACTTTATTAGATTTTGACTATCAAAAATATGTGCATTTTGTGATGACCTGTAAGTATCTAATGTGCTTCAGTCACTTTGAGAATTGCTACTCAGTTTTTGTTAACTGCTTTTTTAAAAGGAAGGACCTATGGTTCCAAATATTCCACCTCAGGAAGCCAGTAATAGACTACAGATCTTTCAGGTAAGAAAATAAACTGAGTTTCCAAATAATTAAAATTGGATCTGCTATTGCTTATCCCAGCTGAACCCAGGACAGACACATTTACGATTTTTTGGGAAATGTGTTTTGGTGGTTATTCTCTGTGTTACGTTAACTGTACTTTAGTTTCTATCAGGCAGTATTTTCCTTAATGTGGAAGGATTGATTGATTGATTGATTGATTTCTGTGTAACCTTGCTTCACTTTGTGTTTTGTGAGCAAAAATTATTGACTTAATGAGTAATAAAAGCAGTAGAAGAGGGAAGAGTCAAGTATGACAACTCAGTAATGACTGAAAAGAAGCTAAGTTACATCAGTCACATAACCCAATCTTTTTATCTTTTAAAGGTCATCTTTTCCATTAGATAACTGTCTTTCAACTTGATATTTGTTTGCTATGAACCATAGTTCATGGGTCCAAAACCAGTTGTCAGTCTACTTTTAATCCTACCTTATTTTTCTGCAAGCTATAGGAACTTGAAGATTTTTTTCAACAGGACTTCTGTCAATCTCTTACATATTGTATAGGCTTGTAAAAAGTAAATTCAGAATTTCTGAACAGCAAGTTTCTGAAAGTAAATTACAGAAGGTCCTTACACCTTCTAATGCATCTAATATGTACTGAAAGTTGAGCGATTTTGGTTGAATTTGCAGTGTTTTGTCAAAAGAATGCTTTGTACTTATGTGTACTAACCAGTAAAATCATTCATTATTCCATTTTTCTATGATGATCATATCCTTTGGACAGTAGTTATACTTTGAAAGTAATTTTATTTTTTGGCCCTCTTCAGTGCTTTTTTTTTCAGGCTGTATATTTTGCCATCTGATAATTTATTTTTTTTTTCCTGTGATGATGTGGAATTCATTTCACATCCCATTTTTATAAAATGCTTCTTCAAATTATTTGTTTCTTATATAAACTTTCACTATTTGAATTCAACATATGGGTTTGAGTATTACGTTACATGAGAACTGTTCAAAATTTTAGGTCTAAAATATTTTCTATTATATTCACTTCTAATGGAATTGTTTTAAGACAAATTTAGAACTGTTAAATGATGTATTAGACAAGATTAAATTAAAACATCTTACAAACATTTTTTCATTTTGTCTGTATTAAATCTAATTTTATCAGGCTAACTTTGATGACCTATGGAGAAAGTTTATCACATACTCGTCTGGTGAACAGTTGTTTGGATTGCCTGTCACAGAGTATCCAGTTTTGCATAAAGTGAGGTAAATGTGGAAATACATCTGTCTTAGGTGTTTTTTAAGTATGTTAGAAAGGCTTAGGGTGCACCAAAGAGGGAACTATAACAATATGGAATGTTTCCATTGCCTTAAATTAAATTTTAAAAAATATATATTTTAGATGTGTAATTAATTTGCTAATAAACAATAATTTATTATAGTAAAAGAACCACCAGGAATATTTTACTACATGTAAATATTATACAAAGGAGCAGAATACTACGTCCTAGAAACGTATAAATATAAATACATAAAAGTAGATGAGTGTAGTATTCAGTATTAAGTTACAGTACAAAGAACAAACAAGGAAAAGGCAAGGACAAGTCAATGCATCACTTTATGAAAGACTAAATTTTTTTAAAGCTGTACAAATGACAATCAGATTTTAAAGTTTTTGCAACAGCCGTTTAATTGTTTGATGGTGATTCACAGCAGACGAAGATATAACCTTTTTCTGGATGTTTTTAGATCAGCATTTTAATTTAGATTCAGAGAGCAGTGCCTCCAAATAGTCTCCACTTGCCATGCTCTGCTTTGCACTGCAGAGCCAGCTCAGAATATATAAACTAGTTTCCGTTTGGATGAATAGAAGTTTTATAGAACTAGACTAAAGCAAAACTTCTCCCTGATATATTTAGCGTGGTATTAGGTCCTTAGCACAACTACCTGCTCTTTTTTGTGGATTTTATTAATAAAGTGTTCTTGTCTACATTAAGAAAAATAATCTAATTGATCTACCTCTATTTTTTTAGTACTTTTGTAATTCTATTTAACTGTTGTGAGATATAAGACTGACATTATTGGAATGTGTTGGGTCTTCTTTTCCAGGAAGGAGTTAGGCTTGCTTCAGAAATTGTATGGGTTATATGATACTGTAAAAAATAGTATCAAAGGTTATTATGAGATACTTTGGACAGATATAGATATTGAAAAAATTAATGCTGAACTTCTAGATTTTCAAAACAGGTATGTTCATAATATTAAACGATGTTAGATGCATTAAAATTTAGGTGACTTCAGTAAAGCTATTAGATCTATTTAAAATGCAAAGTGAATAACATTTACATAATGTAATAATGTTCTTCAAGGCAGAGTGGAATAACACTGTATTTTTAGTTAATCAGCCTTTTACCTGTAGTTCTGCTAACGGAAGGGCTTATGTTCAGTTGAAGAGTCAGTCATCTGTCATCTTGGCTAAATCAGCCAAGGGGTTAGGAGACCTGAAAGTTTATTTGTAAGGGGTGTGTTCTTCAACTAGGAGGATTAACCTATTAATCTTTAAATCCTGAATGCAAGAACAGCATTTCTGAGTTTCTTAGATTATTTTATCCTTTTTAAAAAAACTTTTCTGCCATTTCCAATATATAACAATGCTGAGTGTCTTAAATAATATGGATTTGTAAAAAAATTGAATGTTGCAGTAATGCTGACACCTTACTGGCAGTGCTTTTGTGTAAAATTGTATCTATCTCCTGGTTCACTAGACTCAATAACAGGGCTCCCAGCTCTGGAGCCTACAGCATGTCGTTCAAAATCTTCCTCTTTGCTGTGTGTAATTCCTGTGTCACAAATCATTGAACCTGATGTTAGCTTTTTATTAATGAATGAAAAGAATGGCTGCAAACAGCAAAGAAGGCCTATGAGTTTTATAAAAGTCAAAACTTCACAGTAGTCCAAAATCAGACACAAAGTACTTTCCCCTCTCAGGGAAAGCAAGGCACGTATTAAGCATTCTGTTTGACCGCAACCAGGGAGCTAATCAACATGAGTCTGTTGGCAACCACACAGCACCAACATAGTCTGAAACCAGACACAGACTGCTGTATTGTAACTGTTATGAAGAAAATACGAAGCTACATCAGTGGGAGGTAGAGACTAAGTGACAAAGGATGCAAACCCAAGGGAAATATGAGCCAGGCTTTATTACTTTTCCTCCAAAGAATATACTTAGTATTTGACATTAATTATATAAGTACATATAAATTACGTAAAGGACATTCTTGTGGTGGGTCAGCTGCTTCAAAATTGTTTTTTAGTGTGTAGGCTTTGTACAAGTGTGGTCGAAGAGGTGATTATTCATCTAAGTGTTTTGCTGGGATTTTTCCACATTAGAACTATATAATATTAATTTTCTTAGAGAATAGTTTCAGGACCACTAACAAAAGTAGATGA
This sequence comes from Pezoporus occidentalis, assembly GCF_034315485.1. Taxonomy (NCBI): domain Eukaryota; kingdom Metazoa; phylum Chordata; class Aves; order Psittaciformes; family Psittacidae; genus Pezoporus; species Pezoporus occidentalis. Next base: position 5,659,320 of record NW_026915376.1, read on the forward strand.
GAAGGTGGTCATGTCTTTCTTATTATTACATATATCTCTAAAGTGATATGTTAATACATGCCATGTGTATTACTGGAATTGTAAATTGAAGGATTTCAATTTACACACACAAGGATTGCATATGTGATATTTAACTGATTTTGCTTTGGTTTTTTGTTTGCCCATAAAGAGTTTGTAATGAAAAGCAGCAGGTAAGCTGTGCTTTAACGCAAACTGTTATTTGGAAAGAACTTATCAGTGGCTGAAACTGTTAATATTATGTTTTGTTAGTAGGGCATTTGTATTATTTTTTCAAAAAAAGGTTAGGGTAATTGACGCAGGTTGGAATTTTACAAAATGTGGACCTCAATACAAGCTACTTCATATCTCCTTGACTTTTTTTAAAATGTTTAAGCAATTGATAAAAGAGACATTTACTACTGTGTTAATTAAACTCAACTGCAGGTGTCATAGACTTCCTAAAGGACTGAAACACTGGCAAGCATTTTTAGATCTCAAGGAAAAAATTGACAGTTTTAACGAGTCTTGTCCTTTGTTGGAAATGATGACCAACAAAGCAATGAAGCAAAGACACTGGGATCGTATTGCTGAAACAACAGGACATCAATTTGATGTAGAATCTGATACCTTTTGCCTTCGAAACATCATGGAAGCACCAATTCTTAAAAATAAAGATGATATTGAGGTAGGTACATACATTGTTACCTCCTTGTTCATTTTATATTGTCACTAAAAATAACATGAATACTTATGAAATTATCACCTTTTTAAAAAATATATTTTACTTTGTTAAAGTTCTTGACAGTCAGGCCACAGTGTTTTAAAATAATTTGTAATTTATGTAGAAGTTTTTATCCATATGAACGACAGAGGTAGCAACTGGAATCTTTGGAGAGTTATTTCTACATGATCTTTTCACATTCCTGGCCCTATTTTCTATGAGATTTTTCACCCTTTTTAAAGGGGGGGGGAGGGGAAGAACAACCAAACCAAAACCCAAAAACATAGAATCATAGAATCGTTAGGGTTGGAAAGGACCTTAAGATCATCAAGTTCCAACACCCCTGCCATGGACAGGGACACCTCCCACTAAACCATATCACCCAAGGCCTTGTCCAACAATTTGTAAATTAACAATTTGTAAATAAATCATAAATTTTAGAGGAAGGTTCCATGCTTATTAATATATAATATGATTACTTTTCCATATCTTCATTTACTTTTCCAACCCAAACTATTCTTGGATTCTGTGATTCTATAAATTGAAATGTGATAAGACTGAGAGGTCATCTGGTGATGAGTCTACATGACTAGTCTAAACTTTGCAGAAATGATGATTCAGAAATATCATTACACAGAAATAACAAGAAGCCAAAGAAACGGTATGTCCATGCATTTCCAAGTGTGCTTTTTTCAGTTACCCAAAAAATTTAACTTAGTAGTAAAATTAGTAGTGTGTGTCTGTAATTGTGTAACACATTTCTGTACTATTTAATAAAATTAGTATATTGTTTTAGATATTCTATTACTAGTTGTGTAATAATAGGAAATATTTAATTTCTGAAGATGGTTTTCTCTTTACAGGATATATGCATATCTGCTACAAAGGAAAAGGATATAGAAGCAAAACTATCTCAAGTAGCTGAGATTTGGGAAAGCCAAGTTCTGAGCTTCTCACAATTCAAGGGGAGAGGAGAGTTAATGTTGACAGGAACTGAATCATCAGAAATTATAACGTTGATGGAGGATAGTTTAATGATTCTTGGCTCTCTACTGACCAATAGGTACTTTTAAATTTATTGTGTATGGTATTTTTAGAAATACACTGGTGTAGCAACTGTACTATTATTAGGCTAAATTAGCAGTAATGTTTTGAATAAAACGTTATTTTTTAATGAAAAGAATGCTACATCTAAGGAAGAACTTACTCAAGTGGAAGACTTCCATGTGTTAGTAGCAAACTATTGTCTCGATATGCTTTAATGTAATCAAGCTGGTAGAACCTTGCCATGAGATTTTTCTTGCTCTAAGTGAAACAAATGTTGTTTGGGTTTGGTGTTTTCACCATTGTAAGTATTTATTTTATAATAGCTTTATTTAGAATTAAATAATTTCTGCTTTTCTTCCTGCTTTAGATACAATGCTCCATTTAAAAAGGACATTCAGAGCTGGGTTTATAAACTAAGCAGCTCTACAGACATAATTGAAGAATGGCTGGTTGTGCAGAACCTCTGGGTTTATCTTGAAGCTGTTTTTATAGGAGGAGATATTGCAAAACAGTTACCCCAGGTAAACTTTACAATGTTTACCTATTACTGTGTATTAAATGCTATCTGTGTAATAATTTCCAACAGGTTATGCTGTGAAAGTACTCATTTTTTTGCTATGTATAGGAAGCAAAGCGTTTTCAGAATATTGATAAATCATGGATAAGAATAATGCAACGAGCTCACGAAAACCCAAATGTAGTACAGTGCTGTGTTGGAGATGAGACTATGCAGGAACTTCTGCCTTATTTACATGAACAGTTGGAAGTATGTCAGAAATCACTTACAGGGTATGAATTGCTTAATTTTTAATGCATTATTATATTGTAAATAGTTTATATGAAATATTAATTGTATTTCAATCTTTTACCCTTATGTAGAAAAAAATTGAAGACCTGAAATATTCTAATAAAAATCTTATTCTATTTTAAAGATATTTAGAGAAGAAAAGACTACTGTTTCCTAGATTCTTTTTTGTTTCTGACCCTGTTCTTCTTGAAATTCTTGGACAAGCAAGTGATTCTCATACAATTCAGGTATGACCTTAGTGATCTCTTCCACTTATAATAAAAAAAAAAAATAAAACCATTTAATAAATTAAAATGTTACTCTGTTTTCTTTGTATAAACTTTGCTTGAGAAAAGTTTTCACTGCTTCCTCTTTAGGCTTTAGCAAAATGTGAAATCGATACTTGTAATTTAAAAGAATCTTCAGAATTCAGAACACTCTAGAATATGGTTCCATCAAGTGCTTTTCTGTTGATTCCTTTCACAACTAAATAAGAGAAGGAGCCTTTTCTTCTTTGCATATCGGAAAATTTGTCTAGCTAGTCTGGATTGTAACTGAGGGTTGATTGAGATAAAATAGTTGATCTTGCACAGTAGGTGATCTCTGTTCTTCTAGATCACCTCTGGAAACTGTAAAAACTGCAATGAAGATAAAATCCTATACAACCATTACTGCAATTGTTACAAATAGGTGGCCTGAAATCCATCTGTAGATTCAGATGAATCTTTGCAGGATAACCATGCCTGCGAATTTTTTTTTTGTTTGTTTGCTAATTTTATGTATTGACATTGAATGACTTCTGAATTATCATTACAGCCACATCTTCCTTCCATATCTGACAATATAAATGAAGTAGAATTTCACCAAAAGGATTATGATCACATGCTGGCAGTCATATCAAGAGAAGGAGAAAAAATTCCAGTAATTCTTTGAATATTTTTTCTAGAAATGTTGTTAATAGATAAATAATTCTATTATTGAACATAGAACTATATATTAAGTTCAATTATTGTTAATTGCAAATTAGCGTTTTAAGGATTAATGTAACAAAAGTGTAATAGTTCTTCATTAAATAAATTTCTAGTATTTTTATGAAATCTGTAGTTGTCTTGAATAGATATTTAGTGACTATTTGATAACTAACATTCTTTGGTAGTTTAGTACCTGTGTTCTAGTTTGTACTTTTTACTTCTGTTAACTTTTCAGCTGGACACTCCAGTGATTGCAAAAGGACCCATAGAACTTTGGTTGCAGGATTTATTGCGTGTGCAGCAGATATCGTTGCATGGCATAATTAGGGCGGCATTTTACCAAATTAGTGACCCGGGATATCACTTGCTGAATTTTATTAATCAATTCCCAGCACAGGTGAGATTACAGGATGTGTATTTGTATTCAGTCTTGATTTGTGTGTGCTGGGAGGTGGGATGTACAGAGCATATAGGATTGTCTATATGAGGAAGTTTTCATAATGGAAACAATGTTAAGGATCACCTCAGTAGAAGGCCAATCCTTAATTACTTTAGTATTGGTACCCTATAGGTAGCATAGTATTTTTCTTGTAATCTACTTTAAAATTACTTTTTCCTTCTCATGAAGAATACAAAGTGGAGCTTATAGTTTTTGTTCTATTCTGGATATTGAATCCCTTTCAAATGCAAATAAAATTTCATGTGCGGACTGATTTAGTTCTCATAACTTCAGATTGCAAGAGCTATGATTACGATTGTTTGTCTCATCATGTGCAAGGTTTACCTTGTAGTTCAGACATTTGTCACTATGAAAATGCAGTCGTGTAGAAGCCTAACTTGAAGGATTCCAGTTTGCCTAGAAACACCTCCATCTTCTTCATAATTCATAAATTTCATTAACAAGTAATGAATTATTCCCTATCCTGTACAAATTCTGATTGTAATTTGCTTATAAATATAGTAGTGGGTGTAAATTTTTTTAATAGAAATTCTGCAAATGTTAAAACTGGCCAATACATTGCCAATTAAAAAAAAAACCCAACCAAAGAGTGCACTTAAATATTTAATAGAATTATCTTAAATTCTAAATTCTGAATACATAAATTATATGTATTTATGACATAATTATGTATAATCTCAGCAGTATATGTAGAAAGTCTACTACTTTTCTTCAAACAGTAAAGGACTGTTGCAGGTAGCATGAAAAGACATATCCAAAGATTATTTTTTTTCCCGCTTACTAATCAGGTATTCTAAAATAAATCTGGTTTAGAATCTACTGACTACAAGTATGGGGAGATAGAAAAGTAGAAAGAGTGAATGAGTCAAATTTTTAGGTTTTAGTGCTTTGTCAATGCAGAAGTGTGGGGGAAAAAAGGTATTGATACAGTTCTCATTGATCCTGTTTTCTTATGAGCATTGTAAATCGAAATCAATCTGAGACTGTAATTCACGTGCAACATCCTTTAACTCTAGATTTATTTGGAGGTCAAATAACTTGAGTTGAATGTGCTCTAGACTGCTCTGCAGTCGTGACGTGTTAGAAAGATAGCAATCCATCCCATATTCAGTAGAAATGGATCGCATATTTTTTTTTAATGTTCTTTAATTAACTACAAATTGGCAATGGGAAATGTTCAGAAGGACTTCTCCCTACAATTTAGCACCTGTTTATGTTTGTGACGCTGCAGTACACTGAGGGATTTTAAGTGAAACTGAGAATCATCCTTAATTTGTGTGCATCTATCTCAGTATATGACAAATTTTCTTAAAAGTTTTGTAATGTCTTTTCAGGAGTTTCCAGTATCACAGCAGAGCCAATTAACGCAGACAGTATTCTGATGAAATAGCATCATGCTGGATGTAGTGATAGCTTAGGACTCTCTACACCGTTATTTATTATTATTTATATAACTTCCTGTTACACAGAAGTCTTCTGTAATAAGGCTATTGTTCAACAAGTGATTCCTGTGGGCTTTATTTTGTTTTGTTTTGTTTTTCCACATATTAAATCTGTAGGTTGGGTTACTGGGAATACAAATGTTGTGGACAAATGATTCAGAAGAAGCTCTACATAATGCTAAAGAGGACAGAAAAATCATGCAAATAACCAACAGGAGATTTCTAGAGATTCTAAATATGTTGATTAGCCAGACAACGCTTGATCTTTCCAAGTATGACAGAGTGAAATATGAGACGCTTATTACCATTCATGTGCATCAGCGTGATATTTTTGATGATTTGGTAAGGTATAGATTTTGATTTCTGTTGTAATAATTTCTCTTAGATGGGCTAACTTCAGTTACACATACACACGTGTTTGTAAGACAGAGATTTCAATAATCTCATCACACTAAAACCAGTACATTTTTACTTAAACTAGAATAAAATCCATCAATTCTGCCATCTAAATATTTGCTCCAAATTTTTACACTTTTTTTAGATTTCAATTTTCCACTTCCTCCTACACAATAGTTTTGATAGACAAAAGAAGAAAAACTTTTTAGTGTGCCCTTTCTTTGAAAAACTGTAATATTGCTTTGACTTGCAGAACTAAAAGTCTGCTGAGGTTTTTGTAGCTTTATCATCATAGATAATTTCCTCATGACTTGTTACATCACAGTAGATGGCAGTAGGCACTAGAGTTACAACAATGATAGCAGCATTGATCCATATCTCCTAGTTTATTCTTTACTTCTCTTCTGCTTCTTTGGAGAGCAAGATACTGTGTTTCCTCTTCTGGTTCCTAATGAGAATATGTAGAAGACAGACAAGCAAAATACCCTGCTAAAATCAGCAGATAATGCCAGTCCCATACTTGAACTTTTTAGACTGTGCTAAATTGTTTATGTTTCTTTATTCTTTGAGGAATGCCTTCCCTCAACACTACCTCTCTCATATTTTTACTGCTGATGACACAAGATGATTAGATCCTACACCATTTGCTTTCCATGCCTCAGTCAGTTTCTTCCTTCATCATGCCCCTTGTTCCAATGTGTTTGGTGGAGTTAGCAATGTACTGTTTGTTAATTTAACTTGGAGGGTGAGCTGCACTACCAAAGCAATGTAAGATTTATTTGATTAACAAAAACAGATATTATGATGATCAGGTTAAGTGACGAGGATGCTTTTTAATACCAGTTCACTGTACATCTGAAAATATTATGAGATGCTTATATGTATTTCAGTTTCCTTATGTTGGAACTTCAACCTGAGTGATATTATTCATTATTCATTATTTTCATGTGGTTATCTGAGACAATAAACATGGATGCTCAATTCTAACATAAATGTTTATTTACTTTAAGGTAAAAATGCACATCACATCACCAACAGATTTTGAATGGTTAAAGCAGTCTAGATTCTACTTTAAAGAGGATTTTGATCACGTCATTGTATCCATTACAGATGTTGATTTTGTTTACCAAAATGAATTTCTGGGTTGCACTGATCGTCTGGTTATAACACCTCTTACAGACAGGTTAGAAAAACAATTATAAAAGATGAACACTTTTAAAATATGTAGTGCATATTTAACATATATCTTCAATCACTCAGGTACTTTCTGAATTATGTCCTGTGTGGGCTAGGTCATTCGTGAAAATCTCATACGTTTGCTTAATCATTCTCTTAGAAAAGGTAAAATAGACTGTCACTAATTTGTGCACTTAGTCATTCCTAGAAAAGTTTTATGACTGCTCAGTCTTAAAAAAGGTTATAGTAACAGAAATGAACAATTTTAAAGTTATGTAGTAATGTATAGTTTAGCAGTATTTCTATACTGAAAAAAAGATTAGGTCAAATATTTCAAATTCTGCAATAAAGGATTCTGTAAATATGACAATGTTTTTGAAAGTCTAAGACAACTAGTCAGTGTTTGCTGTCTTAATAATACTTGGAAAAAGTTTCAATTTGTCCATATGAATTTTGATGTTGATAAAGTCCCAGATGTATGCATTCACCTGCCATTCTTCTGCAGTCAAGCAAGGAAACAACCATTAATTTTGTTTCAAATTTAGTTTAATAGTAAGAATAATTTTTCATTTTTCCTCTTGGGAATTTCTTGGCTCCTTTCTAGTCAAAATGCTTCCTCCATTTATTCCTTTCTTGAGGTGTCACTTTTGACCAAACGAGAAAATAGAAGGTCAAAAGATAATTCACTTGCAAACAGATCCTCCCAAGAACCAGAAATCATTCACTTTGCTACCTATATGGAATATGTATGTATTACAGGTTTTTGAACACCTTTATTTCTCCAGAAGAGGTAAGACTGCTAATGGGTCATTAGGGAAGCTTCAGTACATTCTGCAGTGAGCTGTACTGCCCTCAACTATTTTTTTGATGCAAAATGTTAAATTCCACCCCAAAATTTGCCTTGACCCAAAATGAACTGCAGAATTGAAAAATTTTGGTCACTTTAAAATTTCTTATTGGTTAGAAAGCATAAAGGTCCGTGCAGTGCAAGTTTGGCATAATGTAATGATTCAAGCTAAACTGAATGAACTAGTTGTTAAACTCTGTTCATTTATAGATTTAAACCCAGAAATACTGCAGTTAGAAGTGTATTCAGTGTACGTTGAGTGATTTGAGAGTGAAGATACTCTATCATTTGTATAGAAACTTTGTAATTTAATTCCTTTTAGCGCTGCTCTACCATATCTTAGTCTGAATGAAAACCATAGCTAAGACCACATAACTAAAACAGTAGTCTACACATTTTAAGACTTAAAAAAAAGAAAAAGTCAAAACACTTTTTCTCTTAGATTTCTAAAAATCTTTTACTCATAATTGCAAAGGGGCCATACATTCTTATTCTTTCAGACTTGATTTAGACAAAGGTAGCTAACCTGATGAAATGTATACGTATTAAAATACTACAGAATATGATGAGGTGGCAGAATTCAACAGTAGCATCTGCTCTTTATAGCTGCTAAAAGAGTTAATTAAATTCCTTTACCTAGTGTGCATTAATTTTTTAGCTTGTATGATGTTCACAGTTCATAACAAAATAGATTAACAGCAGATAATTTTTTTTTGCTTTTAGAAGTAATGTTTAAATGCTGTATTTTGTGACCTTTGCTACTCTTAACTTCCCACACTCATGGAAATCAATGGAACTGCTTTATGAAGAAGTAATGTTTCAACCTAAGAGCTGTAGAATCTATTGATAACTCCTTTTTATGTCATATATACACATATATATCTTTCATATGACTTAATAAATTAATATGAATTAACATTTATAGGTGCTATATAACGTTAGCACAGGCTTTGGGAATGAACATGGGAGGAGCTCCAGCAGGGCCAGCTGGAACTGGTAAAACAGAAACAACGAAAGACATGGGAAAAGCTCTGGGAAAATACGTGGTAGTCTTTAACTGCTCTGATCAAATGGACTTCAGAGGTTTGGGTAGGATTTTCAAAGGTAAGTCTTCTTCACATAGGATTCCACAAGTGATTTAGCAGATACAGTTAGAGCAGGTTGCTCAGGACCTTATACATGTTGAGTTTTGAGAACCTCTAGGAATGGATGTTCCACAACATCTTTGGGCCCCTGTTCATGTTTGACTATCCTCATGGTGCCATATTTTATACTTCCATTGACTTGGAATACCCTACATTGAAACGTGTGTCCATTGTCTCCTTCTAGTGTATCTCTGAGAAGAGCCTGGCTCCAGTTTCTCAGTGCCTCCTATTAGATAGTTATGAACAACATTTGGCTTTCCCCTTAGCTTTCTCTTCTGGCTCAACAAATTGTGTTATTTCAGCCTCTTCCTCTATGTCATGTCCTTCAGCCAGTGACTATAATGGCAGCCATCTGCTAGACTCATGCAAGTATATTGATGTTTCTCTTCTACTGGTAAGCCCCAAACTGAATACAGTACTCCAGCTGCTATCTCGCAAGTGCAGAGAAGAGGCAAAAAGTAGTTTTCCTCAACCTGCTGGCTACACTCTTATGTCTAAAATGCATCTGGCTTCCTTTGCTAGAAGACCAGAATTCTGATTCATACTCAATTAGTTGTCAGGCAGGACACCAGGTCATTTTCTGCAAGACTGCTATGTAGCTAGTCAGCACTGAAACTATACTGTTGCATGGAGTTATTCTGTTCCAGATAAGGGACTTGGAACTTCATGATGTTTTTGTCAGCAGATTTTGCAGATTTATGGTATTGTATGTACTGAGAAGCAAGGGATGAAACTATTAATGTATATTTTTTTTTTAGCAAGCAAATTAAAGTGCCTGAAGGTATGGGGTTATGAACATACTGTCTGTTTGAATGTCGAGCTGTTAAAATAGTAAAAAAGTCTTTTCAGCACCTGACAGAATCCCTTTAAAGTGATTAAGCATTAACTGTGTAACAAAAACATACCCTGAATGGTTTGGATATTTTTTTCATTTTTAAATGGCTATCTTTCAGTTATGTGAAAGGAAACTACTGTCTACTGGTACTTTAATATAATTGGGAGAAAAAATGCTGTGACAAATTTTCTCATAAAATGTTGCTAACGGAGCAACAATTCTCTTGGCTACTACTAAATACAGTTACTTCTCCAAACTGAAAAAAGGCAACTATGAAATCAATCCTTTATAAAAATGTCATTGTTACTAATATAGTGCTTCTAGATATCTCTTTTGATTTCATTTTCTTTCTTTGTCTTCCCCTCTTTCCTGTGTAGGCAAGTTCACACAGAGCATTACTCACACTTTGCATGTTGTTGATATGCTGTATCATGAAAAACTTGTAGTTTAGTGTGGACTTACAATGATAGTGCTTATGCATAGAGATATGTGCTCTAAAATTAATATTTTATGCCTTGTGAGATTAAGAGTTTTATTGAATCCCCTAATTAGTGCAAAAATAATTTCAATTTTGAATTTGACCTTTATCACTTGTAATAGGCAAGTAAAAAGTAATTTAAAAGCATCGTGAAAACTGGAATAACCAAATCGAAATAAAAAAAAGTGGATTTTGTTGTTGTTGTAACATCTAGGGCTAGTCTTTTGTAGCTCCAAGTCACTTATTTTTAATTTTTTTTAGATTAACAGTACAGCTTTTTGCAAATAATTAAATTGCTGCTTTACGCTAAAGTCTGCATTCACAGAAAGATCTGGAAGAAAGATATACCAAAAGCTCTAACTTATCAAAATATTATTTTCCAATTTTGACTCACTTTTAAGTATTCTGTATAAATTAACTGTTAATTCAGATTGATATGGAAATAGTCACGTGAATGAAGGAATATAGGCCTTGGCCACAGGGCAATAAATTAATGTTGCTTGATTATTTGAAGGAAAAGTAATTAATTTAAATTCAACTATGCATGAAGAATAATATAATTATTTTTTCTGTGCCTGTTTTAGGTCTTGCACAGTCTGGATCTTGGGGATGTTTTGATGAATTCAACCGAATTGAGTTGCCTGTCTTGTCAGTAGCAGCACAACAAATCTTTATTATTTTAACAGCAAGAAAATTAAAAAAAAAACAGTTCATTTTTTCTGATGGAGACTGTGTGGATTTAAATCCAGAATTTGGAATTTTCCTAACAATGGTAATAATTCAGAGAAGTGACAAATTATACTAAATAGAAGTTAATTTATATGGCAAGGTGAAAATAACTGATTTTTATTAATTAAGTGATACTGTTGCAATAGAATTATACTAAACTACTGGAACATAAATAATCTGATTATTCATGAGCTGCATGTCTTCATTTTTACTTTAAGATTACTCGAAAAGTTCAGAATTATGTCCTTTCGTTATTGTATTGCAATTCATTATATAAACTAAGAGTCTGGCCAAACTTCAAGAATTCTCTGTGCACACTGAGAGGACTGAAACACTAATATGCTTTAGTACCTTAGCTTGAAATGCTTCAACGGTATTAGTGAGAAAGATACTGTAGGAATAAAAAAACAAACAAACAAACCCCAAAACAAACAGCCCTGAACATTCACTTAAAGCAGGAGATACAGGAAAGATATTTTGCAAGGGCATATGTCTTCTCTAATGAATACTTTACAAGGATATAGAAAAATAATTCTTCAAGCTGATTTACAGAAGACAAGTATGATGATTCTGGAATAAACCACTCACCTTGCACTGTGGTGACAGCAGGTCTTTTCAAAATCTGTGCAAAAAATTATCAGATTCCTTTATTTGTTGATACGGTATGATTGTAAACTGGTAAATGCAATGCTGGATGTCTTCTTTTCGCTTTCTGTGGCAAAGAGGCCCCTTCCGCTCTGTGTGTCAAATCTGGAATCAGAGCAGGCATTAAGACAGAACTGTGCTTCTTATCTCTTGAAGTTCTTATTGGTGGTATTTGAGATACATTATTATCTTATAATGACTACTTGTGGAAAAACCTTGCAGTACATATACATCAAAGTTAGGTTCCACAAATGAATGGATAATCTGTACAAAAAAGATATGAAAGGCAGTGCGCTGGCCGTTAACAACCATTATCAAAGGGAGAAACACAAGTCCTGGATTTGGAATATTAACTTTCAGAGTTAGTGCTGTCTTGTTGCCTAGGGTTCCTGAGGCTTCATAGCGCTAATTCCTATAATATCACAGGCAGGGAATTTTGTAGTGTGTTTTGTAATGCCAAGGCACATGGCAATCCAAGATGATTTACATGAAATTAAAACCATCATCTGCATGTTCAAGTGAAGGATAACAACTGCAGAGGTCATAAATATCTTTTGACTACTTCTAATTTCTTCAACATCACCTATTTGATGTCAGAATTATTTGCCATATTTGTGGCAATTTTCTAGAAATCTTCTATTAGTCAAACTCTTGTTTTAATTTTGACTGCGTTATTTTTACTGTACTTTTGTACTTTAAGGCAAGCCTTTTAGGTGCAAGAAATAGAGAAAGGCATCCTCATATTATTGTTGTTATTATTATATTTTGGCTCTTGCTGGACACTGAATTTTTAATATGTTACAAAACCTACCACTTCTGCAAAATGGTGATGAAAACTTGATTTGCATTGGGAATACACTAGAAGACATTAACCAACTAGGTTGTATTCCATGACATTTTAAAATTCTGACTGCAGTCTTGTTAGGATAAAGAAATTCAGTTACTACTCTGACAATTATGAATAGGTTATTAAATTCATAGTTATGGATGAGTATTTTTCTTCACATTTTAACCATTAATATACAAGAGTTATAACTCTGAAGAAATCTAGGTATTTATACATAAATTTATTTTTATTGAACTTTTATTAAAAGGATGTTATTTTGACTTTTGTAAATAATGCATTGTGTTTTCTTACGCAGAATCCTGGTTATGCTGGACGTCAAGAACTACCAGAAAATCTCAAAATGCAGTTTAGAAGTGTTGCTATGATGGTTCCAGATAGACAGGTTACTGACTAAACTGAAGGAAAAAATTGTATTTTACTTTTCACCTATCTTCCAAAAAGCTAATGAAATTTCTAAAAAAAATGTATTTCAGATAATTATAAGAGTTAAGCTAGCAAGCTATGGATTTATTGATAATGTGGTCTTGTCTCAGAAATTCTTTGTTCTTTATAAACTTTGCGAGGAGCAGCTCACTAAGCAGGTAGTGTTTTGTATTCCCTTCATCTTTGTCTTCATATTTACACAATACCATCCCTTAGGTTTTTGGTTGTGCAGCTTGTTTTTTATGTTTTTTACAAAATATTGAAGTAGTTTAAACATAATTTGAACAAATATCTCTAAAATTTTGGAATAAATAACTATGATAATTTGTATATGTGTAGTCATGTCCAAACATTTATTTGTTAAGGAATGGTAACTTGCATTGTAATTGCATGAGAGTCTCTGCCTAAACATGAGAGCCGGTTAGAAATTAACCTGGTGATTTGGTTTTCCTGTAAGAATTATCTATGTCTTAAAAAGTAGTTGGAAATTGGAAACCACAGGAGGAATGTCTCAAGTTTGATTTAAGTTGCCCTTCTCCCCAAAGCACTGCTTTGATATGAAGTCTCAGCTTTAAGATGCCTTGTTTGGAAATTCCAATGGAATGGAACCATTATTTTTTTTAGAACCCTGCTATACAGTGCTGAAAAAAAAATTCCAATATAGCATTATAAATGTTGAAGACAAATTTAAATTGGAAATGAAAACCCTTACTTGCCCTCTCTTTCTTGAAAATAGCCTTACTATCCTCCACTAATTTTCGTAGAATAATTCCTAAGCGATAGCAACAATAAGCCTTTTCCCACTCTCTAGGTCCATTATGACTTTGGTCTGAGGAATGTCCTTTCAGTACTGAGGACTCTTGGAACTCAGAAGAAGGCCAGGCCAAATGAAAGTGAACTAAGTATTGTTATGAGAGGGCTAAGAGATATGAATCTTTCTAAGCTGGTAAGAATCCAGTTTAATATTTTAGTAATGTGTAGAGTCAATTCTACTAGATATTTCATGGAGTTTCATAACAGAATATAAAAAAAACCTCAAACATCCTTTTCTTTAAAAATGGCAACAGTAATCATTATCATTAAACAGCAGTGGGATTTTATTAGACTTGCAAACAGTGCTTAGGGTGCAAAGGTTTAAATAGGTTAATAATGGCTTAGTTGTATCATATTTTATATACTAACTTTTGTACAGACTAACTACTGTACTATATGTAAACTGCATAATTTGAGGATCTAATAAGTTAGACTTTTGAAGATTTCTTTCCAAGTAGGATGTTCTTTCCAATACATGCTGTAATGTTTTACATACCATTTTTAGAAGTTTATTCCAGTGTCTTCTCAGTGGGAAATTTCTTTTAATTTTAAATGTATTTCTCGCATGGCATATGTGTGACATTTTCAAAATGCTGTTTTTATAGTGAGCTGTATCTGGCTGTGTTTATGAATGTAAGCTTCTGTATTTAGAAAATACAACCCTACTCTTTATTATTTTAAAACAGAGATTACTTTTGGTTTGAGAGCGTTCTTTGATAACCATGCTTTATGCACTTACTTAACTTTTTTTTTTTTTTTCTTTCAGATAGATGAAGATGAGCCTTTGTTTCTCAGTCTTATCAGTGATCTCTTTCCGGGCTTACAGTTGGACAGTAGTACCTATGTTGAGCTTCAGGCAGCAGTGGCTAATCAGGTTGAAAAGGCAGGATTGATTAACCATCCACCATGGAATCTTAAACTTATTCAGGTAAAACTTTTTTTTCCAAAACATTTTAACAAACAGGAGTCAGAACACCATGTTAGTAGTTAAACTACTGTTTCACTAAAGGACCTGTGCTTCCAATATGGGAAAAAACAAGGATTGTGTGTACACCACACTAAGGAAGACCAATCCAAGGGACTTAAGTTTTTACTTCTTTAAATAATACAGAAAAAGAAAGAAAAAAAAAAACAACCCACAAACAAAGACCAAAACAAATAAAAAATACCCAAAGAAAATACACAAATTAAAAAAAACACCAACCAACAAAAAAACAAAAACCAAAAAACCAAAACCCAAACAAAACCAAACAAGAAAACAAACAAACAAAAAACCCCAACCCACAAAATCCCAAAAGAAAACCCAAACCTTAAAACATGCTGTTAACCCAGCCTTTTCCAGATATGGTGATGCACTTCCAAGTGCATCTAAGTTACCTGAATGAAGCAGCAAATTACCTACATGGTTCTCCAACATGAGTTTCTTAGGCTACAGACTGGGAGGTATTCTGAAGGTCAAAGCAATAAATAAAGAGTGAGAAGAAACACAGCCTTGGCACAACTCCTACTAAGTAGGAGGAAAGAGCTAGAAGAGCTTTATAAGGGCAAAGAGAAATGTAAGGGGTATGTATTTATGACTTAAATATGTTTTCTCTAATGAAGAGTCCTCATGATGGATTTGAGCAGACATATTTGTGAAGTATGGTTGGGTAATCATCCGTCTTACCTGTACTGAGTTGAAATAGTTAAAGTATAAGGATGTATAGAGCATACATGTCTTAGCATATGCTATGGCAAGCTTATGGAAACCTATAACAAGTCTAAGCATGCAAGTAAACATGCATGTAGGCACTATAAAATGAAAGAACAATAAAATAGTGTCAATAACAAGAATGGCACTGCCATACACTGGGAATTGTCTCTCTCAAGGATGTGTGTGATTGAAGATTTAAGCTATAAAGAGATTTTAAAGCTTTCTAGACTACAAGGATGTGAGCAAACCCACCTACTGTCAATTTGTAGTGTTCGAAGCTAGCATCTTTCTGAAGTGCATGGCCACCTGAATGCTGTGGGAAGACCAGACCTACATGGAATATGTATCCCTCTGTTACCTTCATGCAAGAGTTCTAGTAAAATTGAGTAAGAAAATACATAGAATCTAAATGAATGTGTAGCAGAAAGTTGTTACAATGTTGTTTGCATAAAACAAAAAAGTTGCCTACTTTTGACATGAGAAAAGCTTGGTTCTTGGCACTGAAGGAATAGCATAGAGCCTGTGGGCTGACAGCTTGCTAGGAGTGTAGTATATTTTGTTTAGTTTGTTGCAAGCTTTTTAGACCTAAGTGTGGTCTTATTGGAAAGTAAAAGAGATGAAATTGTTAAGGTGTTGCAAGAAATTGACTTCAGAATATTTGTAAGACATTATGTGTAGTAAACTAATGATTTAACTGTAATTTTGGATTATGGAAATTTTTGTTTAGTGACAGATGATCTTTGTGATGTGTTGTTGATTAAAGAATATGTAGTTATTTAACATGAAGAAAAAAAGGTGCCTGAATGGCCTTTTGGACCTTTACTCCCAATTAACATTTAAATGGGTGACAGTTGTATTTCTGACATGAAATCATGTTTGAAACTATCTTTGAATTGATTATTAAAGACAGTTAACTCATGTTCTGATTGATAAACTTTATGCCAACACACTTGCCTATACACAGCCTTCTTTAAGGAGCAAACTTAGCAAATGCAGCATCCTAACAAATAATGAGACAATCATTAAAAAATTACAAGCTGACAAACTAGAAAAGTAACTAGAGCATTGCTGCTCTTTTGTCTTATTGTTCTACTCTTTTATTTTGAGCACACCCTTGAATGAAGACAGGCTGAGAAAGCTGGAGCTGTTCAGCCTGGAGAAGAGAAGGCTGCATGGAAACCTCATAGCAGCCTTCCAGTATCTGAAGGGGGCCTATAAGGATGCTGGGGAGAAACTCTTCATTAGGGACTGTAGGGGTAGGACAAGGGGTAATGGGTTAAAACTTAAACAGGGGAAGTTCAGGTTAGATATAAGGAAGAAATTCTTTACTGTGAGGGTGTTGAGGTACTGGAATGGGTTGCCCAGGGAAGTTGTGAATGCTCCATCCCTGGCGGTGTTCAAGCCCAGGTTGGACAGAGCATTGGGTGACATGGTTTAGTGTGAGGTGTCCCTGCCCATGGCAGGGGGGTTGGAACTAGATGATCTTAAGGTCCTTTCCAACCCTAACTGTTCTATGATTCTATGATTGATGGTAATGATAATGATGTTTTTAAACATTATGACCTTGTTAGTTTCCCATGTTTTCTGATTCTTTATTTCTTCTGCGTACAGGCAATAAAGACTGTTTCTTGGAACACCGTGCTTTAAACAGTGACGCACTTTAGCTTATTAGCTGTATTATTCATTAAGATTGATCTTGTAGGTTTTATTAGTGAAATGGATTCTTTTTTAATTCCCTTAATCGATGAAATTGAATTTTGCTTTGTAAAATTTGTCAGCCAGAGAATTATGCTGACTTCTGATTTTCATATGACTTCTAATTTTCATATTTTACTTATCCCTACATTTTGAATAATAGTTAAACACTGTTAAAGGTGAAGACTAATAATCCTTGCCATTCCTAATGGCTGAAAACTGCATTTCTCTAGAAGCATATATTTGTAATTTTGCTGATTGTCAAGTTGAGAGTATAACTATAACAAGTGACATTTAAGGATATTTTACCTATGGAAATATGTTTTCCTTGAGCACAACATCAGGACAGAGGTTATCTGAAACTAAAGTCCTTGAAGTGCTAGGCTTGTTCATTGGCTGTGCAGTCTTAAATTAGAAACTACATCATTGCTTTTTATAAACTATATTAAAAGAACCTAGGCATCAATCAAGAAAGGCACACTGACTTTTATGCTTATTTCTGAAAATGTACAAACTTGTCTAGCTTAAAAAACAAAACTGCTATGTGATTTGTTGAATGCGAGCAAAAGAAACAGTGCATTAGAGTATTCCACAAAATACAACGTTCTGCCTTATGTTACTTCACAACAACTAAAATATCATGTCTCTGTCATCAAATCAGAGGTATATTTATGGCTTTGCTCAAACTCCACCTAATTTATGTAAGATTTTGTTCCACATTATGCAGGCTGGATCCATATTGTCCTTTACATATCTTCACAGTGATGGCCAGCAGAATTTTTGTGTGGGAGAAAATGCTTTTGACCATCTTGTTTAAAATTATGTTCACTATTTTATTCATGTTTCAGTATTTCTGATTGCCAAAATGCTTATAGGAGGATTGTTTGTACCTTAACAAATTTCACCATACATTGGGAATAAGAAGTTTGAAATTTTCAAGTTCATGGTTCACTTGATCTTAGTTTGGATTTGTTGTGCCTGTAGATCTTCCTTCTGGATTGATGCAGGCCTTTATTCAGCTTGCAGAGGAAGGAGCTAAATATGCTTCTCCTTGTAAGGTTGTGTCACTCAGGAGGCCTATCACTTTTATATTCCTTTCAGTTGCTGCTTGTGTAGGCAGACTCTGCCACTTCGATAGCAAGCCTAAAGCTAACATTGAAAGAAAAATAGAAAATGCACTAAAGAGCTTTCCTAAACCTAAACCCATCTACAGTCCTGGGGGATGTGTGGCCCCTATGTTTATTTCACATACTCAGCTATTTTAGTAGTCTGGCACTTAGTCATTCTTCTGCTGCACTAGTGTTTTGCTACTATTCATTTTTCCTTTTGAATAATATAGAAAATACTTTTTAAAATCTGGTAAAACTGTTTTCGATTGCTTTGAAAAATTTAGGCAAGACTTAGTTTTCTAAACTCTTTTGTAGCATATTTCCTTGGTGCTTAGAAGATTGAAATGTTATGTACTATTCCACAAAACACACAAAATCTCTAAACGCCTGCTGATTTCAATTCTGAGCATATAATTTGTGTGTCTCAACAAATTTATATCACTGACTGTTAAAAAGAAGCAAAAATCTTTCAAAAGCATATATTCCTTAATTTTTTTTTTTTTTTTTTTTTTTTTTTTTTTTTTTTTTTGGTGTGTGTTTTATAGTTGTATGAAACTTCTCTAGTACGTCATGGGTTGATGACACTTGGACCAAGTGGATCTGGAAAAACAATGGTCATAACTATATTAATGAAAGCATTGACAGAATGTGGCCAGCCTCATAGAGAAATGCGTATGAACCCCAAAGCTATAACGGCTCCTCAAATGTTTGGAAAACTAGATGCTGCAACTAATGATTGGACAGATGGAATCTTTTCTACATTGTGGAGGAGAACACTGAAAGCTAAAAAGGGTATGTAACCATTTTGTGTGTGGCATCATAAAAATACTTCCTGGATGCTTTGTTGGAAAAAGCATCTTGAATCTGCAAATGTGGTAATGTTCCCTCTTGGGGGAAACTATAGAGAACATAGATGAGTATACAGTTCACTTCTCAAGAAAAGACAGTTTAAAATGTTATTATTTCAGTAATATATCTGCATAAAAATAGTGCTGATTTCTTTGCTACTTCAGCTCTACTGTGCAGATGTGTTATTTGGAAATTTGATAAATTATAGATTAGATTTACTTGTACTAATTGTACTAGACTTAAAATCGTGTCTTTTGCATAGTTTTTCATCTGTTGATTACCCATATTTATATTTTAGTATTTTAGGATTGGAATACTGAAATTCCTGTTCACAGTGATTCATTTGTATTTGAAAAAAAAAGAAAAAACAAAAAAAAAAGAAAGGGAATTCTAGAAAACTTTCCTAGAAGGAGGTTCTTTTTAAAAGAAAGCTGAATTTTCTCAAATAAAAGGTCTGTACTTTCTTTATTGGAAAATTCCTATATTGAAGATAAAGAGAGAATTTTAAAATTTGATTGCCAAATTTTAAAATCTAAAATTTTATTTTAAACTATATTTATGTTTCAAAATAAAAGAAAAAAGTGAAACAAGAAGATCTTTAGAATTGGTGAGTGATAGTTTTCCTTAACTTCAATGGGATCTGTGAATGTTCAATGCTTTTTTTTAGTTACCCAAAGAACCCTTCTTTTAGCAACAAAATGCTAAATTTTCCATCCCCCTTGTGCCCCTTAAGAATGGTGGGGGAACGGGGGAGGAAGAGTTAGATTAGGTTGGTGTCACAAAAGTTTGGAAGGAAGAAGTTGTGTCTGGAGAAATAAAAGTAAGGACTATGTAGTTCAGGTTTTTGTGTTTGTTTCTCATCATCCGAGTCTATGTTAATTTGCAATAAATTAATTTTCCACAAGTCCAGTCTGTTTTGCCCATAACAGTAGTTAAGTGATCTCCCTGTTGTTACCTCAACCCACAAACATTTTTACCTTACTTTTTCCCTCTATCCTGTTGAGGATGGGGAGGGTGAGAGTGGCACAGTGTCTGTCTGGCATCCAGCCAAGGTAATCTCACCACAGTTACTGAACATAAAGATATACTTGTGCCCTCATTTGCTACTGATTGTTTCAAAAACAGTTCATTAACTAACTATGCCATTGTCCTGGGTTCAGCAGTAGCAGTCATTTTTTCTCCTTCTTAGTAGCTGGTGCAGTGCTGTGTTTTTGACTTTTGGCCTGGGAACAGTGCTGATAACACCAATGTTTTTAGTTACTGTTCAAATGTTTGGTCTGGCCAAGGACATTCTGAGCCTCATGCCCAGGATGTAACTGGGAGTTATCCAGAAGGGCTAATTCACTGCAGGGTTGGACTAGGTATGGTTGGTGCTCGGTTGGGCTGGGTGGGGGCAAGTTATCCGTCTGAGGTGTTGTATTCTCTTCCCTTGTTATTTCCTTTATCATTATTATCATTGGTGGTAGCAGTAGTGATTTGTGTTATACCTTAGTTACTAAAACTGTTCTTATCTCACTCTGTGGGAGTTGCATTCTTTTCATTCTCCTTCCCATCCCTCCAGGGACAGGTGGAGGGCAAGAAGCGGGGTGGGGAGTGAGACTGTGTGATTTATGGCTGACTGGGTTTAAACCACGACAGTTCTTTTTGGCGCCCAAAAACGTAAGAAGTTACACTTCTTATGGGGCACGAAAGGTTGAGATAACGACAGATCTGACCAAATTAATAGTCACTCGTCACAATGCTGATTTATTGGCTCTCAGAGTTGTTCTTGTTGATCTCACACCTTCAGAATGTTGTAACTTACTTAGAGCCGGTATTTGCTGTGTTAGTGTTTATCAAGTGTGGGGCTTGGGCTAAGGTTCTTGTCTCACTGTGCTTTATGGCAATGGCTTGTAATCCAGCAGCGGGCGGGGCCGTGGACTTGTACCTGGCCGTCCGGCTGCTCTTCACCGTCCTGGCCCTCACCCTACTCTCCATCTTCGTGAGGCTGCGGGGAGCTGAGGGGGAGCGGCCCCGGGAGCCGGCGGCTGCTGAAGCGGCCCGGGAGAGCGGCCCCGGGGCCCGAACGGCGGCGGGAGCGGGGCCGGAGGCCGCGAGGGGACGGCTGCCGGTGGAGGAGGTCGGGGCGGTCGAGGAGCGGAAGGAGGCGGCTGCCGAGCAGCGGGAGAAGGCGGCGGAGGAGCCGAGCCCCTCGGAGGAGCCGAGCCCCGCGACAGCCGAGAGTGTTCCCCGGCAGCCGCCTGCATGATGCAGGATGCAGGAGACCACGCAGCATTTCCCAGCAAGGCAGAGGAGGAAGAGCTGGACTCAGGAAAAGAGAAGCTGGCGGTGGGAGAGCCGGCAAGCACAGCGGCTACACCAGCCCCAGTGACAAGTACAGCAGCATCAACTGAGAGTTCTGAAGGTTTTGAATGGCCTTTGGGTATCCTTGGGACCTGCCTGCTGATTGTGATGGGGATCAGCATGTTGGCACACACACAGACTGTGTTTTACCCACAACCATTTTGTCTGATCTCAAAAGTTAAGCAGAGTCAGGTTTGGGTCTTGTCTGGGGTTAGACGACGATATAGGAGGACCAGGAGATTTTCCCCAAGGCTGGACAGTCATGAGTGGCAGGGTGTGTGGGATAGTATGGGTGAGTATCCAGTCCACTGGGCCCCTCCAGTGCTTTGGAAGCGTCGGAGATGGAAGGCAGCTGTATGGAGTCCCCAGCAACAAGCTGCAGAAACTGCTGAAGGGGACAGTGAATTATTTTGAGCCTGGTGGACCCATGCCACTTAAGGCCAACAGAGCAGAGATGCAACACAGAGATGGCCTCATGATCGAGGGGTGGACTTAGCAATGGACACTATTGCCCAGGTTATTCACGAGTGTGAACACTACACACAGCCTCTCCTGCTCTAAAAGACTGTTACAAGAGATGGAGCCCAACATCATGGACCGAATGGACTCAGCAGGTTTACAGGGATTGGTCCATGCACTAAGAAATGACCTCTTTGTCTGTGTGTGTAGGTGGATGTATATATATATATATATGTAAGAGCGATGGTATATTGAAAATGTGGGATCTGAGCATGACATGAATGGTGTGGAATAAGGGGTGGATACTGTCCTGGGTTCAGCAGTAGCAGTCACTTTTGTCCTTCTTGGTAGCTGGTGCAGTGCTGTGTTTTGATTTTCGGCCTGGGAACAGAGCTGATAACAAGAATGTTTTGGTTTGGCCAAGGACTTTGTGAGCCTCATGCTCTGCCAGGGAGGAGGGGAAGCCGGGAGGAAGGAGAGACAGGACACCTGACCCAAACTGACCAAAGAAGTATTCCATACCACAGCACATCATGCCCAGGATGTAACTGGGAGTTACCTGGAAGGGCTGGGGCACTGCGGGGTTGGACGAGGTATCAGTCGATGCTCGGTTGGGCGGGGTGGGGGCGAGTTATCGGTCGGCTGGTGCTGAGGTGATGTATTCTCTTCCCTTGTTATTTCCTTTATCATTATTATTATTGGTGGCAGCAGTAGTGATTTGCGTTATACCTTAGTTACTAAACTGTTCTTACCTCAACCTGTGGGAGTTGCATTCTTTTGATTCTCCTTCCCATCCCTCCGGGAGCAGGGGGAGGACAAGGGGGTATGTGTGTGTGTATGTGAGAGAGAGACTGCGTGATTTATGGCTGACTGGGTTTAAACCATGACAGCCATTTATACAGTAATGAACATCTCTGGACATATCAGAAATTACAGTAAATTAAATATATTTTTATGTATTACCCAAGTTCTAGACCATCTTTTGTAAATTTATTTTCTTGTTCTTTCAGTACAGAGATATGAACTATACCTCTTTTAATTATTTTTCCAGGTGAAAATGTGTTTCTGATTTTAGATGGTCCTGTAGATGCAGTCTGGATTGAGAATCTAAATTCGGTTTTGGATGATAACAAGACCCTGACTCTAGCAAATGGAGATCGAATTCCTATGTCTCCTACATGTAAACTGTTATTTGAGGTTCACAACATTGAGAATGCCTCTCCGGCAACAGTTTCTCGAATGGGTATGGTCTATCTCAGTTCTTCTGCTCTCAGCTGGAGACCAATATTGCAAGTAAGATTATAATTGCTGGCTACTCCTAACTGTACCATGTTATACATTTTATACAGAAAAAGTAATGTGGGTGTTTTACAGGCATGGCTGAAAAAACGTTCTTCTCAAGAAAATGAAGTTTTACAAAGTTTGTATGACAGAGTCTTTGAACCAGTGTATACATACATGAAACTAAACCTTAATCCAAAAATGGAGCTTCTGGAATGTAACTACATTATGCAGGTAAAGGAGATACTGTGTAAGCCTGTATGAGTTGACTGACTATAGTCAGCAGCCAGAAATAGCAAAGAGAACATTTGATAGCAATAAAATTTAATTTGAAAAGATTGTTTCCTGATAAAACCTCAAACTCAGTATTTGTTCGTCAGGCAATATAAGAGGAACTGTTACAGATGTGCAGAAGAAAGTTTTACTTCTCTTTATTGTTTCATATATAGGCTAGTCTTCTGTTCACTGGAATTTGCAGGCTTCAGAAAGTTCAGAAGCATATATTTAATAAGCTAGGGTCTCACTGAGGTTCTTTTAATACCAAGCAAATTGTGGTGGGAGTCAATCTAACCCTATGGGTAGTGTCAGCAGAGAGAATAATTCTAATTATCTTTTTATCCTCAAATGTAATAGCTGTGATTCTGTCAGCCGACTGTCAAGGTCAATGTGCCTGTCCCTTCCTATCAGTTGGAATTCTACCTTGAATGAAGTCCAATCTTTATCAGTGATTTCTTAATAATAGAATTATGTCTTTGGCAGATTTTGCAAGACTGTCAGTCCTACACTGCAGGTCTCCAGCTGATTTGTTTATGAGTCTGTTGTCATCTGCAGATTCTTAGTCTCCAGACTTTCCATTTGTACATGTAATCTCAGTTTTATATTGAATAAGAGGTTAGAAAAAAAAATGTTTTGGATAACACCTCAGTTTAATATTAAACTAGTCAATTTGCACCCAGTATCTCTTTACTGTTCATTAGGGATTTAGCTTCAGATTTTCAATAGCTTGAATATTTTGCTGCAAATTAATAGCCACAGTAAATGCTACAAAGTTCAGTGTGCAGTACTAAATGGAATTAAGACATCTATAGAATTGAAATACGCAGGCAAGAACTGTGTAACTTGCCAATTTATGATGATAAACAAGATGGATATGCTATACACAAATTTTTTTAGAAGGGTCATATTTTTTTCGTCTACATTTGCTATCTGTGAAACCTCTGGCTGAATTGATGTCTTCATGGAAAACTTTTCTTGGGACGTATAGATTTCTATGTTATTTCTGATGAGGGCTTGTTAGAAAGTGTGAGCAAATGAATATTCTACTCATACTGCTTGGTCTGGGAAGTGTTTACCTGATTTAACCTGTATTGAGTGTTTTTCTGTGAATGAGAATCACTAATAAGTTTCTGTCACAGGTGTGACAGAGTAAATACCCCTTAGTGGATCTCCATGCTGAGGTTTAACTAAAAACCAGTGAGACCAGAGCTTTTACTGTGCTTCATCATTTCACTAATTCAGTTCCTCACTTGCTTTCCTCCTCCACTGTTATTTTCACTTAGTCTTGATTTTTCTCTTCCCAGCACAGATTTCTTTCTCTGTGTGGGAAGGTAGGGTAAAAAGATGTGTTTGTTTCTGTGCTGTTCAGCTTCTTACAGTTGCCGGAATTGGGCATTACTTGATAAGGTTTCTTGGAATCATCTAGCGTTTGTCTACTTGCATCTCCCTGATCTCCAGGATCTTACCCCATTTTCAGGATCTTTCCTCTAACTAGGATCTTCACCTCCTTCTTTTAGGGGCCTTTTTTCTTTTTTCATAAGACCACTTCTTGCCAGAACCCTTCTTTTCCACACAGTCTCTTCTTTCCAGAACCTGTTTGTCATGGTTTAAGCCCAGCTGGTAACTCAGAACCACACAGCTGCACGCTCACTCTCCCCCTCCTTCCTCCCCTTGCTCCTGGAGGGATGGGGAGGAGAATCAAAAGAATGTAACTCCCATGGGTTGAGATAAGAACAGTCCAGTAACTAAGGTATAACAGAAAACCACTACTGCTACCACCAGTAATAATAATGATAAGGGAAATAACAAGGGAAGAGAATACAACTGCTCACCGATACCCAGCCCAACCCAAGCAGTGATCAAGCCCTTCTTGGTAACTGCCCCCCCAGTTCATATACTGGGCATGCTGCGGTACGGAACACCCCTTTGGTTAGTTTGGGTCAGGTGTCCTGTCTCTGCTTCCTCCCAAGTTCCCCTCCTCCCTGGCAGAGCATGAGGCTCAGAAAGTCCTTGATCAGAGTAAACATTACTTAGAAACAACTGAAAACATCGGTGTTATCAGCGTTGTTCCCAGGCTGAAAGTCAAAAACGCAGCACTGCATCAGCTACTAAGAAGGAGAAAAATGACTGCTACTGCTGAAACCAGGACCACCCTAAGATCCCAGTTTTGCTGAAATACTCTACATGCAGAAGCACTGTATCTTACCAGCCTCCTGAGTGAGGGTTCTGTCTTACTTCTCTTTATTGTGCGACTCAAGATGTGCTGCTTTTGTTTAGTTCAGGCATTTTCAAAATTTACAATAACCTCAAGCCAGTTGTGTTGAGCAGATAGCAGACTTGTACTTGAGTACTAAAGTTGAGTTTTGGATATTCACCCAAACATGCACACATACCCAAATATCTGCTATTTGTTAGCATTTGCAATTTCATCTTTTTTTTTGTATCTACAACAGCTTGGCAATGATTTTGTATAAAAAATGATCTCATTTTTGCTTTCCTCCTTGTAATTTCCTCTGACTTCCTAATTGTTTACTATTCTCTGGACCACCTCATTAGCTAGGTGAATGTAATTTGCTTCAAGAGATTCAACACAACTTTTGTTTAGGGTTATCCTGCCTTGTAAGCCTATTGGAAAAGTTAATAGCCTTGTAGCTAAAGGACATCTGGTTGATATGGTCTGCATGAAGAAACAAAGGTGTTTTCCAAAGTTCTTTACCAGGGATTTATATGGAAGGTAAGCAGTCATAGCAGAAAATAGGAGGTTCATTTCTAGGTAAATAATTAGAAGGTAGGAAGTGTGTGACTAGCGTATAGTTCTTAGAAAAGACAGAGGATACCACTGCTCCTGCGGTGCCCTTGATGGGACAATGCTGTTTAAAATATTCAGAAACAATCTGGAAAAGTTTGTTTTATGTGAAGTCTACTGATGCTACTTAATTACTCAGGATATTAAGGACTAAAGAGCTAACCATGAAAAACTGTAGACAGACTTTACAAGACTGAATACAGTAGGTAATAAAATGGCTAATGAAAATCAGTGAAGATAAGCATAAAGAGATTCATACAGCTGAAAAACAAACTCTGCAATGCCATGGATGGCAGACCTATAGAACATCTTACCAAAGGGTGTTATAGACAATAGAAGTCTATGTTGGTTAAGACTAGTCTTGATTTTCTCAGAGTGAAAAAATTCTTATAGGATTCCTAAACCCAGAAAAAGTGTATTTGATTCAGAAAGGTCCAAGCTGAAAAAAGTACCAGCAGAAAGTACCACCCCTAAGACCACCATAAGCCAAGAGTTTTTTCTTTTTTTTGCTCTTTTTTAAACTAAATTCTGAAGTAATCAAAAGTATTCTATTTATGTCCTATAGGCTGTATTAAAATATCCGTTACTGCATTACTTCCCACTTCAAGCATGAGATGCAAGACAACATAAAGAATACTAATTTTGAGATGGTCACACGTGTTTCACTGTTAAAAAGACATATTTCTAAACAATGGGTTTGACGCTGCCTCTTACAGAAAGGGAATATGAGTGATGTTATGTAAGACAGTCAAATATCTGGCTTCATGAGTGTCCTGGTTTCAGCAGCAGCAGTCATTCTTCTCCTTCTTGGTAGCTGGTGCAGTGCTGTCTTTTTGACTTTCAGCCTGGGAACAGCGCTGATAACACCGATGTTTTTAGTTGTCGTTAAGTAATGTTTACTCTGACCAAGGACTTTCTGAGTCTCATGCTCTACCAGGGAGGAGGGGAAGCTGGGAGGAAGCAGAGAGAGCACAACTGACCTGAAGTAGCCGAAGAGGTGTTCCGTACCACAGCACGTCATGCCCAGTATATAAACTGGGGGCAGTTACCTGGAAGGGCTAGGTTGCTGTTCGGGTCGGGCTGCGTATCGGTTGGCACATGATGAGTGGTTGTGTTCTCTCCCCTTGCTATTTCCCTTATAATTATTATTATTGGTGGTAGCAGCAGTGATTTGTGTTATACCTTAGTTACTGGACTGTTCTTACCTCAACCCATGGGAGTTGCATTCTTTTGATTCTCCTCCCCATCCCTCTGGGAGCAGGGGTGGGGGGAGAGTGAGGGAGCGGCTGCGTGGTTCTGAGTTACCGATGGGCGTAAACCACGACAATGAGCAATATCACCAAATTGTCAATAGCAAGTTACTAGATTTCTGGAATATAGCTTATTAGAAACAGAACAAATCAATAATAAAGTAGTATATTTTAATCTAGTTTTTAAAACACAAAGTAGAGTTGAATGTGCTACATGCATTAACTGACCAGAATTGAAATAAATGTATCAGATAGATTATGAGAATTCTTCCGTGCTTAAAGATGGAAATCGCTAGGCCCCACCTGCTTTTAAAGTTGTGAATATCCCACTAGATATTATAAAATCCCTTAAAAAGCTGTTTTCTTATCCTAGCTTTTAAGTTACATTTTTATGTAGGCATAATTTAAAAGGATAGTTGATGATCAGATTACTGAAGTAGTTTTGAATAATTTATCCAGTTTCATATAGATATCTTTAATCTATTTTCTTGTGTTTGTCATTCTAAATTTTATTTTAGTCTTCAGTAACCTGTATTCAGATAATGGTTTAAAGTTTGAATGCATATAGGTAATGCATGTGCATATATGTATAAAAATAAAAGGTGATTATGTAATATTTTCTTAATGTATAATGTTTTAAAATCTTTTCAGTCTATTAATCTTCTGGAGGGTTTGATTCCATCAAAGGAAGAAGGTGGTTTATCAGCTATATCTCATCTGCATAAATTGTTCTGCTTCGCGATAATGTGGAGTTTAGGTGCCCTTCTGGAGTTGGAAAGTAGAAATAAACTTGAAGCCTTCATTAGAGCTCATGATAACAAATTAGACTTACCAGAAATCTCTCCTGGTACCAGTGAAACGATGTATGAGTTTTATGTTTCTGGTCATGGTAAGAAAAAGCATTAACATCCTTTTTTATAATGGCATTTTAAAACTGAGTATGGCTTCTTTGAAACTTAGAATTATTCCTATAGTCCTTATTATACAGTGACATGAGCAGAGATTTTTGACAACAGTATAGTACTAACACAGATTCTATCTGCAGAGTTCAGTGGATTGAGAAGTCAGAAACAAGGGATAGTGTGTTCATTGGTAACATTTTCTTATTTCTTATGTTTTTAATTCTTACAGATTTCTTTTGTATTAATTTAACCAACCTACAGTTTTAGATAATTTATGCTTAGGCTGTATTAGCCTAAATTAATATAATTTTATATTGAATTTCCTCACAGCTAGTCTTTTTTATTTAAAAATATGATTTTAATTCCTGTTAATTATTTTTATCTTTTATAATAAATAATAAATCTTAATATTTTATAAACTGTAAGAATACTGTTATTTTGAATATTGCAACCAATTAATATTTTGAATTGTGTAATGTTTTCTGCAATTAATAGTTTAAATAACATATACAACCACTGTCACAAAGAACTTACTGTTCTTACAGAGTATATTCTCACATGAATAAATCTATTTTTCATGTATTCAAATTCAAAATTTTTTGACCAGCAATGTTAATTTAGTGTAACACATCCACAGTCCATATTGTCACATTCTATACTTCACCAGCAGTGTGAGAATGAGTTTCTAGGTAAATATTCTTTCGATTTTTTTATTTAGACAGCTACATATAAATGTAAAAAATGACGTATATATTTAGTAGGACTGTAGACTAATTAAAGGTCATGACTACGTATATTTTTTGTTACATGTAGTTTATCTAGATTTGAGAAAATTTATGTGTCTTTTTTTGTCATTTCAGGTCACTGGGAGCACTGGAGTAAAAGAGTTCAGGAGTATGTTTATCCAACAGATAGTATCCCAGAATATGCATCTATTCTGGTTCCAAATGTTGACAATGTCACAACTCAGTTTTTGATAAACACAATTGCGAAACAACAGAAAGTAAGTACAAAATTAGTTATTTAAGTATATGCCTACTATATGAAATAAATAGAAAACTATTATAACGTACCTGGGGGTTGCAATCTTTCTCCATCTTCTCTGTCTCTACTCACTGCTTGCCAGGTGCATCATTATTTGCATATTGCTCTATTTTGATTTTGTTAACATGAATACTCTGTACTTCTGTGCTTGGGCAAAATGTTTAAAATACCCTTTTTAGATTTTTGTTTTTGTCATAAAAGTTTAGTTCCAACAACATATTATCTTTCTCAGAGAAAGATATAAAACCTTGTGCTTAGTCTTTACACCGTATTAATTTTTCTGATTTGTGCTTTCTGGAAAAAGGAAGCGAGGAAAATAAATTTCACAAGGTACTTCAATAAAACCATGAATGTCCTAACTTTTTTTTTTTTTTCTCTTATTAGGAAAGCAGTAGTTAATAGCAACTATTAAAAAGAGAAAGCACTACTCACAGAGCTTTAACCAATAAGGACCAATCTGGTGTCATGGCTTTTGGCTCAGGCATCATTAAACAAGAGTTATTAAAAAATACATATAGGCTTGTTTTCAAACAGATGAAGATCTGAAAAATACATTTTTTGCTTTAGGACAATGCTGTTAATAAGCTTAACAACTTCCTATGGAAATTTGTGTCAGCTTGTCAAATATAAGTCAATGTGTATTCCCTTTTTAGTAGATGGAGACAGTATTAGAAATACCACCATCACATGAGTCAGTGCTGGAACTTGTTTGTCGTGGTTTAAGCCCAGCTGGTAACTTAGAACCACGCAGCCACTTGCTCACTCCCCCCACTTTTTAACCCCTGCTTCCAGAGGGATGGGGAGGAGAATCAAAAGAATGTAAATCCCACAGGTTGAGATAAGAACAGTCCAGTAACTAAGGTATAACACACAACCACTATTGTTGCCACCAATAATTATAATAATAAGGGAAATAACAAGGGGAGAGAATATAAAACTTAAAGGGGAAAAGGAAAACAATAAACACAAGTTGTGCACAGTATAATTGCTCACCACCGTCCAACCGATACCCAACTTGACTCAAGCAGTGATCTGGGCCTTCCGGGTAACTCCCTTCAGTTTATATACTGGGCATGATGTGTTGTGGTATGGAATACCCCTTTGGCTAGTTTGGATCAAGTGTCCTGTCTCTGCTTTCTCCCGGTTTCCCGTGCTCCTCCTCACTGTCAGAGCATGAGACTGAAAAGTCCTTGATCAGAGCAAGCATTACTTATCAACAACTAAAAACATCGGTGTATTATCAGTGTTGTTCTCAGACTAAAGTAGAAAATGCAGCACTGCAACAGCTGCTAAGGAGGAAAATAACTATTGTGGCCGAGCCCAGGACACTTTTTTCTGTAAAAGTCTGGGATTTTGACAAAAAGTCTGTTGGGTTTGATGAAACTGTCCAGAAGCCATAATGTGGCTGTGCCTTTGATGTATCTGATGCAAATTGTGGAAACATACAAAGTCTTTGTATTTAGATACTGTCTAGCTATTTATAATCTGTTACAGGCAGTTTTGCTCATAGGAGAACAGGGGAGTGCAAAGACAGTCATGATTAAGGCATATATGAAGAAATACAACCCAGAAGAGCATTTGTCAAAAAGTTTGAACTTTTCATCTGCCACAGAACCATTTATGTTTCAGGTAAAAGTATAGATTTTAAGTAATTTTTGCATATAATTTACTTGCTAAGTATTTAAAGTGTACTTAATTCTGATGATAAAGGAAGTGATTTAGAAATAAAGTCTAGCGGACTTTTTTCCTCTAAGTCACTTAAAACACTTCAGAAAACTCCATTAAAAATAACCTTGCAGATCAGAATAAAATATAGTCACTCACATAGAGATACATATATTCATGACTGATCTGTGCTTTTTCATTATGGAATTCTAATAATCCATTTACTGCTGAAGACCTTTCCTTTTCATTCTAGATTAATGAAAATTTCTAGTTACACTTCAGTTTTTTCTTGATTCTTTAGTTTATACCAATAATGTTAATTTTTCTTAAATAAAAAGCAGATTTCAACTTATAGATCCTGTAAGTTGAACTGGCTTTATTACCAATTCAGAGCAATGAACTCATGGTGATAGTCTTCCAGTAGGATAAAATAATCATCTTGGGATATTTCTTGATTGAAAAGCATGCTCAGTGGAGAAGGTGTTACAAACTCAATTGCAAAGTCAAGCATCTTTTTAAGAAGCTAATGTAAATGTTATTAAGAAAATGGTGAAAAGTCATGATTTAAACATCTATTTTTTTAAAGCTCCAAACTCACAGAATATATGCTGAGCTTTTATGTTACGCATAAGATCTCTGGCCATGGTTTATATCAAACAAGCGAGACAGAATAAGGCAAGCATCCTTTCATGCATGCAAGATTAATTGATCTATCAGTATATCTGTCTCAGTATCCTTTAGTTAGTGTATTATAGGTCCCTAGAACTTTACTGTCCTGAAAACAAAACACAGACTTCCTTGTCTCTGGTACAAAATCTGTAAAAGATCTTACCATGACTTGTCTCTGCTGCAGTCCCACAGTACCTTGGAAGAAAAGCTTTCTCTTCCTCCAGCTAGCTGAATGCATAGCTCACACTGCTGATTTCTAAGAGAGAAATGTAGCAGAAAAACAACTTAAATGCTTCTAAACACTTGTTAGAACCACACTCAAAATAGTCTTTTCAGTCTTCATTCTGAGGATATGTGAAAGATTGTGTGATTTTGGATGTGTTAGATATGGTACAAAGTTCTTGATTTCTTGTGTCATTGCTTTCTTTCTCTTACCAGTTTCTTTTTTTTTTTTTTCATTTTCATTACATATAGTCTACATGTTTTACCTTAGAACATTCAGCTAATTATTTTCTGTTGTGAAAAAAAAAGGGGGCGTCAAAAACACTGGGCAAAACTTGTATCTATTTTCTGTTTCAAAAATGCAATTAACTCTTTGATCTTTATGACAGCATATGCTACATTACTCATATAGGATGATATCATGCTTGTAAAGCAGAAAACTAATTTCTCTAGGGAAAATATTTGCTACCATCTTGTAAGATTTTTTTTTCTGTCATAGTTTATGTTCTAGATATCTTTTGAAAGACTGCAGAGATGTAGAACTTTGAGGATACACTTCAATTAAATATCTGTGTCTTATTTGTCTGTTGGACCCTGATTCTTATTTAGTTAAAAACAGTCTTAAAAGATTATTGACACCAAAGTGTTAAAATGCTGCATTTCTTAGCTTACATGTAGAAAATAACTGGAAAGGAATCTAAGTGGTTTGCTGTTCTAAGAATCTATGATTTGCTGTTCTACAGCAATATATAAATTTATATTTAATATAAAACAACTGAGCTTAGTTAGGGAAATCCAAATCATAATCATAAGACTGTGCATGAAAAAGTCTCTGAAAGCAGATTCCATTCCTCTCTAGAGCTACCCTTTGGAAGAGTGATTGTTAAATGCTTTTCTAAATAACTTCAGTATGTATAAAAATTATGCTATAGGTAATGAAAATGCTATTTGTGCTTGTTGATATTCTAATTATTGCTCATAATTAATACAGTTTTGATTAATCTTTCATTTCTCAAATTGTGTGTGCTACCTTCCCACCCTCACTGATTTGAGAAGCAAGAGGAAAAAAAGTAGTAATGCAACAGAATTCAAAACTTCTGATCTGTTTTCTTTTCTTTTAGCAGTTTCTCTTGCATTAATCTTGATGTATCTGAAGACTGAAATATAATTCACAAGAAGATATAAAATTTCATATGGACATAATGCATCATACCAAAATTAATGTCATTTCAGTTTGATGACTTCATGATAATAATCTGCTTCAATGCAGATAATTAAGTAATAATTACTGTGTCTGAAAACTTTATAAAAATTTCTCTGGTAGCAGAGACATAGTCCTAAGGCCAGGGAATCTCATGGGAATAAGGGTCATGAACAGGAGAATTCATCATTCCTTAATGATGAATCAAAGATGAAACTACTAGCAAAAAGAGGAAATCATTGGAGAAGTGCTTTAGCAGAAAGCAATAAGTAGTACATTAATTAGCAATACATTTTAAATAATATTGTTGCTTTAGATGCAAACCAAGAATCCTCTTTACTTTTTAGAAGACAATAGAGAGTTATGTGGACAAACGTGCTGGAAGTACTTATGGACCTCCTGGGGGCAGAAAAATGACTGTTTTTATTGATGATATCAGTATGCCATTTATCAATGAATGGGGAGATCAGGTAAAATATTTTTATCAAATATGACTTATTCTCAAATTGTTTTGCTTTTTTATTTATATACATGGGAAGCAGTGGACTTCCTGAATAGTACAATTAAGTATTAATTATTGGAAATATTTTCTAATATGGTACATAGATGAAGAAAAAAAGAGAGTAAACTAGATTTACTGTAGAAACGTATATGATAATGGTGTCATATATTACATTATCTCCACTTTCTCATATTTTTATATGACTAAATAAAAAGTGTCACTGTACTAGGGTACCATATTGTTAATTTCAAGATTGACACTGATTTGAGAGCACCATGAAACAAACTTTTTGCAAAATGTAAATGTGACACCTTGGAAAAAGTAATAAAGACTGTGTCCAAATTCAAGCGTAACACATAGTCTTGAAAACTTGATTAAAGATTTTTGCCTCTTGATAAGTCCATGTACAATTTGGGTGTGTAACATTCATATGTCTATACAGACCCAGGCAAAAAAATCAGGCAAAAATACCTCACAATTCCTTCCCATAGTAGGTCTGAAGAATTTCCACTTGGCATGTATTTAAGTGGCATTTTGGATACAAGTGAGTCTATGTAAACTCAACAGTTCCGCCTGTTCACTTTTGAAAGCAGTTTTTGTCAAAATACAAGCCAGGCATGTGTTTTCAATGTCTGAAGTGGATCTCAGTGGTGGTTTGCATCATTTGCTCTCACTTGAGATTGAGATCTCCCCTATGGAAGGACCTCCAATAGATCATCCATTACAGCCTCAAGATAGTGCTAAAATGTTTTTAATGGGATGATGGTTTGTGATCAGTGCCCTGTTGCATATCATGTGGCTTTTTATGTGAGCACATAAGGTTTCCTGAATATAGTTGGAGTAGTCACTATGGGAGCAAACTCTGGTGCCTCCTGATCCATACAGGTACTATAGAGTGGATGTGGAATCAATAACCTTTTCAGAATAAACAGCTTCTGTTTCAGAAAAGAATTAGTTGTTCCATTTCAAAGGAGGCCCAAGGGAGAACTTAAAAGCATAGTTTGGACACCTGGAGCTGAATCTCCAGCAGCAAAATACAGAAACTTTTTTTTTTTTCAGTTCATTGCCTTAACTTTACATAGTTTAAAAGAATATCAAACACATCCTGTTGATATTGTATGGTAATACAGCCTGAAAGTTTAATCTGAGTTTAGATTAAAGTGAAAACCTTTCTCTAGGCGTTGGTAGTAGAGTTACAAGATTTTCTTTTTCTCTTGTTTGAATTTCTAATTTGTACAAGTCATGTAAACTTACAGATAACAAATGAAATTGTTCGTCAGATGATGGAAATGAAAGGAATGTACAGTTTGGATAAACCTGGAGACTTCACTACAATTGTAGATGTTCAGTTAATAGCTGCAATGATACATCCTGGAGGAGGTCGTAATGATATTCCCCAGCGTTTAAAAAGACAGTTTTCTGTATTCAATTGTACATTGCCATCCAATGCATCCATTGACAAAATTTTTGGTACTTCTTCCTTGTTTTGATACTTTTTTTGTTGTTTTTTTTTTTGTTTTTGTTTTTCATAAATGATTTAAAATGTGTAAAAGTATGTTCTCTTTCCTAGTTTCACTATGTAAATTCAGAGTGCTTGCCATGAAACAACTGAAGCTGTATTACAGCAAAAATAGTCTGTGGGAGAGAAATTAACCCCTTTAAATGCTTGTCTTTCTAATTTTGGATAAGCAAGATAATAAGAAAGTAATGGCATTTTCTGGAATTAGATGAGCACTGCTACTATTATGTAGGTTACATTCTACCTCTGTACTGTCTGAAATGGCCTCTGTTGGTAAAGTTTTCAGTTCTGTTAACTTTGTCAATATAGTGTATTATTAAATGCCAGCACCTACTGCCAATTGTTTCTACACCAGTTCAGAAATGCCATGAACAGGAGAGACAACATAATTTCATCTGTAATTTAAAAGCAAATTAATGTTTTAAATAAGTACTTATATATCTTGCTCACTACCTACCTTATTATAGCCTACAACTTGAGATCGATTGTATATTGAATTTTATCTTTTCAGGTATTATTGGCTGTGGATACTTTAATTCCTGTAGAAATTTCAACCCTGAAGTATGTGATATGGTGGAAAAATTGGTCCCAACAAGTAGAATATTATGGCAGTGGACAAAGGTATAAATTACAGGGAAAGTTTTATCACAATAAACCAGGAAAAAGATGGGCTAAAAATATTTGGAGCTACAATGTGGAAAATATCTGATTTTGGTATACAAGACGCATGAATGAAACTTATCAGACCATTTATTCATCTAGATTTAGTCATGTTACTCAAAGTTTTAATCACTATAGCTAATGAACAAGGAGTAAATTTCTTTATAAATTATATTTTTTTTTAATTTACAAAGCCCAGAACAGCATATGAAATTATTATGTGCCATAAGAGTTGGGGTTTTAGATTTAGTGCTAGACCCTGCTTCTAAACAAATAAGATATTTTTGATGACTTCTGACAGTTTGACCACAGCATTATGCATGAAAACTAGTAGTTTTGTTATTTTTATATTTTATGTGTTATATTAATTATAATTCTATCTTATTCTTGAGTCCTTCTACATGTTACCTATTTTGAGTATGAGCAATATTTTTCTTTAGGCAAAGATGCTGCCTACACCATCTAAATTCCACTATATCTTCAACCTTCGAGACCTTTCTAGAATTTGGCAAGGAATGTTAAATATAAAGGCAGAAGAATGCAACAGTACCAGTGTCCTTGTAACACTTTTTAAACATGAATGTACCAGAGTGATTGCTGACAGGTATAATAAGTATAGAATTTTATATTTAATCAGTTTAGCTATTTACTGCATTTATGCTCATACGTTTGTATAACTTCTTATTATGTTTAACCTTATTCGGCCAATATATAACATTTTGTCTTATTTTACATGCAGTCTGCATTGTAATATTATCCCAAGAAATGTTGTGCTATATAGTGGTAGATTACTCAGTAATTGGATGGGCATCTCCAAAATATATTCTTTGTTCTAACCCACATTGTTTTTCACTTAACTTTGGGTACACTCAGCCAGTTCTTCTGTGAAAAAAAGAGGATTGTACAATGTCCTAAATTTATTCACAGAGAATAATTTAACATTGCTTTGAATTCCTCACAGAAAAAAGTCTCTCATGCTTGTGATTAAAAAAAAACTGCTGATCTCTTCTAAATCTTCTTTAAAATATTCATAAAAATATAGCTATGAGCTGTATGTATTAAAGATTCAGTAATATTTTTGTACTTAGAGTGTTAGAGTGCTGAAACTATAGGCAAAGCAACTGTTACCATTTCATTACCATTTCAGGTAAAAGTTAGAAACAGTTCCAAACAAAACATAGACTATTGACAACCAGTTTTGTTTACTATCCCTACCTGTATTTATAGAATCACTCATTTTCTTCCATGTAAGCCCTGAATCAGCTGGCAGATGCCTTGTCATTTTCCCCAGGAAGGTGCAGTAGCAAACTTGAGTTAAGAGCCAAGGAAGTAGGATTGCTATTATGACCAGTTCCAATATTCCAGAGGAACTCCAATTTGAAAATCATGCACACTTTCTGCTCTCCCTGTAAATACATATGCTGAGTTCAGAAAAATGTATGCAGGAAATCTAAAAAGAAATCTTATCCAGCACATGTCAAAGATATATAAATGAAGGCCAGACTTTTCTGATGACTTTAATATTTATTTCTCTATAATGTGAGAAATTTCTCAGTGGAAATCCACCACTAGGTCTAACAGTGCTGATATTTCTAAATGCCTGAACTACTGTATATTATACAAACTTACAAATTACCTGAAATCGACGTATATGCATTTATATGTGCACTAGAGAGCTCTTGATATAAAAAAGGGAAAAATGTTTAATTTTAATTTGAAGTTAGGATCATACCCACGATGCAAAAATGTCATATAGACTTGAGTGTATCATTTTCTGCTTTCAAGTTTCAGCCTTCTCTTCTCCAGGCTGAACAGCCCCAACTTTCTCAGCCTGTCTTCATACGGGAGGTGCTCCATCCCCATTATCATTCTAGTGGCCCTCCTCTGGACTTGCTCCAACAGCTACATCTCCTTATGTTGAGGACACCAGAACTGTGCAGAGTACTCCAGGTGAGGTCTCACGAGAGCAGAGTAGAGGGACAGGATCACCTCTTTCAACATGCTGGTCATGCTCCTTTTGATGCAGCCCACGATACAGTTGGCTTTCTGGGCTGTGAGCATGTGCTGCCGGCTCATGCTCATTTTCTCATCAACCAGCACCTCCAGGTCCTTTTCTGCAGGGCTGCTCTGAATCTCTTCTCTGCCCAACCTGGAGCTGTGCCTGGGATTGCTCCGACCCAGGTGTAGGACCTTGCACTTGGCATGGTTAAACTTCATGAGGTTGGCATCAGCCCAACTCACACGCTTGTCGAGCTCCCTCTGGATGGCATTCCTTCCCTCCAGGGTATCAACTGAACCACACAGCTTGGTGTCATCGGCAAACTTGCTGAGGGTGCACTCAGTCCCACTGTCCATGTCAGGGATGAAGGTGTTAAACAAGACCGGTCCCAACACCGATCCCTGAGGGACACCAGTCGTTACTGGTGTCCAGCTTGACATTGAGCCATTGACCACAACTCTTTGTGTGCAGCCATCTTTATCTAGCCAGTTCTTTATCCACCGAGTGGTCCACCTATGAAACTGATGTCTTTCCAGTTTAGAGACAAGGATGTTGTGCGGGACAGTGTCGAACACTTTGCACGAGTCCAGGTAGATGACATCATCTGCTGTACCCCTGTCCATCAGTTCTGTAGCCCCATCGTAGGAGGCCACCAAATTGGTCAGGCAGGATTTCCCTTTAGTGAAGCCATGCTGGCTGTTACCAACCACCTTGTTGGTTTTCATGGGCCTTAGCATGTTCTCCAGGAGAATCTGCTCCAAGATTTTGCCAGGCACAGAGGTGAGATTGACTGGTCTCTACTTTCCCAGGTTTTCTGTTTTCTCCTTCTTGAAAATGGGGGTTATATTTCCCTTTTTCCAGTCAGGAATTTCACCTGACTGCCATGACTTTTCAAATATGGTGGACAGTGGCTTAGCAACTTCATTTGCCACCTCCTCCAGGACCTGTGAATGGATTTCATCAGGTCCCATTGACTTGTGCACATTCAGGTTCTTAAGATGATCTTGAAGCTGATTCTCTCCTCAATGAGCATTGCATCACTGGAGGAAAATGTAAAGATGAAAATTATTTTTTTATTTGTTGTTTGACATTGACAGTTGGCATTCCTTTTTCTTGTGGTTAAGGTGGTTCTTGCCATTTATGTTTACTAGTTGCTACTGAGTATCATCCTTGATTGCTTCTCAGATAATCACAACCACAGATAATCAGTGTAGTCAAAGATCTTGATCTGTATTAAAACCATCTTGAAACTATCAATAGAAGCAGATACAATTGTTTAAACAATAAAATGTAGTCATTAGTATTTGTGTTTGCAGACTTCATTGTATTTCAACCTGCATGACTCCCTCTGCCCCCCTTCCCCCTGCAGTGTTT
This sequence comes from Pezoporus occidentalis, assembly GCF_034315485.1. Classification (NCBI taxonomy): domain Eukaryota; kingdom Metazoa; phylum Chordata; class Aves; order Psittaciformes; family Psittacidae; genus Pezoporus; species Pezoporus occidentalis. The sequence goes on from NW_026915376.1 coordinate 5,698,600, forward strand.
TTCTCCCTGTGTTAATTATACGTTTTGGAATAAAAGGGATTGAGGGTTAAGTCAGGTTGTAGTGACATATACTATCTTCCTTTCACTATTCCTTATATCATTGCACTTTCATAGGCAGTACTGTGATAACTAGATTATGATATTCTGCTTTAGGTTGAAAGATGGAAGGCTCATTTAGTAATCGTTATTTGGGAAATCATTCAGCCTTATTCATCTGAGATATTAAGTGGTCTGTTACTGCCTAGTTCTAAGTGAAATTTGGGAAGTCAAATTGTATTTTAACTATTATGCTTTTCAATATTTAAGAATTTGATTTCTGTGAATATTGCCTAATCCATTTTTGTGATGATTGTCTAGTATGTATTGCCTAATATCTATTTTTCCTTGGAATGTTACAAGGGATTTTTCTTGTAATTATCTGATTTTCTTCCTATGCAATCTTTTTTCTTGTTTTTTTTTTTTTTGCCTGTACTTATCTATGACTTTTAGATTTATTACTCCTGAAGATACAGCCTGGTTTGATAAAACTATTATTAAAGCAGTTGAGGAAAATGTAGATACAAACATAGCAGAAGATCTCCAAGCTGACCCATATTTTGTAGATTTTTTACGGGATATTCCTGAACCAACTGGTGATGAACCTGATGATTTTGTGTTTGAAGCACCAAAAATTTATGAGAAGGTATTTAATTTTACACCTAAAATAATAGACACTGAAGTTTTACTTTAACTCTTAAGTATGTTATATTGCTTAACTCATATCTTAGAGGAATTTTTGTTGAATACCTATCACATTTTTTGTAAAGATATAGCTAGATTTTTCTGGTTTGTATGCAATAAATTGTTTTAGTGATATTAAAGTTACTGATCCCATAAAAGTGTAGTTTATTCATTCCTATTCTCCTTGCACCTTTTTTCCCCCATTAGCAGAAATTTTCTGATTAAACACAACTAACATCACTACAGTGAATTAACAAGATACTCTCATTGTGGCCAATACACAAACTCAAGTTTGTGTAAAAATGTCAGTGCAATTTTAAACTGTGAAGGAACCCACTAGTATTGTTACTGACTTTTTTTTTTTTTTCCAGGTTCCAAGCTTTGAATTTCTTTTTGAAAAATTGCAAATGTATCAGAGACAATACAATGAATTTATTAGAGGAACATCTCTTGATTTGGTGTTTTTTAAGGATGCAATGACACATCTTGTTAAGGTTTGGGGTTTGTTACTTTATTTATTTGTTTGAGTTTCTGTGTATTCAGGTGCAGGAAGATTCTCCTTGATAGAAAAGGTGAGGTCATAAAGCAGCACATTTATATATTGTATTTAGAATTATTTAATTATTTTTTTAATCCTCAAGAATTCAGGGAACACTTCAGAGGTATCTGTACCTGACAGATGATGAAAACAACATAGAAAAGACACATAGAAGCCACAGTGAAATCAAAACAGAAGATGTTTGCTTTTTTGTTTAGTTGACCTCAACTGAAGTAAATGATTGTTTGCTTTGCATTTAAACAGAAGAAAATATTTTTTTTAAATATAGTTCATGTGATGTGTTGTGGTTTAAGCCCAGCCGGTAACTCAGAACCGCGCAGCCGCTTGCTCACTCCCTCTCCTTCTCCCCTGCTCCCAGAGAGTTGGGGAGGAGAACTGAAAGCATGTAAATACCACAGGTTGAGATAAGAACAGTCCAGTAAATAAGGTATAATACAAAACCACTACTACTACCACCAATAATAATAATGATAAGGGAAATAGCAAAGGGAGAGAATATAAGACTAAAAGGGGAAAAGGAAAAGAAAAGAATAAACACAAGTGATGCACAATGCAGTTGTTCACCACCTGCTGACCAATACCCAGTCTGACCTGAGCAGTGATCTGGGCCTTCTGGGTAACTCTCCCCAGTTTATAAACTGGGCATGATGTGCTGTGGTACGGAATACCTCTTTGGCTAGTTGGGGTCAGGTGTCCTGTCTCTGCTCCCTCCTGGCTTCCCACGCCCCTCCTCGCTGGCAGAGCATGAGACTGAAATGTCCTTGATTGGGGTAAACATTACTTATCAACAACTGAAAACATCAATGTGTTACCAGCATTGTTCTCAGACTAAAGTTGAAAACACAGCACTGCACCAGCTACTAGGAAGGAGGAAAATAACTGTCACAACTCAACAGAGGACGTGATGCTAGGTGAATTTCAGAAGACCTTGAAAGTCTCTGATACTCCATTTCCATTAGAAAGTTTAGGCAGAATATCTAGATAAAATGTGTTTTTATGTTTTCAAGCATGTTCAGGAAACATAAAATAGTGCTCAAAATGCCTCCCTTTATGTATTTGAATCCCATTTGTAGCTGATTATAAATATCCTATGTATATATGAATATATATGCATGTGCAGATTCTTCGTTAGGTACACAAAAACTCCTAAAGAATATACATGTGTTCTTTTGAGAGAAAAATTTTCTGAAAGCAACCTTTTAATAATCTTTATGTTGTGCTATAGTAAATAAAGTGTAGAGTATAATATATTTTTTTAAATTTTCTAATTAAGATTTTACTTTAAATTTATTAATGAGCTTTTCTTCCATTTTTTCACATATAGATTTCCCGAATAATTCGGACAGCATATGGAAATGCTTTACTTGTTGGAGTTGGTGGTTCTGGAAAACAAAGTCTTTCAAGGTTGGCTTCCTTAATTGCTGGTTATAATATATTTCAGATCACCTTAACCAGGTAAGAAATGCAAGATATATTTAAACCCAATTAATATTATTGCTTTCTCTTTCCACAGTCATAACCATATGTTTTAGCAGCTTTATTTGTGGTTTTTTTTTATTTCTTTGTTTTGTGGGTTTGTTTTGGGGTTTTTTTGTTTGTTTGGGTTTGGGTTTTTTTTTCCCCTCTTCTTTTTGTCACCATTTAAAAATGTGGAAAACAAAAGATTCTTATCTGGTTGGTATATAACATTGGGTTAACTTTGAGTTCAGAAAGCTGGACTGTGTGTTACATATTCCTGAGCCAAAAGATGTGTGTTTACAAAGAATATTTGAACTATCTTTTATATATAATCCAAATATAAGGGTAGTCCCAGTTGTTTTGAATTCACAGGTAATGTTTACTATTCCTCCTAGAGCCTATAATGTAACCAATCTTTTAGAAGATTTAAAATTTTTATATAGAACAGCTGGAGTGGAAGCACGAGGTATCACTTTTATTCTCACTGATAATGAAATAAAAGAGGAGTCATTTTTGGAATATATAAATAATCTGCTGTCTTCAGGTGAGGTAAGAGTCTTAATATGGCAGGAAATGTACTTTAGAAGAAGGAAACTGTAAAATTTGCTCCCACTAGTTCATTTCTATTTATTTTGGTAAATAAATTGTAGAATCAGTAATGATAACTCTAAAATATCTCAACTTTTGTAAGAAGGAGTGCTCTTGGTATGGAGTTCTTTTATCTCTGCTTCAGTGTAAGCCAGGAGAAGATAAGGAGCTGTAATGGGTACTTTGGTAGCTTTTATTAAATGAAGATTCACTGGCCGGTCAAGATCTGGACTCTTCCTGGGTTAGATTTGCTAGTTTTTAATGGTGTTATGTAAATCTACATCATAGATAAAGTTGTTTTTTTAATCTGTCTAAACAGTGTATAGGCAGAGAGAGGTACAGTTGTAAACAGACAAATATTTATAAGCTCTGTAATAATTACACCCATGCTATTTATTTTCTTATCCATCTTAATTTTATAAAAAGATTTCAAATTTAATTCCTCGGGATGAAATGGATGAAATCACCCAAGGATTAATAGCTGAGATGAAAAAAGAGATGCCTCGGTGTCCTCCTACGTATGATAATCTTTATGAATATTTTTTAAATCGGGTAAAGAAGAACTTGCATGTTATCCTCTGCTTTTCTCCAGTAAGTGTTTTTCTTCATATCTGTCTTATATCCATTAGTAAACTATCCTACAAGGTGTGACAGGATTATTCACGCTTTATGTTTTTAAGGAGATTTAAAGACACATAAAAATTTGCTTGAAACAAGAATTTAATGAAAATTAAAATAATTGAATTTTTAAAATATTAAGAAACATGTATATTTTTCATTAACAAGTTTCTTCAGATTTCATAAAATACTGAATGTTGGAAATTTATCAAAACACATAGAAAAATTGTGCAGGATGTTCAAAGAAGAAAATTAGCAAGAAAAAAATTGACTACTTAGTTGTTTATATGAATTAAACATTTTGATCAACCTAATTAGAGATCATATTGTAAATCGACAGTGTTGCTCTCTTTAGGTTGGTGGGAAGTTCCGTACACGTTCTTTGAAATTTCCTGGTCTCATATCAGGGTGCACAATGGATTGGTTCAGCCGATGGCCCAGGGAAGCTCTTGTAGCTGTATCCAGTTACTTTCTTTCAGAATTTAATATGGTCTGCTCTGCATCAGTTAAAACAGAAGTGGTGGAAACCATGGGTCTCTTTCATGATATAGTTTCAGAAAGCTGTGAGGATTATTTCCAAAGGTAATATTTTATACAAACGTAATAATTAATCGCAAAAGTGTTGCTACTGATAGTGTTTCTTGAACTCATTCCATTATATGAAGCAATAAGTGCTTTGAAAGGCTAATAGATCTGCTATATCAAGATACACAAAGGCCATGATAAGTAATTACTATTATGTTGCAAAGTCATAATTTTCATTCCCACTGTTCAATAATGTGCATAAAAGCAATGTAATTGGAAATAAGGATTTGTATTATGAAGACATTTGATTTTGACTGAATTAAAGACTTGATTTATATAATCTCCTGTTTCATGGGAACTAATGAAAAATATGTACTAAATATGTACTAAATTGATGTTGCCAATATACTATGTTTTAGGTTTCGAAGAAGAACCTATGTAACACCTAAATCCTATCTCTCTTTCATCAATGGCTACAAAGAAATTTATGCTGAAAAGTTGAAGAGTATTAACGAACAAGTAGAACGTATGCAAATTGGTAAGCAATATAGGGATAAATGTGTATTTCCATGTGTGGTCTGAAATGATCTTTATTTTTAATATTAGACTTCTTATCCATGATCGCTTAAAATCAGATCTGCTGGATCACAGTCCAAAACTGGTAGCATGTAAGGACCCATTCCAAGCACTCCAGCTAACATAAATTCATAATAATTCTCTTACAAAAATGACTTAAAGCTGCCAGCTTCATTGTTCATCTCAGTGTTTTTAAATTTAAACTTTAATATTCCCAGTTAGCGCTCATAACAGATAGTACCACCAGAAAATTGTAGAATCAGAATGATTATGGTTAGAATGGACCATAAGATCATCTAATTTCAACCTCCCCTGCCATGGGCAGAGACACCTCACACTAGACCATGTCACACAAGACTCTATTTGGACATAGCCTTGAAATGTCCAGAGAGAGCTTTGATTTACTAGCGTAAAGAGAGGTAGCTCTAAACACAGTTACTAATTTATTTCTGGACTAGCCTATGGAAATTCTTGCTGAAAATCTGAGTGCTTCACGATTGATTTCGGGTTTCTGCTGTAGAATAAGTAGCTGTTACTTGTAATAATTTTCTAGCTAGGAATCTGAAATATGTAAAAGTATAATTGAAATGCCCTTCTAAATTTGGATATCTTTTTCAAATTACCTAATTTTTGGCAATATATTAGTTCTTAATGTTCTTAATGTTTCAGAGTACATTTGAAGTTTTCTTCTTTTTGCATGTAGACATGCTTTTGTAAATCTACAAAGGCATCTTGACAGCTTAGGAAACTTCGTCTTTACGGGAAAAGATGTTGTATATCAATCTAACAGGATAGAGAATCCTGTGACTTCATGACATAACATATCCTTGACATACCCCCTTTTTTAATTTTTTCCTTTTTTCTTTTTCCTTTTTTCTTACCATTTTTACTTTTGTTTTTACTTTTTTACTTCTACCTTTCTTTAAACTTTTTAACCTTTTTTTACCTTGTAAACTTCTTTTTTTACTTTTCTTTCTTTTTTAAAAACGAATTCTATATAATCATAGAATCATAGAATAGTTAGGGTTGGAAAGGACCTTGAGACCAAACAGTTACAACCTCCCTGCCATGGGCAGGGTCACCTCACACTAGACCATGTTACCCAAGACTCTGTTGAACCTGGCCTTGAATATTGCCAGGGATGGGGCATTTATGTAAGAATATGTTTTATTCTGGGTAATATTCCAGCTATAAACTTTAGCTACTGTTTACACCTATAATAAACTAAACCTAACAAGTATGGACTTTTCTTTTGACAAATCAAACTTGTTTAGAATAATTTTGCACCTTGTGAAATTATTTGTATCCATGAAAAGTGCATAGTAGGAACAATCATGATACTATGACTGCTTACACCCACTTTCTCTCCTTTACACAAATTTAAATAGGAGCACAACGTACAAGAAATTTGGGCTATAGAGCTAGACTGTATTATATCACCAGGAAAAAACAGTTTTAATTTTTCTGAATTTTATCTTTTATTTAATAGGTCTGTCTAAGCTGATGGAGGCCAGCGAGTCTGTTGCTAAACTCTCTAAGGAGTTGGCACTTAAAGAGAAGGAACTAGCTGTGGCATCTGTTAAGGCAGATGAGGTAAGTATTTGAGTGTTAAATAGCAGAAGGCAGAGCTTAGCACCAAGATATTTAATGGGATAAAGTGCTATTGCAGAATTTTCTCATAATTTGTACAAGCCAAAAAATTGCTTAGTGGTCTAGAATGAGGTTTCAGTCCTTTCTCTTTAGCATGTTGATTCAGCTTTTGCTTCTGAAAGTGAGGCTTTTTAAGACTACTTCAGAGGTTCAGTGCCTTCCCTGTTCTCCTCCCATTTCTTACCCACACCTATAAGAATCAGGTTGCATTTTTTGCTTCATGTTTTCTTTTGTTGAAATTTATTAAATTTTAGGGTATAGATGCATTTATTTGCAGACAGAAAGTTGACATGATAATGGGACTTTACCTTTTCAAAATTGCTTTAGATAAAGTTCATTACTTTAGATGAAGTTCAGTTTCATATTTTGTCTTTTACATTAACAGCGTGTTTGTGTGTTCACGAGTTTGGTTGTCTGGTAGAAATCTAGTTTCCAAAATGACTTACTGGAAAGGTATGTTAGGGAATGCATTAATATAGGCATTCTCTTTTCTGAAAGATGTCATAATGCTATGATGGTACATATTTAATATGCACTGGAGAGCAAACTTTGGGCCAGTGATGGTTATGGTACTGCCTGCATTCTTCAAAGCCTTTAATCTGATGAGAGAGAAAATTATGACAGAAAGGAATGAAATTACACTTCTGACATGTCTGGAGTATAACAGATATATTGGTAGAGTTCACTTTATTTATGTTTTCTTTGCATTTTGAAATAGCTCTTTGGCAGCCATTCACATAGTCTCTTAGTTGTCAAGTTCTTCAATAGGGCACTACTTATGAGTCATCAAAAGTAAAAGACATGGACAAATAATAAAAGAACAGATATTTATTTAAACTACATGTAGTATTGTTCATATTTTATATATTTCTTTCTTTCCTTTGGTACTGCACCTTATAGAAACCAGAATTGAATTTCAGAAAAAAAAAAAAAAAAAAGATTTGGGGAGTTAATCTGTGGTTGTTTTCTTCATGGGTATTTGAGAGCATTATTTATGTTCTTGTAAATGCGTACAGAGTGCCTTGATCCTATAGCTGATACTGGTCAAAAAGCTAACGGTATGTCACACATTCACAAGAGATTTGAATATATATATACTGAAGAACCAGACATAAATGCATAACTTCATTTTGTGAATATATTTGTATAATGCCATATATAGTTTGATTAACTTTATATTTTTATGTATAACAGCCTCTACATATCTGTTGTGTCTGATAAACATTTGTTCCACCATTTTGCTTTATATATTTAATGGTTTATTATCAATTCCAGATGCTAGCAGAAGTCACAGTAAGTGCTGAAGCTGCATCTAAAGTAAAAAATGAAGTCCAAGGTGTGAAAGATAAAGCACAAAAAATTGTAGATGAAATTGATGTAGAAAAAGTGAAAGCAGAGACTACACTGGAGGCTGCTAGACCAGCATTAGAAGAAGCAGAAGCTGCACTGAATGTGAGTAGAATTCTTACATTTTAATTAGTTTATTACTCTTTCAGTTACCTGTGAAAGAAAGCCTAGAGCCACCATCATGCAGTTGTCCCTTGGTTTTGACTGCTGTCACCAGCTCTTCACAGTTAGTGGACATGGCTTTGAATATTTATGGAGCTCATGTTTTGCCTTAAACGTGTGGAGATTATTTTATAGTAGTCATTCTGCTTCCACTCTAATACTTAATCACTATAAAGGTGTAAATCTTTCCAAAAGTTACACATGTCTTTAGAATATCTTGTCTTTTTAATTCAAGAGAATACTTCTTGCGCTAAAGAATGGCTTTAGTTTCATATTTAATTAGCAATATCTTTCTGTCGTGGTTTAAACCCAGTCGGGTAATTCTTTCACTCACTCACCCCCCTTCTTTCCCTCCCCCTACTCCCGGAGGGATGGAGAGGAGAATCGAAAAGAAAGCAACTCCCACAGGTTGAGATAAGAACAGTTCAGTAACTAAGGTATAACACACATCACTGCTGCTACCACCAATAATAACAATGATAAAGGAAATAACAAGGGAAGAGAATACAACACCTCACCACCAGCCAACCGATAACTCACCCGCCCAGCCCAACTAAGCACCGACCCATACCTCCTCCAACCCTGCAGGCCCCCAGCCCTTCCGGGGCACTCCCAGTTGCATCCTGGGCATGACGTGCTGTGGTATGGAATACCTCTTTGGTCAGTTTGGGTCAGGTGTCCTGTCTCTGCTTCCTCCCGGCTTCCCCTCCTCCCTGGCAGAGCATGAGGCTCACAAAGTCCTTGGCTAAACCAAAACATCATTGTTATCAGCTCTGTTCCCTAGCTGAAAGTCAAAACACAGCACTGCACCAGCTACCAAGAAGGACAAAAGTGACTGCTACTGCTGAACCCAGGACACATTCCTTTAAGATGACTAAGAGATTATCTCTTCCTTCAGAAAAAAAAATGTTTAATTTGGAAAGAAACAGGAAACAAAGGGAATCAGAGTTGTCGTGGTTTAAACCCTAGCCAGAGAGCTTGTTCACTCACTCCCAGTGGGTGGTGCCGGGCTGGAAGCAGTCAAGGCCTGAGTGTTGTGTGTCCGTCCCCCCCCCCAGGGGCTCTCCCCTTCCCCACTCCGGAAGGGATGGGGAGGAGAATTGAAAGAGTGCAACTCCCACAGGTTGGGACAAGAACAGTCCAGCAACCAATGTACAACACAAATCACCACCGCTACCACCAACTACAACAATGATGAGAGAAAATAACAAGGGAAGAGAATACAATACCACCCGCTGAGAAACAAGTCCAACCCAGAAGCCCGTGTCCTTCCGGGTAACTCCCAGTTACCCCCCCGGGCATGACGTGCTGTGGTATGGAATACCTCTTTGGCTAGCCTGGGTCAGGTGTCCTGTCTCTGCTTCCTCCTGGCTTCCCCTCCTCCCTGGCAGAGCATGAGCCTCACAAAGTCCTTGGTCAGGGTAAACATCACTTAGCAACAACTGAAAACATCGGTGTTATCAGCAGTGTTACCAGGCTGGAAGTCAAAACACAGCACTGCACCAGCTACCAAGAAGGAGAAAAATTGACTGCTACTGCTGAACCCAGGACAAGAGTTAAGAAATTTGGAGGCATTGCTATATTCTACATAATTTCATTATTCTGCTGTGAGCAATTAAAAAGTATAGGAAAAAAAGATCTAGAATCAGAAATCAGTGATGTATTATATTTTTAATACTTTATGTTAATTTTCCAGAATTTTTGTGACAAGAAATAAATATTGAGTGGAGAAGACCAGAAAAGAAGCATTGTTTGCTCTTACACTGACATTTTGTCGTGGTTTAAACCCAGTCAGCCACACAGTTTTCACTCCCCCCACCTCTTTCTTTCCTTACCCCCCCCCCCCCCCCCACTCCCGGAGGGATGGGGAGGAGAATGGGAAGAATGTAACTCCCATGGGTTGAGATAAGAACAGTCCAGTAACTAAGGTATAACACAAAACCACTACTGCTACCACCAATAATAATAATGTTAAGAGAAATAACAAGGGAAGAGAATACAATATCACCTGCCACAATGAGCCTGACTGAGAAGAGAGTGCCCTCCCAGGTAACTCCCAGCTACCTCCCAGGGAATGACATGCTGTGGTATGGAATACCTCTTTGGTCAGTTTGGGTCAGGTGTCCTGTCCCTGCTTCCTCCTGGCTTCCCCTCCTCCCTGGCAGAGCATGAGACTCGCAAAGTCCTTGGTCAGAGTAAACATTGGTGTTATCAGCTCTGTTCCCAGGCCGAAAGTCAAAACACAGCGCTGCACCAGCTACTAAGAAGGAGAAAAATGACTGCTACTGCTGAACCCAGGACACATTTAGATAAGATAAATGAAACTTCTGAAAATAGTCACAAAATTCACTTATAAAATATATGGACTCACACATTATCCTGTGGTGTAACCACTCCTTCTAGACAATTAGTGTCATGCATGTGTTTTGTAGGCACAAATTAATATGCTAGTTTTGAAGTTTGCAATAATTTATAATTTTTGTATTGGTTATTAAGCTAAGCAAAGTGTTAGTGATGCTGCTAGAAAATGAAGCAGTAGAACCTCATCCCTATAAGAAATTAGAATCCAACAAAACCATCTTAGAATAAATAATGATACTGAAGCCTTAAAAATCCAAAATAATATTTTACCAAGAAAACTGCTTTTAGTTAATTCCTATGCAATTATCTTCATTGAGTTAATGCTGCTGTTCTATGTATTTAAATTTGATTTTTGAGTGATGTGTTTAAAATTGGAAAAATATTCTTATCTAATGGATATTAATTAAAATTATTACATTTTATGAAACTATGACATTTATTAAAGCCCCATTAGACACTTTTTTTTATGTACTTAGTACAAACTTACCTCAGAGAAAAGTATGACAAACAAACATTAAAATCAAGATATTAAATGGGAAAATAGAATAATGGTATTGATGCAGGATTCTGTTACATTTTTCTTCAAGTAGACCATCAAACCAGTGGATATTGCTACTGTTAGAAAACTTGCAAAGCCTCCTCACCTAATTATGAGAGTCATGGACTGTTGTCTGCTACTATTCCAAAAGCCAGTAGATGCAGTTACCATGGATCCAGAAAAGCCTTGCTGCAAGCCATCGTGGGGAGAATCATTAAAAGTAAGTAGAGTTTTCAGTGTTTCTCGAACATCAGAAACAGCAGCTTGAATATCAGAGAATTTATGATGTTTGCTTAAAACAGGATAGAATTTTGCAAAAGGCAAACATAGGGTTTTAAGATAGGCATAGTATATAAGTAGAGTTTATTTCATAGGAAGTAGTAGGTGAATTTTTTAGAGACTTTTGCAGTAGGGGCCTTAGGTTTTCCTTGTCCTTGGTCCTGGCATATGACCTGATGGCAAATAAATAAATAATACCAATTCTTGTTAACCATACAGGAGATAAAGGCATTCTGGAAAAGACTTCTTCCTCTTTGGGAACTTGTAGGTCCACATCTAAACAGTCTTTCCTGATCCTCCCAGACTCCTTGATTGAAAGATCATTTGTCTGACTGAGACATAGTAGCTTTTCCCGTTCTGCATTTCAGTATTTCTGGCTGAAAATTATTGGTTGGCAAGCCATCTCTTCCTTCTGGACTTTGATCTTCTCTCAGAATACTCTTATTTTCCTACCTTCTCCTGCCATTCTTTAAATTCTGTTCTACCTCTATTAGTGTATCAGTTTGCCAATAGGATTACCTTAATATTTTTGTTATGCAAATAAAGAAAAGTAAGGTATTTTTGGATATGAATAGAGCTCTTGCTTTTTATTTAAGCTTTTTCAGAAATTAAGAAATCATCAAAACTTTATTTTCCACCAACATTATGAAAATGGGATAAGCAGTTACTCCATTAGTTCCCCTTAATGTGTTAAACATTTCTTAGAAAAAGAATTTAAAACCAATAATTTTGCTCTCCAGAAGAATTTAGGTCACATTTCATATATGCATAAGCCGTTTTCTTGACATTCTTTAGGTAAGTTACAAATGTATCTCTGAGGCTTTATCTTAGTTAATTTCTTTTATGAAATGCTGCTTCTCAAATGCTTTTTACATGAAAACATGGGAATATGGAAGATGAAAAGTACATCAATAACTTTCAAGCCTAGTTATTGGAGTGTAACTGCTTAAAATTCCAGGCATGTAGGAGTTACAACTGAATAGCGTACTTACAATATCAACTGTATGAATTACTCTTACTTCAGAACATTTTTTAACATAGTCATCTGTGAACAAGCTTTCGAATGTAAAATGTGCAAATAGCTTATATACATCCCGTATTGTTTTTTGCAGTTTATGAGTGGCCAATTCTTGCAGAGTCTACAGCAGTTTACTAAGGATTCAATGAATGAAGAGACAATAGAATTACTCCAGCCTTATTTTAACATGGAAGACTATACACTAGAGCAAGGTAAAAAGGTGTGTGGTAATGCAGCAGGACTTCTCTCTTGGACACAAGCCATGGCAAGATTTTATGCTGTTAACAAAGAACTCTTACCTCTTAAGGTAATACATTATCACTTGCTTTGTATTTTCTTTTTATGTAATTCAGTTCCATTTACTTTAGTAGTAGAATCTTAAAAATGTATTTCGATAACTTTATTCAGAAATAATTGCCTGTAGACTTTAGTTGCTAAGAATGATAAAAGCAGAAAACCGCCATATCCTTGTCTTGATTCCAGACAGAACACTAAACACAAAATTAATCTAAATAAATTATATTTTCTCTGATTTATTGTATGCAGTGGATGGTGTTTTCAGTCTTTGTATTTATTATAACTACCTTATAATTGTTTTCTAAAAGTTATACCAGGATCCTTATTCCCTCTCTAAACAGTCTTTCAAACACAGGTTTGCAGCTATTTTACCTTCTTTGTTTTTACATGATAACTTTGTGGAAGTAAGTAAAGGATTAATATCTTGCCCAAATACTGGCATTATTGAGAAATTGAGGGCTCACTTCAATAAAGAAATCATGTTGCAATAGTGTGAACCAAACTGTGTAGAACATTTTTAAGACTCATAATTAATTTAGTGTGGGTGTTCCTTTTTGATGTTTGTGAACATTTAAATAAAAAAATTAGATGTAAAAATCATTTAGAATCTCAAAGACATCATTGATTGTTGGTTTTTGGATTCTAAACCAAGTATTTAATTCCTACACGTAGCACAGTTTACAAAAGAAAGAAAAAAAAAAGAAGGGAAAAGGTCAAAGGGGAAAGTGTCTGAATGGTGCTTCCAAATCTCCTCCACATTTTTTTGTCACTGGTAGAACTGCTACTTATGAAAGTAACAGTAATGCAAGTGGATTATTTAAAAAAAAATAATAATTTCCTGTGTTCAGCATAAATATCAGTTTAGGAGCAACAGGAAGATTCAGTAGTTTAGGACCATGATTTTGTAGTGGGTAAAAACTACATTGTTAGCTAATAAAGGACCAAAATCATGGTGGTGTGATTGTTGGTTGCTACAGAATGTGCAAATAAGAAAGAAATAATAATAATATATATAATCAAGCAAGAATATGGAATGATTTTTCCTGTAGGCTAATTGATATGTACATACAGGTCAGAAACCTGACTTCCTTAACCAGTTTCTTCAAATGTAATTTTTTTTTAGATAATAAGTTTGACAATATATAGTAGGAACCTTGAGAATATTGTTCTTCATTTAAAAAGTAATATTTACAGTATGTGAGAGTGTTCAGATTAAATATTTTAAATATTTATGTAAAGATTAATATGAAAGTTATTTTATTTATTGTCTCATGATTACCAGCTAACCAGGTTTAAAATAATTCATCAAATGATATTAAGATCTTGTATGATTATTGTCTTAATATTTCTTCTCTTTGCAGGCTAACTTGGCAAAACAGGAGGGCCACCTGAAAGTAGCTAATGCAGAGTTAGCAGAGGCTCAGGTGGTTTTAGATGAAAAACAAGCTGAATTGGATAAAGTGCAAGCAAAGTTTGATGCAGCAATGAAGAAGAAAATGGTGAGATCAGTCTTTTATGAAAACTGTTTCCATCCAATGATGTTATGCTTTCATGAACTGATACAAACACACATTTAGGACCCGATACCTTGAATGACATGGATGAGGTTCAGGTATAAAAAGAAGATATTTAAATCTACGTTCCATCATATTTCTTTCTTTTTTGTGAATAGGAACATGTTACACAGTAGGTGCACCTAGAGTTCTCAAGAGTGATTTTCAAATAAATAGAATAGACATAATAAATACAATAGAATGAAAAAATATCTAAAATAACTCTTCAGTTTTTTGCATTCTATTATTAAATTATGTAAAACATTTTTCCAATCTTAGGACTTACTGAATGATGCAGAAACATGTAGAAGAAAGATGCAAGCAGCCTCTACGCTTATAGATGGATTAAGTGGAGAGAGAGTTAGGTGGACTCAGCAAAGTAAAGAATTTAAATCTCAGATTAACAGGTATGTAATTAATCAGAGAAAAAGCAACCAACCAACAAACCCAAAACAACGAAAAACCTCACAACAAACCAAAATCCCAATTAAAACAAGATGTGTAAAACCTGAATAGCTAGTAAGCAATTTAGTAGCTTTAGATGTTGTACTTTTTCCTGATGGAGATATTTATATAGTTAGACAATTAAATGAAGTATCCTGAAATGTGGATTTCCCTCCCATAAGTGCTAAGTGTTGCTTGCTTGTATTTAAGTTCAGACCAATACTTCTGCTTTGGGGATCTATTTCCAAAGGGATTATTTCCAGTGCAGTTATATGCCTCTATTACAGTTCTTCCTGTCCCTCTTAACGCTGCGTCTTGTTCCAGTGTTACCTGGCAAAGTGAAAACTTCAGTTAGGCAGGAGGTAGAGATGATCTAAGCCTAACGCTGGGAAGGAAAAAGGAAGAACTCCTAGCTTAATACTGGATAGTCTGATTTTAGTTACGACATATTTAAGTAAAAGGAGCCTTAGAGATCAGACAGTAACTTTTATCCTATAGTCTGTGTGTTGAAACATGTGGAACAGTAGGTCTTATTCTAATAAACTTGGAAACTTGAAAGTCTCCATTGTTTTGCTATCCAAATGACAACATGTTGAGCAGTGTTAGAGCTAGAGGTTCTAGTTGTCTAGAAAATAGGAATACTGTCAAAATGGTTGTTAAAGAGCCTGAAAGTTTAGACTGGGCTTGTATGGAATGCTTCTGTTTCTGTAAATTTCCTATAGGGAAATTTTACATGTCTATTGAGGTCTGCTCATTCCAAGAGAATTAAGGTTGTAACTTTCAATAAATATTGTATTGCAGACATATTTTTAATATGAAATAAACCAATTTCTTCCTTCAGTTATGAAAGAAGGAATAGTCATCTGGGCTTTATTATGTTGTAGGGCTGAATATGATGTTTTCATATATTACTCTTAAGTTTTGCCAAAAAAAAAAAACCAAACATTTTTTTGAAGCATAAAGAAACTATTTGTTGTTCTCAAAGAGCCTCCTTGAATTGTCCTCAGAATGGAAATCTTCTGGTGTTTCAAAAGCTGGTTGTCTAAATCTATAGAAATTGAAATTCTATATCACCTTTTAATTATTATTTTATTCGTTTTCTAGACTTGTGGGAGATGTACTGCTCTGCACAGCTTTTCTTTCATACTGTGGACCTTTTAATCAAAACTTCAGGGATTTTTTGCTTAAAGATTTATGGGAAACTGAGATGAGAGCCCATAAAATCCCCTTTACTGAAAATTTGAACCTGATTTCTATGCTGGTAGATCTGCCAACAGTAAGTTCTTGGTGATGGATGGGTTTCAATTCAATGTCAATTAATATATTCTGTGACTATTAGCCAGCATTATGTTTGCTTAAAAAGGATCTATAATCCCCAGTATTGCTGTGCAATGTATTTCTGTGGTTTCCTAATGTTCTTGGCAATTTCCACTAAAGATCTGAGTGCTGAGCAATGTTCAGATACATAAAAAGGTTACATATTATAAACAAGTGACATACAATTAGACAAATGCTGGTATGATAATGCACTTTCAAGTACTCATAGATATCTACTAAAACAGTGGGTTTGGTTATTAGCTTTTTTTAGGTTCTGTCAATATTATCTGAGCCTGGTTTCAAAAATAAATCTCATATAATAAATATATTTAAAAAAGAATGCATAAAGTCTTTTCATTCAACATGAATGAAGGAGAAGTCAAACAGAGAATGATGCCAGTGTCCTTCAGTAAATATTAAGCCCCAAAAGCTGTTTTAGCCTGGTTTTCTCTTAATTGATCACAATTTTTAATTTGGCTGTCCAAGTACCTTTTGGCTTTCTTACACTTTTAAAATATATTTTTTTTATCATTAAATACATCAATAAAGATAAAATCCTGGAAATATTTTTCCATCTGCATTAATCATTTTTCAGGAGGTTCAGGAATGCATCCCTGTGGGCTTGATGTTCCCATTATTTCTTAGAACAGTCATAATTGAAGGATAATGCAGTGAGATTTTATTCCAAACTACTCGCTTTTTTTGTTGTTGTTTCATTTTGTATTCTCCAGATTACTGAATGGAATATTCAAGGGCTGCCTGGAGATGATTTCTCAATTCAGAATGGTATCATTGTCACTAAATCAGCTAGATACCCACTTTTGGTAGACCCACAGTCTCAAGGAAAAGCATGGATTAAAAAGAAAGAAGAGGATAATGACTTACTGGTGAGTATCGTTTTAAAGGAATAATGTGCTAGTTTATATTCCTTCAAACATTGTTGCTTTAGGTTGTGTCTGCTTTTGAGTCAATGTAGCTATCATACATACATATCTGAGAACTGTAACTTGTATGGAGACTGACAATGCGGATGCATCAGCAGGGAACTTGACAAGAATCTTCGAATCCGATTTAAGGACTAGGAAAGGATTATATAATTTGTAAATGTTGGAATACTGGTATGAAAAAAACTACCAAGAAGTATGAAAGAGAAGGAGGTAGCCTTATGTTCAAAATTGGCATGTTCTCTATCCATAAAGAGCAAAGTAGTGAAAAGTATAGCATAAGAGTATAATATGAAATTATTTTTTGAGGGTGAACTGGGTAACTATTAGTAAGATTACAGACAAAGGCAGTATAACTTTGAAAATGTAGGCAAAGTACTTAAACTGATGCAGTCCAGAAGTTAGAACTCCAGATGGAATTCATACATGAAGTTATTGCTACAAAAGTAAATTGAAGACAACCAGTTGAAATGAGATCTAAGACAAATTCATGTATCCTGATGTTACTGCAATTTTAATAGCTCTTTTATAGCTTAAGCCAATGAGGTTAAATATCTGCTCATGAAATATAATGCAAAGATATTCACATGACACCTGTAATTTGCATCATAAAAGAATTTTTCACAAATGAAGTAGCATGTAAAAAGGAACCTACATTTTTAAACCCTGCGAAATCTCGTACGTCCTCCAGAATTTCAATGAATTTTCAGCACTTTAGGATTTCTAGATTTTGTAGATTGGAGTAAAGTGAATGTGAAGTTCTTGCTTATCATTCTACCGTTAATAAAACAAACTGTCAGAACCACAGAAAAGTTGAGGTTGAAAAGGATGTCCGAAGATCTAGTGCAGCATCCCTGCTCAGAGCAGGATCTACTAAAGCAGGTTGCCCAGGACTGTGTCCATTCAGGTTTTGAATACCTCCAGGGGCGGACACTTCACCACCTCTCTGAGCAGCCACCACCAGCAGTGTTCAACCACCATCACAATAAAGTTGTGCGATTTTTTTTCTTATGTTTAAATTGAATTATCTATATTTCAAATGATGACAATTGCGTCCTGGCCTGTTACTGTGTGCCACCAAGAGGGGCTTGCCTCCCTAGTCTTCATTCTCATTCACCAGATATTTATGTACATAGGTAAATACCCTTGTAAACCTTCTGGAGGATAAATAATCCCAGGTCTCATCTTTCCTCATATGTCAAGTGCTCCTTAATAGTCTTGGTGGTCCTTTGCTGGACTCACCTCAGTGCCTTTCTTACACTGGGGAGTGCAGAAATAGGTAGAGGAATCAAAATATGCATCTCCAGTACTGAGCAGAGGGGAAAAATTCCCCTCCTCAACATCCTGGTAATGTTTCTTCTGATGCAGCCCAGAATGCTGTAGGCCTTTGCTGCAAAGGCAGATTGCTAGCCCATACTCATCTTGTCCACCGGGACCCCAAGATCCTGCTCTGCAAAGCTGTTTTTCCAGTAGAATGGCCCTATTTCATACCTGCAGAGAGAATCTTGAAAATAATATAGGGACTTTCTGAAAGCCAAAATCTAGGAAGCAAAACAAAACTAGTTAGTGTTTTATTTATTTACACATTTTTTATGATTTTATACATTATGAATTCCTTTGAATGATATTTCTAACCTCTGTGTTCATAATATTGTAACAGCAATTAATTTGTTACACTGAGTTCAGGTTTTCAGAAAGAATTTCTCAGAACTTCAAAGCTAAAATTAGAAAACTTAGTCCTCAGGCCATAGAACAGAAAACTGAAAGTTGGGTGTCTGTGTTTTCAAAAATATATGTAACACCTTCAATTCCAAATGAATACCAATAATTGATACATTATTACTCTCATAATTAAGTTTCTTAAATTCTGTTACAGCCAATCTTTTAATTCGCCTTTTTATGGTAGTTTTCATTGTATATGCAAGAAGTATTTCTGCATAAATCGCTGCATGGTCAATCTTTATTACTTCATTTGAAATGCAACCATCAAAAACAATGAAAAAATTTTTAATTGTTATATCTGTGGTTTTCATGTAGGACTTCAAAGAAAAATTTTTGTCCTTACACTGATTTATAATTTACTTTTGAGGTTACAACTTTGAATGACAAGTATTTCCGTACACACCTAGAAGACAGTGTTTCACTGGGACGATCACTTGTGATTGAAAACATAGGTGAAGAGTTGGATCCAGTCCTTGATAATATATTAGAAAAGAATTTCATGAAATCTGGAACTTCTTTTAAGGTTAGTAATAAAAAAAAAAAAAGACTTGGAATAAGTAGTTTGCTTTGTTATGAATGATATTTCATCCTTTTACCCAAACCTCTGATGAATCAGGTAAATTCTATATTCAGTAGGGCAGTCTGAAGAATCAAACTGAAGTAACTAAATATAGGAGAGAGAACCCCAGCTGAGTAGTACATGAGTCTAAAATTGAATTTAACTACTGAAGTTGCTACTAAAGATTCCAAACTGGAATGAGTTATGTTTATCATGTTAAATGCTTACTATACTTTCTATTGATTTTTGAGCAATTTCATTTTACACAGTTTAAAAGAATTAAAAGAATTGAAAGTATCTCTCTTTTCCTAGTGTGGAGCACTGACTGTAGCAACTGCAGAATCTTTACTTTGAAATAGAGCTATTTTCTGATGGAACAAGCCGAAAAGCACAAAGTTTTATAAATAATATTAAGTATATTCACAGTCTTGAAAAATCATGAGTCTTTCTCCCCTTCATTAGATAAAGAAATCAATCCTAAATTTAAAAACACCGCTCCTTCAAACATCCTGAAATAAAATGACTACACATGCTTTATATTTCTGTATGTATTTTTCTCAAATAACCTTAATTAACCGGCTGGGATATGAGAGATATCATCAATATGATGATATTGAAAATAAAATAATTACTATTTTTGTAAAGCAGTTTTATTTTGAATGTCAGAGCAAACAAGGGAGTCATTTGGTCCTGTTTCTTCTTAAGCCTGGTATTTGAAATGGCCTTGGAGACTCATACACAGTGATCAGGTTTCCTTATGCACATGCAGATTTCGAGTTAGACTGTTGATTTAGGATATTTTAACTTCTATTAAAAAAAATCTGTGGAAAACTCTGAATAAATTCTTAGTTCCTTTAGAAAGATTCTTTAAGATCTGCTTAGTCTTAATAAATATAAAAATAATTTCTAACAATTTATGTTCCATTGTTGGATAGAATTTTCTTTTTTTCGTGAACACACCAGAACAATGATTTCAAACATACGTAGTTTTTGCCATCTTACTTTGAGGTGTGATTAGAAGCACAAAACCTAAACCAAATAGTTCTGAAGACATGAACTAGAACCCACAGTGGAGATTATCTGGAGGGGAATGCTACTTTTGTAATGTACCCTAACTTTACCTTAGGTCATTGATTGTTATTTTCATGACAAATTTGAATTGTGAAATGCATCTCCTCTCTTTGGCATTTCAAATAACATAATTTTTTTTTCTGATCAATATTATTGAGTCAAAGAAACCTCATTTTCCTCTGCTTAATACTATTCTAACTTACTCCACAGGTGAAAGTTGGTGATAAGGAAGTAGATATTATGAATTCATTTAGACTGTACTTTACTACAAAGCTACCCAATCCTGCTTTCACACCTGAAATTAATGCAAAAACATCAGTTATTGATTTTACTGTTACAATGAAAGGACTTGAGAATCAACTGCTCAGAAGAGTAGTCCTTACTGAAAAACAGGTAACTTAATAACCATGGTGATGGTTTGGTTGTGTTTTTTTTTTTTGTTTTTTAATTATTTACCTGGTTTTAGTATGTGGGGAAAAAGAAATGTTCAAATGGAAAAAAGACATCAGCCATTTTCTAAAGCTTTATTCAGAGTCAGTATAGAAATTTCCAAGTAACAGAAATACATCTAGAGGATCTTCTGCATATGACTGTCAGCATAGCAGGAACACTTAAGTGCAAGTATTTGTCATTGATAAGATACTTCATATGATGCTGAATAAAGACTGCTTAAAAAAAAAAAAGTTATAAAAATATGTTTTAGATACCTGAAAAATTAAAAAGTAAAATGCACATTTCATGGCTGCATCCAACTCTTCACCTCTATCAAATTTCATGAACCTGAAAAATCAGCAACTGAATTTTAAGTATGACTCATAGATACAGACCCTAAAATGTCATGGCATTTTCTTGTTTTTTAATAATAGGAACTAGAGGCAGAACGAATTGCACTCATGGGAGATGTAACTTCAAATAAGAGGAAGATGAAAGAACTGGAAGACAATCTTCTGTACAAACTAAGTGCAACCAAAGGTTTTGTATCAAAGGATTAAGAGATTAGACAGGTTAAACTGATTCACAAAAGAACCTTTCCATGCAGAATTTTATTTATGCATCTAAGATACAATCAGGGAACATCCAGTGGTAGGAATTAGAAGTATGGTGATTTACTGGAGCGTGAGGGATTTGGAACTATAGAATTCCACTATATACAACTGTAGACACCAAGTATTTTTAACACCTAAACAAGTTTTGTGAAAGAAACCAATTTCTTGAGAGCTTTCTGCACCTCAAATGAGATAAAAGTATCTGATCATGGGCAAGTCCTTAACCCATTGAAAATGTAAGGTAAAATAGACTAGTTAAAATGATGTTGAAAATCTTTTGTAGTCTATTAGGAACCTGCACATGATCAATTACTATCTCTTTGGTGGAAACAGAAGGTGGCGCCTTCTAGCAAATCAATCACTAAGTGCCTAAGATGTGTGAATACTGTTGTGTGACCATTGCCCTTAGGACCCTAAGTCTTTTTGACTTTGTGTGTACCAATCAATAGACTTTAAAATAATTAAAGTACTGTGTATGAATGTATGTTATGTGCATAAGAAAGCTGACTTCTCCAATACATGCTGCAAAGCTGGTGGTATATATACATTCATATTGACACAGGCAGAATGCATTTGTTTAGAGTGTTGAATATAAAAATAGTTTTAGTATTGCATATCCTGTTTGGTCTCCATTTTAAAAGCTTTCTGCAATTCAGTAAATAATTTCCATTTATTATAAATAATTCCTGTAATTTAGCCTTTTGATTTTTACATATATGAATTAAAAATGTTGTTATTAGAATGCCTTAAACATCAAATATTTTACTTTTTAGGTTCACTAGTAGATGATGAATCGTTGATTGGTGTTCTGCAAACAACTAAGCTAACAGCTGCTGAAGTAGCTGAAAAGTTGGCTGTGGCAGCAGAAACTGAAGTGAAGATTAACACTGCTCAGGAGGAATATCGACCTGCTGCTACACGCGGAAGCATTCTTTATTTTCTTATTACAGCAATGAGCATGGTCAATAATATGTATCAAATTTCACTGGCTCAGTTCTTGAAGTTATTTGATCAATCCATGGCCAAGTAGGAAGGCACAGATTTTTTTACGATTCAGATATTTGTCTTTCCAATGTATTTGCTGTTATTAACATGCTTTGTTTTTGCTTCGTTTTCATTATTCAGATCTGGGAAGTCTCCTGTACCTCAGAAAAGAGTCTCAAATATTATTGAGTATCTTACCTTTGAAGTTCACTCATATTCTGTTAGAGGCTTGTACAAAAATCACAAATTCCTCTTTACCCTTTTAATGACATTAAAAATTGATCTTGAGAGAGAATATGTGAAAACCAAAGAGTTCCATACGTTCATTAAGGGTAAGTATAGTTTTTTTGGCTACATGGTTTCTACCAATAGTTCTCTGGGAACTACCTCTGTCCTTATCCCTGCTGTGGTCCAGTGAAGTTAGATGCCCATCTCTGTTCTTCCTCCACCATTTAACCATGCTGTGCTCTATCTTGAGATTAAGATTATAGTTCTGCTTCTCTCCATCAATTTGTTTAATAATTATATACTTTTGCATTATCTGTGTATCCTTATTTTTATAAATAAGGTAACTTCTTGCTCCTTTGCTTCACTGTTGAATAAAGCTATCTTCTAAGTTGCCAGAACAGATGCATGTAAAGTCCAGGAAGTGATACAGTTTTTTCTCAGTTTAGCTAGATAGGAAAGTATTGCATGTATTATTCTGGATGCTGGAACTTTTCATATATGCCTATGAATGGCAAAATAAAAACTAATGAAAGGAGAGGCATTGCATATTTAACTCATTAACATAATAAATTATTAACCATAAGAATTTAGCAGGATTTATCAAAAAATTAGGGATGTATATTACTAACAAGATTATCAGTGATTCTATGATTCTATTACAATGAGAAACACATTATTTACACTTTTGTAATTCTCATTCTTAATTGAATAAGTCTGCCTCAAAAAATTAAGGTTTAAAATTTTTCCCAGAAGCAAAAGCTTCCCTAAGATCTGTTTACTGTCCACTCATTGGAGCTTTTTGCTCTCTTTTGATGTTAATTGTTCTCATTGGCGTACTAATGTCCAGATTCAGCAAGGTGATTCTTGTGTTCCTACTTAAGGATACTCAGGTAGCTAGAGCAGAGATTCTGCTTTGTGAAAATCATCACTGATAGAAAAATAAGATTCTTGCATCCTTGAAGCATGCAGGAGAGCATCTCAAAGAATTAATTCTTTCCCTGTAAAGTCAATATTCATTATAACAGTGACCTACATGAATAAATAATCTTGGCTGTGGAGACCACCTAATAACACCTTCTAGTTTTCCCAAGAAGTGGCATTCATTAATTTGTGGAGAATTGGGAAGAGGCAACTGCAACAAGAATAAAATTGTGATAAAAAGTTAATTATAAAAGAAAGTTAAAAGCTAATCTGCTTAAAATTGGATTGCAATCTTATCCCAGGGGTGCTCCTTTGAGTTTCCTCTTCAATTGCATATTGGTGGATGTGAAACATGTATTATATAAGGCCAGATAGCCATTATATATGCTATTTAAAATTGTTTGTGCTTGATAGGCTGTCTAGGATTGACTGATTCCATCAGTCCAGAGTTTCTTTCTTTTCTTGTTGTGAACATATGAAAAGGAAACAAGATTATTAAGAATTTCCAATACTTCAAATATAATCAGTATCATTGTATGAACTTTTAACAACAAACTATATAGAGCACATGCTCTTAGATGAGGGGCTGAGAGAACTGGGCTTGTTCAGCTTGTCAAGCATAAGACTTAGGGGAGACTCAATAGTAGTCTTCCATCACCTATGAGAAGGCCATTATGAATACAGAGCCTGGCTCTTTAGTGGTGCACAAGAAGATGAGAGCCAACAGAAATAAACTGGAAAAAGAAGAGAGATTCAGAGATGAATGTAAGGGTCAGGGTTTGGTTTTTATTTCATTATGAGAACAAACGTTAGAACTCATACAGTTTCCATCCTTGGAGGTTTTTAAGATCAGACAGGATATAGACCTGATTTTATCTCAGCTGACCCTGCTTTGAACAGGTTGGACTACAGACCTCCTGAGGTCCCTTCCACAGTAAATTATGATCTTATGAAATAAATGCAGAGTACACAGGAGTGCAATTAGCACCCCTGTGAAAATTACATGGGCCAGAAAACATAATTTAGAAAGAAATACCGAATGTATCTTGACTCCTGGAATGCCATGTGTATTTCATCAGAATGTTTGTATCTACAGGAGGTGCAGCGCTGGATCTACAGGCTTGCCCATCCAAACCATTCCACTGGATTCTTGACATGACGTGGCTAAACCTAGTGGAATTGAGCAAACTCCCACAGTTTGCAGAAATTCTGGATCAGGTGATATCTACTAATTGTCTCTTTAATGTTAATAACCAGTTTCCTAATCATAACTGTGTTCCTGTGTTTTACATTTGGAGTGCACAAGAGATGTGGTTAAGAACAAGGCCACAGAATACAGCATGAAAACATAGAAGCGAACAGCTAGGTAGCATGAATGGAGGTATATTTATTTGCTCTGGGTTTTTTGTATGTTTTATTGTATTTTGTATTATAGTCATTGAGGTAAAAAAGAGAACAGGAGCAAAGAACTGTTAAAAAAGGAAGTCATTGAAAGAGAGACAAAACCAAGGAGAAAGGATTAAAAAGTAGAGGTATCAAAAAGGCTCAGAAAGTTAATCTATGGGTGTCAGGTTTTAAGTTACAGTTCTTTATATCTTGAATCTGGTAGATTTTTACTAGTAAATTGTTTGCTGCTTGTTTTTAAATACTCATTTCCATTCCAAGGTTAACTTGTTATTGAGATATGATGAGCTAGTTTAAATACTATTTATTGATACATATATGAACTTATATGCGCATAATCTTGTGACATGTTTCCTTTAGTAAATTTCTCTTTTTTTAGTTTAGTTAAAACACTCCCTAAGCATTTCTCTTTCTATACCTCCTAAACACTCCTTGCTATTCAGGCTAATAGCCAGGAGATTAAGTTCTTCTTGCTGTTAAAGCACTGGTCATCCAAGTTCATTTTGTGATGGCATTTAGTGCCCTGAAGGGTAGCAGAGATTTTCTCTAATTTTTGCACCTGGAAGTGGTCATGGCTGTTTCTTAACCCTGCATCAAGGCAAGATCTGGATACATACCAGCTGATTTCTTCCAGGTTTTAGTTTGTGGACTTATCAAAACAGAATATTGAGTCAGGAGAAAGTTGGATGAATTTTAGTTGAGTCTTCATATGGATTAGGGCACCAGAACCCAAAATGCATGCCACATCACAGTTGCTAACACTGTTTAAATTTAGCTAATACTGTTTCAATTTGGCTGTGGGGTTATGAATTATGTATTTTCTTTTTAATTTGTAAATTGTAATGGCTCTGTTATAGCACTTTTCTAAAATTGGTGCAAACAAAATTTTAGACTCCAAAATACACAGGTGACCACGTTACCCCAAAAAGGCCTCCTTTTTAACTAATCTTTTAGCACTAACTTAAAATTTCCATGTATTTGCAAGTTGAAATGTGACAATTAGAGGATTTTGTAATACATAGAGATGAAATCTGGGAGGGTGCCAACTAAGATATCAATTAAAGTGCATATATGGAAATAACATCTTTTTAATACTTATCTGCATCCATTAGTTATGCTTTTCTATTTGGATCATCATATTAAATACTACTGGATCATTATTCACTTAGAAGCAAACAGAAAATTATTTAAAGTAAGAAAAAGAAAGCTTGAAAATGGTATGCTCAGTTCTCAAGACATTGCCTATGTTTTTCTTTTTTTCTTGCCAGTTACATTTTTTTTTTGTTCTCTAATAATTAAGTCCTCCAGTTCCAGATGCCTAATTTAACCTAATAAAGACATATCCCTCTTTAAACATTTAGATGACCCTGTTCATTTTCACACTGCTACTTCCACTTGTGGTTGAGAGGTGGTACAAAGAAATACATAATGAAAGCTTAATGATTTTACTGAGCCAACTAAAGTCCCTTTAGCTCACTAATTTATCTCTGGCTGTGGCCTAGCTTTGAAAAGGTACCTCTTCTGAATACACCTCTAGCATGTGCTTAGGTTGATGACTGTTGATGTAGAACTGAGCTATTTGCTTATAAGGTTGTTTTTCTCAGACATGGATTATAGTTCAGAAAGGGGTATTCGATGTTTATTGATCTCTCTGAATTTCATTATAGCAAATATGTGGTTGGAAGATGTCCCTATATGTTCGTTTCTCACTCCTCTCCCAATCCATGATTGGTGTGGGTTGTTCTGAAACTATTATCTGAAACCAAGTCAGTCAACTGGACAGAGTTCCTTGGATTATAACAGGCATATGGAACTGTATTTCAGAACAGATGGTATCAGTGTACTCCTTTGTTCTCTTTCCAGTGATCTGAGAACATTGTGGTAGCTGACTCTTCTCAGTCACTGCATTAGAGGCTCTACTGCAAAGCAATTTTCACTCTGTTCTGACCACCATGTTCTTGTCCTCTTAGATCCTTGCTTTGCAAGGTGCCTGAATAATGATCGTATTTGTAGTCAGATTTATTCTTTCACAAGTGAAAAACATACTAGAGTCTGTTATTTTTCATGTGTGATTCTTTGGCTGGCTGGTCTGCACTGGGACAGATTTTTCTATTCCTTTTCATACTTTGTGAACAGAAGTAATGAGTTAATCACTGTATGACCTCTTGTAGTATAGAATCTTTCTGCTAATTATTGCTTTTTCTCTAAGTAGCTGCATGTGTTCGGGAGGTGAATCAGTGGATAATTGGTTACCTTAGGAGCTGACATCTTAATACTAAAATTTCTGTTTTAAGTATCTTAATAGCAGTTCACATGGCATATGTCTTAAATACTATAGACTTTTAATGTTATTTGTAGCATCATCCTAATATAATAACAGACTCTCATCAAAATGTGCATTTACAAAGGGATTTTGCTGTGGCTGAAATATATTTATATGTATCTTAATGTCATAAATTTAGGTATCCTCTAATGAGAAGCAATGGAAAAGCTGGTTTGATAAAGATGCTCCTGAGGAAGAGATTATACCTGATGGATATAGTGATTCACTTGATATCTTTCGCAAGCTTTTACTCATCAGGTGAGCATCTTCAGAAATTTGGGAAATAACACACATGGTTACATCGCATGTCTTGGCCTATCCAGTGTGCTGTTATCGTAATAGGGTAATTTTAATTAATTTCTGAGTGACTTGAAGTAGTATTTAATCCACACATGAAGTGTGATTTAATTCACTCACTTCAGAGATAAGCTTTGAAGAGTCTAAAAAATTTATTTCTAGGAAATATATTTATAGCTTTGCTTTTATGCCATGACAAATGGAAACTGGGAATCACATTGCAGCCTCCTCCCAAAAGTCACTGAAAAAGTAGAATCATTCTGATAGTTTTAAAAATTCTTTTATTTCTTCATTTCTTTTAAAATAAGCTATTTTAAATAACTTTCAATATGTTATAATAATTGAAAAAAAATAGGTTTGTGGAAATGCAATACAGGTGCTCTAAACTCCCATGTGAAAAGTGTGTGATTGTACTGAATCAGCTAAGATCTCTGTGGCAGGGCTTGGCGTAGAATGGATTTCCCCAGAGCAGCATTCAGCTGCCTTATACATGAGATCATATCTTCTTATGTTCATTGTATACTTTCCAAGTGCTGCAACAATTAAATCAGAGGTGCTCCATTAAAAAAAAATATAAAATAAGAAAACAAACCAGCAGCATTAATTACTAGACCAAGATTTTCTTTGGAGGAGATTCAACCTGTGCAATAAAAAGGCTAGAATCTCATGGAAGAAGTACAATATGCCTTTGAATAAGAATCTAAAAATCCTTTTGCCAAGTGATGTCTTTTATCCAAAAGTAACAGTTTGTATTTTTTTTTCCCCATGGGAAAAAATAAAAGCTCACCTCCAACACAAATGCAATCCAATGCCAAAAATTGAAGTCTGTACCCTAAAAGACTAATAAACACAATGAAACATCTACAGAATTCTCCTAAAGGACAAAAACAATCTTGCACTTCCTTAGTTGTGTTCTCAGATACAAAATCTGTGTTTATAATGAAGAATGTCCCAGACTGATAAAGGTACCCAGAACAGAAAATCCCAGGGCAAATAGGTAACCTAAGACAAAGTTGTTAGCAACTGAAAAGTATTGAACAGTCCTAAGCAGAGGGGAAGACCACCAGCTCTGTCTATTGTTATATCTGTAAAGACAAACCTTCACACATATATGTGAATGTATATACACATATAAATGCATATTATGAAGCAAAAAATCTATGATAAAAATAGAATTTCTAATTTAAGCCTGGTCTTTGCAACAGGAAGAGGAAGTGAATTAGTATCCTGGTATATATGTTAATTTCTAGGTCTTGGTGTCCAGATCGAACCCTTTCCCAAGCCAGGAAATATATTGCAAGTTCCTTGAGTGAGAAATACACAGAGCCATTCATTTTGGATTTAGAAAAAACATGGGGAGAAAGTGACACACGGTCACCTCTCATCTGTTTCTTGTCTATGGGATCTGACCCAAGTATGCAGATTGAATCCTTGGCTAGGAAGCTTAAATTAGGTATGTAAGCAATTATTCATTGTCATGTGTTAAGATATGGAAGTGTAATGTAAGTAATTTCAAGTTCTGGTTTATTTTTTCTCTGAAAAGTATTTCTTAAATTATGTTGCACTATTGTTCCTGAGCTGTAATCTTAGAGATAAAATAATATTTTAAGTAAAAATGGTATGCTGAGAATCCTTCTGTGTGCAGTTGAACAGTAATGTTTTCAGATTTTTTTTCCTAAATTGTTATTATCCTTCTCAGTGATAATTTTTTTAATCCCTATCTGTAAGACAATATTTGCAAATTTTGATTGTTGGTTTGGCTTGGTTGGGCTAACTTTTGTTGTTGTTCTGGCATAGTGACAATACTGTTTTCTTGTTTTTACTTTTAACTGCTGATAATGTGAAAATCGGTAATCTGCTTACAAAAAAAACTAACCAAAAATACCCACAAGATCAGCATTTGTATATTCTGGATTTTATGTCTGCATCATATGTAAAGTTTGAAGAACTGTGCATATGAACTGAGTTAGAAGTAGGAACATATAATCTTGTTAGTAGTCGCATTAAATTTTTTGAATATATTACAATTATATGATTTGCTTACTTACATGGCTTCATTATCTATATTTAAAGAAAAATCTGGGTTCATATTTCAAGCGCTGTAGCTTCGTTAAAATTTGGCAGTGTTTCATTTCTACAAACACTGTAAATATTGTGGATATGAATATCATTTTACAAAGATATAGTGTTTAGGAAAATTACATATAGTAGTATAATACGATAGTAAAGGGATAATTTTTCCGTTAAAAATATATAAAAGTATATAATATACATTTTTGCATTCAAAAGAATATGTTTTTGCATTAAAGTGTACTTAATTGTATTTATATCACTGTTTTGGGGGGCTGAATTGGAATTCTTACTTTTTCTCAAGAATGCAAGTTCATTAATCATATGTTGTCAAATATGTTGTCAAATATGTTGTAGAATGTGTGACTGTCTCTATGGGTCAAGGACAAGAAGTTCATGCACGCAAATTCATACAGGCATCAGTGCAACAGGTGGGAAAAAACACTGCAATATAAGTTGACTGTTTTAGTATTCTTTAACACGTCGGTCATAATGAGGAAATGCTTCCTTAGACTTCTGCAAAGTCGTGTCCTCTTTATCTGATAGACGAAAGCACTTAAGAGTCTTTCCAGGACTTCCCGTCTTTTATGCAGAAAAAAAGAAAAGGCCAGGCAGTATCAGTTCAGGGAATTCCAACTGTATTATAGAATCATAGAATAGTTTGTGTTAGAAGGGATCTTTTAAGATCATTTGCTCCAACCCCCTTCTACAATGACCTGGGACATCTTCAACTAGGTCTTTGTCTGCCATCTGTGAGATAGCTTCATTTGAGGAGGGGTTAAAAAAGAATCTTGTCAGATGATGTTTATTCATTTGAACAGTATACAATCTGCTTAATTTGTGATTTTCTATTATGGACATACGTGTATATGTCTTTAGGCATATGGCCTTTGCTACACGATTTCTAGGTACTATTGTATAATCCAGGGTTCTCTAGCTAATGCAGCCTTGGTTGTGGAAGCTCTCTATATTGTACCTATATCGTGTCCAGTAACCTCTGAATTCCTTCCAACTGTTGTGACACCAGTACTGGAATATAGATGTACACCACTCTGGAAAAAGAAAAAAAAGAAATCCACTGGTAACAAATTCTGAACTAAATGCCTTGGCAGTGTGCACATTTTACAGAAGGGGGGGGATATGTGAACACCAAATCTGAAACAATGCAGAATTAATAAAAATGAAGACAAATCTCCATGATTTTTTCCTACCTCTGGCCAGGAGTATATAATATGATTAAAACTGTGGTGCTGTATTGCATGTAGATAATTTAAAAAAAATGAGCCTGATTCATTTAGGAATGTGATAAACTGATTAAAGGCCTTCCTCAAAAAAAGTCAATCACAATAAAAGAAGAAAAAAAGTCCATAATTAAATATTTTTTTAATATCCATCAGCTCACCATAAATATTTCAATTATATTTTGTCACCAAATGTTAATTATTTTTAAATGAGTTTAAAAAAAATTGCCAAAATGGAATTACAAGCAGTAATGAAATCCACACATCACTGTTTAGAACTGATTAAATAATATCCCATTTTAATATCAGGCTTCTGATTTATCAGACCTCTAAAGGGATGCTACAAAAGCTGATGGGTTTAAACTCATAAGCAAAAATACAGATAGATAACAATCAAAATAGAGCTTTCATGCAATTTTAGAGTTGAATAAGATCAAAATTAATATGCAGAGGTTGAATTTCGTGCAAATACATTTATTTCAGATAAACTAATTGCAGTTAAAAAGTTTCAGAGTCTTGTTACTGTCTCTTTACACTTAATAATTTTATTAAAAAATAAGTTTTTAGAAAATATATTTCTTAGATTTCAGCTGTTACTTTTCCACTGACATTCTTTCGGGTCTGGTAGCAGTATTACTTAATACTGGAGAGGAGAGGAATTACTTCTTTTTGCCACTAGGTAGCACTGGTACTTTACTTAGAATATTGGCTCCGGTTATGTTATTTTCATTGTGAACAATAGGACTTGGAAATAACTGTTGCACTAACTTTTCCTATTTGCTTTAACTGTGACAATATCAAATCAAATGATAATACATAGTCAGGAGCAATCCAAAAGTAAAAAATAAAAATAAAAAATTAATGCAAGACCAAATTTGATTCTAATATAGGCAATTGGTTTTAGCATTATAAATAACTTACTCTAAATTGTATATTGTAATAGTCTATATTCTTATTTAGGGAGGCTGGGTGTTACTTCAGAATTGTCATCTTGGACTGGATTTCATGGATGAACTGCTGGAGACACTTCTTACTGTTGAGATACGGAATGAGACATTTAGAGTTTGGATAACTACTGAGCCACATCCTAAATTCCCAATTGCACTGCTACAGGTTTGTTTAACTATTTAAGTCCAGTACCTCAAGCCATCAAAATTATGCTAATTAAGTTTGCAAATTGAAATTAAATTAATGGGGGGAAAAAAAAACAATACAAAACCCAAGAAAAAATGAACTTACCTCACAATGCAAGTAACACCTTAAACAGGAAGGTTACTTACCCGTAATTGGAAGTTCTCAAAGATGCATTATGTATGTGTGAGCTCACATTAATTCAGTACACAGAAACACTTGAATCAAAACTATCTCTTTTTCCCAACCCAGCCTTGTGAACAGAGTAATGCCTGCAACTGTTCTTAGACTCTTCCAGATTTCCCTGTCTGAAATAAAGGATAAAAGGGACATAACATCTCAAAGAACATATTCCACCAAGAAGTAACTTTGGATAAATGATCAGTGGTTTTTCTGTAGATCTCAAGGAGACATTTTCATCAGTACCAGGAAAATTGTCTAAACTCTTACAAAGTACATTTAAGTACATTAAGAGGCTTCTAGCTCTCTCACAGTGGCTCATAATGCTAGTTAATATCTAGTGTAATAGCTGTGCGTTAACATTTCTGTGTTTATAGATCCCTTTCCTTTACAAAAAAAGTGGAAGTCTGCTTAGAGGTTCTCATTCTCTCTAAATAACAATAGATACCATAATCGATACCTGGCATGTGAAGGAAGGGAAGGGTTCCTCTCTTGAACGAATCTAGGAAACAGCCTTCAATAAAAAATGTATGTCACCATGGAAAAGCATTGTGTATAGACAACTAGTTGTATGGACTTACATTCTCTTGTGTTTTCACAACAGAAAATAAATGCATTCTGCATCTTTAAGGGATTTATGAATTGTGAGGTAACTAAACACACAGTTTGCTAAAAGTGAGACTAGAGACCTGAAGAAGGTTGCTACATGAATTTCATCACTGCATTTATCTCAAATATCTCACATGTGATTTCCCACTCTATAATATCACACTACACGTTAAAATATTAACATCTTCAGGGATTCCAGAAAATTATTAACAGACAAACCAAAAGCCAGCTCCTTCTCAGAAGAAAGGAGAGAATAATTTCCTCTTTTTTATATAGAGCTTGCAGCAAAAACTGAACAGGATATCTTTTGAAGTGTGGAAAGACTGGTTAGATAGTGTTCCCATTCCATCCAACAGACTAGTGTGTTTATGTGCCTGTAGATAGGTTTTTGCAGAAGACTGGAGCTTGTGTCTGAAACAGCATGTCTGGGCTCTGCAGCCCAGAAATAAGTTTGTGAGACTGAAGTTGGAAAGTCATTCCTTAAAAATAACCTTTTTTTTACCACAAGTATGGAGATGGTAAAACTGCCATGTGAAGTACATATTCATGAATGTCTTCCATTAAGTGTCTGTCAGAAGTAAGAAGAGTTCAGAGCCATACTTACATTTAGCCCACGGGCAGGCATTTAATGTACTTTCAATGCATGCTACCATGTTACCCAAGCCAGCCAGCAAAGTATTTACTGTGGGAACAGAAAAATACTTAGTTTTTATTTGGGTTCCTCCAGCATTTGAAGGTGTCTCAAGGAACAGAGATTCTAGTAAGGCCAGTCTGTGTCTGACCTAATAGATTCAAGTGTGCTCCATGAACATAACCCAGCATTGAAATGCAGTAGTACATAGCGGTAAGTAAGTACAACATTCTCTAACACAAAACCCTGTGCTAACTAGTGTTCTTCCACATAATTTGCAGCTATGGTTTGACAATTGAAATTTTGTAGCAACTATTGTCATAAGGCAGTCAGCATGGAACTGAGGGGCTGTGTTCTAAGGGGCTGTGGCAGTTTACTTCCACAAATGCTGATTCCATGCCTGCTGACCAGAGCGCCTAGGAACATTCTCAGGTGAATCTAATTTACTTGTGCAGACCTAGCCACAGAGTCCCGAGTAGCCACTGTGAACACGAAGATCTGAGAGGTGAGACTTCTTTGTATTTACTGTGAACTCCTAGGACCAGAAATACAAGATATTTCATCTACTCTGGATAGTTCTCTTCCATGATTCAGTCATTGAATTAGATGTAGAGAACCATACGATGCCTTCTGAAAAGCATGGCAAGTGCTTCTAGGTTGTTGATGAAAATTCTTGGATCTATGGACAAGTGTCCATGGTGGTTCTGACCAACATAAACTGAAGGTCTATATTCAAAATCTTTTGAGGCCTGATCTTGTATGTGCTCAGTTTATGTAATTTACAGTAAAGCTACATATCAACTTTGTATCTACAATGCTTTAGCTATTTATGTTTTATTTATAACTAATAGTTGCAACATTTTTGCATGTTGCTGTTTTTGTTTCAGTAAACAAATCCAATTCCTTTATATTTTTCACATGACAGATTGCTATAAAGTTCACAAATGAACCTCCCCATGGTATACGTGCTGGATTGCAAAGAACATTTTCTGGAATTAATCAGGATCTGTTAGATGTTAGCAACTTGCCTATGTGGAAACCTTTGCTTTACACTGTAGCTTTCCTGCATTCTATTGTTCAGGTACTAGTCACAGAATTTTCAAGTAGTGTTATAATTGATGGAGTCACTTTAACAGAGGTTCCTGAAAATATGCATTCTGAGATTTATTGTAGCATCATGTTGCAGGGCTGAAGCTTTAATTTCTTTTCTCTGTATTTCAAGATACCTTATTTTTTTTTTTTTCTTAAA
This sequence comes from Pezoporus occidentalis, assembly GCF_034315485.1. Lineage (NCBI taxonomy): Eukaryota > Metazoa > Chordata > Aves > Psittaciformes > Psittacidae > Pezoporus > Pezoporus occidentalis. Next base: position 5,733,220 of record NW_026915376.1, read on the forward strand.
TAAATTTTACACAATTTTTATACTGTGGGTATTTAGAATGAGGTTTTTTTTTCTCATCTAACTTTAGCTGTTCGAAAGTTGTTTGGTATAAGGGGGAAAAGCTATCTTTGTAGACAATAGAAATAGATAAGCACTCCAAAAAAAGAAAATCAACTTATCTGTCTTAGCTGTCCCTCTATAAAAAAACCAAATAATTTTCAAGAGATATATCACTCTTTCTGTCTGTTGATTTCAAAAGCAATCCAGATGCCTAGATTAAAGTAGCTAATTTCTAGACGGCTGAAATTAAATAAAATTCTATCACTTAGAGTTCTGTTTTTATCATATTTTATCTGTCAGTGTGTTTTCTACATTAATTCCAATGTGAGCATAATAGTATCTATACTTTGTACTTTAAAGTTATATAGCAGTTTCGAGATCACAATAAATACCAACATTTTGATCTCTCTGAAAACACCTTCTTTTCATCAAGGATCTCAAAATAGTTATAAAGCAGTATTTAAGCCTTAGGTTCTATTGAGCTGCTCATATTTTCAGTTTAGCAAAGATGTTGAGAAGAGGACTGTTGTAGGTCCCCATTAAGATACAATATTCCGTATTATTTTCCTTCTACCTTTTTATAAGCAGTGAGAAAGCTGTTCCATGTATGGCCTCAGGATTATGCCGTTCTTGTGGAAATAGAAGATCTAAGCTCTTGTTCAACTATCAGTTCTTTTAAAAACTATTGTAACTATTCATCTGTTCAGAAAATGTATTTAGGGATTGCCAATCAGCAACCAATATATATATATGTTGCCCTGGCGTTAAACTGACCAATTCTTAATATTCCTTGGTGACAAATCTCCATGCTAAATATAGCATAAGAAGTAATTCAGAGAATTTGGCAGAAAATCATTATATGTTTCTGCAGGGTATTAATGGTTAATGTTGTCCCATCTGCTTATAAAAAATAATTTTGAAAAAATTAAAGGGTTATTTTCAATTCTAATTATTTTTACATTTTGTAGCTAAGGTACCTAAATGTTGCTTAACTGTATGTCAAAGACTATCAGTCATTCTTGACTTGGTAATTTAAACTCTAATAAATGCGTTATCATTTAGCTAATTTTAGTTATTAGTAACTTTTAGATTGAATTATTTTTCTCTTACTGCAAGTGTTACAATTTTATTTTAAAATATGTATGCAATAATAAATTCAAATAACGTAGTGGTGGCAGCCTTATAAAGTTGTGAATTTTGAAAAATGTTTATTAAAACAATAGAGTGAAACTCTAAGACAAAAGTAGAAACCTAGAAACCTGTGGACAACTGAGCAATAATACAGGAGCTTGAAAAACTGAAACTATCATTATTAGACAGTATTTGCAGAAAAAAATAGAAAAACTGTAGAACTCTGAACTGAGTGTGCTGAAAATGCAGAGATACAGTAATTCTTTAATTACTTAATATAAAAACCTGATCATCCACACAGACATGAGATATTTCAAACATATGATGATAAATTGATTAGTTAAAGTAAGAACAAATGAGTCTGTTGCTTTTTCTGTAAATATCTATCCCTCATGGTATACCTTAAAAATAAACTTTGTCTATTACTGATGTGTATGAGGCATATAGCCATTTCCTAGGCTAGCTTTCTTCTTCAGTTCAATTCTTTACTCCACAACGGATATTATTAGTGTTGAACTTTAATAATGAAACAAAATTATCTGTTGTTTCATAAACTTATTTGCTTCTAATTGTATTCCTAAGGAACGATGCAAGTTTGGACCTTTGGGTTGGAATATTCCCTATGAATTTAACTCATCAGACTTTACAGCCAGTGTTCAGTTTATACAAAATCACTTAGATGACTGTGACATCAAGAAGGTGAATACTAAAATTTGCATACAGTGTATTTAATTGCTTTGTTCAGCATCTGTAATTGTTTTTTCTTCATGTTACTATCTATAATACTTTACTCATTGCTTTTCTTTCAGTGCAGCTTCTAATGATCAAAGTATCAGATTCTCTGTAAGACAGTCCAGCTGAAATATTTTGTGTGCTATCATCCATATAAAAATATGTAATAGTTAAGAATTTCAGAATTTTATCTTTTTTTTTTTTTTCAGTACCATATCTAAAATGTTTACATGTCTATATAATATCTGTTTTAAAAAAGGAGCCAAAATTTAGAGAGTTTGACAGAGCAAATCAAACTTCTCTATGTCTGCCATTTGGTCTACTATTTATCCGAGAATAATGCAACAGAATAGCCATTCCTTGCAAAGCAGCACTTTGCCAATAGAGAAGGATGAGAATCTGGGGAGGGGTGGGAGAGAAGAGGCAGTACCAGTTGAGAGTGATTTCAGATCACACAGGAAGTAATGATATATGTTTCTAACAGCAGGACCAAGCCCAAATCTACTTTAAAATTATAGAGCTGAGCTCAGAAAATAGATTCAAAATAAGCAATTATTTTTTTCTTCCAACAGTGAACTTCTCAGCTTACATTTCAGAGCCTTATGAGCTTTCAATTCCAAAATTGCAGGCTAGATACCTTCTTCTTACATGTTACAACTACAATCTTTCATTTACTTTATTGTGTACAGGGGATATCATGGAACACAGTACACTACATGATTGGAGAAGTACAGTATGGAGGTCGAGTCACAGATGACTTCGATAAGCGTCTTCTTAATTGCTTTGCAAAGGTAGGAGACCTTGAAAGTACCCTTATTTGTCATTTTTACTGGCAGCTGCAATACAGAAATCAGAAGACCTTTCTGCTGAATATGCACTTCTTCACCAGTTTATAAGACTCTTCAGAGTAAAATGAATTTTTCAAAACATCTTCAGCAGTGAGGTTTTCCCCCTTGGTTTCTCTTTAGTGAGGAACAGAAATTATTAAAAAGACTTAGCTGGAGCTCAAACTTAGAAGACATAACTCTTAGCAGTTTACTTTTGTATTCAAGTAAAAAACAGATGCTGTAGCTAAAATAAGAACTCTAATTTTCCAAAAATAAAAATGAGATTAAAAAAAGAAAAACAAAGCCATGAAGTAACAAAGTAATACTTTTTTTTTTTATTCACATAGGCATGGTTTAATGAAAAGATGTTTGACAGCACTTTCTGTTTTTACCCTGGATATAAAATTCTAGTGTGCAAAACCCTGGCACAGTATTTGGAATGCATTCAGTTACTCCCTGCAATGGACAGTCCCATGGTCTTTGGTCTTCATGGCAATGCTGATATAATGTAAGTAGTTCCAACATATTAAAAACAGATTCCTTTCCTTTTAGTGTTTGGAAACAAGTCCCTGTGAAATGCTTAGGTAAAGCGTATTTTCCATAGGAAACCGGATTCATGTGAATTTCACTATTGAAATACACTTGGTGTGTATGTATATGGTTATGAATGCAGTATCTTCAGCTCCATTTTACATGTTCTTTAGGGTTTTTTGTTATTTGAAAGAATAACAAAACTTTTATATGAACATATGATGCAAGGTTTTATATAGTTCAACTAGAGAAAGTTTCTAACGTTTGCCTGCTGTCCTGTTGTGGTTTAACCCCAGGCAGCAACTAAGTACCATGCAATTGCTCCCTCACCCCCACCTCACAATGGGGTGATGAGGAGGAGTATCTAGAAAAAAACAAAGGTAAAACTCACAGGTGGAGGTAAGAGCAATTTAATAATTAAAGTACAACATAATAGTAATAATAATGAAAAATGTGATAAGGGAAAAAAGAGAGTGAGATAAAATTCAAATTAAAAAATCACAAGCAACAGTAATACATAATACAGTTGCTCACCATTCATTGACCGATGCCCAGCCTCTCCCCAGGTAGTGATCAGTAGCTCGCAGCCAACTCCCTCCAGTTTCTATACTGAGTGTGATGTTCTGTGGCACGGAATATCCCTCTGGCTAGTTCAGGTTAGCTGTCCTGGTTGTGTTCTCTCCCAGCTTCTTGTGCACTTCCTCACTGGCAGAGCATGATACACTGAAAAGTCCTTGGCTTAGAGTAAGCACTGCTTAAAAACAACTAAAACATAAGTGTGCTGTCAACATTATTCTCAGACTAAATCCAAAACACAGAACTGCACCAGCTATTAGGATGAAAATTAACTCTACCCCAGCCAAAATCAGGACGTATTCCAAGTAGTATATTATATTTCTGTGCATACTTGTTAAATGATTCTCTGAATTGTCATTTGGTTTACAAGCATGCCTTTGGATGTAACTACAATAATTTGTTGCCATCAGTCCTGTCATTCCATTATATAAAAGAGGCTTTTCAACTGCACTAACTCTACTTAAAATTTTATCTTCGACTCAATTAACTTTTTCATTCCAAACAATGTGTGTAACAGCTTAACTTTTATTTCCTTCTAATGTTATATCCCCTGTGAAAGGATATGAATCATCATCATATTGTTTTCACTGAAGTCCTTAATAATTCTGCCATGAATTATTGCATTTTCATTATGTCCACATTCATTGTTTCTCAATGTAGCTTTTTGTATTTTTAAACAACAAGAAAAATGTTACACAAATGCACAACTGCTGTGGAAACCTAATATCTTCCCACATTTTTGGACTAAACAATAATTTCCCACAATTTTTCAGTCTCTGATTTGAAAGGTTGATGCTATATCAAAAGCCCAGTATTCTAAGCATGCTGTGAGAACAGTTTTATTGTCAGCTCTGCCTAGCACCTACCATTGTAACTATATACTTCTGAAGAAAAGAGTCTAGGAGTAGGGAGTAGATTCTGTTTCAAGTCATTCTCTAATACTTACAAGGTCTCCCTTGCAAAATTGATTAAAGAAGAGCCAAGATTTAATGGAGAACCAGAGTCCTGAAGAGAGACATGCTTCAGATCCAAAATCAGGCTTGTAGGAAGGTTAATTTATAGGAGGAAATGAAACAGAGTTGGGGGATCTTAGTGAGTAGGAACAGCTCTTTCATTTCTCTCTATTGCTGAGTTTTTCTTCACCTTGGTACATCAGCATATCCTGCTAGTTTAGTCCTTTTTCTGGAGATTTTCCTTGGTAGTTATTTCTTTAGGGTTTGGGGAAAATATTCAACAGCTTCATATTTATCACAACCTGTTATAGGTAACTATGCACATGTACTTTCTGCCTGTTGTTGACATACAGATCAGACATATTAGCATCCCATACAGTGTAAAAAGTTGCATTCAGATTCTCCTTAAGGTATCTTACTAAGTCATATCCAAGCATGCAGAAGGGTAACTGCTAGAATTGGAACCCTGAGATGTCCAGGACCTTTCCACATTACTTTTACTGAGGACAAGAAAGACCTCATCTCTCACTGGTGTAGTGGGATAGTTTTCTGGTTCAGCCAAAAGCTCAATCCCCTGGTCCCAACTGTAAGACTTCACTCAGTGTCAGTACTTTTGTCTACTTGGGATTAACACCCGAAGTCATTGTGATTGGTTTTAACTTTCTGTATGGATCATAGGTTCTGCAAGAGCAAGGCAGGTACCTGAGCAGGCAAGGAATAGTCTTACAATCTTCTCCACCCCCTTCTCCAATTGGTTACATACTGAAGCCTTAAATCTAACTGAATTTTGTAATCTACTGCAAGCAGTTATTAACCAGCTGAAGACAGAGCAGGATCTCCCATTGTGCCTTGGTGAATGAAAAGTTTTGAATACCACATTGCAGTAGAGACTGCTTTTTTTCACACAAAACTGAGGTAACATTTCTGTCAAACTCCATTTGTTCTTAGTTTTTATTTCCAGTACAGAAAATTCCTGATGGCACAGACTTCAGCTATCAAACTACAATAGGTTGTTGAATCCAAACTCTGTAAGAAAATATTCTTAATACTGCTGCTTTTTTGGAGCAAATAAAAATTCATATAAAAATCTTTTCTTCTGATGACTGACATTTGCTTTGCCACACTGCTTCAGGTAAAAACTAATATAAACACGTATAAAGTGCTTTATCTTACATACTCACTTTTAGACACATTGACACTATAAATGAGATTCATTTAATGTTGCTTTAGCTTTCTTTATGTTACTCAAGACTTCCTTTACTGTAATAGCAAAAAAATAGATCCCTGTAAAATGCAGTTCCTCTGATCACAAACCAGACAAATAAAACACATCAGCTAAATCATGCTGCTTTGCATTACCTGTAAGGGCAATCTAGGCAAACAGCTGTTATCTAGGCATCGACACTTGGATATTTAAATGCGATTAGGGATACCCCATTGCATAGATCTGATTTCCTTCCCAGGAGTATGGTACTTCCTCTACAAATCTGTGCAATCTTTTTTTCTTTATTGTTTGCATCTATACTTCAACATTTTATTTGCAATGTAAAAGAAAGTGAGGTTTTCCAAAGCCCAGAAATATTGGAAGAACAGTACTTGCAGTGTCAACAGGAAGGTTCACATCTCTGTTACGAATGAAGCCATAAGTACAAGAGAAATTTGATTTTGTCCAACTTTTCTGCTCATGTGTAGTCTTGAATAGATCTGTCACTCTTTAAATGGGGCCATAAATGGAAGTAAGCTTGAGAGTTTTGAATCTAAAATGAAGGGTTATTAAAAACCATGAAAGCCCCACCATTCCTACATTAAGAAGCAGAAATTAGATCCTCTGAGAAGCAAACTGCCAGTAGGATTTCTTCTATTTTTCTGATTTATATTCTTTATAATAGCATTTATAAGCAGTTTATGTTGAAATGCTGCAGTATCTAGCTTCTCTAATCTTATGATACTATCTCCAAAGCTTGGATGTGTTAGGAGTTCATATGTTCTATCCTACAGCACAGTCCTTGGTTTCATGGCTTATACAATTATGTATGACGAAGTAATAGAAAGAGAATGGTGTCATATGAGGTTGAAAACAAAACTGACATGCAAAATTATGCTTTGAGTCAATACACATTTATTTTCTGTGTCAGGCTCATGCTGTATGTTCCTTATGTAGCTGATTCTGTAAGGTAAAAGTAGGCAACATGTACACTGCTACGTTTTCATTCTTACTGCTTCTCATACCTTTGTGCCACTAGACAGCATTGTAGCAAAAGTACTTCTGTAATTCTGCTTATGTTGAAGGATTGATGAGGTCTTTTGCTGTCAAATGCCACATGAATGTAATTTACTTTTTTGTATTGACTCAGAACATAAATTTACATTAGCACTGCCAATGCTCTACTATGGAATAGAAGGTTTTAATCTCTAACATTGTAAATCTATCATCTTCTATCATTAATACTAAATACCTCAGAGCAGAATGAATTTACTAATTAATAAAGAAGCAGTTTGCAGAGTAATGCCTCCATCTTTTCTTTCTCCTGAATTCCACTTTTAAGAAATAATTGAGTGAAATATTCTTCCTTGTTAAAAAACTTGTGTTGCTTCTTCCCAGCAAATAACTCTTTAGGTGTCCTTAACAGGCATATGGCATTTTCTCCTTTTCCACAGAATTCCTGTAAATCATATGATAGGTTTTTCTCACACCCCACATTCTCAGTTTGTAGAACTCATCTTAACCCTGAATTAGAAAAACAGCAAGTGTATAACAGTGTGTAGAGGGAAGTTCATATTCTTTACAATCATGGAAAACCAAAATAAAACTCATGGTCAAAAAATAAAAACAAAACCTCATGGTTAGTGTGTTCAACTTGGTGCAGGACACAAAGAAAAAGAAATTATTGGGAGCTTTGATTTAATCTGATGACACAGTATGTTTTTTCTTAAGTTTTAAGTTCTGTGTTCTCCAAAGTATCATTTAACTATTAAAAAATCCTATGTAATTTATATGTATTTCTTATCCTCTCAGATACCAAAGTAATACAGCAGCTGATGTTTTAGACACTATTACCAACATTCAGCCTAAAGAAGGTGGTGCAGGAGCTGGAGAAACTCGTGAAGCAATTGTTTATCGTTTAGCTGAAGACATGCTAGATAAACTTCCTCCAGATTACATACCTCATGAGGCAAGTTAATCTTAGTTGTTTTCTTACTGTTCTCTCTGTTGAGTTTTCACAGAAGGCATTCCAAAAAAAGAAACCCTGAATGGTAAAGAAATAACATATAGCTAGTAGCAGATTCAAGCAAGTAACCAACATCTTTATAACTATCAGCATGAACTGATATAAGGCTATTTTATTAAAAATAAAGACCTCTAGTAACTGATCATGGAGATGTGTCATGGAGACTATTCCTGGACTGTCAAAGCTGCATGTAAAAACACAGGAAAGAAGTCAGTCTTAACTTTTTGTGACAGCATTCTCCAGGGCCTTCTGGGTGAAGTTCTATTCTAGCAAAGTCATGAGTAATTTGGTAGTATGAGACAAAAAATAAAAATAAAAACTGCAACAGTTTACGGGATAATTGTTAGTTGAAATACATGAAGTACTAGTCTACTGTTTACTTTTCTGAACACAAGAAAGTAGTAACAAGAAAGTACTTACAAGTAGTAAGACAACATTATTTCAACAATTCAGTTTCAACTAAATTCCTTCTTCTGTGCTCCTATATTTTAGGTAAAAGCTCGTTTAATTAAAATGGGACATCTTAACTCCATGAATATTTTTCTTCGACAAGAAATCAACCGAATGCAAAAGGTGATCACAATAGTCCGCAACAGTTTGAATGATCTTAAATTAGCCATAGAAGGAACTATTGTTATGAGTGAGGCAAGTAAAGCATGTTTACTAATATTGAATACCATATTTCAAATGACTACCTTGATTGCTTTAGTTCATGTGTTATAATTTCATTCCTTCAGAATTTGAAAGATGTACTTGATAATATGTTTGATGCTCGAATTCCTCAAGTATGGAAAAGAGTAGCTTGGGATTCTTCAACACTTGGCTTCTGGTTTACTGAACTTTTGGAAAGAAATACTCAATTCTCTACTTGGATATTTGGAGGAAGACCAAATGTATTTTGGATGACTGGATTCTTTAATCCACAAGGTAAGGATACTGAAAGGATTTGAGTAGTAATGTATTTAATCATAGTTTAATGGGGTTTACTACCTATCTAATTTAATATTACACCTAGAAAAGATGTTTTCATCGCTGTCAGAATGTGTCATAGGAGCCAAAATGATAAATGCGTTCAAAAAGAGATTAGATAAAGTCATGGAAAACAGGTCCAATGGCAGCAATAAAAATGATGGTCCAAATTTAACCTTCGAGTTGGGAGGTCCCTCAGCTCCAAATTGCCAGAAGCTGGAAGAATAAAGAAGTGAAAGGATTTATGTGTCATTTTGCCTGTTGTAATATTATTTCACTAAGCATCTGCCTTTGTCTAGTATCAGAGGCAGGATGCTTGTATAGATGGTCTTTTAGTCTGACCTGTAAACACACTTTTTATATTGCAAGAAGGAAAATATGTAGTTAACAAAATGCTTTATCTTGTTGAGATATTGTATCATGATATGATATAACTTCTACTCTTTTCCTGTTGTCTTGAAGTGTTTAACACATTCCAAACTGTAAGATGCTAGCATGGAAAAGTTTTAATCTAGGGCAAGATGTTATTAGTATGCTGTACAGTAGCAAAAGAAAGAATTTTTTTTAGTGTTAAAACAGTCATTCACTAGAACAACCGCCCCAGGGACACGGTAGAGTCCCTTTGGCTGGAGGTTTCCAAGATACAATTGGATAGGGTGCTAGTTAATCTCATCTAGGCTCCGTTTCTCACAAAAGATGATCTTTTGAGGTCTTTTTCAAGCTGGGCTGTTCTGTGATTCTACAAACATGCAACTATGTCAGAATTTATAGCAGCTACCTATGTTTCACAGTATTATCAAACTGCAGTTTCCACAGTGTTGCCATCTCAGAGGTTATTTAATGAACAGTTTGTCCAAATTCATCAAAGATATACGGCAAAGTTCAAGTAAACATTATCTATCATTATCTGTTATAGCTTATGATGTTTTTAGGAAAGAGGAAGAAAAACAAATTGTAACCATCTTTATGAATAACAAAACCTGTTACCTTATTTGGTGCATGTTCATAGAAGAATCTCATTTAGCCTACACAACTGTCCATACAAAATTCTCATGAGAAACTTCTCTTATGTAACAGTTACAATGTTTTTTTCGTTAGTATTAACCTATGAAATCCTTGACTATTTTATGAGTTACCTTTACTTTCTAATGCTTTACTCTTTCTAGCCTTTCTGTGACCAGTTCTGTAAAAATAACTAATACCAAAGTCTTTTTTCGAGTTACTTTCATAAACAGTTGAGGTGCCTGGAGCACATTCAGATTATCATTAAAAGATAGTATTGAGATACCAGTTAAAGCATCATTCAACTTGTATCAAAAATGGTGCAGCTGATCTCTGGTTATTCAAAAGCAGCACTCATGCTGGTGTAAAAGAAAATAAAGGACCAGATTCTTTTGACTAAATAAAATATTTAGCCTAACAGTAAATGAACCTGAGACACAGATGTTCTTGAACTTGGTGATTGCTTCAGCCTCTGTGTTCCAAATAAAATAGTCCTGTAGATGGAGAAAGAAGTGTGCTAAGCACAAAGGTTTGCTATGGTTAGGGGTGAGGTAAGTATAGTTGCTGTATGTGTAATACTGCTCTCCAGAAAATTCTGAGTAAATCAAACCATGCAGCAATGTTTAAAAAAATTGACTGTGAGACAAATCAGAAATTAAACTACCCTGTGCTGCTGTTGCAGAAAAATCTAAACTAATTGTACTAGTGAATCAAGCTCTAAATCTATCACAGAATTGGCAAATACATTATAATGTTAAAATATGAGAAATATATTGTATCAGTTCAGTGGAAAAAATCTATTGATAGTACTATAAAGTATCACCAATAATTGTATTTAAACCTCTTGTTATCTTTTATCATCATCAGTGTTTGTCTCCTATAAATATTTATTAAGTAAGAATGTATGTTAATGGTGGTGCAATATGCCATTCAGCAGACATGGCACTTGAAATGAACAGGCTTATGAAAAAACAAATATCATGTTATACAGATATAATTAATTTTTAGCAAAATTTGAAGCCTAAATAATACCGTTTTATTTTTATCAGAATACATAATATTTGAGAAATGAATACATGTTCATTTCAAGTACTACGTTAATTGTATTTACATCACATATAAATATTTTAGCTGTGACAAATCTCTTAACTTCTAATTGGCTTTATCCTAATTAGCATGTTAAACCACTCATATCTTGAAATGTTGTCTTCTCCTGCTTCTCCATGTACTTTCATGATTTCTTCCCTGGCTTGTCAGTATTTTATTAGGTGGTTTCTCCTCCTTGTAGACACTTGACAGCCAACAAAACACTAGTCATATTCTCCTTCATGCCTTATCAAGAAGGAACTGATGCAATTTCATCTTTAAATCTTTACAGTAATCACACGTAATTATCCAGTTCTCTATTGTTAATGTTTCACCTAATCTCTCTGATAACTCCAACTAGTTCTTCATCTGGTATCATAAAATAGCAGCTACTGCATTGTAATCTTCTGAGACACAAAGAAACAACCAGGTATTTGTTAAAATTGTTACATTTTTGTAGCTTTTTTCTTTATAACACATCCAAGCCTCTTTGCTGACCAATTATGTGTCATCTTATGCTTTTCAGCCCTTTACGCAAGAAGATGCATTGTATGCTTTCTATTTTATATCCAGTCTTTGGGGCAGGGCAGTGTTTAGGTGCTCTAAAGTTGACAGGGTGCTCAGCTAATGCTGTGAATTTTACCTCTTAACCCTTTTTGATTGCAAACCTATGTAAAGTGTGTTCAAAAAAATATTAAAAATATCACCGAACTCACTACTTTATTATGTCATCCTCTACCTTCATTTCTGTCTAGGACTCCCTTTTCTTCACTAGCAAAACATAAATTTTTCATCCTTTTTAAGCACTGAGTTATCTAGATTCCACGCATTCGCATAGTTATTTATCACATTCAGATGCACTGTCATTGAAATTTATCTTATTTTTCTTCTTTCATTAAAAACCACCTTTCTCCTAAGTTGCCTTTACAACTTAGGCCTTTACAACTAGGAATATCAGCTTACATAATTCATATCTTGTCTGCCTCCAAATTCTTTCTTGAAACACAACTCTACGCTGGATCTTGTAGTTGATTGCCTAATGAAAAGGTGTAAGTCAGTATCCTGAGTAAATATTTGTTAACTGAATAATTCAGTAGGAGAAAAACAACAACAAAAAAGGTATTTTATTTGCCAGTTAAAAATATTTTTCTCAGTGTAATGCATTCTAGGCCACTGTGTCATTTGTTCCTATTCTGGCCCCAAAGCAAAGTTTGCTATTATTAGTCAGGGTGCTCATTTTTAACAGAACTCTGAATATCTGTCTATAACATTCAGTGCAGAAACAAGCAGATAACTAAAGATTTTATATATGTATATATATATATATATTTTTTTTTTGGTCATGTAAGATATATAATAAATCTCTGGCTTAATTTCTCAAGGATTCCTGACAGCAATGAGACAAGAAGCAACTCGAGCACATAAAGGCTGGGCTTTAGATACCGTTACAATACATAATGAAGTGCTAAAGCAAAACAAAGAAGAAATCACAGCACCTCCTTCTGTATGTATGACATGCAAAGATGTTTCAGTATTAATTCCAGTATTTAATTTATATAGTGCATCATTCTGTCATTTTGGATTGCTAGAGGCAAAAGTTACTAATGTCTTCACCTCGCTGTTTTTGCTCAGCATACAAGATTAGCAGCTTTCCAGTATCTGAAGGGGGCCTATAGGGATGTTGGGGAGGGACTCTTCATTAGGAACTGTAGTGATAGGACAGGGGGTAACGGGTTAAAACTTAAACAGGGGAAGTTTAGGTTGGATATAAGGAGGAAGTTCTTTAGTGTAAGGGCAGTGAGGCACTGGAATGGGTTGTCCAGGGAAGCTGTGAATGCTCCATCCCTGGCAGTGTTCAAGGTCAGGTTGGACAGAGCTTTGGGTGACATGGCAGGGGGGTTGGAACTAGATGATCCTAAGGTCCTTTCCATTCCAACTATTCTATGATTCTATGACGATACTAATTTTTTATTTTGCAGTTATGAAAATATTTTATTAAAAGAACCATTTCATTGTATCACCTCTCAATTTTTAAAATTTATAGTAAACTTTAGATCAAATTTTGTAGTGTATGGGCTTTATTAAACAGTTTTCATTGCTATCCATTTCAGTAATACCTTCTGGAAAAGGATATTATTTTAAAATTATGTGGTTTGAAAGGATTAAATGTCAGGTATTACTATAAAACATATATTCCTTTTAATAGTTTATGACACTCATTTCATGAAATAGATTTTTTATTTTGTGTATCTGCTTATTCTCCACACAGGAAGGAGTATATGTACATGGGCTATACCTGGAAGGTGCAGGCTGGGACAAACGAAATAGCAAACTCATTGAATCTACACCAAAGATTCTTTTTACTCAGCTGCCTGTGTTGCATATATATGCTGTTAATACAACCAGTCCTAAAGATCCCAAGCTCTATGTTTGTCCACTTTACAAGAAGCCCATGAGGACAGATCTGAACTATATTACAGTGATCTACTTAAGGACAGTCGTGACTCCAGACCACTGGATATTGAGAGGAGTGGCTCTCCTGTGTGACATCAAGTAAACTGTTTTTTTGTACCACAACTGTAACAGAATATATGGCACATGTAACAAATTACATGTGTAATTTGTTCTACTGCTACTTCTACTGCTTTTTATTTGGTGGCCATTGGTCATTATACTAGAACTTTCATTTTGGCTTAATGATTTTTTTCTCTGCTTCCAGTAAATTCAGTTGGTTTTGGCTATTTGCTGATAATTTTAAAGTACAGTTTTCAAAATAAGTTTCCTGATTGTAGTCTTTGATGTTTCCATTATATTACTTAAAAAAATTCATAATAGAATTTAAAATAAAATGTTCTTAAACCTTATAAAAGAACTTAATTTTTCATATTATTTTAGCTTGTGTTTCAGTGATGTATGACAACAGAAGACAATATAGAACATAAACTTAAGTTCTCTTAGATACAAGTTTAAAATATTTCATATATATAAAATATATGAAAAAAGAAACACCCCCCCAAAAAAAAAACAAAACACCACAACAAAACCCAAGCAAACAAACAAACTAACCCCAACCTGACTGATTGTCAGATTTTTTGCTCCAAGTAATCAAAACACTGAAGACATTAGTTGTGGTGGGTTGAACACAACAGCAGCTAAGTATCTGCCCAGTTGCTTGCTCTCTTCACCTGTCTCAGCAGGATGGGGGGAAAGAAAGTACAGAAGCTGAAAGCACATGGGCCTAGATGAAGACAGTTTAATAAGTAAAACAAAGCTGCATACACAAGCAAAGCAAACTAAGGAATTTATTTACTGCTTCCCACTGGCAGGCAGATGTTTAGCCATTTATGGGAAAGAAGTGGCTCAGCATGGGTAATGATTACTCGGGAAAACGGATGCAATAAGCACAAATGTCCCCTTTCCTTCTGCTTTCCCTATGCCTTTGGTGCTTAACAAGACCTCATATGGTGTGGAATATCCCTTTGGACAATTTGGTTCAGCTGTCCTGGCTTTTTCCCCTCCCATGTTCTTGTGCATTGTCAGTCTACCCACTGTGTGGACAGAGGGAGAAAAAGTTCATATCCAAAAACCAGCACAACAACTGTAGTTTATTCATTCTTCAGTTTTTTTTTCTTCTGGACTTTCAGCTTAATTGCAATGGGGAAACAATGCTTAACCCTGTGAATGCCTCCATGGGTGGAACATGTGCACTGCCACATTTACAAGTGAAATTTTATATGGAAAGATAGTTGGGAAGGTGCAAATTAATAACGTGCTGAGTTAGATAATTTACACCAAAGAAGATTTTTTTTCTCCACCCTGTAAGAACAGAGACAAATAGTATATTGTTGATCTCAACTATTTCATATATTGCATCAGAAACTTGACAGCATCTCTTTTTTCTGTTTGTCAGAGTCCACTGTTTCCCATCTTCTCTGAGCCTGTCTAGGGGGTTGTTCTGTTCTGTTTCCTCAATACCATGCATTAGCTCATTACTTCCCATTTAAAATGAATGTTAATTTCCATATAGCTTTCTAGTTAGTTTACTGGAAATAACCTGTTTTGTGACAGCAACAATCTACCATCTAGTCATAAGGCTTCTTTTCTGTCTCTGTGCTTTAAGAATCTTCAATGTATTTCTCTGTCCTAGTCATATGTGGGATAGTATTCTTACAGTTCGTTTGTTTACAGACAGCTTTTCAAACATCTAACAGCATCTTCAAACATCTAATACAGTTAATTACTTGAATCACCACAAATCATTCCTCCCCGTTGACATAAGCTATAGGGATTCGAGCCCTCAGGACTCCAGGAATGCTCAATACATCAACAATACTGTAACAAGCATTCAACTTCCTACATTAACTCTAGTACAGTTTTTTTCAAGTCACTGGACAGGTTACTTTCTGAATGTTTTTATGCTCATTTGCCATGCAAGATACTGCTGTTCAAGTTGTGAGGCACCATGGCAGTGCCTGAATTGACAAAGACAAGAATGCCATGTCAGCAAAACACAAATATTTAACAGATGATCAAAAAATCCCCAAAGAATTGAAATAGGACATTTAATTAGTCTCTGTGAAAGCAAGGCCCTGACTCATGAAGATCTGTGTTTGAGAATGTAAAGAACATGTCCAGAATTAGTTTAGAGGGTGCATCCATAGTCTGTATTATTGTTTCCTCACTCAGAATAATCACCCAGAAGGATTTTCCTAACCATTTCCTCTGGTTTTTAGGGTCAAGTTCAAGCTGGTAAGACAAGGGAAGGTGTATGCTTTCCCACTGCTTTAGAGTAGACACATTAAATGAGAGTAATTGATCTGCTAGCATATCAAGATACTTTTCACAAAAGCTTTTGTTGTTAGGTGATGATTCACAAGAAGTCTGGAGCATAGGCATAAGGTGAGCTTTTATATAACAAAGTTAATAAAAACTGTGGGAAAGAGCTTGCAAATTGGGGGCAGGGAGAAATTTTTTTTCTGGTCAGATTGTTAAACCTCACAAAACCACTGACTGGAATGAACTTTTCCAACCCTAATGCTCCAAGAAGGTAACATTTCAACTAAACTTTAACTTTGCTATTCCATAGAACAATTTTCTTCATCCACATCCTCTGTTTCTGCCTCTAGATTCTTGTTGGTTGTAACAAAAATTTATTCAGCAGAGATTCAAAATATTCACATTTTATGGAAAGATCTACAGTTTTCTGTTCAGTCATTTTGTCAACTGGCCATATACATTCCTAATATTTAAACTAATTTATTATTTTTGATAGTCTGGCAGAATATTTGGCAGCAGTATAGTAGTATAATTCTGTTGACACACATACTGAAAATGTATAAATATGCAAGCTGGAGTTTCAACTATATTGATATTTCTACTGATTTTTTTTTAATGTTTAAGTGTCACTGCACAGCTATGACAAGTGTCTTGATCAGATCTCTTCAGAAGTCTGTTTTTATTTATACTACTAGGGCAGACATCACACAAACTGCACATTGGAAGATCTGTCTGCACCCCACAAGAAGGGTATTCCTGAGGTAAGTCTAGACGTATTAAAGCCAAAAGAGAAGCCTTTTCCAGTGATTCATACTGCCTCCAGAGCACAAAAGAAACATGCATAGATTAGCTTTTAGAAATTCAGGGAAACTTTAAAGGGCAAATCCAGAAACAGACTTTGGAAACAGAAATACCACATAATTCTTATATAGGAGAGATTAGCATGGGGAAATAAACAGCTACTAATATGTATGGCTTATGTTTATGCCTCCTTATTTCCATTGCAATTTATGATTTATTAGATATAAATATGCAATAATATTGTTAGGGATATCTGAACAATCTCTGACTTACCATATTGACTGTTTAATAAAGGAATGACTCAACCAAGGTATGTGTTAGTTAGATGACTAGCAATTAATGGATATTCAGAAATGCAAGATTCCACTTAATCCAACTTCAACTATTTTCACATTCCCAAATGTCTAAAAGGATTAGTGATTGTGTTCTGCCAGTTAGAAAGTCCATTTAACTGAATTCTTATCTTATCTTGCTGATAAATCTGTATTTAGTCTTATATTTTGTATTCTTTATTACTAATCAAGATCTTTACAGCATTCAGGTGAGGTTCAATCAATTCAATCAAAAAGATATTTTATTTCCATCAAAAACTTATAATTTTTCATAAATACTGAGATCTCATCCAAAATTTATCCTTCATGTCAGTTCCAACATTTACCTTAATTAACATATAGTTACCAGTATTTTCCCTCCCCCCTCCCTCCCTCCCCCTTTCCCTACCCTGTCAGGCCTCATTCAGCTCCATGGAAATGTGATTCCACTCCCTGGATATTAGGAAAAGACTACTTTTTATTCTTTCTAGGACAAAAATGACACATATGAAGATAAAAAAGGCCCTCTTTGGCCCCTTGCCTTTCCACCCCCCTCCCTCTCCCCCCCCCCCCCCCCCCCCCCGGCTTGCTCCAGCTCCTGGACTTCCCCTATGGATCTGCAGCTTCTAATGTCTTACAATATCAACAGGTTGACTCCTCCAATTCACTTTACACTTCATTTTTCCAATGCAGTCTTGGCATTGTCTTAACAGATAAATATCTGCAGCTTCCTGCATATATTCACTGATCAGTAATACCTCCTACCAGTGTTTACATTTGATATTCAGATTAGTCAAGTGGTTGTTCAAAAGGTTAGCTAATTAAAAATCCTGATATTAATTACTCAAAGTCTGCTGGCTAATCACCAAGGCGGGATTTCTGCGAAATCAGATACTCAAAGGCAGAATGATTATTTGCCTTACAGACACAGCATTTCAGAGAACTGTGTTAAACAGATAATTGCCCTTTATCCTTGCAGCTTCACATGAATTATGAGCAGGCTGCTATATGGTGATGGAAGTGGATGATGGTTAGGGTCACCTTCTCTTTTTTTGGGGGGAATTTTTATGATGCAAAAAGCTATGGCCTCAAAAGACACTGTGATTAACAACAGTTTGTGATCTCACTGGGCATATGGGCACAAAAAGTAAAATGAATGTAAATGGCCATGTAAATAGCAAGGATTTAACCTGCACATTTACAAGCTAAAGAATTTAATCCAAACAGTACTCTTTTCTCTCCCTTCAGTTGTAGTCATGACAGCACATGGAAAACCTATGAAACAGGTTCCCTGTCTCATTCATCCAGGGAATATTTTTTTGATACAAAATGCTAGACTATAAAATATCACCACTTTCTGAAAACCCCAATAGATGCTTCAGACAAGCTACTAAATGCTTGTCTTGGCATTTGGGAAGCCTTTTACTGAGGGAATCCATGTCCTACCTACTAGACAGCTAGCAGCAGAGTAGGCAGAAATAATCTCTGTCTCTTTGGAAAAGACCAGTGTTATGATCATTGTACAAGATGTATATCAAACTCTACAAGGCAGTTTTCCTTTTCTGTATCAAGGTTTCCCTTGGTGGGAAGTGATTTTCAAGTAATTTCCTCACAGAAAAGAACTACCAGTACAGAAGAGGGAAAGAATAATATTTCTGTCAATTTTACTTAGTAAAGAATAATTTGACTAACTTGACTCTTTCTTTCATTTGTTCTCTGATTCATAGCTCCTACTTTCTTCAAGCAGAGAAACTGAATGCTTTACTGAGTATTCCGTCCCATGATTTCCTTTGCTAGCATCTTTTCATTTTGTTCATACTAGCAGCTTTCTGTAGTCCAAAATACAATTCTTAACAAAACATTCTTGAACAGGTTTTTAATTAGGAAGTTTGAATTTAGGATTCAGAGATTGTGGTAAGAAATTCAAATTGTAATAAAAAGTTGTTTCCTGTTATATTACATGACTATAAATAACCTTTACATTGACACATCTAAGATTTTTAAATATGGGAATGTCTGGGTCAGATTCACAAGTTACTCAACACAGGGCCATATGAATCCTTCAATAACATTTTATAGAAATGACTGAAAGCAATTTCTTCTCTGTAAGTCAGAGAATGTAAGCTTTGTATTGAAATTGGATACCTATCTATCTAAATCATTCCCTCCATACAATCATTACATAGAATAAATTCCACAAGGCAGCTAGACCCCGTAAGTTTTGCACTCATTCATTTGTTGTCATCAAGGAATACACAGCCCAAAGTGTACAAGCCATGCTACTTTACAGCTGAAAAATGGAGCTGTTTTGCTCAAGCACTACTTGTTCTTTTCATGTATTTCCATAAAACAAGCCCTTTTTGTCTAGAACTGCAAACTAGCAATGGCTTCTGTACATTCATTCTGAATATGCATCTACAATACTACACATTATAGAAAAGTGTGTGATTTCAACCCCTGCACTCCAGCACTGGATAGTTTCCGTGAGCTATTTCATGTACTGAGCACATTCTCCTGCATGTGAGCAGGTAACGTTAGTAACAGAACAAATAGCGCTTATGGGCACTAAACTAAAAATAATGCATGTAGCCATGTTCTGATGCAAAGCACTGTAAGATCAATTTGAGTATTACCAAGAAGTGTAAATCACCCACTTCCCAAAGTCAAGGTTTCAAGGTACAATTCAGTTTCTCCAAAGCTATTGAAGTATACATAGCTCCAAGACAAGATGATCTCCCTTCTAAACATCAATGTGCTTGTAATCGCAGTTGTAGCTTATGTGTTTGTAATTCTCATTTGCATAATACTGCTCAGAGCTAGCTACCTTTTCTTTTTTTCCAGGAAGTCTACAGAAGGATTCAGCTTAGATGAACTTTTATTTCAGCTAAGTAGCTATCTATATGAATTAAAATTTTACAAACACCATCCACATTCCATATTTCAAGACTTTGATCCTTCTACTTCTTTTCCTAAACACATATTTCAAATTTCTAAGTGATTTATTTGGATAGTTTCATAGGTTGCTGGTCCTCAACTCAGAGACTTTAGCTATTATTGAGCTTTCCTGACACTTCCTCTTAGCTTTGTAAAGAAAAAACTGACTCAAAGCAAATTCACTGCTGCAGCACACAACAGTTACAAAACACAAGAGCCAATAGCTAACAACCTTTCAGGCACATGGGCAACTCTTACACAACCACTGTATAGGGCAGCAACTCCCTCCATTTTTCATATAAATCACCAGTTTAGTTAAAACTCTTCATTCTCCAAATCTCAGCAACCCTGTACCCTGCAACTTCAAATATACATATACAAGGTAGAAAGGAATAAAATTTCACTGAGTTTAGATCTATTTTCACTTCAATCACTTCCAAGAATTGCATGTCTCTGTCCCATAAAACTTGCTATAAAAGACATTTATAAAAGTGAATAATTACAGGTCATGGAGAAGCACGAAGTGCATAACTTGCACTGAAAACAGATTAACAGTCTTTGGCATTAACAGTCTTAAGGCAGCTGAGGAAAATGTCTGTTACTCAGCAAATGTCAGGGCAGAAGCATTCAGAGGCAAAGCATTCAGTTTGCCATGGGGCAGGGATGTTACTTTCTCATATATGAGGCTAATGTCCTAGTTTTCAGGTAGCAGTGTACACAAACCCTTGTGCAGGCTTTGTCTCTCACCCATGGGAACTTCCCATGGTAAGCCACCAGTTACACTGTTCCCACAGAAATGGATTATCAGGACAGGTTATTAAAAGAGACACTGAGCTTTTCCAAAATGCAGTTTTGCCTTGAAAATATAGTGAATCAGTTCAATAATGATCAATGGTCATAAGAGTACAATAATCCCTTTGTTGCCGTGTGACCTTAAAATAGGTTCTCCTTCATGCATCTAAGAGGTTTGCTCCAGCCTAGAGGTAAAGGAACAAGAGAGAAGTTAGAGTCCTGCCTCTTAAATAGCATTTGCAGTCCTTCAACTACAGGAAAAGAGGTGTTTGCCTCAACAAATAAAATTCTTAAGTTGAACAAAGCTTCAAACTGTTATTACATTAACACTGATGAAAGATCAAGTTCAATTTTAGTATTAACAGAACCATTAATAAATATAACAGAAATCCAGCAGTCCCAGGTTTTATAGACAACTTTCATCAGTATTTCCCACAAAAAAGACTTTACTTTCTTGGAAAAATACCTTCCCATCTTTAGGAAAATGACCTCTCTTTTATTACTGTGATTTAAGTCAACAGGATTTGTTCAGTCTGAAATTTGATAATAGCTTCTTAAATGGACACAATGAAAACGTGTCTGTTCAGAGCTCACTGTGATCCATTTTTTTCCCTCCGAAAACATTCATGTATGTAACACTAGTGTATGATATCATCATACCTAAAGAGTTACCCTTGATTATTTCTGGAAAGCAGAATTTTCCCAAAGAAATATCTCTGCTTCCAAAGTGACATATGTCACCCCTGTAGCCCTGATAGTGCTTTTCAAGAGAGACATGAGCCTATTAAGCTCTTGCAGAAGCAGCTGGCCCTCTGCTGCACACAGATGCTGGGAGTCATCTTGAGAGCAGAAGTCCTAAGTGGAAAACTTAATTAATATGTCTGGTGCAGAGACAGCAAACAGAAAGCAGTAGAGATTTGCATGTGAAGAAGGTGCACTAAGCTAAGTCTGGTGGAGCTATCCAGGTGGAAGAGATTTCTTTCTCTTTATTTAAAGGTTTCCATTTCCTGGCCTGGAGGAAGCTGGATAATATCTTGCTCAGTTGCCTGGTGTTTTTGTTGGTTTGTTAAAAACGGATGTAACATGCGTAGTCTTCAGGTGCTAGGAGGTAAGGTCAACCCAGAGGTACTTCCAAATGGGATCAGGTGTTGGGCTTCAAGTAAAACATTCCTGTGAGGTGCGAACAGGCTTGGGCAGGGGCCTCTCTTATATCTCTGGGGGAGTCAAACCACATAATGGTAAGTTAATGGCCAACTGTGAGTCTTCCTAGTCATGTACTTCAACAGTCTGGTATTGCAGATGCTTTCTGCTTGCTTCCTTTGAGGATGTGTGATAACTGCAGGTAACAGAAAGGTAGGTCTTTTACGGAAGTTTCTTGTTTCTGTATGTGTCTTAACACACGCATCCTGGGTGTGACGTGCTGTGGTATGGAATACCTCTTTGGTCAGTTTGGGTCAGGTGTCCTGTCTCTGCTTCCTCCCGGCTTCCCCTCCTCCCTGGCAGAGCATGAGGCTCACAAAGTCCTTGGCCAAACCAAAACATCGTTGTTATCAGCTCTGTTCCCAGGCTGAAAGTCAAAACACAGCACTGCACCAGCTACCAAGAAGGAGAAAAATGACTGCTACTGCTGAACCCAGGACATAATTATTCTACAGGAACAGAGTATTTATTTTACTGGGATAGTAAAAAAAATAATCTCAATGAGCAACATAAAAAAACATCACCTGAGGTTTCAACTAAATTAGGGTCATCTCTTGTAACAATCCAACACATATGTTCTTCCTCTTCTCTCTGGGAGTATTTAACTGTTTTCCTTTAACCTTTGTTTTTCTCACTTTAGAAAAGTTGAAGGAAATATCTTTTTAACTTTCAGTTAACAAAATCCCTGTAGCAAATTCTTTCTGGCTGGAGTTCTCTGTTGAGATGTAACTTCTGTCCTGGAAATTTACATGCTGAGGTATTTCATGATCTCACAGCATCAGTGCTCTGACTACTTACATTCCCAAAGCATCAGCTTGATGTTGTGTTGTATTTGAAATTAATACACATCATTAATATTTAAGCTATTAACTTCTTTATATTCCTTTAGCATCTAACAAACCAATGTGAAATCTTTTTCCCCAATGTAGTGTTGAGCTTTTCTTCTGAAACTGTTAGGTGCTGTATGCTTTCTTCTTCAAGGTTCTGGTGTATAATCTTGCCAAATATATATGATTTAGTGAAGGTTTACTAGTGAGTGCAAAGTGAATAAATAAGAGCAACAATAGATTCTAGCACAAAGAAGATTCAGAGACTTCTTCTGTTAGGCAAATAAGTATTCTAAATCCTCTGAATTTACACATCATACTGCTGCTAGGACTGATTTGTGCCCCGACTTCAACTTAGAAGCCAAGCTCTGATCTAACGAGCAATTCTTCAAATTCGTGTTATAAATGGGGAATTGCACATTCTGTTATTAAAAACTACTAAAACTTGGACGTCATGAACAGCGTGAAGGCCACCGCTGTGCCCAAGCTTGGACAAAGATTAAAATAAATAAAAATTTAAAAATAAAAAATAAAAATTGGAAAGATGGGTACAGGATCGCAAAGGCGTTTTCTTGGTTTTTTTTTCATGGGTTTTCTTTCCCTCCATGTTACTGCACCTGCTGAAGCGCAGCCCCGCCGGGCGGCGCGGAGCCGCACCGCACCTGGGCCGCCCCCGGCCCGTCCCCGCCTACGCCGCCGCTACAAAAGCGGCGGCTGGGGCGCTACTGATCGTTACTGCGAAGCCCAAGCCCGAGCCGGAGCCACGCTGGGGCCCCGCGCATGGGGGGGCCTCCCCGGACATGTCCGTCTCCCCTCCGCTCGGCTTCGCTCTCCTGCTGCTGGCGGCCGCGGGAAGGTCCCTCCCCGTCAGACGGGTGAGTGCCACCGCCGTCCGCCTAACTTACGCGGTCAGCCACCCTTGCCTGATGGGTTTTCTCTGTTCCTACCGCTGGCTCCCCGAGGGTGCTCCCCGCTCCCCCGTCAGTGCTGGGGCGCTGATTGCTGCTGTCCGCGCGGAGCGGGGATGCGGCTGTGGGAGAAGCTGCCCGTGGTGTCCGGGGGCGCCTCGGGGCGGAGTTAGCAATTAAATCCGTTACTTTTTGGGTGCCCGCACTCGCAGCCGCGGGAGTGGCCGTCGCGGCGGCGGGGTTGGTGGCGGGGACTTTCCGCGGCAGCGACCCGGGGCGGCTTCGGCACCCCCGTGTGAGGGTCCCGGGAATGAGTTTTATCCTTGAGGCGGCCGGGAGGGAGAAGCGGAGAATGGGCTGATACGGGGACGCGGCACTCGGGGTACGCTTCCTCGCACCCGCAAGGAGATAACACGGGACAGACGGGGTGCCGTGGGGAAGTCGGAGCAGGGTCGCGGCGGTGGGCTGTGGTTGTGAATGGGAGTGAGCCTGGCGGGGACACGGCAGGCACGGAGCGGGAGAGAACGGACAACCAAAACAGCCCTTCTGCTGACACCGGGGGGGGCGTGAGGGCCGAGCTCTGCCGGGGCGGCGCGGCTCGGCTCGGCTCAACGCTGCTTCCCGGCGCGCTGGGCGAGTTACGGTGCCGCTGCCCCTGGCCGCGCCCGGGTGAGGCAGTTTTGGCCGCCTGGTTTTGCTGTTCCGTGGGACCCGCGGGTGCGCTGGAGCACGGAGCAGCAGGCGCAGGAGGAGGCGGCACAGGCGGGGCCGGGCAAGGGGGGAAGAGAAGTATAGTTATTTGTGAGGATGGAGGCACGGACCCAGAGGTAGAGTGCAAGCTGGATCGTTTATTGAACAGATACACGATATTTATATGCTTCCAAGCAGTTAGCCAAGCACATCTGTGTTTGCCTTGCGGTTGCATCAGGTGAAAGGTCTACCTGATTTTCTTATCGACATCCTCTTTCCAGTTCCGATGTCCTTGTTCCTTGCCAGTTCGAACATCTTCCAAGTACCAGTCAGGGACAGGTCACTCTTAACTGACTGCTGTAGGAACCTTCCCATGGTCTCTGACAGTTTCGATACATTCCAACCCCCACGGTTATTTATGAAGAGCAGCGAGATGTGGTGTGGGTGAGGGAAGGGGTGGTGGATAAAGAAGTCTAACAGCAGTTCGGGGGTATTTGGGGCAGAGAGGGGCAATCGAGATGAGTGTGTGGGTGGGTGTACAGCGTTGGAGGTAGCAGGATGAGTACAGCTACTGTAGGGACAAGCAAGGGCAGGCTCAAAGCTGGTCTTGTGGGCTGCAGAGGTGAAGGAAGGGACAGTGAAGCTGATGATGGACCAAGTTTACTGTCTGTAGTTTCTTTTCAGTTGCTAAGTTTTTGAAGCTACTGCTTTATACAGAACAGCGCTAGGGTGATCTATTTAGTTCCTATCTAGGTCTGTAGAGCTGTGTTAGATATTGGCTTCTGGGCCTTTTTGGTGGTTTTGTTTTCTTTGCTATGGACATCAGGCCCTTAAAAGTGCAACAAGTGCAAGTTTTATCAGGGGAAATTCCAGTCAGGAAAATCTCTTCATGTGAAGATGATCAAACACTGAAATGGGGGCACAGAGAGGCTGGGGAGTCTCTACCTGTGGACATGTGTTTGTTATTTGACAGGGTAAGGCATTGAGCAGGTTGAGCTTGTACCACTGAGCAAACTAATGATGGGGCTGGCAGAGGATCATTCTCAGCAAAGGAGTCTCCTTTAACTGGATGCAGAACTGCACGGAGGATGAAAGAAGAAAAAAGGTTCTGTGATCATCCTTTGACTTCAGTCTTGCAATAAAATGTGTACTTTTATAGCTCTTGTGACACTAGAGGGTCATATCTGACAACTTGTCTAGAGTAGCAGTTGTGCTTGTTATATGCTGAGAAAATGTACAAAATGCTCAGTTGTAAGTATACAAAAACACGGGACTTTTGTTGTCAGCCTTTTCTTGGGTTCACTTCGAAATAATGTTAAAGGCGATATTTAAAGTAAGCTGAAAATAGTATTGCTTAGGAAGGATTGGGTAGTAAAATCTAGGTAATAGCAATCGGCTGTGAGGTCTTCTGGCCAAGACAGAGAGGAAGGCAGAATGATTTGATACAGAGTTGGGGGAGGAAGTATTTTAGTGGTGCTGTAACTACTGTTCTGTTTTGACCTTCCCTTTCTCTCCCTCCTATCCCCAGTCCCTCAAGCAAGTGAGAAATGGGAGAGAGAGAAGGGAAAGCTGAGAATGTACATAGAAGGAAAAAAAAAAAAAGGCCCAGGTTTTTTATTTGAGGTGGTGCTGCTTACTTGTCATCATCTTAAACGCAGCATCACTGGAAATTGCTTAATAAGTGTCCAGATCTTCCTTGCTGCACTGGTGGTAGTAAAATGACCAAGAGCTGGTCATGGCTCTTGGTCACATGGTTGGGCTGCAGAACCATATTACTCATGACAAGCCTTGTCCTTTCCCTGCTTGGTCTTTAGCAGCAATGTCCTGCTGCTCACAGAGCTGGCACACAGCTGGCTGCTGATTCCCTGCCACCTGGTTCTCTCCTGGATTTGTATTTCTACCAGTAGTTATGCTCAAAGGTTTGTTAACATAATGTTGAAGAAAGTAGTTTAAATGTCAGTGAAGAGCAGACAGGAGCTGTGCCATAGTTCTTGATAGGGGGCTCTGTTTTCAAGCTATCCTGGTGCTTTTGTTCCACAGGTGACAGTGTGAATAATACTGGTGAAAGTACAAACAGCTGAATTTAGTTGGAAGGTTGTAGATAATTTGCTTTCCTCAGCTTTTATTTTTTAATTGCTGTTGTATAGGGAAAAACACTTGCATTAATATCAACATGAATTAGAGCATATGGTATTTCAGGATGTGAATGTTATTGATGCTCGTGATTGCTATTGTGTTATTTGGGCTTATTTAGATGCAGTTGCTAGTCTCTTCTACAACCCAACAGCATGACTTCTTAGGTTGGATGTTGTAGGAGCATATATAGTTACTGCTATTTGCTCACCCTTTTGAAGCTGCTTCTAGTTGTGCAGCATCTGTCGCTTTACCCATGGGTATCTTGGATTGGGTGTTTCTCTGAGAGTGCTAGCTTTGAATCCTGGTAAGCTATAATAAAAGATGCAGTGTGAAGTGGTGGTCTCATTTGTTTGCTGTGCTCTGCCCTTGACAGTAAGCACAGAGGTCCCTGTGTGGTTCACAGCACGGGCTTGTGGGACCATGCCTGTTTTGACTTCTTGTATTCTATTGTGTACCCTAACACTGAGAGATCTGAGATAAAGCTCCTCATTTCCACTGTCCTGTGGAATTGTATTCTTTAGGAGTCATTAAAGTGGGGAAACGGCTACAGACTGTGGCTGAAAAGCAAATGGAAAAGTAGCCTAGAAACTAGTGACTCCATGCAAGGATGGGGGCTTGGACTGCTTTGTGATGAGCTGGGTCTTCACCTGTGCAAAAATCCTTCCATACTTGGGTTGGCTGCAAGTTCCAAGTTACTCTTTTTGTTTCTCTGTTTTCTGCTACCCAAAGCTTGCACAGAGCTGGTTTTCTTATTGCCTGCACTCTGAAAATTAAAATGTGCCAGACCAGTCTCAGCAGCACATACTGGCAATGGTATAGAAAGCAGGAGGGGAAAGGGTGAACTGACAAGGTCTGGTGCTGTGCCACCTTGCTGTAACTATTACAAACGGATACTTGACTGGCTTCTAGGTATTGTACTTCTTTACCAGGAATATGGCCAGGTTCTTAAAAACTTAGTATTTGTGGACTGCTTAAATTCATGACTATATTAGTATGGTGTAAAACTTTGAGTTACTTAATAACACAGTCATCTAAATTAATACAGATTAAATTAGTGACCTAAATTACTAAGCCCTTTATGTATTAAAAAATAATGGGGGTGGGGGAGAGGAGGGGTTGTTGTTTTACTTTCCTTTTTTTTTTTTTCTAAGAAGCAGCTTTAATTTTCTGGAAACTTTATAAAGCTAATGACAGTGCCTGTGTTACAAAGCCAGATGGCCTAACACAGCAAATCTGATTATACAAGCTAAAAAGAAGATACTTGTTATAAATACCAAACTTAACTGTATGGAGGGAATAAAAACATTTGAGGCTTGAGGAGTGTCAGGATATCCCATCTCCAAGGGTGAGAAAAAAGGACTGTAGTTCACACAGCGAAACAATGACTTGACCCTTGGCATTGTTTTAAAGCCCTGATGTGTGGTCTGGGCAAGTTTAAGTTAGTGAAACATGACAAATCTTTCTACTTTCCCCCTATTTCTAGTGCAATTACTGCCCTCCCCTACCTCCCCCCTCCTCGGCAGCAGCCTGAAAGAGTTTGTGCAAAAGTACTTGAGAGGAAGGGGAGGCAGATACAAGTCGGCACAGAAGGATGTGTTTCATGGCTATACCAGCAGTGAAGCATATGTAGCTCTCTTCTGTGAGAAGAAAAACTTGTGTTCTCAAACTGATGGAAGTAACCGAGCTTTGCAAAGCTAAGACCACATCCTCCAAAAGTTGTAGCTCTACAGCTGCAGTAAAGTTCAGTGACAGTGGGCCTGAGAGATGAAGCATAAACAGTTCTGTGGCTTTCAAACAGATTTTTAAAGGTATTGTATCATATCCTGTTTCTGTTAGCCTGTCAAACTAAACTGAGCTTTAGTTTGCTGGGTTCATTGATCGCCAGTTATTTGAGAGGAAAAACCAGAAGGAGCTGTTATCGCTGAAATCACAGGGCCTTCGAAAGTTTATAAATTGTAGAAGTCTGTAGCAAAACTGATTGCTTCCTCTGCAGTGCTGTAGGTGAATTGAAAGCTGTTATCTTTGTGTTTGACTTCTTTCATTTTCTTTCATTAAAAGCTCTTGCATTTCTTTCTCTGCAGTAAACCAGTGTGTGTACTGCCGCCAAGGCTGTCTGCTCAAGTTTCCTTGGTGCAGTACATCAGTTCTATTAGTCTGTGTCTTGACAAAAGTAAGTTTATACAATAGCAGATACGTCTTTGCTAAGGAAAGAAGTTGTCTACTCCATAGATAAGAGGCCTTCTATTTAAGCCCTACAATGCTGTTTTCTTGTGAGGCAGAATTAAAACATCAGGCAGGAACTCCTCTAATTAAATCAATTCTCCCTAACCTAGCTACATGAGAAAAGAGTTTAATATTGGCATCCAGTACTTCCCATCAGAAGAGGGATGGGGTAAACAGTATCTAGGGATCTCTAGCTTGCTAAATAGAAGGTAGCCCCTTCAAACGTCATATTTTTATACAAAATGCAGGAAATTTGAGCTTATGATAGGTGAATGTAGGTTTGCTGCTGGTGGCTGAATGCTGTTCTTTGTCTCGTTTTGTTCAGTTTTGGAAACTTGATGTTTATAAATTTATAACTACACTGGCCTATGATCTGTTGCATTCCAGTGGTCCTTCAGTGTGAATGTGGAGGAGCTCGTGAAGAGTGTGTCAGTCCTCACAGGTAGGAGGAGAATCTCCAGGCAAGGTTGCATAGTCATCATCATTGTGGCTTGTAAGCATAAGCATGGGAAGTCCACCTCTTCTGCTGAAGGAAAGCAGATTACTCTTACTGCTGTAAATGTGGATCCATGCAAACAAAAACTCCCTGCAGTTTTCTTAGGACTTCAGTAAGCCTTAGAGACAGCATTCCTGGAATACAGTCTGGCAGATCTTTGTGGAGAACAGGAGTAGATTTCCACCAGTTATCTTTCCCTTACTCTTCATGGCCTTTCTTCTTAAAGAAACAAACAGCCACTGCCCCTCTGATGTATGTGAATGAATTGGTACAGCTTGCTAAGTGCAGACACGATAGCATAAGAATCTTTTTCCCAAAAGCTTGCATGAAAACCTTGTGAGCAAGCACCCTGCCCTAGGTTCAAGTATTGCTTCTTAATAGGCTTATAAATACTGCAGCTATGTATATAATAGACCCAGGCTTAATTTAATTGAATGAACAATTGAAAAATGGTAACAGGGTAGAGGAAATTGTAGTTTACACATGTGGAAAAGAATAGTTCCTTCTTCTGGGCATTTTACTGGCTACATCTTATTGCTGTTTCACTATAATTGATTGTTAATGGATTGCTGTCCTGGTGCAGTCTGGTATTGACTGCTATTTTTCTTGCAATTGATTGCATTTCATTTTTAATTCACTCTCTTGCCATCTTTTTCCTAAGTTGTTTTATCCTTTCTCAGTTACCTTATTTTTCTGTCTTGTGCTCTTCTGTCCATTGAGCTCATCCACATTGTCCTATTGTGTTCTTGCCTTGTCTCGCTTATACATGTGCCCTGCTACTCTCCCAGTGCCTTCAGGACAATTTTTTAATCCTGCATTCTTGTCTTGGTATGTAGTTTCAGCTGTTGTTTGCTGCTGCCCTTTTCCCTGCTCTGTTGCTACTTCTGTGCACTCTCTCTGCCACACTATGGGAGAAGTCTAGGAAAATAATCCCACTTTCTGGTTGTGCCTTGGAAGTAGCTGAAGAGTCAAGATCTGTATGGAAGAATCTTTGGCTAATGGTAAACAACTCCTTGAGCATGACTGAGAAGCTTGTGGCTCTTCTGGTGTCCTGCTTTCTTCACTACCTCCTTTTTCCTTAAAGGACAAGTGAGCACAAGTTAATGCGCTGTCTAGATTTTGTTATACTTGGGGCATATTGTCTGCTCATCCACTCGTCCTTCTTAACTATTGTTCAGACTGGTTTTCCCCTGGTCCTTTATGAAACTGCACTGCTTTTCTGAGTAGAACATTTTGGCAGCCTCTCTGACACTGCAGTTCCGGTGCTGCTCAGCACATCAGTCTGAAGACTGAGCCACACTGAAAGGTAAACAAACACACTTCTGTGACAGGCCTAAGGCAAAGCTGAAAGGCAAATAGAGCTCTTATGTATATATTCTTCTCTAAATGGGAATGGTGGCCACCAAGACTTTTGCATTGGGTGCATGTCTGGTGCTTGGCAGAAGCTTATGGAACAGTCCTCCTACATGACAGCACATTTTTTGTGGCAGTATGAGTAGTTTAGACTGTGACTTGCTCTTGCACATGGGCAAGCCAAATGCAGGCAAGAAGCTCAAGTACCAGAACATCTGCCTCTTGAGTGCTCCACTCTGTTCATAGCTGTGTTTCTCTGGTGCTTTGAAAGGTGGTTCAGCTACTTTTGAGCATGCCTTATGTGTTGAAGCAAGTTCAGGAATGGCAAGCTTTACCATGCTGTCTACTGAGCTCTGATAATCAAAGATGTGCAAAACTCCTTCAAAAGGGTTGTATAGACTGCACCTTTTAAAATCAAGCATGATATATTTCAGGATATATAGCATTGATCTTTCTTCTGAATTTTGTTAGCGACAAACGTCTATGTGTTTCTTTGATATAGGAAACAGCTGTCTTATTCTTCTATTTGCTAATAGTCCTACATTCTTTCTGCTCTACCGATACATGCATTTCTCATGGTATTGACCAGCATCCGGATGCTATATTAATTCTTATGTATTGTTTCATTCTGAAAACTGTTTTTTTTCCTTCTCAAAGTATATTCTAATTGTTTCATTGTAGCTCAACTCTGCAGCTACGTTTCAATGTACAGTGTTTTTAATGTGACACATTATGAGTAAAATACTAACCCCTACATTTCCATGTAAGTCACCTTAAAAGTGTTACGGATATTGGTACAGTGGGGCATGGGTTACAAATGAGAAAGCTCTGTAGCATTTGATCAATGATATTCAGTTAGGTCAATCCCTATCTTCCTCCTGCAGTCCCATTCCTTCCAAATAAAAATTTTCTGTGGTACAACACTAGTTATACAGAACAAATGAAACTTTTAGGTATTATTCCTTAAGATGGGAAAAATTAAAGGTATAGTATTAGATCTGAGTTACTTGAAATAGCTATTGGTCTTTGCTGTTGTCAGATGCTGTGGAGTCCTCTAATCTATTGCCCTTTCCAGTACCATTTCTTAATGAAGACAAATTCATCAAGTACTGTTTGAAATGCATCACTCTAAGAATAACAAAAAGATCCCATCCCTTTTAAACCCAGTGACTCTGCTAGCAGAGTATGCTCTGGAAAATGAGAGACAGGAAGCTGTTATATATTGTTTACAGTGACGCTGTGTAGTTACAAATTTTATGTCACATAAATTAAGGTGTATTTGTAGTAGACTGTTTTCAGAAAGCCCCAAATCTTTAATATGTATGACTTCTCAAAATGAAATATGAAGCATCACAGATGTGGTATGGAAGACATTCAGGTATAAAGGTGGTCAGAAACATCCTGTTCAAGCAGTATTTCAGAAAACTAAGTTCCAATACATTTAGCATTTATAGATGTGCTTTAAGTGTAGGGCTTGGCACTCCTTGTCATTAGTTGAATTTACCTAAAAGTTGACACAGGAAACTTGAAACCAAAAAAAACCCTGCATCCAGTCTCATTCAGATTAGCTCCCTGTGGACTTCCAAGGGACAGCTATTGTTAGTTAAAGGATAAACTTGCAATGGGAGACATCTGTAGAATAATTCACTGTGTTCTGAATTGTTCATTGCTCTTTGGGGATTAAGACACCTGATGGTAATGAAAATGGCTATTAAAGCTTTCTAGAATAAAACTATTACTAATGAGACAGAAGGATAAAAGAATGTTTCAACTCTTAATGGCCTTGCAATAATAGAGAAGGTTGTAAATGGCAGGAAACAAAGCTGGAGTTTGAAACTGCATTTGTTGTTAGTTGTTTTTATGTCTAAACTACATTGGTGTCTCAGGGCTGGGATAACAGAGTGGCTGAAGTTGGAAAGAACCTCTGGAGGTCATCTGGTCTAACCTCTCTGCTCAAGAAGGGCCACTTAGTTGGCCCTGTAATGGAAAAAAAAAAATTTACCTGTGCTGATGGGTCATTGAGCAGCGAAGGAGCTCTGTTTTCTAATGTGTTTTTCTAATTCCTTGCTGCTTATGGCAAATGAGTGTTGGGACATCCTCAAATGATACTAGGAAAGTTTCCTTTTTTTCCCCACTCCTACCTTCTTTTGCACTCTGCCACTGGTCATCCTTCTTAATTAGCTAGGAGCTGAGTTTACATGTGGTATTTCACCATTCAAAACTTTTTTTCAAGGTACAGATACTTAATTCATTTCCATACAACAGACTTATAATCGCCTGATTGGGCTCTACGTGATTGCACCAGCAATGAAACATGGTTACAGAAATGGGCAGATGATTACATGGGTTAATCTCATCCCTATATATTAATTCTAGAGGAAGCTATTACTGTTGTAGACTGATAGTTTATGTAGAAGAGTCCTTGAGTCAGTGTAGCTTTGTTTCTGCTTGGTTTTGGCGAAAAGGTGTCACAAGCTTTCCAAATGCAAACAGCAGTCTCTTGTTTCAACCTATATGGTGATCTTTCAGGATGCTCTTTCTTTTCCCAGAAAGAAGAGAATAGAGTTTTCTGGGTTTGTGTGTGTTTGTGTTGCTGGTTGTTTGGTGGTTTGGTTTGCTGGGTTTGTTTTTTTTTTTGAGGGGGCAGGGTGTGCTGTATTGTGGGGAAGCTTTCAAAACCTGTTCAGGATAAAATGCTTCTTGTTTTCAACAGAAAACTGAAATTTTTGTGTGGGGATGGGTGGGAAGTACATGCTTTCAGCTACAAAAAGTAGTTGTGATTCTTTTTGGAGTCAAGGCTCTGACTTCTGCACACAGGAAAGAGGAGAAGATAGGTAACAAACTGTCCATGTTGTTGCCATACGGTTTGTCTGAGCGATAAAGGGAGATATGCCATACAAGACAGTGGTTGTTGGTGGCAAGGAGTCTGGCCGGACTGAAGCTTGTGGCTCATTCACAAGCTGTTGTTCTTTATTAGAGGTGGGTTGTTTTTTTTATCTTGCATAGTACCTGCACTTGCAGGTAGAGTCTTTTTTCTAGGAATAAGGACTAGAATAGTCAGGTGAAAAAAGAATCTGAGGTGGCTCAAGATTTCTATTAAATGTGTCCATATGGCCCCTCTGCAATGTGGTGGAATACCGTGTGGCTGATAGGTGACAAGAAATGCCTAGATTTGGGCTTGGAGGTGTGTATGCTCTTTTTCCTTGACTGGCTTGCACAGAGAGATTTAGAGTCTCAAAATTTTAATATCTTGCTCTCTTCGTTTTAGAAAAATTGAGTTAGGGGATTAACATTACTTTAGGTATATATTTTAATTATTTAATAGTGAAATGGGTTACAGTACTGTCATGCATTTTGCATAGAAAGTGGGAGCAGTTGTCACTCAGTATTAATACGAAGATAGGATGATTGTCGCACATGTGTTTTGCAATAATCTGTGCAGAAGTATGACCCCTTCCAAATACCTGTTTTGGAGAAGGAGTGGTAGTAATGAGCTTTCTTTTCTGTGTGCTTAATTTACCAAGTCTGAGTGCTTCAATGCTAATATGGTAGCTGCCTTGGAAATATCTGTAATAGCTACAGAAAGGTTTTTTTTTTAATTGAGTTGGGGTTGAAGGGCTGTGTTTCTCTGAAAATGTTCTTGGTTCCTGTATAATTGATGGGGGGGGGGGGGGGGGGGGGAGGAGGGGTAACAGCTGCCTGGTAGACCTCTTAATAAGATTATTTGTACTATTGAACAGTATACTCTTTAGAGCTAGGCGTTTAACAAACTAAGCTGTCAGTCGGTGCTACACATACTACTTAGGAAGCTTAAAGGCTGTAACAGTGAGAGAACTAAGCTAATGTAAACATCATTTATAGTTCATGAGGTTAACTTTGTACTTGCTCAAGCTTTCAATAATTAGTTTCCTTCATGGCTGTCCCATGTATTGCCTCTTGCTTGTAGAGTTCTCAGGTTCAGCAACATGGTCCAGGCTGTCTTTAATCTTTGCTGTTGTTCTGTCCCCTGTTGTCTTTGAGAATAACTGTATAGTCTGTCTTCAACAGAAAGACTTACAGTCCTCTTTAATCTTGGCTTTGCCATTCTATCTGAGCTGTTTGGCGTAATGCTTAAATAAAGCACTAGAGAAAATTCATCCATTCAGGTAGTTAATGAATATGCTGCATTTCAGAGAAAGGGAGGAAGGTGAGCCTGTGTACTGGCTGATCAAGAGAAACTAAATTTGCAGTTAGTGTGCTAGAAAGAGCTTGCATAAAAATCCTGAATTCAAAATTATTTCAGTTGTCCCTAAATAACATCTGACATGATGATGATCTTTATGTTGATGCTACTTTGTAGTCTCAGGAGTCTTTTGGTTTGTTTTTAATTTATAGCTGTTCTTATTCTTCCCTCTTTCCCCTGTTTTTGTCATGCTGGAAATATTTGGACCAAAATCAAGCTCTGGAAATAAACAGATTTATTGCAGTGTTCAAAGTATCTCTATCCTGCTCAATGGACAGCTGGGATCAGCACAGAAGAAAAGTTTCTTGAGAGGCAGCGTGGACAGCAGACTGAGTTACTAGGAAATAACTGAAGATAATTTCACAACAAATTTGTAGAGAGCTTGGAACACTGTCAAATATGGGATGACAGGCAGCCGACATGGCTGTTGTGAGTCAACTGCTTAGTGCTTGTTTTGCAATGTTTTTATTTAATTTTATAATCCAAAGTGGAAAAAAAACCCTATTTGAATAGCTGGGAATGGAAAGTATCAGCCTACTTTGGTCTTCACTAAATCACTTTCCCTTCTTTTCCCCGTCATCTCTCTTTTCCTCCACCCTGGCAGTTTCTCAAGTTACTGGCCATTTCTGGTCCAAGTAATCTGACAAGAGAAATGTTGTGTGGGTTACTGTCCTTTCCATTAGAAGTTCTGGTAGAAACAAAGCAGACAAGCTGGCCAGTCTCCTGGGTGTTTGTGTGGTTGCTCAAAGCTGCTCAACTAAGGAGCTCCTCCAGGGAGCATGTCACTGCTCTGGCCAGAGTTGTCTTCCTGTCCCCCCATAATGAGATACTACCTTTTTTGGTTGTGTTGTTTCTTTCCTTGAATTCCATGAAATGGATGCTTCTGAACAGCTCCAGTTAAGACTGAGGCTTCTAGGATTTGCTTTTGTTGTTGGGTTTCTTGTTTTGCTCCCTGCCCACCCCCCCAAACACTTGTTTATATAGTGATCAGCCTAGGGAGTTCCTGTACTCAACCGGGGCCTTGCTAAGTTATAGGGATGAGCATTGGCATTTATTTTGGTTTTCAAAAGCTAATAAACCCACCATTTTCCCCCCTTTGTGGTGTAGGTTGTTTTTTTTGGTTTATGGTTTTTTGTTGTTTTGGGGTGGTTTTTTTTGGTTGTTGGTTTTTTTTTTGGTTTTTGTGTTGTGTTTTTTTTTTTTTTAAACGCTATATAACTAGTCCTCATTTAGGAAAGAGGAAGTAAAAAGGTTGACATTTTAATGAATTTGTGACTTGCTCATTTTAATAATTGGCAACTGTTGTGTGCGAAAGATGTTAAGATAGGTTTGCATGCATAAACTTATTCACATGATCTGAGTAAGTCTTGGTTGCCAAGAAAGATGAGGCACCTTACAGTGACCTGAACAGAGGCTGTTCCTGCAGGTTGCTGGAGGAAAAGGTTTTTAATGTACCTGCATTTCTAGCCGATTTGGCAGTGGGCTCTAAGAATATAATCAAAGCTGACCTTTCTTTCGTTTTGACTTGGTACTTTTAATTCCACATGGGTAATATGAATGTTTGGCTCATGAAGTAAAATCTTAATTGCAGCATATTCTGTGGTGTCTGTGTACCACCAGATGTAAATCTTAAAGGTCTAGCAGACCTGCTGACTTAGTCCTTCCTAGGACTTCAAGTCTGTGATTTTATTAGTTAATTATGAGTAATAACTTGGTTTATTTTGTGAGGTTTGTTTGTTGTTTTTCTAAAGAAATACTGGTGAGTGCTTTCAGCTTGCTGAGAGCAAGGTGTGACAGAGTAATAAGACATGAAGAGACAAGCTGTGGTAATGAGTTTCTTTTAGAAGGTGCTCTAATAAAAAATGCGAGAGCATCTCAGCTTTGAAGATCTTAATCTCGGATTAAGATGTTCTGTGTAACATACTAAGTAAAAATGAATTTAAGTGTCTTGTATGTAAGAAAGGAAGGTAAGATGGCTGGGAAATTTAGGTAGAATCCAATAAAGTTAGAAAGGGAATGGAGACTACTAATGCTTCCATACTGTGAATTCACTTAGGGTCTTGTACTTTGAGTCATCTTCCTAGACTCTACATACACTCAGAGGGAGAGGAAACGAACAGCAAGAAATGAAAAAGGCAAGGGACATGTAATGCTGTACCCTCAGGATGCCTTGGAAGGGTAAGAGGGGTGTGCGTATGCATACATGTGGATGGTGTGATTTTTTTTCAGCAGAACTTTCACATACAGTGGCTAATTTACCTAATTTAGGTGTTTCAGTGAACTTTCTATTCCTGACAGTCTATGCTGCTAAAGCAGATAGATACCCAAGGTGGAAGAGAGACTGTTGTCTCTAGTATGTCAATGAGATACTTTGTTAGCTGTGAGGGACAGATTTAATATTTGGGTGAGGTAGTCAGGTATAAAAGCTTTTGCCAATCTCTAGAAAGCAGATGTGATTTGCAGCCTTGATACTGCAGCACTTCCATCTACAGATTTTGATTTGTTTACCCAATCTATTGTTTCTGCTAATTGGAAAAGTAGAAAGAAATGTAAGCTACCATCTGCAGCTGCAAAGCTGAAAGAGTATTCTATAATTATAGAATACTCTATAATAGCAACTTTCTAATACTTCTAACTAAAATACTTCTAACTTTGTGTTAAAAATGCTGATAGTGTCACTTGTACTTCTAGCTGTGTATTTGTCTTCTGTAATGACTTTCTTGGAAGTAGCGGCTAAAGTAACTCCAGCAATGATGTAAAACAAAAAGGTAAAAAAAAATGATGGCAACAAATGCAAACCAGCAGTTTAAAAATTCTAATGAAGGTTAAAGTATCAGAAAAGGCTGGGCCTAAGGGACAACTAGCTCCTTTGTCCGAAATCAACTAAGTCCTAACAGTAGTGGGTTGGGGAAGTCTGACCTCTTCCTTAAGGCTCCAGGGCCAAGTTAGCACGGGACTGTATGGTAACAATACTATGAAAAATTTAATTTGTGTTTGCTTTCCCTAGTATCTATTAGCTGTTTAATCTGGTACTCCTCCAGTAGTATTGTGAAAAGGTTGAAAAATGGTCTAACATCACCAACCAACCCGTTATCTAGGGAAAATGGAAGTGGATGTATTTTATTTGCATCAGTCCCATTTTATTAATTACAACTATTGTGATATACTTCATGTTTTACAAGGTAATTCCTTTTAAAGAAACTTATTTGTATGATTAATTGAACTCAGACCACAAGTAAGTGCGGAATTCAGTGAGGGTAATCAACCGCAGTAGCAGTTTTCCTAAGGGTCCAGTCACTTGAAGTCTTCAAGTCAAAATTAGATGTGTCTGAGTGGTGTTTTCTGGTTAAGATGGCATGTGTGAGATGGATGTGGAAATTAGTATGGGGCTTTAGAAAGAAATTGATTAGATTATCATCATTGGTACTTCTGGCCTCAGGATCATTGTGGTTGCTGTGTACCATTCCTAGTGGCAAAAGGTGAAAAACTGTGAGTTGTCAAGTAACGAGCATAGATGAAAAGACCTTAAGGGCTCTTTCTCCAATAGCTGAAGTCCTCAAGTGTTGGCTGCATTGTGAGTAATAAACATTTGTTTCTTAGCTTAACATTTCTGTACAGGTAGTGGCCTTCATTTTAGGCTTCTCTTAGTTCTAAGGTGGTGGATAATTAAGATTATACTTGCACCTCATTGAGCTGTGCTGCTTTTCACTCTGCTTCACAGCACCTCTTATACTTTTCAAATATTTTGTGTGTTTAATTTTACGCTGGAGAGTTTGCTTGTCCAGCTTACAGCGTTGTGATGGCATGAGCGCTTATGGCAGCATACGGAGAAGAGGGGAGCATGGCATGGGGGAAGAAATCAGAGCCTTTCTCTGGGGAGCCACTTATTTTTTTAGCAGCAGTGCTGGTTTATGCACTTCAAATGCTGCTAGGTATGCTGTAAGATGACTCTGTTCCAGAAGCGTGTCTTCAGGATGAACTGAGATATAAACCATAATCTTTTGCAGAGCAAGTTAGTTCAGAGAGCAGACTTCCTCAGAAAACACGTCAAATAAAGCCACTGCTATTTAAATTCCCAAGTTTTTTCTCTTGTCTCTCTGAATCTATTCTGTTCCTACAAGTGCTGTTTGATTTAAGATTAATGTCAGATGGGAAGTATGTGGCTGTGAAACTACTAACATGGAACTAATGGAATGACTTTAATGCCTTTAAGTGACCTCTACATTTTCAGCTTTATTACTGCATGGTCACTGCTTCCCTCAGTGCTTTGAAAATTGGAGTTGGATGAGGGGAAGCTAAGGTGCACAACTTTAACCTTTGTCAAAATGAATATTTTGACTTGAATGGAGGGGGGGAGCTCTTTCTTCTGTGTTTCCATTTGTTCAGGCTAGACAGCTTTCTTGAAGTTGCCTGAGTGTTTTTCTTTGCTTGGCTTATGAAGTTGTTTAACCCTGCTCTTGGACTTTATCCAG
Source organism: Pezoporus occidentalis (assembly GCF_034315485.1). Lineage (NCBI taxonomy): Eukaryota > Metazoa > Chordata > Aves > Psittaciformes > Psittacidae > Pezoporus > Pezoporus occidentalis. The sequence goes on from NW_026915376.1 coordinate 5,772,437, forward strand.
CATCTTGCTTTCTGAAAAAAAGAAGTGTGCTTGCTGCCTTAACAGCAGTCTTCTGTTGCTCACTTTTACCCTTTCTTTTGAAGGTCTCTCCAAAGAACGGTAGGAAGAAATGTAAGTACACTCAGCTTTAATATTAATAAAATTGCAGTTCTCTTCTGGGGCTTAACCCACAAACCTCTTCAGCTCCATGTACCTCTGTGAGAGTATAGAAAGGGAAGAAGGACTCAGGGGGAGACAGGCTGATTTCCATGGGGGGTTCTGTCTTTGAAACTGGCTGTTGCTACAGCAGTCCTGCAGGGCTGAAGACTGTGATATCTGTCTGAAGTCAAGAAGTAAGATTCAGCCCTGCTCTGGGCTAAATCTTAGGGTGGAAGGAAATCCACTGATTTCCTGCATGTGACAATGATGTTGTGAGACTCCACTTCCACTTCATGAAGAATAAAGCTTGCTAGAAGTGGCCTGAAGATGGGATAGGGATAAACTGAAAAGCTAGAGGTTACCTGTTGCATCGGAGTTCCTCTCTTGTGCTACTGTTGGGAGGCAGAAGTGTGGTACCATGTGGGACTGCCTTGCTGAACAAATGCACAGACCCTTTGCTACTGATTCAGCTTGTGCAGTCAGTGCCAGGATCCCTGGGAGGGAGAGGGACTAAGTATCTGAATATTATGTATGCAAAGTTAATGCAATGGAGGTAAGAGTGCAGAGGAATAGGGAGAACATGGTACTGAAATGGGCTGCAGGCTGCTTGCTCATTTCTTTCCTAATCAAAATACTTGCAGAGGGCATTGGGAAAATTGCTGGTTTCTTTGAGAGTCTAATGGTGTAGAATGCTTGATAAACTGGCCTGACATTAACTACGGAAAGAAATGTTTGAGGATTGGTTTTTTTGTTGGTTTGGGTTTTTTTTTTTAAATTCTTAAACTACAAAAGCATCCGAGCTCAAGGAAAGAGTGTACTAAAGCAAGATGTCAGGATTAAGCATACAGAAGGATTTTTAATTTTGTTACCATATGTGACGTGTACACATATAGCTGTCATTGGTTCTCTGAAGTTAGCACCGTATTGTTGTCGTGTCCTTGGAAAACAAGAAGACGCAACTCCATTTGCGTCTTGGTCACCCATTCACTTGCTGTAGCACTTGGCGTCTCTCATAATATTTTCACTCTGCTGTGCTTCTGAAATGAGGAAACCATATGGTCTTTTTGAAACAGGCATTATGATAGACTAATTCAGATTTGAGAGAATGCCTGATCTGATTCCTGTAGTAGTGTGGTTCATAAGTTGCTTGGCAGTCCTAGAACAAGGAAGTTCTGTTTCGACTTGACTTGTCTCCATCTCTATAGTCCGCTTCCCTGGCTGAGAGGGACTGCAGGAAAACTGGGAAGAAGTCTATTCTGGATAAATTTGACAGGTATTTTTACTCATGTAAAGGGGAAGGAGGGGAGAGTGTTATTGACGTTCCAAGTCATTTGAGTCAAAAGTGGCAACATAACATTGTTACGATGAAATACTGAACAGCAAAGAATTGTTTGGAATTCATTGATTTCAAAGCCTTCAGCCTGCTTACTCCTATAGAAATCTTTAAAAGCATCAGTCCTGTATTAAAGAAAAAGCTAATGTCAGCTAATGTATTAAGAAAAGCTTCTGGGTTTAATGGCTTTCATTCACGTGTCCTGCAACTAGATGAATTCTGTCCAATTGAAATTTTAAATAGTGTAGAAGATGGTGATTACTGTCATCAAAGAATGAGAAACAGAAAATTTAGGTTTCAGGTTGAAGCTTTTTATTTTTGCCTTCAGGGAAGTTGAATTGGCCTCTGCAAATAAAAGCAAATGTAAAACTCTTAAATAATGAAAGCAAACATTGTAGCACACTCATATCTGCCATTGATTCTTGCTTGTAACATCACTTCTGGAGAAAGATGACCATGTAGCCTTAGATACAAGACCTCACAAATACCGCGGGCTGTTGTCAAGTTACGATGATGCTTTAAGTTGCTTCTCTGCTTAGAGGCTTTCAGGAGCATAGTCATAAAGGGAAAAAAAAATGCAGCCTGTACAGGGAAGCTAAACTCTAATTCTGTTTTAAAAGAAGGTAGAAGGAAAATGGGAGGTGGGATGAAGGCAGGAATACAAGTCATCTGGCTCCCTCTGCCAGGGAACACAGCTGTGAGGATGCTGCTGCAGTAGAGTGTGGTACCAGACTTTTTTCTTTTATCTTCTGCCCCCTGTTGATTTTGGTGTCCAGAGACTGCAAGATCTTGCCCTGAAAATTTGGATAAAATAACATGATCATCCCATATGAGTTTAAGTTTGGGCATGTTGATTTGATTCTTGTTTGTCAACTTGTGTTTGTGTTACTTCTGTGTTTCACATGATCAGAATGCAGTCCCTGGGTAGCATCTCAGTGCACCTTTTTTATTTGTCTTGTTACTCTTTTTTTGATTTTTGTTTCATTTCGGGTGGTTTGTCATTTGGGGGGGGGTTGTGGTGGTGTCATTTTAATGTTTTTTCTATATTGGGCTGAGTTAAGACTCTAGCCTTTCTGCAACATTGCTCCTGTCTTGTTTTTGACAAATTGAGCCCTTGGAATATAACACGTGGCAGCTGTGTGGGTTGGATGCTGAAGTATAAGGTTATATACAGGCTGTAAAACACCACACTGCATCCAACCATGTAAATGTGAACTCTACTATATATGATAGAATACTGCAAGGATATTATTGTGGAGGTTCTCTCCTGTCATTGTTTTATGTAAAGGTGTGTATCTGCTTTGTCTTTTAATTAGTATTTGGAAAGAAAGCTGGTAATATTTGGAGGATGGGCTTCACTGGCAGAACTTCTCGTGTATGCTGTGTTCTAAAATGTGTCATAGCTGTTGATGGAAACACTAGCTATTTGCAAAGGTGTTACATATAAATCCCTTTGCAGGGAAAGAGCGATGTGGAAGGTAATAGGACAGTGGACCTTGAGCCACTGTGACAGTAAGCTGCTGAGGGAGTTAATTTGCACTAGTTAAAACCTAAATAAACTGCCCTCAACCAGAACTGTAAAAGCTATACAGATTTGATTGCATTCTTCTCTAGCAATCTGAAAACAACACTAGATGCAGAACCCATGAAATTATATACTGGAGTTTTTGGGTTTGTGTGGTGGTCTTTTTTTCTATCAGGTCCTCCCCCCCCCCCCCCCCCCCACCCCCCCCCCCCCCCCCCCCCCCCCCCCCCCGAAATAAGTTTAAAAATAAAAGAAGAGTAAATTCTTGGAAATGCATTCAGTAAGAGAAAGGCTTCTGAAGCTTAATGTGTGTGGTTTGATTGGTTTTTCTTGTTATTGAGCTTATTGTAGGGATTGTAGTGATGAGATGACAAACTGATCACCAGGTTTATGTGGCTATAGAACTCATGATCCTGGGGGAAAATAGCTAGTTCTCCACACCTTGGCTTCTGATCCAGCACTATGGCTCTTGAAGAAGAGTGACTGTTAAAAAGTTGTGGGGAGCTTAACTCCCTTGGGACACTTTGAAAGCTGAAAAGATTTGGAGTTTTTCTTGCCTAGTGAAAATACAGGTTATTTACAACAAAGTGATGTTTGCTCAGTTCCTGGGGTTGTGGTGAAGATTACTTTTTTGTTTGGGAATATTTTTTTGTGCTTAGAAACTCAAATGTTGCAATTACCTGGCTCTGAGGACTGCAGGCTCTCTGTTTTCCTGCTCAGACAGCTCTGAGACTGGACCATTACTGGCTGTTGCAGAGAAACCAGTCAGTTACAAGCTTAAAACAGATCCTTTCAAATGCACATGGTTTGGCATATCATAAAGAACCAGTTTAAGTAATTGCATTTTAACAAGAGGAGTCAGAAATCCAGCTTTGACAGATGTCCATTGCTTTGTTTTGCTTTAGCAGGTCAGAGACCTTCAGGATGAGTCAGTTGCCCAAATGCAGGCATCTAGTGCTGCTTGAAACTTCCTACAGCACCCAAGACTCTGTATGAGACTGACAAATACAATGGAGGGTGCAGGGGAAACCTACACCTCCTGCAGTTGTGGCAAAAGACAAATCAAGGCACTTGTGCATGTTGAGAGGAACAGTAGGTGCCTGTGATCAGACATCTGAATTGCACCCTAAATCTTTACTTTTTCAGCCCTATATATCCCTCACTGTCCGTGTACTCTGTTGTAATGGTACAAGACTGTGGTGCCTCTCAGTGGTCTATGTTGAGACCAGTACTGTTAAATATTTTTATTAATGACATAGGCAGTGATATTGAGCGTGCCTTGGCAAGTTTGCAGGTGACACTAAGCCAAATGGTGCAGTTGATTTGCTGGAAGGAAGGGATGCCATCCACAGGGACTGTGACAGGCTTGAGAGCCTATGTGAACTTCATGAAGTACAACAAGGCCAAGTGCAAGGTTGCAAACCCAGAAAGCCAACCATATCCCAGGATGCATCAAAAGGAGATGGCCAGCAGGTCTAGGGAGGTTGACTTCCCCCCCCTTCTGCTCTCATGAGACCCCACCTGGAGTGCTCTGTTCAGCTCTGGGGCCCCAACACAAGAATGACATAGAGGACCATGGAAATGATCTTAGAGCCTGGAGCACCTTTCCTGTGAAGACAGGCTGAGAGAGGTGGTGGTGTCCAGCTTCATTGTGGCTTTTCAGTATTTAAAAGGGGGCTTATTAGAAAGATGGGGAGAGACTTTTTACCAGGGCTTGTAGTGTCATAAGAGAAAGGATAATGGTTTTAAACTAAAAGAGGGTAGAATTAGATAAAAGGAAGAAATTAGTATGTGGGTGGTGAGCCACTGGAATAGGTTGCCCAGGGAAAGTTGTGGGTATCTGCCGAAATATTCAGGCTTTGAGCATCTTCATATTGTAAAAGATGCCCCTGCCCATGGCAGGGGATACTTGATGACATTTAAGCTCCTTTCCAACCCAAACTGTTCTATGATTCTGTTACTGAAACTTTTGTAATGAAAACCTGGGTTCCACTTCCAGTAGTATAGGCTGCATTATGTTTCTGAATCTGTTGGGGGTAGATCTGAAATGCTCTTCTAATCTTGAGGTTTGTAGCTTTTTCTTTTACAACAGTGCTCAGCTTTGCCTTTGTTCTTTCTGTAGTGTTTTAAGTGTTACACCTTTTGTATCTATCTAAAAATGCAATTTAAACTCTTTATTCTGCTCTTTGGCTTGCTGTGTTGTATAGTTGCATCAATAAATGATCTCTTCTAAAGAGCACCTTTCAAAGCATGTGTCTATATTTGCAACGCGTGGTAAAATCTCTGTGTACAGGATCCTATGATAATTTAATTTTCATGAGTGTTAACACACTGTCTCCCACTAAAATTGTGGGATTGTGTTGTGCTCTCTAAGGGTTTGGGAGTTACAGTTGCTTTTGAATTTTGCCTTTTTTCTTCTGTCTCTCTGCATAGTTGCTCAGTAGTTTCTTCTGTCATGTTTGACTGGCTCATGTAGTACATCCTTGACAGCAACACTTACCAGAACAGATGGAAGACATTGAAAATAATGTTTTCTGATAACAAGGGCTGTCAATCTAAATGTAAGCCTGCTTCAGCTGGAAGTATATGGGTTTATGGGTTTTACGGTGACTAAAGTGGAAACTTTTTTCCAGGCTGGGAAAGCTCCTAGTGGGGCAGAATAAACTCTGTAGGGAACTGTTCTCTCACTGAAGACAGAAGCAATAAAATAACCCCTCAGACACTGATTTGTTCCACATTTTAAGTCTATCCTACCTACAGGAGTTTGATTTTATTTATGTATGTCTCTAGGAGATGATGCTTAATTTTGTAGCATGCTGAAATATTAGGCTGTAGTTTATTCCCTTGATTTGTGAGACTGCATCCTCTACAAGTTGATTTAGATGTTAAAAAAAGGTTTCTTTGATATCTCTGCTGCTGAATGCCAAATACTTTGCTTTGATCTAGAAAATGATTGGGGCCAAGAGATACTACTCTCATTGAAATGCACCTTGTCAAAATAAAAAATTCCAGGGATGGGAAAAGTGGTCAGTTTCAGAACACAAATGAATCATCCCAGGATAGACCTGGGGTGTTTGGTCCCCGGGGTGGAAACCCTTGTGGTCAGAGCTGAATTCTCCTGCCTGTGTAGACAGCTCGTGTGTTTGGAACAGTTTGTGAAATGGTAAGTCAGCTGAACTGGGAGCCTGTGCCTGGTCAACATGAGTACAGAGAAGCAGGAATGTGCCTCAAGTCAGTTTTGTTTAAAATCTCTTGTTTGAGAGATTCATCAGAAGCATTCTGCATTTGAGAATCTGCATTTTGAAATATCGTTTAGGACATGTATATGCTCATCCTTTTTTTCTTAATCTAGCAAAGACAGACCTTAAGAAAGAATAGGGGATAGTGCCCTGTGCTATTATAGGCTGCTATGGGATTGAGTACAGCCAACCCTTCCTTCTGAAGTTGTGCATATAAGCAAGAGAAGAAAAAGGCACGAATGGCAAGGAGGCCAGGATGAGGGACCATGTGTGGTGCAGTGATTATTTTCACCTGAGAGAGAGGAGTGTTAAGATTCAGCCTCTGATTTAAAACAAATTTAAGAACAACAAACAAGAAACTAAACCAAACCAAAAACTCCACAGAGATATTTTTGTACGTATTCTTGTCTTTCATAGGAGTCTTGTTTGTTCTTTCAGCCTATCCTGAGATAATGGTTTGGAGCTGATCAAGCAGAGGATAAAATGGAATGGAGAGGTGAATCTTGTGTGTCTTTGGAGGTTATTGAAAGCCCAGTGTTCTTGTTCAGGAGTAAAGGTGTGCTGTCAATCTGAGCTGAGCAGCTTTGAAGAGACAGGCAGAGGAGGAATGTCTCTTGTGTGCATTATCAGATGCAAGTGCCCGCTGAGAGCTTCCTATTGCAGCTTTGAGTTCAAAAACTTGATGTCATGAGTCTTGGAGTCTTAAAACCATGACAGACTAGAGAGGGGCATCCATGGTTAGACAGCTGGTGAAAGCCTGTATTGAAGTCCTGGGATGTTTTGTGTTTTGTGAAAGTGTCAGTGGTAAGCTGCTGCAGCCAATGAGAGAGCTTGGCTGGCAGATGTCACCAGGGCATTCCTCCCTCAATCTAGTAGCTCCTTTTGTTGGAGCTCATTTGATCTTTTTCACTAGCAGGGAGGATGCTAAAAGGTTTCATTTTCTCGCACTCTTGAAATACTGAACTCATTGGTTCATTAGTAACTAAGGAACAGAAGTGTTTACAGGAAAAGCTACTGGAAGCTGGCAATAGAATTTTCTCTGAAGGAAGTAATGTCACAGGGCTAAGTTAAACTCCATACTGAGCAACATAATAGAGAATGCAATAAATGCAAAAATCTGGGTGATGTCAGATGTCCTTAAGTATGATCTCTGCAAAAGGTATTGCTCAGGTATCTTCAATGATACCACTTTTGTACTATCTTTAGTAGAGACAGTGCTGTAATTTTTGATGTACCTCCTCCTTTGATGTAGCTTCAGTACTTGAAAGTAACCAGGCTGTCAGAGATGTTGCCTATAATGAATTCAGATTAGCTCATTATGCTATTTGAACTAAGTAGTTATGAAATCCATCTTAAATGTTACCCTTTGGGGGAGCAAAGGGGGGGCATGAAAGCAATAAAGCCTGCTCCCATAGTAATGCACTTCCAGAATCTCTTAGGTTTTGAGAAGTGTTGTACTTGAAGGACTGATTCTCAACAGGATTGCTTTGTCATAGGGTGAACTGTGGGCCAAAGGACTCTGTTAATACAAGGTTCAGTGTTGTGTGTTCTGTTTTAGTGTTGGGGTGTTGTCTTACAAGTTGGTGGTTGGAGCTTCAGCGTTTGCAGGACTTTTTTGTCAAATCTGTTGTTGTTGTCAAATCTCAACAAGTGTTGAGAAATTGGATCTTGATTGATGGGCTTGGGGAGGTAGTAATAGCATCCTACCATTCATATGCTTTCATATTCAAGTTAGAAGTGGAGAAAATTGATGACAGATTGCAGGGTGGAGGTAAGTTTGTTCTGTGAGCTGCTAGCCCCAGTGCAGAGTTGTGCTGTGCTACAGCCTCTGGTTTTAAACTTCTGCTCCCAGAACCTGTATCAAGTGAAAGCATCTGGAGTAGCAGTGTTGTGCTCTGCCCCGTTTGGGCTGTGAACTGACAAAACTGTTTCATAAATTCAAGCGTATGTCTGTGATATGAATTGAATAAACTTGTTACGTGTCAAGTTTATATCTACTACTGCTTTTATTGATGCAGAACTATAGCTTACGCTGCCATAAAAGATGATTTTATAAGATTTGTATTATATAGGAAAGAATGGCCAGTCAGAATTAGAGTAAAGCTAGTAACGTGCAGTCTTCACCTATCTTGGACTTGGTTGCCATCCTGATCCTGAGCATAGTCGCTTTGAAATAATGTATTATGTTAGACCTTTTTAAAAGGTGGTAAAGTTTAAAAGTAACTCACTTATGCTTCTGTGATAAAATGTAATCTGAACTGTAGTCTCACAAGGTAGGTATGTCATCATCACTATCCAAGGGAAGAACACCAAGGTCATACCAAAGTGTGGTTCAGTGCCAGGTTACCTCACTTCTGTTTCTGAAGACAAAGATGAACATTTTGGAGGTCCCAGTAGTTGTAATGTTATCTGTGAGCTTTTAGCAGCATGGTTGAAGTCTTGCTTGTTATCCTCAAATGTTAAAAGCATGAAAAAGCTGTGACATGTTCCATTTTAAAAGTGGCAAAGATGTAAGAAATACAAATGTAAGGAAGAATTTCTCATCCTGTTGCATGTAAGACCTTTTATATAGTCATAGAAGAAGGGGAAGGAAGATAACCTCAGGAGTCACTGGCTGGTTCTGAAACTCTAAGAATTCTCCTTTCTACTCTATATGATGTCATTTCATGCTGCAGGTTTATACTCTGTGCTCAGATTTCACTGTATTACAATAGTGTTTTTGTAGCAATGATCACCTTGGAACTGTGTGGATGCTGGTTTTGTTACAGTAGGAATAGTTTCAAACATGTTGAAAAATTATGAAAATGCTTCCTTCTACAGTGGGCTCTATGAAGACAAATGATGACTACTGAAAGTGGCCTTGCTATAAAGGTGTTACGGATCTGTAAGGAATACTGTCTTCAGAGTGTTGAATGAGCTAGCTTATCACTAGAGATGAATTACACTTAATTATATACATACATTGAAAGACTCGCAGCCTCTGTGCTCTTGCCTGTTCTAATTTTTCTGCATCTGTTTTAGGCTGCACCATTGCTCGATTCCTTACTTTCCTTCATCCATTCTTGCTTTCCGACTCCTCCACCTTAACCAGTCAGCCACATTTCCATTCTTCTCTCCTCCAATACCCTTTTGTGACGTATTTTCACCACACTAATTTACTGTTTTTTTCTATACTGGGGAAAAAACAAAAAAAGACATAAATAAAATGCAAGGACTTGTGCTTTTAGCAACAGGAATATAACCCTGAGTTTAATAAAGCTATTGAAACTTTTGGAATTTGCTCAAAATTTTGGGTACTAACCCAGGAACCTTGTCCTTGTATATGTGTGTTTTAGTGCTTCGATGTTGCAAAAAGGATTAAATCACTTTATAAGAAATTATAGTATCTCTTATTTGAGTAACTACTCACGTTGTCTATCTGTGGCACTGTATAACTTGTGGTTCTAGTTCATGTGGGCCAGAATTTTCAGGAAGTGGGCATTAGAATTTATTAAAATCAAATTTAAGTCAATTTGCCTGATAACAAAACATTGTATTTGGCTGAACCAAAGTAAACTGTTGCATAGAGAGAACAAATTATGTAGTCTTGGAATTTATATTTGATTGTCTTATTGCAACAGACTATAGATAATAGAAAACTGTCTACCAAATCAGTCATCTCCACAAGAAGGCATGTCTAATTATTTTACTCTTACAGTTTGCTAATCTCCTGGTTACAGTTGTCTTCTCACATTATGAAAAGCCAGTATAAGTAGAATGTTTCTACTTTTTCATTAAATGGAGGGACAGAAGCTTGATTTTTCCCAAAGCTGTAATTAAAGCTGGTTATTCCTGTATTCATGAAGGCAGTAGATGAAAACTTGATTTGGAAGAAAATACTGTAAGGCTTGCTAACTCAAAAAGAGCTAATTTTCTTAGTACAAGCAGGTTTAGGATATTTTCAGATGCTTTAAAAGATAGAGTCTTGTTTTTAAATGAAACTCTGTATGAATCTATGACTTGTAATGATTTTAAAAGCTGAATTTGGATTAACTTGATGTGGTCATCTGCATGCATGATTAATAGTTACTCTTTTGGAAGACATATGATACTTAGTAGCTTCTGAAATTGTTCTGAATCATAATTTAGGAGTTAATCCTGAAAATGTTTCTTCTCATTAATTTATTAAAGTATTAACCTGGTGATGCAAGGGTGGTGAAACAGCCCTGTATAACTTCAATAACCACCCTTGTAAAATGACCTTTGAGACAATGCATAACCTGAAAGTTACTTCTTAAACACTGCATGAGAGAAACTTAGGTTTGAAAGTTGTTCTCTCTCTGTATTCTGGTCATCCATCCTTAATCAGCTTACTTGGATCTGAAGATGGCGTTTTAGTTTTGAGAGTTAGTGATTGTTTCTCTACACACACCTGTAGAGTTAATATAGGTGGTGATGTTCTCTCTCCTTCATGTATGTTAAGCATAGATCACGACACTTGTGTGTTCTAGGTTTATGGGTTTCCATAGGCACGTGGGGTTAAAATTCAGTAGGACACATTCATTTTGCACTAGAGACTTCAGCACAGACAGACTATGGCAGCATTTCTTGGCATAGATAAGATGATTTAAATTGTGCACATGAGGATCAGCGTTTCAAAGATCCATGGGCTTGTGCTTATTTTGACTTCAGGAAGAGATGGCTAAATTCTTCCAAAATTATGGCCATGAGGCCCTAGCTGCAGTTAAGTTGCATGTAAATATAGGCAGTTATTCTTGAAACTTAACATAAATATCTACTAAGTGTTGTTTCATCATGTGTACAAGAGCATCTTTGTAACTAAATGCAGTGGCTTAATCCAGGAAGAAGCATGATGCCATATGGTGTTTCGCTTTTTTCAAATGCTGGTTTTTTAATTGGAAGGATAAAGAAAAGAGAACTTGAGAGGTCTGTAATCCAAAAATACCAGTTCTACTTCTGTTCTTTTATAGCAAGGTGATTGCATAGGTGTCTAAATTTTAGTCACATTGATTGTAGTGGACAGCATTCAGTTTGGCATTGCTGAAATGCAGTGTAGGTTTAAAATGACTTCTTAATTTTTAAAAGGTCATCCCATGCCCTGATTTCCTTCTAACCATCTGAAAAATATTTAGAAGCACAAATGGGAAAATAAAAATCAGCAGTTGAAACTGTGAGGGTAAAGCTCAAGCTTTACGAGATTATTTACCCTCTTTAATAAACTGTTCTACAGCTAGTATAAATGAAATGAACTTTGCGTTAATGAGTTGTACCATTAAGTTCATGCTGTTGATTGTATGTTCTACACATCCATGCTGGGCCTTTCTCTGGAAAAAGAATGCTGACTTACCTGCATTATTGATCACTTGCTGCCTGCCAATCCTAACTTTTGTTATTCAGTTTATATAGATGCAGAGAGGAGAGAGAAGGACTGATGTCTCTTTTATGCACTGAGTTAGCTGTGCTTCTGTGAGGCAGGTGGGGCATCTGCTCAGGTTGAGTGAGTAATCAGAGCTAAACTTTGCAGTTTGATAGTAGCTAATTTCCTTTGTGCTCCTAGAGTGTGTACATACTTTTCCCCTGCCTCTTCAGTGCCTGGGGCAGCTGACAGTGGAACCTTGAGCTTGTCAAACTGCAAAAAGGAGGTCCCTACTCTTTCTGTTTCAGGAAATGTGAAGGAAACGTGCACAATGTGAAGGAAAACTGCTGTTTGTAAAAGAAAAGCTGAGCTGGAAAAGCTTTCATCTATGTTCTGGAAGAATGCTTGGAGAGTATCCACTGAATACAGTGAATTAACTTGGTCTCATTTGTGAGCTAGCAGAAATACTGCTTCTGGAAAGAAAACCTCTCCTAAAAGGACTTGCTGCTGTCCCTGTCTTTTCGTGAGATAATAAATCACCCAACTGGGGCATGTTCAGGAGAGCAAGGCTGGCTCAGTTTGGGTTTCAGGAAGGACGTGGTATAGTTGTTTGTGGGGTGGGGTGTTGTTTTTTTTTTTTTCAGTTCCTTATGGTATAAATAGGGATTTTTTTTGGTTGCAATCAGGCAAATGCATAGCAACGTCTTGCACCCTTTATGATAAACAGCGCTATTTTAGCTTGTGGTAATTATTTTCACACCCTTCTACTCAGGTTGCATGAAAATCACATAGTTGAAATCCCTGCAATGTCTGAGACTCATGGTTTCTCTTTCAGAGTTCAGATGGGTCCCTCTCTGGGGTTATGCAGAAGTGGAAGGAGTATCAGCTTCAATGCCTGGAATACTTGTATGAGGCACCCCCCATTGTGGCAGGTAAGCCTGCTTGGTACGTATAGGATATATTACTTTCTAAAATGCATGATAACAGTAGCAAGAGAGTGATTATGAACTTGAAAATACTTCTCTAGCTTACTTTCCAGTCCGTTTCTTCTTTATTCTGTTTGTTTCTGTCCGTCTTCTGTGGGACTCTTCTCGCTGCTGAGGAAGCATTTTATGGAACAATTTGATTGTAAAGATGTTAGTTTTTAGATTCGGAGTGTTTTTCAGTGGCAAGTGGTGGCACTTGAAGCAGCACAGTAATATTATTTCCCTGAAACTTTTCCAGGATTCAGTGTAGAGAGAGCACACAGGTGTAAGGAAGCATGCTGTTCACAGTGACCTAGCAGTTTGTCGGCCTTACAGTTGGTGTAAATTATCTTGAGCATTGTAAAATGCTGAAATGGCTTTTTAAAAAAGTGCCTTTGTGTGAATGAGAAAGCAGTTTGTCTTAGCAGTTGAGCTGCTGTAATGTGCTGAGAGCAGCTGTGATATTCCAGCAGCATGGTATTTAGAGGACACTGGTGATTTGTCAGTGACACTCACAGCTGGACACAGTGTGGCCTCTCCTATGCTTCAGTGGTTTTGTGACACACTGGAACAGATAAGGTGGCTCTAAAGTTGTATCTGTGAAGAATTATTTCAGAAGTATTAATTCTCCTCCTTTTAACTACATTACTGTGGCAGAGAGAGCAGTAGCTGATGACAACAGTGGCAGGGAAACATTCATCTCCCTCTGCTCCATTATCCTGTTGAGCAGTTGAGTGCTGCCCTCTAAGAATGACAGTTTAATAAATCTGAAGTTGAAGTATTGTCGTGTTGATTAAGCTGTAATGCAAAGTTATGGTTGTGTTGGGGGTATTTTGTTGATGGATCTGTATGTTACGCTAGATTTTCCAACTACACAGCTATAAACTATTCTTGAGAATGATTATCTACAGTATTCATAGCAAAAAGGATTTTAATTTAAACCAAGACACATAGGAATGTAAAAGAGAAAAGATGGTAATGGATCAGTATTGATTTACCTTTCATGTCCCTTGATTTAGTCAAAGACCCTAATCTGTTCTTCAGTTTCCCCCTGTAACAAGAGTTTCCTGTTGTGTGGGATTAAACTCTTTTTGGACAAATAAATCTCAGTTAACTCCACATTACAGCTGAAGTGCATAATGCTGTTACGGTTTAAATGCATGTGTCCATGTTTTCTTTTATCTTCTGCTCTTCAGTCTTTCCCTTCTTACAGTATTTATACAAGGCAGTGGCATGACCCTCCCTTCCATCTCTCTGCAGAAGGCAAGTTTTGCAACAGAACATTTGACAACTATGCCTGCTGGCCAGACGGCCTGCCTGGCACCTATGTGAATGTCAGCTGCCCCTGGTATCTCCCCTGGGCTAATGCAGGTAAGAGCCTTTTCATAATTATAGGCACAGCTTTAAACCAATCCTGTTTTCCTCGGATAGTCTTAGGAAGGATAAAATTGGCTTAAATGGCTATGAGTGCAATCAGTTGTCTGCAGCATAAAAGTAGGAATGGGACTCGGTATGATGCACTCTCTATTTCCATTTAGGAGGAGAAAACAAAAATGAGAGAAGAGGCTTTTATTAAGGATTGCATTTAGTTTGGGGTTTTGTGCTCTTATCTGGTTTTGCTGCTTTAATAGTGGTGACTATTAATGAAATAGTACTGTGTTTCTTGTTGAAGACTATATAACAATAATAATGGTATGGTTCGAAAACTGAGATAAAAGTTAAAGTTAGCAAAGCTAGACAGTAGGCTGTCCTGTAGTAGATAAAGACTAAAAGGTCTAAAGTGAAAGTGATTTGTGTAGCTTCTGGAGATTAATTTCTCAGAATGCTGCAAGAGGAAGGCATTGCCAGCAGTTGCAAAAACTTTTTTATCTGAAGGACTGAATGTCATCTTTAGATTTTATACCCTTATGTGCACATACACTCGATGCCACTTAAAGGCAATGTGTATTAGATCGCTTTGTCTAGCGTTCTGTCTTTGAAACCAGCGAGTTACACAGCCTGTTGTTTGTGAAGCCCTTTCTATGCTTTGAAGTCTAAAGGAAATAATTTATTAACTAGCTAACTTGGTGTGACAAATTGGCTTTGGCCCCTGTTAAGGGACAAGGGATGCTGTTTAATGAGGATAGATAAACCTAACTGCTGGATGTAAAGATGCTTTAAGTGTGGAGTAGATATTGCAAGTGTTGGAATGGATTTCAGGAGTAAGAAAGAAAAGGAATGGGATGCTCAGGTGAATATTATGTTGCTGTGTCCATATTTCTAACATCTGCACATCTTTTGTATTATCTCAACTGTCTTGGAAGAAGCTTCCAATTTGATAATGTCTGAAGTTAAAGTGCTGTTTGGTAATCCTCTTCAGATCATTAATAAAGTTACATTTTTGGAATGGGTAAACAAGTTTTTAGGCACGTATGAAATTAGTATTTGCTTCATAATTGACATAAAATTGTTGGATGCTGCAGAATTTTTTCCAGTAATGCTAATCTTCCCACATATCTAAAGCTCTTCACAGGATTAAGCTTTTTTCCTCTAAATCTGTTTACGTGGCAGTCTTTAAGATCCTGGACACAGTTATTTGACTTCCAACTGCTCTCGAAACATCACTGCTGGAGAAAGCCAAGGTTTAGCACAATACTGCAGATTAATATATTATTGGAATGTGCAATATCTTTCATACTTTTGGAAATGAGTTTTTTTAAAAATTAATTATCCTGAAAGCAGTGTTTGTTTCAGTGGAAAGAATAGCAGCATTTTGTATAATCCCTTGTTAGGGAGGACTGCAAAAGTACTTCAGAAAGCCATTAAACCTCTGGAAATGTTACCTTTGTGTATATACCTCAGTCTGTTTTATCAGTGATGAATAAGGATGGAACAAGGAAGCCTTTCATTGTCTAATGTAAAACAAGAAGTTTGTATCTGTGCCAGGTATGCAATTTAGGACCCTGAATTACCATGACCCGATACTATTTTGTGATGACTTGTGGAGTCGTATTGAAAGCGAATGCTAATGGCCCACCAAGAGGAAGAGGTACCATCATTGTGATGGAAAACCTCAAGCAATAGGAAATTGGACACCCCATGATTCACAGTAATCACTAAAGCATGTTACTTGTTCTTGCTTAGCCCCCTACTTGGAACTTGAAATAGATTCTAACACTGCAGGGCTTCTACCTCCTCATCTGATGAAAATGATAAAAAAAAATGAAAAGATGAGACCTTGTTTGGGAAGTAACTTCAAAACATGTTCAGTGAAGGTCATAATTAAGTATGAAGTGCTTCAGCCAAGCTTAAGCATTTAAGACTGTTCTTCCTTTGATTAGGAGTCAGGTTTTCAAGTGTATAAAAAGTTTGCTGGGAGACTTCATGCCATACCCCCTGAAGGGAAATTTATTCCCCTTAGGGAATAAATTGAAATACTTGAAACTGAATACTAATTATGATGGGGTGCTGAAATGGAGCAATCATGGTGAGCACTCTTTATGATCTGGCCATTTCAATAAGAAGTGTAGAAGAGCTGGAAGCAGGGACAGGTGACCCAGGAGGCAAACAGACACTGATCATTCAAGAGCAGGATTAGGAAAGTGAAAGCCCATCCAGAATCTGACAAGTGATGTCAAGGGCAACAAAAAGGGCTTCTTAACAGATGTGAGAGAAAATTTGGATCCACTGCTGAATGGGAGAGGAGGGTCTTGTGACAGAGGATGGGGAAATGATTAAGGTACTGGCTGCCTTTGTCATGGTCTTTACTGGTAAAACTTGTCTTCAGCAATCCCAGGCCCCCAAGATAAGTAGTAAAAGTTTGGAGCAAGGAAGGCTTACCGATGGTGGGGGAGGATCCAGGTTATGGAACACTTTACCAGGACATACACGAGCCCATGGGTTTGTTAGTACATCCCACCAAGTGCTGAATGAGCTGGCTGATGCTATTGTGTGGGCTCCCTTGATTATATTTGAAAGGTCATGTCAAATTGAGGGAGATTCCTGAGGACCGGAAGAAAGAAATTGTTGCTGCTGTCTTCAAGAAGCCCAAGGAGGAGAATCTGGGGAACTATAGGTGGTTGGCCTCACATCAGTCTTCAGGAAATTGATGGAGCAAATAAACCTGGAAGCTGTTTCCAAACACATAAAGGACAAGAAGGTGATTTGGTGTAGTCAGCATGAATTTATGAAGTCATGCTTGATGAACCTGATGAGATTACTAGCTTGGTAGATAAGGGGAGAACAGTGGGTGTGTTTCCCTCAAATTTAGTAAGGCTTTTGACTCTGTATCCCATAACATCCTTGTAGTAAATTGATGAAGAGTTGATTAGACGTACGAACAATGAGATTAACTGAAAACTGGCTGAGCTGCTGGCAATATAGGGTTGTGGTCAGCAGCACGAAGTCCAATTGGAAATCAGTCCGGAGGGACAGGTAGTAGGGCCAATACTGTTTAACATCTTTATTAACTATCTGGATGATGGGACTGACTGCACCTTTCAGCAAGTGTGCAGACTATACAAAAGTGGGATGAGGGGCTGTTACACTGTATGAGTGTGCTGCTCTCAGAAGGACCTTGAGACGCTGACGAAATGGGCTGACAGGTATCCTGTGAAGTTCTACAGAAGGAAATGCAGTGTTCTGCCCCTGGGTAGGAATAGCTACATGCACTAGTACTGACTGTCTGGAAAGCAGCTTTGCAGAAAAGGCCTTGGAGGTCCTGGTGGGCACCAGGGTGTGCCCTTTGAGAGAAAAGCATGCCGACAGCTTCCTGGTCTGTAGTAGGAAAAGCACCACTGGCAGCTCAAGAGGATGTTCCTTCCCCTCTACTCTGGGAGGTAAGACACATCTGACAATGCTTTGTCCAGTTCTGGTCTCCTCAGTATGAGAGGCATGGATGTACTGCACCAAGTCCAGCAAATGACCATGGACATTATTAAGGGATGGGAGTCTTTCTCATATGGGACAAGGCTGAGAAAGGTGGTATTCTTCAGCCTGGAGAAGAGAAGGCTCATAGAGAATCTTGTTTGTGTATGGTCACAAATTTAAATACAGGAAACTTCCTTTAAACAGAATTATTCTACTGTGAGGGTGGTCAAACACCCATAACAGGTGACCCAGAGAGGTTTTGGAGCCTCTGTCTTTGAAAAAGATGATCTAAGCCTGACTGGACATGGACCTGAGCAGCCTGCCCTAGTTACCCTACTCTGAGCAGGGTGCTGCGCTAAGAAATCTCCAGTCCCCTTCCAGTCTTGGATGAGTGGTGATTCTCTGTTCCTGTAAAGATTTTTGAAGTTGATGAGTCTTGTAACTAGTTATTGTCAGGTGTTACAAATTTCCATTGGTATCAGCCAGAATAGGGGAAAAGAATTTGCATAGAAGTTTGTAATGCTGGAACATTCCTTGATCACTTACAGGTTTTGCAAACTTTATATGTTAATAGCTTTTATCCTTTTGTGTGACCATCTCTTGTCCTAGTGGCTGTCACTCTTGAGCCTGCCCTCCTGCAAATCTAGCAGCAGATCTAGCTCAGCAGGTGGCCTACTAGAGGGGCAAGCTGAAAATGATATGGAGAACTTTTTCCCTGCACAGCAAGTACATGTTGGGTCACTAGTCCAACCCCACATGAAGTTGGTAGGTTCTTGTCTCTGCTTGCTGCTACAGAGATGCTCATGAGGGTGTGACTCTTTTCTTGCTTCCTTAATGGGGCAGTTTCTGAATCACATTGTGAGCACAGGTTCAGCAGTGATGCTTTTTTCAGATTGCTCATTCATCTCTAGGTGCAAGAGCAGCTACAGGGAGATAGGAATCTGTTAATTGAAAAACTTGAGAATAAAACTTGTGTTCTTGGTGCTGGCTGTCTATTCAGACTTGTGTGCATATGGAGACTCAAGAACAGTCTTTCACAAGACAAATCTATGGAGGATGGGCCTGCAGGTCTTTTGTGCTAAGCAATGCATGCAGTTGCAAGGTTTGTCTCGTGGCATCTCTTGCCTTGTGATGGCGTCTAACCTTTCAGAAAGTGCTGCTTGCTAAAGCAGCCTATAAAATACCCTGGAGACAATCAGTTTTGTCCCACTTGTGTGTCAGATCTCTTTAAAAATGCTGAGCCTGAGACATTTTTTTATTGTCTCATCTGGTAGGTGTGTTGGCATCCCTGCCAAGCTCAGCATCAGCTTGCTGTCTGCAAAGGTGGACCCTGAAGGCTAGGAGTGTGTTGGTGAGAATTGAATAGAATCATATCAGACCGCGATTTTACCCTTGAAACCATGTATCCCTTCAGGCTTGCTTTATGACAGGCAAGTAAATCTGTATTTTTTGAGGAATTTTTTATTTTACAGCTTGCACTGAAGTACTGGACATTGGGTTGTTGGTGTGATTTTTAGGGTTTGGGCCAAAGGTTGGCTTATTATACTGCAGTACTGCCTTTATTCCATCTGTGCATGGATATGTATTCCATTTGTGCAGCAAACTTGATTAGGAATTTCACCTGACTGAAATGTGGGGTTTTGTCCTCGTTCCTTTGCGTTGTTGGGTTTTGGGTGGTGGTGGATTTTTTTCCTTGTGCAGATTGGTTTCCTGATTGGTGCAATTGCAGCTGTGTTAGCATTCATCTGCTTCAAGTATATTGGTCATTATAGTATTGCCTTAACAAGAAACTGTAAAGTTAAGAATATTTATAGACCTCTGGGTAATTGGTATTACACTGAAACCAAAGGAGCTGAGGTTTAGAGTACCCTCTACTTCACTGCAGGTAAAGCCATTGTCACTGGAATGAGAAATAAGTGGCTCGTGTCTCACAGCACAGTACAGGGGTTTGGTATGATAGCAGATGAGGAGCCCACATACTGCTGGGCTGTGTAACTATGGTAGGAGTTTCTGAAGTCATCTGTGTCCCCCTAGTGCCATATAAAATAGCTTTGTGCATGTAGTGAGGAAGCCCTTTGGAACAGTGTGAAGCAGTGGCATTGGGGCAGACAGACAGTGGAGGGGAATCTAATTCTGGTCAAATAAAGCATTCTGTTCAGAACTCTGTAGTGAAATTCATAAATTTCCTCTTTGGAAAGACTTGTGTTTTCAAAGTGGTGTTTTGAGATGCTTTAAAAATATGAAGTTAAATGTCTGGATTAATATTTGCCATGCCTTGCTTTCCCACTCCCCAAAGAACCCCCAGAAACACACCAATGCTTTTTTTAATCTTGTTATTCATCTTTGAAAGAGAGCAAGCTACACAAATTTCAAACCTGATGGGCTGTTTCACTCCAGCTCTGTTTTGCTTCTATTTGTTCTTTTGCAGCTCCCACTGTTGGGCAGGTCTTCATGGAGATGCTGAAGTAGCAGAAGGGAGGTTATTGCTAAAAGAATTTGTTCCATGAAGTTGCCAGCACAGATACAGGGCCATGGCCAAAGCTTGTTGAAGGCAAATTTCACGTACTGCTGACTGCCTGAGTCAAAGCTTTTGCTTCTATATGTGTCTTGTACCAAAACTTACTTTTAGTGAAAACCCAGAAAAACCTACTCGGTTTATTGTAACACAGAAGTTACATCAGGTAAACTGTGCATATCTTGCTATCCACATCATAGTCAATGAGGTTACCGTGAGTTACATACTAGGGCAGAGGCTGTCTCAAAGTCCAGTCAGTGCAGAAGCCTCAAGGGGAGCAGTATTCCTTTAAAAGACAGCAAGCACCTTGCCTCACTGTCACTGACTGTGTAATTTTTTTTATTTATTTTTTTTGTTACCTTCTTATAATTGAAGGCCAGCTGCCAATAACACCATGTGGATTTGGAAACTGTGGAGCTGCACAATCCATCTTGCAATTATGTCTCCTCTGGGGTTCTGATGTTTTATTGTTTAATAGCACTAAATCCTTTTTAATTAAAAAAACCTTCCAGAGGTACTAGTTTCAGACAGTTATGTGAACAGTGGCCACGTCAGCTGCTCCTGTATGCACTGGGCTGCACAAAGGCCAGCTGTAAACTTGCATTAACACAGATATGGCTGTTACTCAGATCTCCACTCAAATCTTCTGAACTCTTTGAATGCTATTGTTTCAGCTTAGGACCTGCCTGTTTTTGAGGTGTCTGACACCTGAGTTGGCTTGGTTGCTGGTCTGTATTGGTGTCTTGCTCTGGCACTGTACTGAATTTTGAAGCAACCCCCTGATTGTCCTACTTGCTGTGACTGAGTTAGTTTGAGCAATTTTGGGGTTTGTTTCTTTGGAGGAAACTAAGCTGGAAGCTTCAGTCCAGGCTGGGAACATAAGACCTAATCATTTGTTTGTACTGTTATGAAGTCTTCCAGTATGATCGTATGTGGGCCATTGGAGGACTCCTGAACTACAAAGCTCTTGTTAAATCCTGAATGGTTTTTGTGCCAGGTAAAGGGTCAGATGGTTCTGTACACCTTTAACTACTGCTGACCATGAAGTCTTAGTGCTTTGTAACTCCCTATGCTCCCTAGATCCGCCTTTCTCCTAGTTTGAAATCCTTTCCTTTGTTTAACCTTTGCTTGAATCACTTGTCTCTTATAATTCACTTTATTTTCTATATTATCCTGTCTTTACTACATTATGTGTTGCAGCGGCGTCACCTGCTCCTTTGTTCTCCTGGAAGACCAGGCAAAATACAGCCTGGGGACCCCTGGAAACAACATAGCTTTTCAGGCGGTGACGTGAAAGACCTGGAAGTCTCTCTGGTGGCAAAGTAACCCAGCAGTAATAGCAGATGATCTCTGGGAGTAACCTTGTGGCTGCCTCTGGCTGCTAGATGTGTAGTCAGTCTGATTAAATTTACTGGTTGAAGGGCATCATGGAGGATTGGAATCACAGCTGTACTTCCCACAGTAGTTTTTCATAGTCATAGGGAGTGCATGAACTGAGCATTGTGTGGGGATATAGTAATGCGGAGCCCAGAGACTGGGTTGCTGCTCCATAGTACCTTTAGGTGCAAAGACACACCCAGGTCAGCTGTTTCGCATTTCCCCCTGCTGTAATCTACATTTGAATCCCTTTTTCCAGCACTTCCCATTCCCTCTCTGGTGACAGAACTGTTTTCTCGACATGTCCTTAGGCAGGCATAGGCTCTGTGTGAGGCTTTGGGTGGAAACATGGTATTATGTCAAAACTGCCAAGTGGTGGAGGTTACCATTTTAACCATGAGGATTTTATGCTTTTTTAATGCAATTTCCCTAGACCTTTGAGATATAGGCAAACCTTGTAGTGCAGCAGAGATGATGGAAATGGTCTGCAGGGTCCCCACCATTAGTGTCTAGCTTAAGCCTGGCTACTGTTTAAATCATGAACTCAGAAACCCCTAATACTTCCATGTGCCATCTTCCCCTTCCCAAAAGCTGTGTTTATAGCTGTAATGGCATCAGGCTCAGCAATGCTGCAGATCCTACAAGCAGCAGAACATAAATGTTGAAATGGATTTTGTTTGGGGTCTGAGAGGTTCATCTGTGGTGGTTGTGACCATCAAGAAGGGCTGAAAAAGGAAGGAGAATGCTGTCATGTTTGTGAAGGTGTGGCCACAAGCACTTGGGTCTGTAGCATGCCATTATCTCTCAGGTGAGAGAGGGTTACAAGTAGACTTCTGACCCAGCAGGGACTTAGGGCCATGGACTGTTGGTGAGGGTGGCCACTAGTGTAATGCCCTCCCCAGAGTGAGTGCTCCTGGGCTGGGAGAAGGTGGCAGCATAGTGAGGAGCTGACTGGTGGTAAGCACTGGTTTGGGCTCGGGAGAGCAATATAAACTGACCTGATCTGTCTGTATCTGTACGTCTTGCTCAGATGTTGTCTCATGGGCAATGTGGCCTCCTGAGCTCAGTGTCTGCAAGCCATTAGAGAAGCTTTTGCAGTCACCTTTTTTCTAAAAATGATTTAGTGCCTTCCACCAATCCATCAATTAGATGTGGTCATGGAGGCCTGGTATTCAAGCAGCTGCAGTCCTGGAGCATCTGCCGTGCTGCAGGATTAAATCCATTGCATTGTCCTGGTCGTTCAGTCTTTCCCCAGGGTTGCCTGTGTTTGGGCACTGTTCAGACTTGGAGCGGGAGGGGAGCTTGGGGACAGGCTGCTGTAAGTGCTACAAGTAAAAAGCAGAAACAAAGAAAATCCTTGCTTTTGCTTAGGAGACCTCTTATGGGTGATGAAGCTGGGGTGGTGAAATGTTACTGCCACCTGTGAGAGGCAGACCAGAGGAAGCTGTGGAAAGCCTACGGCTGGGGAAGCAGATGTTTGAGTTTTCCTTCAGACAGTTTTGAAGTATATGCATAAATGGAACATTTGGTTTGGGGGACCAGATTAAACCTTGCCTGGTTTAATCTCTCTCACTTTATGTTTAATCATTCAATTTCATAGTATGAGATCTTAAAACCAAGGAGTTACCAGATGGCTACGTGAGCATATAGCTAAACTACCTGTTTGTCTTTTAACATGCAAGAAAATAAATTTCACTTCAAATATCGAATGCAGTGAAGATGATTAGGCATTTATTACATTTCTTCCTGTCTTGCTCTAAGAAAGCCAAGTTTCCAAAAAGCTCTCCATAACCATGGAAAGGGGTGCGACCTTTTTCACTGAAAAAGACGTATTGCATTTGCTAACCCATAAGCAAATCTAAATGTACACTTCCTTGCACTAAAAGCTGACCCAAGCTAATTGGCAATCTCAGTTTGCTTAAAAAAATACAAAAATAAACCCCCCCGGTCGTTCAAGTTCACCTCTGCCTCTGTTTGTCTCCGTCTGATAGTACACCAGAGAACTCTAGAACATACGCTGTTCATCTCAAGGGTAGATAATGTTGAAAGGGTAGAATGTTGAAAGAAATAATTTTAAAAATCATTAACAGATATATTAACATGCATCTCTTGTTGGTCATGTGGCTATGCCATTGTCTTTTATCAATTTTATTTAACTAAATACATATTTTTAATGAAATGTCTGTTTAACTTCAGACTGAGGTGCATGCAACAGAACAGTAGTTTATGAACTTTCAGCTGGGTTGAAATGTGACCTCCCTTAGGGGACAGTGAAAAGCTATATGCTCTGATTCCTCTTCTGCTGTAATTGAAGTGTGGTTATTCCTCACCAAATGTGCGATAGGACCAGAAAGAGACTTTGCATATGGACAAGACACTGAAATGCATATATGGGTGCTGGGAGCAGCTGCCATGTTGCTTATATGTCAGATCTGGCTACCTAGGACCCTCTAGGAAGACTTTAGTTTTCTGCATTAATGACATAGCATAAATGCTGGACAGCCTTGCATATTATCTTGCTGTGCTGCAGCTGTGGGAGTTAAATAGTTGACAGCATGTTTTCCAGTAATTTTTTCAGTTACAGCTGTATAGTGTTTTTGTTTAAAGTAATTCCTTGAGATGTACTACCAAGGATATCAAGGCACGGCTCTGCAGCGACATAGCTGCGCCTTATTCTGTGATTGATTGAGAAGTTGCCCCCAGCTTATCTGACTGTGAATGGTACATTTAAGGGAGAAATAAACACTGATTTTTACACCCAGGCGCAAGGCGCTCAGCTACCTCTTGCCTTGCCCACACTAGTCTAGCAGGTAGCTAGACATGTTTGAGCTGACCAGTTACTTTAAACTTCATCTATACTCTCATTACACATCTTGCGTAATTGACATATATATTATCTACCCACTTCTATTTGTTTGCAGTACCAGTATACTCTGTTAAACGGAAGGACCTTGCATTTAAGAACTTGCAGTCATTTAATTACAGTGGACAAAGAGTAAACCAAACTAATTAAAGGCCTGAATAAACAGTGCTTGTCTGTGCTACATAATTAAATGCCTTGCTGTGAAAACAGCTTATCTTTCTGGCTTAAATGTTGCTAACTGGTACTGATTTATTTTTTTTTTCTTTCAAAGTTCCAAAGATGGGATGAACATGAATACTTATTCTGAAAAAAAGCATAGATGGAGAACCACTTTCTGGAAGAGCCATATCACATACAGCTGACTTCTTCCCTGTTTCAGGAATCCCTAGCACTTTGGGTGCTGGGAAATGCTTCTTGTGATTCCAGCCTATACATGTTCTCTTGCATAACAAATATGCTTCTGGTGTGGTAGTGAGCTTAAAGGCTGCACCTTTCTCCCGGAATCCTCAGTTGAATTCGGTGAAGATACAACTCAATCTACTTATATATCTCTATGAGTAA
This sequence comes from Pezoporus occidentalis, assembly GCF_034315485.1. Classification (NCBI taxonomy): domain Eukaryota; kingdom Metazoa; phylum Chordata; class Aves; order Psittaciformes; family Psittacidae; genus Pezoporus; species Pezoporus occidentalis. The sequence goes on from NW_026915376.1 coordinate 5,797,157, forward strand.
ATGCTTTATGTAAAGGTGAATCACTTTCTTTGCCTCTTAATAGAGCTGTGTTTGATTTAATTTTTAGACATTATTTTCATTTAACATATTAGTCATGTAAAAATGTGACCTGACTTAAAAGGTGTCTGAATGTAAGTAGTATAATTATAGAGCATCCTCCCTTTCACATATTGTCACAAATGTAGCTTTAACTTAAAAACTATGCTAACCTGTACAATGATTGCACTTGTTAATCATGCATGCAGTTTTCTTTTGCAGCATTATCCTTTTCCACTCGCATGTTTTGCTGATAACTTCCCCCTTGAGGGTTTTCTGTAATAGACTAGATTTTCCCTGAGACACCTATATCCCTCTATGAATTTCAAAAGTATACCTAATCCTCCTCAAATGTAATCCAAATGTTAACTTTTAGGATTCCCACACATCACTTTAAATTTTCTTTGAATAGGAGCAAAGTTTTTCTGGGCAAGATGTTTATGAGAGAACCTGGGCACTCGACTAGTTCAATGACAATAATAATGATAGTGGTGCCTGGCCAGACTAATCTGACCTTTCTGGAACTAATTTACGTTTTGACAATTGGAATGGGAAGAAAGGAATTAGGCAAGCAAGGATCGAGTGTTCATCAGTATATTTCCTCTGAAAGCAAAAAAACTGGCTTCCACATGCAAAATCTGCCTGATAATTTTCATGGAGCTTAGTGAAGCAGAATGATTTCCTTTAAACAGAATGAAGGCATGAGTAAAAAATGTGGAAAACATTGCATTTATGTGGCTAATGAATGATAGTGGGCTTCTCTGTCTTTAAATATGTGATGTATCTGTGGATATTACAGGATCATGGAAGGGTTTGGGTTGGAAGGGACCTGAAAGATTCATCTACTTCCAGCAGATTCATCTGCTATAGGCAGGGACACCTTCCACTAGACCAGGTTGTTCAAAACTCCATCCAGTCTGACCTTGAAGACTTCCGTATTCAAGGAAAGGATTGCATCTCAGCAGGAAAAGTTTAAGACAAAAGGAATGTATATCCATCCAAATACCTTTTAAGCAATGAAAGCTGAGTGGAAATGAAAATGGAATAGAAAACTTGGGGAAGATTACCAGTGGAATGGTTTAGGAATTCCTGATTTTTAGATTGTGGGTTGGTCCCAACTTTATGGTGGTGGGTAAGAATTTGAGATTGATGTAAAAATTGCCTATGTAATGGAAAGGTAAATCCAGACATAACTGCAGCTTTAGTGGCCTCCAGTAATTATTGACAGGATAGATGGTAGTTTCTGTAATTAAAGCTCTTGGTGCCCCCTTTTTTTTTTTTTTAATTTTTATTTATTTACTTATTATTTGTAAGTTCTTGTATTTAGTATTTTATAGGTTTGCAGAACTTTGCTTAACGGAGATTCGATACATTAGAATTTTCTTCTAACACTGTTTATAAATGTTTTTCGAGAACATTTTGTCAAAACCTTGTTCTGCATTTCAGCATGTGGATCAGGAAGAGAAAGATTGCTCCTATGGTATTGGTGATACTCCTCTTGCTGCTCATGAGGGTGAATTCCTTATGAGTGCTTCCTAGAGTCTGTTCCTATAGTCTCTGGAGGAAACCACATGAGAGCTATGCAGCGGTCCTTTCTCCTCATCCTGTGCAAATATCAGGTCAGACGTGCTTCTGGCACAAGGGCTGTGTGAGGTTTCTCATCTTAGTGTTAGGATATATCCGCTATGGAGCTTGAAACGCAAAATTGGTTATCCCTTGTGTACTAGAGAAATCCATTGGCAAAGCACGGGGATATATAGATGTGGCACGTGGCAGTGTCCTGAGCAGTAGAATTAAGTACTATGTTCCTTCTTACACTTGAGGAAGCCAGGTTTGGGGTTTTATTGCATTGTACTACTTATTGTGCAGATGCAGCTTGTATCTGTAATGCTAGGTCTGCAGAGTATGAGAGGGATGTCTGTAAGCAACCCTTTACCAGTTGATGTAATTTTTCTTTACAGCTTCAGAAGCTTTAGCTCATGTACACAGAAGTGATAAGCCTTTAACAATGCCAGAGTGCACAGATTGCTCAATAAAAATGAATGCCTTCAGTCTTTTAAATGCATGAGATGCTTCACTGTATTTGTTTTGCTTTGAAGTACCACTTCTTCCACTTTCTGTAGATAGTGGAATTATAGTAATCTCTAAATGAAGTTTGATGGTTTGGGTTCCTTTTTATATGTTTCACAGTTGCCTCTCCTGAAAGCTTCCAGATGTTTAGGATTTTTATGGTTTATCTTTAGAAATGTACTGTGAATGTGATGAATTAAGATTATTGACTCATTGGTTCTTCATACCATTGTTTTTGAGGATAACTGAATACCACTGACTTCTCTGTTGCTAAAGACTGGCAGTTTCTTTGCAGCACCTGGCACTGGTTTTAGCCTGCATCTTCTGGAGCTTCTTGTTTTGCTCAGAAGCTGCACCAAGCAACTGGTGTTTATTTGTATGTGTACTTCCCTTTCCTTCCTAGCTGTGCATATTTAACATACTAGTTATCTGTTGGTTTTTTCTGAGTTGCTGAGCTAAAGCAAGGAAAAACAAGCATTATGCTAATGACTTGATGAGTTGTTTCCTTTTAGCTTCTTTTTGTTGTTTTTTTTTTTTTTCTTTCACTCTCTTGTTTGTTTGTGGTAGGTTTTTTGTGGTTTTCTTTGTTGTTGTTCAAGGTTTTGTTTTTTTTTAATAAGACCTTGGATCATGTTCATAGTAAAATAGCTCCCTTCCTCTGCCCCAGGATGACTTTAGTTGTCTCTTTTACAGCCTTTTAAGGAAAAATTTGTTTTTTTTTTTTCTTCATTTTAACTTCCTACTAATGGGATGTCTTTTATTAATTATGTTAACTGATAAACTTAACACAAAACCTCTTAGCACCATTTTTACAAGTCTATTATGCATTAATCCTTTCAATCACATCTGTTGTTGCAATAAATTTATTCTAACCCACTGTTACTTATGCTGCATGAAACTTTTAATGGTGTGTTTTGGTACCTCACAAAACCTTCACAAAGCTGTACTACTATCATAAATAAGTGTTTGTCATAAACAACTTTATTACATTAATTCACATATCTTTTATAGTTCATAAACACTCTCTAATAAACCTAATGCACACATACATGCTTGCACTTTTATGAGTTGTTTTTAAACTGTATTTTAAAAAGCTACGTTAGGTTTCAGTGTGGTCTAGCATAGTTAATGCAGCTTTTTCTCAATACAAGTTACACAGCTGAAATGCTTGGAGAGTATAGCACCTTTTAGGGTAATACTCTGTGTTTAAACAGTATTATTTTTCAGGAAGATATTTTAATTGTCATGAGATATTAACTCCTACCAAACAATGTATAAGGTTGCAACTTAATGAATGCTTTATGATTTGTCATGGTCTACTTTGCTCACACAGCCTTTATTTGCCACCATTTTACAAGTAGTTTTTAATTATAAAGCTATATTCTATGCTTTTTCCACAGATCGCTTATTCCTTCACTATGCAGAATGGATCTGCTTCTGAGAGATGTAATAAAGGGAGCTCTTCTCTGCAGGATCATTGCCTCGTTAACCATGGGAGTTTGTGTTGAGTGAGGCAAGATATTGTAGAGCTGGCAGGGATGATTTCTGCAGTAGGCGAATGCCCATGCAGAGCAAATCTTGTGGCTGCATAATTTTCTTTCTTGTATGAATCTGGCTTTACTATGTGACTAGAGTATGCTCCTTCTTTTTTTTTTTTATTATCTACATGCACGTATGAAATAATAGTGCTTAGTGTTCATTGGTGAGCTGAATTGGTGGTCTTTGGACCATACAAATAAGAAAATATGTGATATAGACTTGATTCAGTTTGCTTAAATATGGCTTGAGATCTCACAGTGGTAAGGATGACTAATTTCCTGTTAAAAAATCTCCCTCTATTCTGTAATCTGAATAAAGCAGTGGATTATGTTGGGAAAAATGTATGACTGTGTACATAGAAACAGTGTTATTAGGTGGACCTAAACCCCACACAAGTTGCTTTTGCTTAACACTTCCTAATTCTTGAATGTTTACTTTTGTTAATTCCATTACAAAATGAATATTTTAAAATAAATAAATTTATAGGCAGGCAGTAGGTCTTGGGTGATACCAAACAGCATCATCTTCATACGCAGTCTCTTGTCTGTGCTTTTGATAGCACAGGATTCAGGCGCTGAGGGTATCCAGGGCATGCAGGGTGGACTTGTGCAGCCTGTGACATGGCCTGCACTTGCTTAATTGGATCTCCCTTGCACCATGTAAAGGTACCTGTTAGGTCTATGTAAGAACATATCTATCTCTTAGTAGAAGTGTGGATGCATAACTCTTTCTCTTGTCACTCTGCAGTTTGTTGGGTTTGTTTTGGGGGCAGCTTTTTGTTGGAAGAGTCTGGAGAGATTCTTGGATCTTTCAAGCTATGAGCAAGTGATGGGGAAAACTCACAGTGCAAATGTTTGGATATGTTTCCCTAAAACCTCAAACCACAGAACATAACTGGAAATTATTCCTTTCCTGCTGCAAGAACTTTAAGTGACCACCAACCTTTCTGCCTTCAAGGCAAAATCCAAGGCATACCTGGTTTTCAGGTTTCTTATCATCTCTAAAGCAAAGGAGTTGGGATGACTAATATGTTGTGAGGGAGAAGGAATAGTGGGAAGGCATACTAAATAAAGTACTCATTGTTAAACTGCCTGTTGAGGTAATATAATTTCAGACGATGTGTTGGTGAGCCCAGTAAAAATGCTCATTTTGATAAATGTGATTCTTGCACAGTAGTGCTGGCTGGAGCTCCTCCTGCTCCCCAGAGCCTTTGTGATCAGGCTGCTCTTTGGTGTCACTCATGGGCAAGTGCGTGAGTCCTGGGTTTAGGATGTCTTCACTGTAAGCAGCACCAGAGTTGGGACTGAGTGACACTTACGCAACAGTTTTTCTGGGCAAGTGTGGCTGCTTTCAGGGCAGTGCCTGGGTCATGCTAAATGATAGCTGAACAGAGCTGCTGATGAGTGCACAACCTCCTAAATTCTGATAAATTGTTGTCACCATCAAAGGGCAAGTTTTTATTTCAGGAGCAAAACAGTATGCTTTGACACAGCAAACCCTGGTGGTGCTCTTATACTGCAGAGTCCCTGTTTCTTGGAGAAGGTTGTTACCTTTACCAAAACACTTCCTCTGCTGGAAAGAGAACCAGTATTAGCAGAGGAAAGGTCTATAATACTTGACACACAGCAGCCAGAGAAAACTATTGTGTCTCTTGTTCTTTTCTCATTCTCTCATCTCTCTGCCTGAATGGAATTGATTGGGTAGGACTTGCTGTAATTGGTTTTTAAAATGAATAGTGTTCCATTTTGTCCTCAGGGACAGTTTGGCGAGTAATCTCATACTGACCTTGACACCCTGATACTGTAAAATGCAGATCAGGTTGCTTCTTTCAAGCTGAGAAATGATTTAATTTGGGTTTATTTCTAGTAAAAGGGAGCTAATAAGGAAATATTTGTGAGCCTCTTGCCCATGTGATAACATATTTTCTCCATATATAAAAGCATTGAGCTAGTTGTAGTATTTGATTTACAGGCTCATTAGAGAACTAGACAGATGTTACTAACTTCACTGACTCTTGGGCTCTTCTCTCTTTTACTAGTTTACAGAGACTAAATTTTGGGCATCAATCCATGTTTTAACATGTAATTCTAATGAAGTGTGATTGACGCTCTTCACATAAACTGGTGTCATTAAGCTGCTGTTCCAAAGGGTGTGCAACTTTGAGTGAATGCACTCAGCTTACAGGTTAAACAAAATCAGATTTCCTATGCACTGGCTGTAGATTTTTTTTATCTTTTTTTTTCCTGTTTGCAGATGAATTGACTAGCAGAAAATTCTAGAACTTAAGAATCAGTGTGATTTGAAACATTGACCATATGGTAACAAAAAGCATTACAAGAGAGGAAAAAGGTATTGCAGAATAGCAAGGAGACAGCAACGACTTGAACCCTCAAAAATTGGTCATGATGCTGATCTATTAGAACTGAAGCTGATTGTTGTTTATTTGGTATCTGTACTGCACTGAAGGTAAGAGGGCATGAGTCACTTTGCAGCATTCAGGCATGGACAAATGTGAATTGCCCCTGACTAAACTACCTGCAAGCAAGAAGCTGAAATTGCTCTGCAGTTGAGGAAGCTGCGTGCATGCCTGCCTTCTGTCATGGCACATACACAATCTCCAAGCGTTGCTGTTATTTTGCCTCCATACATATTAATAACTGAATTTTGTAATCAATGGTTTCATATGAAAGCTGAAGGAAATTAGGTTCCTGGTGAGCTTCACATAAGACAAAGAAAGAATGCATACAAATACCATGCCTTCCTCCGTTTTAGGAGGGTGAAGATCTCTTACCATCCTAATGCATGGTCAGATGTGCAGAGACGGTGTTGTAAGAAGTCCGTGTGAAAAAATTACTTCAAGAACAAAAGCAAACCATATGCTTTCCTCCAAAGCAGTTAGAATGGTAAGGTACTTGCAGTGCTTGAATCAAAATGTCCTTGATTAAAAGCCAGTGGATCCCTTTGAAATTAGTTGAAACTGTTTTCTCTAAGCAAAAATGAGAATTTAGTTTGTATATGAAAGAAAAGTGATCTCAAGTCTCCACTTCGGTTTTTTTTCAGTTATTTTGGAGATGCACCAGAGGTGTTTCTGATGTTGAGGATGTAGTCTGTCCCTGTTTTCAGTGAAACAAGATCAGGAAAGAGCATTCACTTAAGGTACCATCTCTTCTGAGCTGTCAGTCATTAACAGACCTTTTCTTTTGTTTGGGCAGTAGCAGGCAGCTACCTGTGATGGAGCCTGTTGCTCAGAGGATGAGTAGATGGATGTTGTTTGCCTTGTGCCTCTAGGAAACAGCAGGAATGGCTGCAGGATGATGTGTTTCAGGAAGGGTCCACGATAAACCTCTGATGTTGAGGGGGTTCTGTGGTGTTTGACACACAACTGAAAATAATGTATTTCCACCATGGTGAGACTTGTTTTCATATTCCTGAGAGGAACTGGTTGCCTGCAGTGCATCAGCCCTGTGCTATCTTCATGTTGTGGTTTGTGCTACCTTTCAGTTTTCATGGGCATCTCTCCATGTATCAACAAGAATCTAAACTCCTCCTTAAAGTCTTGTCCGGGGTTCAGCAGTAGCACTCATTTTTCCCCTTCTTGGTAGCTGGTGTAGTGCAGTGTTTTGACTTTCAGCTCTGATAGTGATGTTTAGGTTTGGCCAAGGACTTTGTGAGCCTCATGCTCTCTGACCCAAACTGACCAAAGAGGTACCACAGCACGTTTCTTGGGAGACGGCAGGGTTAACTTTTTCTATCTCGGCTGGTGGTGAGATGATGTATTCTCTTCCCTTGTTATTTCCTTTATCATTATTATCATTGGTGTAGCAGTAATCTGTGTTATACCATTAGTTACTAAACTGTTCTTATCTCAACCTGTGGGAGTTGCATTCTTTTGATTTTCCTCTCCATCCCTCCGAGAGCAGGGGGAGGGCAAGAAAAGGGGGGGAAGTGAGCGAACGAATTACCTGACTGGGTTTAAACCACGACAAGTCTCTAAGTTTTCTTTTAACTTTTTCTATCTCATAAGCATTTTGGCTAATAAATTATTCTATAAACCAAGCATATATGCTCTCACGCTCTCATACGCAATCTCATCTATTTGGATTTTTTGTTTATTCTTCTTAAGGCTTTTCCTGGATACAGGGTAGTCCAACTGGTCTTAAGTTGCCTCTGAATTCTGCACTGACCCACAAGTGCAGTGAGCAGTGAGGCTATGACAAACCTGACACATCTGGCTTGTGGCTGCCCAGAGATCCATAAGAGCTGCCAGTGCAATTTGGGTGTTTGCAATTCCTAGATGTGGCAGGGAAACTCTCTTTTCCAGTGTAATAGGGTTACATTCATCTTTCTTCATGTCTAAATTAATTGCCTTGTCTTTCTGTCTGCTGGCAAATTTCATGTTTCATTTACTGTAAACAAATATGCATTCTCCCATATATGCCAGGCTTCAGCATACAATAGATTTTCCTCCTTCTTATTTCAAAAGAAATGTTTATCAATAAAAAGAGAATTAAAATGTGTCATGATGATTTGGACTAAAAATAAAAACATTGAGGCTAAGCTTTCATCCCAATTATACCTTGACAGTAAGAAATACTGTTTTGTGTCTGTATGTGAATTCTCAGTTTTAGAGAATACGAAGCAATATTTGTTTTTTGGTTTTGTGTATTTGGGGTTTTTTTAATCACTTCTCCTTTAGCAATCTGTGGGATTTTGGTTTGTCTTTGTGTGGTTTTTGCCTCTGTTTTTTTGTTATTGTTGTTTTAGGAGTATAATAGAATTACTTTTTGTGTGAAATTGTTTCTCATAATGATTTTGTCTTGCAATACTCCTTGCTTACAGCTCATGCAATGGCAGTCAGAGTGAATTTCTGAGTCCTGTTGACCCTCTGTACTTTAACCCCCTGGATTTTGCCTTCATTGGCTTATAATATATAATATTTCCTGATTCCTAGAACTACCTTGGCATAGATGTTTTGAATGATGTACTTCAGTTTGTTGTCCATTAATCTTGGGGGAGGGAAGTTATGCTTTTCTACTTGCTGCCCTCCATCCTTAACATTACAGCAATACTCTGACCAAAGGAAGTGGTTGGCACTAGCAGTAGATAATGAGAGCAATGGCAAAATATTTGCAGCAGGCAGTGGATGTGAATGTATGTTGCATGTGATAACCCATATACCCATATACCTGTTTGCATATAAATATATGCAAACAGGTATTCTTAATAGTAAGGAAAAACCTCCACCAGGCGTAACTATATTTTTATATCCTCTCTATATTATCTCTTACTGGTATGTTCAGTACACCAATTACAAAAACAAATATACTATGCCTACCCAAACCATTATCAGTTACCATTTAGCATACTCATTAGAAATGGTGCTTTAGAATATGAATGTCTATATTATTTTTTAAAATGTCATTCTTCACTTAAAGTACTACTATTCTACCACTGATGACTATCAAATTACGTTGTCAACTAATATGCAAATAGCCTACTGGGTTGTTATAATTTCAAATAAGTTTCAGTATTTTCACACTGAATGTAAATGTTGAGTTCTAATGAGTTTTGGTTTGCAGTAAGGAGGGATCTGACAACACGGTGTGGTTGTAGTAGGCAAGGCTGGGTTTGAGCCAAAGCTGCAATTTTGATACCTGAATAGAATTGAATCCTCTTAACTTGATTCCTCATACCTCAAAACATTGGAATTCTGTTTCTAAACATGGTCTTGATAGAGGCTAATCCTAATTGAGGGACTGACTGAGTACTGTTTTTTTGAGGGGTAGCTTCCTAACATGCAGTAGGTCAGTTTACTGGTTAAGAAGCATGACTACTAAGAAACTTTCTTTTCAAAGCAGCTGACATCATTACTCCAGCTATGTTCTGATACACAAGCACCTCCAGGTTGCTTATGTACAGCTGTAAAAATTGTTAGACTTCTCTAATATTCCAGACACCAGAGAGAGTTCCTTTTGATACGTTATGGTTGAGTGCTCTTTCCCCCTTGTACTTTTATTTTGATTCTCCAGTCTGATGTAGTTTTCTTATGACCCATTTTGTCGTATGTGCTTTTACAAGATCAAGCTGCTAACTGCTTTGGAAAGGTGTTTTATTTATTGCTGGTGTTGTTATTCCCACATGTAGACAGAAGGAATAAAAGGATTAATGGCTTAGGCAAAGATTTACAGCTTCATTTTTGTAGCACAGATATTTATATAGGCATTTACACTTTGCAGAGCTTGTGTTAACATACCTGTTCTGAGGTTTCTCTGGGTCTGTGTGATCTCAGAAAAAAAAACCCATGTTTACTCTTTCTGTGCCGTGTTTTCCCTGTGAGTTTTGTAGCTAGGGCTTAACACTCCCAAAACTTGTGTGTCTTTAATATTTCAGTGAGCTGGAATTTGTGTGTTGTCAGATCTTCACAAAGATGGCAATAACTATTTCAGCCTGTTGTTGTTTCTGAACAGTTAGCAGTTCTGGAGTATGCACTGTCTGATCCCTTTGGAAGCTGCTCCCTGGCCTTGAGGATGAACAGCAGAAGCCTCTGCTGCAGGCAGGGACCTGGTGAGATGCTCCACCAGCAATGCTGTGGCTTCCCCCTCCAGCCAGGAGAGCCATCTGCCAGGAAGAAACTTGCACTGAGCTTCTGTGCACCTTGCCCTGTAAGCAGGCTCTCCTCTCATTAACCCGATGGCTTGTTTTGCTCCTGGCAGTGCTGCATGGGCAGGTGTACCGGTTTTGCACCCTGGAGGGGACGTGGCTGCTGAAGGAGAATTCAACCCTGCCCTGGAGGAACCTGTCTGAGTGTGAAGCCTCTGACCAGGTAAGAGTTTCCTTCTCTTGTTTCTGATGTTGTTTAGGACAAAACAGAAGAGAGAAAAAATACAGTCATTGATGCTCACGCATTTGTGTCCTGTCCTGAGTGCCTTGCTTCAATGAGCTTAATGGTAAGGGACATCACACCTCTCCTTTTCAACAAAGGGAATGTGGAGGGTAGATGAGAGCAGGTTTCAGTGTATGTGAACGAGCCAAGAGAAGTGAACCAGGTAGTCCCAGCTGCGATGCAAGGCAGGGGGCTCAACAGCAGCCCACCCAAATGGAGGAGTGACCTAATTGCCTTTTCTTACATTCACAAGTTGTTACTGTAAAGTGTTTATTCTGTCTTGTTAGTAGCTGTTAAGGTGATTAAGATGAACTGAACTGAATGATATTTGCTTTTTACCTTTGGGCAGGGGGCTTTTTACTTGTTTGGGGTTTGTTGGGTTTTTTGTCTTTTATTTTAATTTGCCGTGACCGATGGAATTAGTCTTGTCAGTGTTATTTTTTTGCCCTATTGCTTTATACTCTGCAGGGAGCTGAGACAACTGGGCACCAAATGAAGGAGAGCATAGGGATTTCCAGGGGATTTTTGTCAGCCACTGGCGTCAGCTAGAGCACTGTGCGTTCTCGTGACACATGATACCATTACTGCTGTGAGCCTCCCAAGGGCGATGCTTTTTCTCACATAAATTGAGTGCACTCTGTCTGTCCCAGGGTACTGGGAACTAGCACACACCTAGTCAAAAGAGTGCAAGTATATGAAATTCCCAAGTGCTGCAGGGCCTGTGCCCTCTTGAGTTCTCATTCCTCAATGCCTCATTCTTCAGAAGTAATAAATGGCTGCAGACTGGAAGGAGATAGGAGAAGAGGTAGCTTCTAATTCTTTAGTTATATTAAATTTGACTGTTTTCCTTTAATTTGCAGTCTTTTTCCTTGTCCCTTCTTTTTCTGAGGTATCCCAGCAGAGCATGTTATCTTGAACAACTAGGCCTACGCTCTGTATTGACTTTTCCTTGTTTGCCGTTATGGTTTCTTCCAGAACTGTGTTGGGACATGCTAAGGAGAGAGAGACCTCATGGAAACACTTGGCCATTTGGCACGTGCATCCAGATTTCCATACACTGACCTGAATACTGAAACCCTGCATACATGTTGTCAGTCCCTGAAATGTGAACAGCTGTGTTTGGTTTTCCAGCTAATATATAGAGAGCCCCATAACAACCTACTTTATTTTAAGCATCTTGTACATGAGAACAAAAGGTTGCTTTAATAAGTTAGCTGTGTATTATTTACAATTGTTGCTAAAACAAAATCCAAAGGGTTTGTGAGTGAATCCTTATAAAATAGCATTGATTTACTTTGTTTATAATGTGGTTTTGATCTGCATAGATGCTTTAAATTGTCAGGTCTCTGTAGTTTACCTGAGCTTTGATACTGAAGACATTTTAGTTTTTTCTTCATAAGGCAGCTCTTGTATCATTCCCTTTAAATCATTAACCTAGCAAATCCCTGGGGAACAGCCTGTATGTTCAATTTAAATCCTCCTGTCTCTTCAAAGTACATCTGAATAGCTGTACTTATTTCTGAAGTACAAGTATATTCCTTTGTACAGCACAGGTCTCAGGAGTCAGTTGCAGAATTAGCAGCTTGAAGAAGGGAAGTGAAATGCCCTAGTCTAAATAGACTAAGATATGTGCTTAGAAGTGAACCAGAATAAAGAATATGAATGTACCTCTCAGGCTGAGCAATAATCCTGTAGCTTTTAAAATACTTCCCTACAGATTTTGTCCAGCCCTTTCAAACAAGGGTCTCAGTAATCATGTCTTCAACAGAGAATCTGAAGAGAGTCACAGGTCAGGACTGTCGGAGGGGTGCAAGCATCTGTGGTGCTCACACTGGGTTGCTCCCTCCTGGACCGTGCTGTAACACCTAGGTCATGAGATGTTGTTGGGCTATAGTTTGTTACCAGGAGGTTACGCAGTTGAGACAGAAGAGGGCAGAACATAGTTATATGAATGTAAGCATGCTTTGCCTTAGAGTCAGTGAATGGAACCTGACTTGGTTTACCTCTAAGTATGGATGTAGTCAGAGGACCACCCTCTTTACAGGAGTAAGGAGACTTGTTTTAAGTGTTCAAGTCTGAAAACATCAATTTTGCTGGTTTTACTGCTGGACTGAGTTGTGTCTGTGCTTCCTGCCATCTGTTTAAGACTTGCTTTTGTGGTAATTCATGCCTCTCCAACTTGTTATGAAATAATGCCACGTTATCTATTTTCTAGCCTGGCTGTTTGAGCGAACACCTGGGAGCATCTGGGGAATTAAGATTAAATTTTTATTTCTTTAGAGCATACAGAAAGTGGAAGACTTGATTTGATATGTGCACTGAAACTTGAAAGTAGCAGAATGGCTTCTGGTTATCATTAAGAACAGTTAAAAAGCAGCTGGAAGAAAAGAACTGAAGCCCATCAGCTCTGTCTTCCCCCCCCCCCCCTTTTTTTTTTCTCCTTTATATGCTCTCAGGATGCACCAGAAGAACAGCTCCTGAATTTGTCCATCATATACACCATTGGATATGCTCTTTCCTTCTCTGCCCTTGTAATAGCAACTGCCATTCTTCTTGGATTCAGGTAACTGGCAAAGCTCTGAAGTGAATGGGGAAAAGGTGTTACGTTTTTCTGTATGATAGTATTGGACTTCAACAGGCTTTCTCCATTTGATTATTTTTTTTCCTTCTTCTATCACCTCATTATTTATCTATCTTATGTCACGTCTGTGTTCTTTCCTACAATCATTTCTTCTCAAAATGCAAGTAAAATTCTTAAATTTTTGCAATGTTACTTGTGTGAATGAGTAGAACAGATGATTGTATCAGCTGAAATGTTTTGTTGTGACTTTTTGTTTCAATTAAATTCCCACTGGAAGAGATGGGAGAAGAGAGAGATTCCAGCATTTCCTCATGGTGTTGCTTTGCAGATGAAGCACTAGTCTGGGGTGTGAGAGGACATTTAGGGCAGAAACTTTCATCTTGCCTTGCTTGGAATTACACAGAGCATAAATTTCACTCTGTCCTATTTCCCTGCCGGCTCCCTGCTACTGTGTATCGCCAGGTCCCATCATCCCTTTTGCAGACTGATGAGGGTGCCTCCTAAAAAAAGAGTACAGTTTTCCGTCTCCTGGTACTCTCATTTGAAATCAAGTTGGGAACCTTCAGTGCTCTGATCCTTAAGAAACTTCCCTCCCTGACTAAAGAATTATCATTGCCAGTTAACAGTCATTTTCTCTGGTGCCAGCACTCTATTTTAGCAGTGCAATCCAACTCCTTTTCACCCTTTTAAGTGTTTATACCCCTTATGTATTTAAAAAATCAGTCACACCTTTTAGCTTCTCATTTCCAAAACTAAAATGATACAAGCCTTCTAATGTTGCACCACACCTTTTAGCATTGTATTACTCCCTCCTCCTTCCAGTGGAGAAGCATAGGCTAGTGATCTCAAAGATTTAAAATTACTGCAGAAATGCAGAGATGTGCTTGCTCTCTGTGAATGCCATGGGATAATTGATTTGTGTGCGTTGTACCTGTGCAACTTTGGGACTCATTTGACAAGACACCAGATGTCTTGAAGTCTCCAAATGTCTCTCACATAAGTGCTTGCTTCTTGTTTCACCCATCAGTGATACTTCTGAGTAATCTTAACAGGCCAAACTTAAAGGTCACAGAGCACAACCATATACTTTTGGGAAGAAGGAAGGATGTGAACGTGGTTTGTCAGGGAACATGGGTAAATTTGTCACTTACTCTCCTATGATGACTTGTAGAAGAGAGGGGAACTTTGGTGCCTTAACTTTTGTGGAGAGACACTTTCACATTTTTAACTTGTACTGTGAAGCAGGAATCACAGTATCACAGTATCACAGTATCACAGTATGCTGGAGATTGGAAGGGACCTCAAAAGATCATCTAGTCCAATCCCCCTGCCAGAGCAGGAACACCTAGATAACGTTACACAGGAATGTGTCCAGGCGGGCTTTGAATGTCTCCAGGGAAGGAGACTCCACAACCTCCCTGGGCAGCCTGTTCCAGTGTTCCGTCACCCTCACTGAGAAGAAGTTCCTTCTCAAGTTTAAGTGGAACCTCTTGTGTTCCAGTTTGCACCCATTACCCCTTGTCCTATCATTGTTTGCCACTGAGTAGAGCCTGGGTGACACTCCCCCTTTATATATTTATAGACACTTATAAGGTCACCCCTCAGTCTCCTCTTCTCTAAACTATAAAGACCCAGCTCCCTCAGTCTTTCCTCATAAGGGAGATGCTCCACTCCCTTAATCATCTTGGTTGCCCTGCGCTGGACTCTCTCCAGCAGCTCCCTGTTTCTTAACTGAGGGGCCCAGAACTGGACACAATATTCCAGATGGGGTCTCACCAGGGCAGAGTAGAGGGGAAGGAGGACCTCTCTCGACCTACTAAAATCGGTGACGTGTACACTAGTGTGTGCTTCTGATATTGAAAATGAATTTTCAGGGATGTTAAAGGGGATTAGAGTCTTGTTAAAGCTGTCATAAATCTATTTTGTGCTCTCCTGTCTAAATTGCCTGAGGAAAAATTGGTCCTGGATCTCATGAAATGCATGAGGCCTATCCCTATGTGCACTGCAGTTGCTGGATTTTGATTGGAATCTCTGTTCGTGGCCTCTCCCCAGTAGCTGCACAACGTCAACAAATAGGGATCAAAATCTAATTCAGTGGCACCAAAATGCTGGTGTTCTTCCCTTTGTAATAAGGAGGCCTTTTTAAGTTCCTAGACTACAGAATAACCCTTGGTTTTAATAATGATAAAAGAAATAATATATCTCTAGTGTCCAATTTTGCATCCTCTGAAAGAAATGGAAGAAAAGTCCAATTTCAGTGATGGAAGCTGAATTAGGGCCATAACTTTGTGACTGAAACAATTTAAATAACTTTTATTGCTTATAGCAGAAATACTCTGTAACGACTTGCAATCTATTTTCTTCAGTTGGTTAATTTACATAATTTTTTTTTCAACCTGTGTCAGTTCTGAAGGGTAGCAACAAATAAATTTTGAGTTAAAGAAAAATAAATATTAATCATATGTCAGTTTTGAAATAAGCCGTGACTTAAAAGTGTTGCAAAAAATTCTATTTGAGCTATGGAAAAAAAGTTCTCTTTCTTCGGTGCAAAACATAGAACTTTCAGATCAAGTTCATTTTTCTACCAAAATTTATAGGGCAATAAAAATAGACATAATCTTTCTGGATCAGTTACTGTCTATCATATGTTACTTGTATCTTTTTAGTATCAAAAAAGAATCATACCTAGTGTAACTTCCTTTGAAACAAAGGATGCTGTGTACCCTTGCAGAAGAAGGGAAGAAAAATGTTTGTGGGTAAGGCTGATAAAACATTGGCAGCACCCTGCAGTTGGATGCCATTTACATGACTGCAGTTTCTTTTGCTATCCCTTAACATGCTCTTTTTTGACAAGTAGCAATTTTATTATCTTTACAGCTGGCTGCTGAATTTCAAGGGTTTTTTTTACATGGTTGTTTTTTTTTGTTTGTTTGTTCTTTGTTTTTTTTTTCAATTCTGAATGCAGAGGTCAAGTTTCTGTTCCTTTTACTTCTACAGAAAGTATTTACAATTCCTTCAGGGGGCAATCTGAATACAGATTTTTCTCTTGTCAAAGTGGTAATTTACAGGTTGATGTTTTTTCATTGTGGGTTTGGGCACAGCCAGAGGCTGCACTGCGCACCAGTTCCTGAGCCAAGTGCAGTGACATTGGGGTCAATTCAAAGAGATTAGATTCAGCCTTATGTGAAACTTAACTGTTTTCAGCCCTCCCAGATATTTCTTTTCAAAATTATTTTTATACTTTTTAAACTTTGAATGTATTTTTTCCTTACACACTGATCTCCTTCCTTCCCCCAAACACTTGGGGCTAAAGTTTGGAATGTCTTTTCCTTGAAAGAGATTTTTTTCCAAAACCACTTTGAAATCCCTACAGCTATTCTCAAGTTATGGGATTTCCTCTGGTACCTCCTGATTTCCAACAGGGCTTGTTGCTCCCTCCCTCAGTCCTATGTGTGATGTTGCAGCTTATCCATAGGTAGTGGATCATGACTGATTCTTCCTTTTTACAGACATCTGCATTGCACAAGGAATTATATTCACCTAAACCTCTTCATCTCGTTTATCCTCCGGGCTGTATCAGTCTTCATTAAAGACTCAGTGGTGAAGTGGATGTACAGCACAGCTACACAAGAGCACCAATGGGAAGGACTTGTTGCCTACCAGGTAGGGGCAGACACTGGGGTAGTCCTCAGGATATTGGAGTCATCACTGCAGTGTGTCTGGATGACAGAAGATAATTTAATGTTGTAGCTGTGCCACCCTGTTCTTGGGACAGGCAAGTAGCTGATGCCATGGCATGCTTCTCTGCCTGTGGGAAGTTTGCCTATACTAGACAGAAGAAACATGAAGAGGTGGACTTTTGATATATATATATGTGTGTGTGTGTATATGTATACACATGCCCATATCTTTTTGCCATGCTGCAGGTTCATTTCTTTCTGGCAGTGACAAGAGGGCATTCATTTCCCTAAGCCAACACCTTTTGTGATAGGACTGTCTGTCTTGTGTAATGACTAAATTAGTTGGTCATTCTTGGAGGTCTTTATAATCTGTTGATGATGAGGAAATAAAAAAGGAAGTATCTGATTAAAATGCAAATTTGAAAGCGTTTAGAAAAGCTTTGGGGAAACAGGCCAATTAAATACTTCTAATTGAAGGGAGAGGATATACAACTCTTGTGAATGATGAAAGCATGCCTTTCCCCATTCAGATGTAGTGTATAAAATGTACTTGAATCTTCAAAGATGGGATTTTCATTGTCTGTATAGCTCTTGTGTTTCTAGAACATGGGTACAGCATTTGTTGCAGCAATGCAGGGTGGGGGTTGTAAATGGTATGTCTTCTGATGCATACATAGTACCCATCCTTTTCTGACACCTTGCCTAAGGCTTAAGCGCTTATACCAAACAGTGGATCTTATATGATGGCTGATTTCTTCTGATCTGCAATGTATAAACTGGCAGAAAATAATATTGTAGTATGTATGTTAAATGGTCGGGAAATGTTCACATTGTCATTCATTCAGTGTTCACATGTCAGTCATTCTCTACTTCAAAAAAAACCCTAGGCTGTATGTTTCCATCAGATCTGATGGATGTATTTATTAGGTAATCAGGTTTCATAGTTATCTAAAGCCCTACTGACCACCTCTGTAATTTACTAGCCAAGAGAGATTTTGCACTCAAATGTGATGCACTGGGCAATATTGCAGTTCTGTCAAAAATCTTTTGCTTTGTAACATAGTATTATGACATCCACTACTTGCTCTTTAGTAAATTCTCAAGTGCCGAACAAAATATCTGGGGAAGTGAAAAGATGCACTGGCTGCAGTTGATACGGAACCTTTCACTTTCAGTACAGTACACTTACAGTGCCTTTCATCTTTGTGTTGTGCTTTTCAAATTATAATCAATTGGTTATTGAGGGGAAAATCCAGAACATGCAATTTAATTTTTTTTTTCATTTAGGGAAGAATGTTATTGAAAGCATCTCTCTGCAGCGTATAGCACCTCTTACTGGTTTCTGCCCCTTTAGTACTCAAATGTGGTTAATTTAGCAAGTGTTGTTTTGAGGAGCAAGAGTAGGAGATAGAACGAGTCTTTTGGGTTAGTATCTCTTTATTCTCAGCCCTTCTTGCGTTCATTTGAGCTGTGCTTTCTTCCATCACAGGAATCACTTAGCTGTCGATTGGTCTTTGTGATGATGCAGTATTGTGTGGCTGCAAACTACTACTGGTTGCTGGTGGAAGGCATGTACCTGTACACTCTACTGGTTCTTTCAGTCTTTTCAGAGCAAAGGATTTTTCGGCTTTATCTCTGCGTTGGCTGGGGTAAGTTGATCTTTCCATATGTCTGCAGTGGCTGCATGCACCAGCAGACTGTATAACAAGAAAAATCATTGTCTTTTGGTTGTAGTGCTGCCCAGTTCAGTCCTGCACTCCCCATTCCCTTTGTGTTTCTGATCCCTTACTTTTTTTGAGCTGGAGGGTGCTGGGTCAGCACAGCTCCTGGATGCTTACACAGCAGAGTCTGTGGGTTCATAATGTAGGGGCTGTGCAGCACTGCAGAAACTCTGCAAACCAGTGACAGGGACATGGTACTTTTCCTGCAAGGCTTCCCAATACAAAATACATGGCGGTGATTCCAGGTGAGTGTGGACTTCCCTGGGCTCCCCTGCTTCATCTCTTGAGAGTTTCCCATTGCATTTGAAGACATAACTACTTGTGGTGCAAAATAGCAATGACACCTTGCATCTGGTCAAGGATAACAGTAGAGAAATGCTGGCAGCATGAGCTAGGGAGGTGTAAAGGGGCTGATAGACAAGGGGCTGCTGGCAGGAGATGTTGGGTTGGTTATGTGGGAACAGCAGGTCAAGTAGTGATTGCCAGGCAAAAAAGTGGTCAGTGTGCACATGCCATGGGCATGTGTGTGCTTGGGATCAAGAACAGTGATGCCATGAAATAAGTTGGTTCAGCCAGAGTCACCTTCAGTAGAAATGCTGAAGCTTTAATTCTTTCACTGTCCAGTTAGCCAAAAAATATGTTACTGTTCAGGATTAATCCTGGTTTTGGAACATCCCTTATGTGCTTTTATTGCATTTTCTCTCTTGCTTTTCTCCCCCCTCCCTTTTTTGGTGGAAATCAAGTGACTTTTGGAAAGCTGAAGGTAAATCCAAGTAAATACTGCAAGTACTTTCACAGATACTAGTTTGAAGATTTAAATTGCTTTGGCTGTCATCTATCTATGGATTTGCCACCTCTGAATATTGTAGCAAATTAGTTCACTGCTAAAATGCATATAAACGGCTTACTGTGAATTACCCAGTGCTACTGAACAGTGATATATGAGGAGCAAAGGCTTTCCAGCTTATTGATGGGAATAAATAAATGCAAGTAATAGCAACTTTCTGCTGGAGAATTTTAGTTTAAAAATTTCTACATCTTCCATTATTGTTTTACATAGGACATACAGGAAAAACAACAGCACCTTGTATACCAGTTTAATCATGTTTTATGAATGGCTGTACCCTCAAAAAAGAAAAAAAAAGGGAGGAAGGGGGATAGGGGAGCTATCCTGAATCATTGACTGAGGTCATGAAAGGAAATGGAAAATTAGAGCAATATTATATCTAGCCAAATCCTGAGGGTATTGTGGTGTCTTATAAGATTTGATCTGAATCACTTCTAGTTAGAGTTTGTTTCTTACAAAAGCAGACAGCAGAAACAGAAGATGCTGGTTTAGTTCTTCCTTTACAATATAAATTTTGTTGAATTTCTGGATGAGTTTGTGGGAATGAGTGGCAATGCCAGAACTTGGCACTGAATAAATGGCTTTCATCCAAGCTTCCTAGAAAAGCTCTGCTTGACCCATTCAATCCTCATCTGTACAGTTTCTTGCTAATCTAGACATGGCTGCATGTGAAAACCTTGCCAGTGATTCTTCATCTTCAAATGCAAAAGGATCTGCTAGTTCAGTGTTCCCAGATTAGTTATACCAGGTAACAGTTTAGTCTCTAAAAGTGGAAAGACACGAAGATTTTTTTTCACTTTCTTGCTTTTTCACTGGTGTTTCCATTTTTTTGGGTGCTCTGGAATCTCACCAGATATGTTTCTGGCATATACAATGCTCAGAATATTTAATTTTTTTGAGCAGCATGATACAGAGAAGTCAGTAGGTTCCTGTTTTTGTTGAGAAAGTACTGCTCTTTGAAATACTTTATCAACTGTAAAAAATAAAGCTGGATCCAAAAATAAATATGTATTTGATTGTCAGAACTGATTTGATACCTGGACCCTTTGTTCTGTTAATGAATTGTTCTCTTAAAGGATAATTTTTAACTTGTTCATTGCTCATCATTTGATGAATATTTATGTTTTAAAATTTCATGTATGTATTCACAAACTTAGTGGGTGTTAGTCATTTCATGTTATTTCTTCTAATTAGAAGTGAAGTTTGTGTGATTGCTCACGGACCATATGGTACTATTTTTGCTGTCTGAATAGCTTCTGTAATCTCCTGTATGACCTTGCACTTGCACTTCTCTCAAATGTACATATGAATAAAACCATGTGTTTTCCTCAAGGCTTTTGTCCACCTGAGTGTTTGCACATACTGTTGGTCATGATGTTTGCCATGTTATGCTTCTTTCAAGAAACAACAGGTCTCAAAACAAACAAGAAACTAGAGCAAATTATTTCCTTGGGTTAATCCCAACCAAAACTGTAAAGCAAGGGCCAGCTTTCAAATAGGTAGAAATGTCCCAATACAATTTCTGTCTAAGCTTTTAAACTGCTATATTAAATAGTGCTTTTTTTTTTTGGGGGGGGGGGGGAGGGTGTCCATGTAATTTTGTCAATAAAAATACTTCTCCCATTTTGTTTAACATGATTATTTCATCTCAGTACAAAACACAGAGCATAAACCTGCTTTTCAAATGGAAGCACGTAAAAGATCATCTTAGTGGCCTTCCTCTGGACTCTGTTCAACAGGTCCTGTGTGCTTATGTTGGGGGCCCCAGAGCTGAACACAGTACTCCAGGTGGGGTCTCATGAGACCAGAGTGGAGTAGAGGGGCAGGATCACCTCCCTCAACCTGCTGGCCTTGCTCCTTTTGAGGCAGCCCAGGATACGGTTGGCTTTCTACGCTGCGAGTGCACACTGAAGCAGGCTCATGTTGAACTTCTCATCAAACAATACACCCAAGTCCTTCTCTTCAGGGCTGTTTGCAATCCAGTCCCCATGCAGCTTGTCTTTGTGCTTGGGATTGCCCCAAACCATGTGCAGAACCTTGCACTTGGCCTTATTGAACTTCATGAGTGTCATCAGCAAACTTAGGGTGCACTTCATCCAGTGCCCATGTCACCAGCAAAGATGCTGAAAAGCACCAGTACCAGTGAGGAATGCAACTCGTCACTGGTCTCCATTTGGACATCAAGTTGTTTGGCACAACTCTCCAGCCAATTCCCCATCCACGGAGTGTCTTATCTGTCAAATCCATCTCTTTCCAGTTTAGAGACAATGTTGTGCAGGACAGTAGCAAATGCTTTGTACAGTTCCATGTAGATGACATCAATTGCTCTTCCCTTATCTACAAATGCTGTAACCCTGTTGTAGAAGGCCACCAAATTGGTCAGGCATTATTTGCCTTTAGTGAAGCCATGTTGTCTGTCAGTAATCTCTTCCTTATTTTCCATATACTTTAGCATAGTTTCCAGGAGGATTTGCTCCATGATCTTGCTGGGCACAGAGATGGGACTCACTGGCCTGTAATTCCAGGTGTCTTACTTTTTTACCTTAAAAAAAAAAAAAAAAAAAAAAAAGGCTGCATCTCATAATGGACTTGTGTGCCTTCAGATTCCTTAGTCTCAGATTTGATCTTCTCCAGTGGGTGGTTCATCGTTCTCCTAGTTCCTATCTTTTTGCCTTCTGTGATTTCAGTGGTGTGTCTGGAGCAATTGCTGGTGAAAACTGAAGGAGGAAAAAAGCCAACAGTATCTCAGCCTTCTCTGTATCCTGGGAAAACCAGGTCTCCTCTTTCCTTCTGGAGGGCCTTATCCATTTGGTCTTCCTGGTCGGGTGTCCTGTAGCAGAACCCCACTGTTATGGCACCTGTCCCTGCCCTCCGTTTAATCCTCTTGGTTGGCTCCTCATCCATTCTTAGGTGGAGCTCCATGCACTCCAACTGGTTGTTGATACAGAGGGCAGCACCCTGCCTTTATCTTTCCTGCCTGTTTTTCCTGAAGAGCCTGTATCCTTCCGTTCCAACGCTCCAGTCATAGGAGCCATCCCACCATGTGTCTGTGATGTCAGTAAGGTTGTAGCCCTGTCGGTATGTGAACATCTGTGGCTCCTTTGTTCCATATGCTACATGTATTTGTTTGGAGGTCTTTAAGTTGGGCACCCAATGAAGCAAACTTAGGCTGGAGGGGCTGGAATTCCTTTTTGCTGCTGTTCAGATGCTCTCCTGCTGACCTGTGATCTCTCTCTATAGGCTCTGGGCATCTCTTGCTGGTACTGGCATCAGACTGGTAGGAGTGGGATAGATTGAGGTTCTCCTTCTCTAATACCTTTAGTTTAAAGCCTTTTCAACAACTTGGCAAGCCTATGACAAAAGATGCTTTTCTCTTCTCTAGCAGATGGATCCCATCAGCCCCCAGTAGGCCATTTTTTCCAAGGTACCGTACCCAATCTGTGTTTTCCTAGGAACAGTTAACAGACAGTGAAGAGTGTAAGGAAAACTTAATAAATATTCCCCAAGTATATTTTTTGCTATATGATAATGTCAGGACAGTTCTTAATGTTATTAGTGTTCCATTTAGTATCAATTCGTATGAGTAATCATTCTTTGCTGCTGAAGTCTTTTATAAGGGGAAAAATCTGTTTATCTTGGGTTATTGTTCTTTGCAAAAACTAGAAAAGTTATAAAATCTTGATAGACCTAAGGGAAGTAATGTAGTTTTACAAAATGGGACTCATTTATATTGATATCATGTATATTGATAGGATGTTATAAACCTTCCTGATTACTTGCAAGGTATGGCTGTAATGGCCACGGCCTTGCTGAGTTTTCATGCCATACTAGGCTTTGAGATGGCACTGTTAAATATTTCCCATTTCATTTCATTTGGAAAATGTCTTGCTTATGTCTTCTTTTTCTTTGTAAAAGCATGCATTTGTTTTAAACCCGAGTTCCACATATTTTACAGCAAAAACAATGGGTTTATGCTATTTTCAAAGCTGATAGGAAAAAACAGCAGAGACAGTTACAGCATCAAACCCCCAAATTTCTAATAGGCTAATGGCTGAACAGGCAAATAAGTTGTTCATTTCAGTCTGGACGTCAGCACAGCAGCAACCAAACAGGATGCTGATTCAGATAGTCATTACCACTTGCAGAAAAAGAATCTGTTGCTATACATTACTGGTACTTGATCTTCCTTACTGTGGCATAAGAGAAATCTTTGCCCGTGGATCTCACCTTCTAGGGAGAACAAAACATTTGCAGAAGAAAGCAACATAACTATGGAGATCAAGATGATTACGTTTTGTTTTGTTTGTTTCTGAGGATGTACAGACTGTTCTTAATCAGGGTGTCCAGGACACCAACTCATCATGTCTGAGCCCGAATGAAGAATTGATGAGCGTGACATTGAATTCAACTAGCCATGTCAGTGGTTTCTAGAAAAGAGTAGTTTGTACTGTAATGCTGCTGATTCAGCAGCATTTAGTGGGGAAAAGGACCTGTTCACATTGAAGTGGGGAGGAGAGGGGAATGGGGGAACAGCAGCAGTGTCCCACAGTGACTGTGCAACTTGCAACATCCAGGCAGGAAGAATGACAGGAGACAGTTTTCAGCACGAAAGGCTAAGAAATTGGTAATAAAAAGCTAAGTGTTGTCTGAACTTCTGTGGCAATTTTACACCCAGCTGCACTTGCAGCAGGGAAACTGCCATTAAAAAAAATAATCCCCTTCTTTTCAAACCTTACAATCCAAATTTTGTCTAAGGAAGAATACTTTGAGGGAATTAAGCCATTAAAGGCAGGAAGCCTAGCTAGGGTGTCAGAATCTACATCCTGATTGCAAGGAAGATCTGACTGGAACAGAGCCAGTAAAAAAAACATTCCTTCTGAAGCCCAGTATGAGCTTAGTGTAGCAATGGGATGCATTCATTGCACAGAACGAATGTTTTCTGTTTTCAAATGAAAACTGTTTCAGGTGAGGATGTGAAAATAGGAATTCTGCCCTCACTGATCTTGGTAGGAAATGCTTGTCAGGAGTTTCTGTTAATTCTTTTGGGATTTTTTTAATACTTTTTGTCTTTTGGATTAAACTCTTATGCCTTTCCTTTCTTTCCTTTTCTCTCACATTTTCAATGCTCTTGTTCTTTCTACATCTAGTCATATTTTTTTATCACTTCTTTTAGCTTCTCATCACATACTGCTTGCATTTGTACATCAAGCACTTAATTGAGTCAGACAATCCTGGAGAGTTTCTGAGAGATGAGAGGATTGGAGTTCTGCTGACAGCAGTGATGTCCTTCTATTTTTTGTGACTGATTCTTTTGGTGGTTGAACTTCTCAGAACATGGAAAACAGTCAGGTTACATCTCAAATATGAGCTTATACACCACCTCAGAAGTCTGCAATGCTGTATTCAAAATATGTTCTTATTTAAGGGTCTCGACAGGATGGCAGTGCTCTGGTCCTGCAGAGATAAATTTATTCATCGGTATGTGAGGATGAGTGGAGCCTGTCTTGCTCCTCATACATCTTTCTTCCCTGAAACTGCCTTTACATAAAATGTGGTATCATGCAAAGCTATAAACACCATGTCTCCAAGAATGGAAACTTGCCTAGACCTTGAGGTAGGGTAAAGAAGATGGCGTGGAATAGTACCACCTGGTGACGCCTTTCATGGTAACAGCTATTTAGTGGACTCCAGAACAAGCTTCATCTTTTCTGTTCTGTTACCAAAACATCTCAGACCCGTTAAACAAAAAGATTGGTTTCTACATGCTGTTCTCAGGACATGGGCTGCTTGCATTAGCAGCTTCACGAATTGCTTTCAACTCTGCTCATTAGGCACAGAGGAGCATTGTGGAAATATCAACCAAACAGTGGTTCCTGTGCATAATTTCTCACAGCTTTCTCTCTTGCCTACCCCATCCTGTTATCATTCTGGATAATGCCAGTTTTAAAACTTTTTTTTTCTTAAGACACTTGGACAGCTGTAGACTCTATAAGGTAGAGTGAAAACGAGTAGTTCGTGCTGCTTATTTATGCAGTTGATGGTGATTTGGCAGTTCTATTACTTTCCCATCGTCTGTAATATGTATTATTATCATAGCCTATAATTCAGATGCCCTGTCGTTTGAAGTTGAACTTTATTACCTGAGCTGTCGGCATGCTTATTTCCTAGTACACTTGATAGATTTCATAATCACCATGTAGCGCTCAAACTTTTTTAGTCAGTTGTCAGCCTGCAAGAATTAACATGGTGGAGGCCTTTACGAGCGGGCTGTTGCAGTTTCTGGAATCTTCAGCAATGATGGAGTACAGGTGAAAGGAAATGTTACTATTTCCAGAATTCAGAGACCTTTTTTTGGTCAGAAAGATCAATCTTAGAGTTTTCTGTATGACAAAAAGCAAAACCAGAAAGAGTTCAGACTGTATCTTAAATAAATGCATCCCATAAATGGGCACAGTTTTTTCTCAAATGTCTGATACTCTTTGAATAGCAGCAGCAAG
Organism: Pezoporus occidentalis; assembly: GCF_034315485.1. Classification (NCBI taxonomy): domain Eukaryota; kingdom Metazoa; phylum Chordata; class Aves; order Psittaciformes; family Psittacidae; genus Pezoporus; species Pezoporus occidentalis. The sequence continues at coordinate 5,823,011 of NW_026915376.1, forward strand.
AAAAAGAGGTGTAGGACTGAAACTGAAATGCTGCATGTTGGGAGTCCAGATTTCTGTCTGAATTGGTAGTCTGAGATGATAGTCATCTGTAGAATTTATTCGAGGAGCTGCATGCAGTTTGCTTTCTCTGCCTGCTCAAGCTGACCAAATTTCTCTTGACTGAGTGAAGTAACCAGAATAATATTTGCATTTGTGCCAGTTAAAGCAGGTTAATCAGGTAGTGAGATTGTAAACTAATCTGTGGAGGGCCTCGGTGATCTTTGCAAACTACAGGTATTGCAGAGATGCTGCAGAGGTTCTCTACTGACGCTGTGAATGACTTCTACAGACTTGAGGTGGAATAGGGGATGTTCTTGGGGCAGTCTTCTCTTTAGATCTTGACTAGGGCTTTGGAAAATTTGATGTATCCTTATCTGATGAGAGAGTGTCCCATGCAGTTTTCAGAGACACACATTTCTTAGGACAAGGCTTTGTGAATTTGGTAGCTCTCAGATGGTGTCCCTGTAGAATTGGCACTGATGTTCAAAGCTTTTAAGTATGTATTGAACTGTTAAGTCTTGATGTCTCAGATTAAAATGTGTATGGCTAGCATGGAAAATAATGTGACTGACAGTGATACAATACCAGGGCACCAAGGGCCTGCATCACATGTAGGAGTGGGTAGAGGGTGTTGAACAAGTCACCTTGTACATGGTGCCTGTTAATTTGTATAACATTTGCATAGCGGGAGGCTGATGCGATTCAATAACACCAGCCTCTCTCTATCTAGGCTCTTGTGAAATATAATGTTAATAATAGATTTTCAATTCAAATGTCAAGTTTGATTAAATGTGGAGATATATCTGATATATCCAGAAGATGAAGATAACCACAAATTGTTATTGTTATCACTTGCTGTATAAGTTTCCTCCAGTGACTTACAGCCTTTGTGCTCTCGGCATTCATGTCTTACCCTTTAAGTTTTATATTAATATGTCTTAATTCTCAGCAAAGTCAAGAAAGGAATAATTCAAACTATAATTAGTTTCTGTGAAACAAAAGCTCATTTGTGTTTGTAAGTGATTCACAATGAGCCTGGTTTTAATCTCTTATGTCACTATCAAAGAAACATGGAGTTCTCAGTAATTTTGCTCCCAAAACATTGTGTATTGTCAGTATCAGGTACATCTATGTAAAACATTCAACCACTTGCACCAATAATCTCTACTCAATTCATTATCTTTACTATTATTCAAATTATTGGTATTTTTCTCTTGATGTGCATATTTTCCTTTTTTTTTTCTTTTTTATCTTTTTCTCTGATTAAGGAGAATACTTTATCTTTCATGTCTGTAGTATTTAGTTGCTCTGATAGTAGAGAAAGAATACAGTACAGAAGAGAAGGTTTTTCCACTACAGATACTACTTGTAGATCTTCAGACAGCAGGAGATCAGCAGTTTCCCTCTGGCTTCTGCTGTCAGGAAGTGTGTATTTGCCCTGTGCCGCGCTTACTGCTACACACTGATGTTCTTATGGTTCCTTGCCATACTGGTACTTAAGAATGCAAAACCAAAGCACATTAAATTTTGCCCTTCCTATCCGATGTACCTATAGCATCAGGCACTATCCAAGGAGGTACATGGAGGAATTAGACCATCTTGATCCATCCTTAGAGAGAAATTCCTCATTGTGCTTGTTGAGTCTCAACCTGCTCTCCTTACCTGTGGGCTTTTTTGGCATTCCCTACATAGAGTATTGGTTGGTAGATGCACTTTAAACTTATTTCTCAAGACCTAGGCATTTCATAAATGAAAGAAATTATTTTGAGAGAGAGCCTTTGACATGGCAAAGCAAGTTATGACTGCCAGCTTATTTGGCTTTTCTCCCCTTTACACCCCAGATAAACTGACCAACTGTAGCACATGCACTGTCAGAAAAGCATTAGGACCAAGTCTTTTCTCACGACCAAATGCATCTGCTGTCTTTGCTGCAGCCACTCAAGTCCATGCCAGTACTGCAGCCCAAACTTGGGACTTCTCTGCAGGGGAGGCCTGAACACACATGCTATGTGTCGTGTGCCCACACTCCCCTTTGCCGTCAGGGGTACACGGGCCTGAGTGTGTTCCAGCCCCAATCCCAAGAAATGGCCTGAGCTTAGTGCTTAACCACAAGCAGGAATGTGGATGTAAAGATTTGGGTTTGGGAGCACACCATACTCCTCTCTAGCATGAATATAGAGGCTAGCAGAGCTTCCAGAAATTCTGTTTCCTTGGCCTCCCTGTGAAACAGAAAATCTGGTATATGCTGAGTATGAGGGTGATTGTCTCAGTTATTTTTCATGCCTGTTAGGAGTTAGGTGGGGGTCCAGGCCAAATGAGTTATATGCATTAGTTACTTGCAGGTTAGATTCCTTCTCCCACCATTGACGGCCATCAACGGGTAGGAGCTGCAACCCTGCCCTGTTGCTCATTATTGTGGGGGGTAGAGAGGGGTTGTCCTCCTCTGTCCTTTTACCTGTCTCTTAATGGCAGTGTCAACCTTGTCTCCTCTTTTCCCAGGTGTGCCAATGCTGTTTGTTATCCTCTGGGGAACTGTCAAGTACCTTTATGAAGATGAGGGGTTGGTTTAGTTCTGATTTTTCTAGATGTCTCATTTGTGCTGTATGTGTGCATCAGCAGGTTGTTGTTCGCTTTCTGTTTGGTGTGGTTTGCTTTGGCAGTGTGCTGAAACCTCACATAATTGCTTCTGTTTTGTCTGAAGGTCTTGCATAACATTTCAGAAAGGAGCATATGTTTGTTTCTGATCAGAATTTTCTGCATGTCTGAATGAATCTATCTTTTTGCAGGTCAAGGAAAGGTATGTTTTGTTTTTCTGTAGTTACAGTATCAACAGTAGAAGTCATTGTACCCAACCAAGACCACTTCTCATACTGTGCCTTTGGCAGTAGCCTTTACAGTTATGCTTCAGAGGAAGGCAAAAACCTCCCACAGGATTCTGCCTGTGATTTATAGTGGTTAGCTTATGCCTAGCAGCAGAGATATGATTGCTTGTTCTTGTTGAAGCTTCCATTATTTAGATCTTCTTAAAATAAAGGCACATTCTCTGTCTGCTTAAGTTAATCTTGCTAAAGTCAACTATACCATACACATGACTGCTGCAAAACACAAAATACTTGTCATCCATACTGGCTAATCTGAAAGTTTGCCTTTATAAATGCTTTATATACCAAATAGCATTGTAGTTTGTTGCAGTTTAAAAAAACAAGCAAAAACCCCAAATAACCAACCAACCAAAAAAGAAAAAACAAAACAAACAAAAAACCCAAAACAACAACCAAAAAAAACCCAAAAGGAAGGAGAGTAGTTTCCTCTTCTCAGTGATTGTGACTGCCCGGAAATATTTGGGTAACTTTCTTTGTAATGAAATAAATAACTTTATGCTACTTCCTTTTTATTTTAAATGTACTACTTATTGGGTCTTCCTCTTAATCAGTTTCCAAATAACCCAGCCAGCACTTTTGTAGAGGATTGCTTTTATTTTGGTTTTTTTTGGGTAAGGTGTGGGGTGGGTCCTTTTTCCCTTCCTCTCTCAATGCAATCATTGTGGGAGACATGCTGCAATGTGAAAATTCAGAGCCAGCTCCAGATTGTTTTCTGTTGTTTGTATTAAGAACTGTTTGTTTTTTTTCAGTGCCTTTCATAATGCTGAACCCATTAATTCAAAACTGCCTTTCCTTGCTTAAGCAATGGTAGGATTTTCTGATTTTCCTTTTCAAGGTTGACTTGATAATACTCTATAGCAAGATTGTGGCCCTACTCATGTAGTGCAAGTTTTGTTGAAACTATCAGAATAGGTATAGAGAACATGCAGCCTCTGAACAGGCAGTGTTCCATGGTCTTCCCACTGATGTAGAAAATGTATTCAAGGCACTCATGCTGAGCCTCCTACATTATGCGGTGCTCAGATCTGATTTATGTTTTCTATTAAGGAAAACTGTCACTCACTGCCTTCAGCGGACCTTAAAAGGGGCAATTTTGCACCTTATTGAATTTTCTAAATCTTGTATAAATATTTGTAAAATACAGCAATAAACAACCACATGCAGCAGCTTCTCTGAAAGGCAAGATTTCTGTGCCTTTGGGCAGGCATTTGCTTGAGCAGCCAGGGATATCTTTCATGCTGTTTGCTATAGCGCTGTCACCAGGGACGTGCAGCAGGCTGTAAATTTCATTTGTGAGTTACCTGCTTCCCTGGCTATGAGAAATAACTGGAAGTAAATGTGGTCAGGGCTGGGAATCTGAGGCAGTCCTGTGAACGCAGCTATTTGAATGAAGGACTGAAGCCTGCAAGACTCATTAGCAGGCTGGCTCCTTCTTTCCTTATGTGTATGTGCAAGTGTAAACTCCTTTAGAAAGCAGTTGGTGTGTTAAAAAGTAAGCTGTTGAAAAAAACTTTGTCTCCATTAAAGGTAAAATGAAAGGCAAGCTGTGCTTCTTAGTTATTGGGCTGTGCCTAAAGAGCTGATACTTACACATCTTTATTTCTATCTGCATTTAATTATGGGAGCAAGAGAGCCTACAGTCCTTTTAGAAAAAATGAGCCATTCAGCTGTAACTTTTCAAGGTAAAAATTCAGTGGTTTCATTTTTAGAAAAAGAATACCAGGTTGGTAAGCAAAGGCAGAAACTTCCCAGTAGCATTTATTTTACTGGACCAATTTTCCATTCACAGCTCTGAGGCTATTAGTTGCCAAGCATCTTTTGAGTAGTGCTGAGCAAACTGCAGGGCTAGATCCCAAACACAATAGATGTTGATAGATTTATCAGTGTATCAATCCCAGAAAGCACAAATGGCCAAGAAATCATGTACAGATCTATCAGTTTCATTTTCTGGACACTTTCATAGCCATGACACTTTAATTGGGCTGTAATGGCATTTTTATTGCATTTATTTATGTAAATATAAAAGCTAAAACTGCTCTGTGCCACAGGAAGCAAATTAATACACACAGAAATGTAGCAGAGTTAATGTAAAGAATCATTTCTCAGCCTCCGTCATTATCAGGAAATGTTAAAATTGCCTCTGCTTCCGCTGCAGCTAGTGAGAAAATTAGAACTTCACTTCCAGCCATGCCTATTATCCTGCCTGTCTTGAGGGGTTCAAATAAAATTAATTAAAAGGCTCCATGAAGCTGGCTCCCAGTCACGTGTACCACTTAAGAAGTTCTTCTGTTACTCAGATCCCAGTTCAGGTATGCTGACTGTACACAGTACATACACCTTTTTCTCCAGTATTTAAAATACAATTGAACTTCTGGAGCTACTGTTTGCAATAATATGTTTGTTACATGCATTAAACTGAAATTAAAAGGAAAAATGAAATCCTGAACCCTTCTCAGGCTTGAAGTGTCTGCCAGGGAATATGGAATTGCCGTTGCCAAGTTGCTTCGCTTTCCTCTCTAGGATGTGAGCACATGGATCCCTACCATGTGTGGCCTGGTTTGCTAGTTTCTTTCAAGTTGACTGTCCCATTATAAGGCTGCAGAAGGTTTGCTCTCCACAAACATCACCCAAGCTGAAGTTTCATAGTCCTGTTAAGAAACCTAAAGGAAAATTGAGCATATTTATGTTTTGGAAGATGAGATTTGGAGATGAAGAAAAACTTGTTTTGTGAAGGAATTTACGTTTTCTGTAGTGCTGTTGCATAGTTTTATGTTTTATAGACTGTAGCTCAGAAACTTGCTAGCTTTACTGATGTAAGATGCTAGCTTTTTGAGTAATAACTGACCAATATGGCAAGAAGCTAACAAAGTTATTTCATAAAAATATTAAGAATATTGTGGCTGCAGCAGCAAGTGAAATGGTGTGTGAACACTGCCCCAACACCTAGGCCCATCGTACAGTCAGGGGGGCAGGCTGTGGCCAAGGAGGGACCTTAAAGAACTAGATGTATAAACCCCCCAGTGTAAAGTTCACTTTGAACCAGTGATCCCAAGCTGTGTCTTTGAGGCATTACTTTGCTTGTGATTGTTCTCCAATATTGCTCAACAATGCAAGAATCTAAAAAGCTGAAATGAGACTTACAGGGATAATGAAGCATGCAGCATGTTAGTTACTTGGCAGAGGGCTCAGCTGGCCAACAAAAGTTGGGAACTATTGTTCCTATCTTTGATTTTACTTGCTTATAACATTTAAAACTCCATTTGGGCCTGAAACCTGTAGATACACTGTGAAGGAACTGGAGTATGCTGCCTTAATTGCTTTCTCCTGGGTGAAATTAGTAGATCCTTTTTGAAAATAAGGGCAAATAAAATAGATGACTGATTTAAGTATTGATATAAGAGAAGTGATGGTAGGTATGGGATAATGTAATAACAAACAGTTAAATAAGATGTCTTGGCAGTGGAGACTGAAAAGTAGTAAACGATAATGCTGGAAGAGGAGAATAGGAACCACGCAGGAAAGGTCTGTCTCAAACAGGTTCCCCCCATTTCGGGTTCCTTTCAGCCACATGACAAATCTAACCTTGATTTTAGTGGAGTAAATCTTCACAATTAATGGATGATAATTCATAGCCATTAGTGGACAAGAAAGGCTCATGACTAGTATCCAGCTGGATTATGATAGCTTCAGTAATACAAAGCCTTCACTGCTTCTTAGAAGCAACTGCATCTGTTTCCATGTCAGCATGATGTGCTTCCCTGGTATCTAGTCCTCAGTATTGTTCTCCATCTGCCTTGCTGTGACAGAATGAAAAGTGGGAGATTTTAGCAATGTTCTGAAACTTCTTCTTCCTGTCTCCTTTTTTTTTGACACCTTCCTAGGTGCTGGACCAGAAATTATAACATGAATTACTGGTTGATCATCAGGCTGCCCATTCTCATCGCCATTGGGGTGAGTATGGAGCACATGCATCAAGCTGGCAGATTTCCATGAGAAAAGAGCACAAAGAGCAGATGTGTACATGGCTGTTGTGTATGTCCAAAGGCTCATAGTAACCTCTGAGGATATTCACATTTTAATTCAGAAATGTGATTTTATGAAACCAAACTGGTTTCTGTCACTGGAATTCTCAACTAGCATTTTGTTTCTTTAATTTGGCCACAACACATGTTGTAGTGGCAGCACATGATAACAAAACAGCATGATGCAGCAATCCAGTTAACTTCCCCATGTACAGGAAGCTATGGCAGGTAATTCAGGGAGGAAGAAGATAACATTCCAGGTACTGGGCTACAGAAGAGCAACAAATTGTGGCATTATGGAGAAATGCCATACTCTGCAGCCACAATACTGTGTCAGTCTCAGACCTCCAGACAAGGCAAATGGGACAGAGACACCTTTACTGTATCTCACTCCCCAGAGATATAGGTGAGATCCCCTGCTTTGTTTAGTGAACTGCCTATGTTTTCAAAGGTGACTTGTGCATTCGCAGAGGGTATCTTCAGAGCATAATACCTTGGCAAGGAGTTGAGTTCTGTAGCAAATTCTGCAGCTGCAGCATAGTAGGATACACAGGGACCTACACGTGCATCCACAAAACAGCTTTTTTGAACATGTTTCTTGATGTTAATATAAATCCTTCTTTCATTTTTCCAGGTAAATTTCCTGATTTTTATCAGAGTGATATGCATCATCATCTCCAAACTACAAGCTAATTTGATGTGCAAAACTGACATAAAATGCAGGTATGTCAAATATTGTCTGACATTTTTTTGTGCCCATCAAAATGGAAGACAAATGGTAGACAAAGAGGTACATGAAAGGAGTGAATTGGCAGAAGTGGTTAAAGATCACAGCTCTTGAGTGGTGTGCAGGTGTGATGTCACACATTTGTATGGCTGCTTGGACAGTCAGTCCCCAGGAAAGGGTGCTGGTGAAGCCAGGGCAGGTGTTCTAAACAGAAGGCTTGATTGCCAAGTTTGTCACTTTACAATCTTCCATAATACTGGGTGAATACTTATTAAGCAGAGTTTTTTTTTCTAAGACTTGTAGTATATGCAAATAGTGGATGTGAATGTCCTTGGATGTGTTCAGAGAAGGGCAACAAAGCTTGTGAAAGGGCTGGCAGGAATGTCCTGTGGGAGTGGCTGAGGTCTTTGGAATTACCTAGTTCAGAAAAAATGAGGCTGAAAGGAGATCTCATTGTCCTCTACAGCTTCCTGAGGAGGGCAAGTGGAGAGGAAGGTGCTAATCTCTTCTCACAGGTATTCAGTGATAGGCACTGTGGGAATGCCTCAAAGTTCTGTCGGGAAGTTTAAACTGGACATTTTGAAGCATTCTTTTACCAAGAAGGTGGTCAAACACTGGAACAGTCTTCCTCAAGACTGGGTCAATGCCCCAGGCCTGTCAATATTTAAAGAGGCATATGGACAATACTCTTGATAACGTGCTTTAACTTTTTGTCAGCCTTGAATTACTCAGACAGTTGGACTAGATGATTGTTGTTGGTCCCTTCCAAATGAAACAAACTATTCTATCCTATTCCAATTTGAAAAAACTAATATGAGTGTTATATTATTATTACTGTTTTATAGAAATTGAGGCTTTCTCTTCAGTGAAGAGCAGGCTGGGTAATTTTGAGCGTTACTCTTTGTTCTTCTTGCCAGTTGTTATTGGGACAAACTTTCAATCTTGAATGCATAGAATGTTTCAAGAGAGATATCAAGGTTATCAGAGAAATGATCAATTTTTATTTTGTAGGCTTCACCATGTTAATCCGTATCCTTCCTGGTTTTTAATCACCTTGCTGAGATTCATGGTCACATCCCTCATTTCTGAATCTTTCAGAACACTTTTGTATTGCAGTCTCAAAAATAATATAGAAATAACTAATTAGCTATTGAATTAACCAGTTTGGAGCTACATGCTGTGGTTGCTGGACTTTACTGCTGGTTGACTTAAAGTTGGGTATTTCAATGCTGCAGTCTTCTAAGCTGGACATGCGTGTATTTTAGTACATTCTTATCAGAGAATAGAGTTGCCTTTGTATGTTACCTACCTTCTTTACCTCGTGAAATTTTGGAAATCCTAATGCACTTTAGACCTTAAAACAGAGTAAAGGGCACTGCTTTCATGCCTGTTCTTTGGCGGATTTTTTACTATGTGGTCTTTATATGCCAGGGTAAAATTTGCAGTGGTGGAAGGGGGGGATTTTCCATTTCTGATGGCCTGAAACCATTTACAAGTCTGACTGTAAATGTACAGGGAGGGCTTTCTTCTGTGCCCTCTTGACTTCTGCAGGCAGCAGGAAGGTCTAATGCAGGTGAGCCATTTCTCAGAGGTGTGTGTTCATTGATTTCTTCATGTTGCATGTTCAAAAATCTTTATTAGAAAGGATTTACCAAGCACAAAGCCTTCACTGATGAAGAGTATAGTCTTGGTGGTCTGTCCAGAAGACGGTGGTTATAGCCAGAAGCTTTGGAGAAAGTCATTGGTAAGCTTCTGACAATAACAAGACCAGTAGTCAGAGATTGCTGTATCAGAATTCCCCTTCCCCTCCTCTTTTTATGCTCAAAAAACACTGGAAAAGAGTTTTGGTGGAGAGAAGACTGAACTGCTATGCTCGAATGTGTTATTTTAAGCAAGGACAAGTCTGGGTGCCCTAGAAAGACGCTAAGCTAAGATACGTTTATGTATAGAAAGGAGAAACAAGTTCTGCTCTCAGGCTAGTCTTTCCTTCACCTCTCTCCTGTTGCCCATTCATTTGACAGAGAGTGCTCACTGTTCAGTATGGTAGCAAGTCCCTTTTCCTTATAGAAGGAAAGAATTGTGAAGAAACTTCTTGCCTTGTTCAGGGAAAATATTTTCTTTAGGGAGGTCTTAATTACCTAGGAAGTCTTTTCATAGACTTTGCATGGTTTCCTGTTTAAGGCAGAGTTCTCCAAGTATCCCATCTAGAGTAAATGGCATGCATTAAATAAACCAGGGGATTGCTGTGCACCTGCACAACTCACTGGCGGTTCTGGAGGTGTCTCCAGAACCAATTCAGCAGCAGGCTTCTGCTTCTACCTCTATCTCAGGCAGGTGGTGGTGGAGCAGAGCCTCTATCGCAGGAGTTGCTGGTAAGCTGCTCATTTAAACAAGTTTACTATCCCAAATGCAGTGATTTGTCTAGCTCCGCTATAGATCTGCATTTCTGCTTACCTGTGCATGTAAACTGTTGAATTTCAATAGTTGCTTTGATTCACTATCCTTTAGTCCTTGTGTATCAAAGACATTGGCAAGCCAGTGGATGGAACAAGAGGAGGCACTGTGGCAGCAGTGAGAGTGGGCAGTTGGCTATAAAGACACCAGAAGCCAGCAGTGCCCCCACCTCTCTTGCACCAAAGCCTGAGGCTATGAATAGGGACCTTGACTCACACCACCCAGAGGAGTGCTCAAAATCGCACATCTCTTCTCCCAGTCTGATCAGTCTGAGTCTTACACCTGGTATGTAGTAACCCCATACAGCAGTACAGAATGGGCACTGACTGAGGAGAAAGCAACTTAATGGAAGACCCAGGGATGCTTTCATTATCCTGTTGGGTGGCTAGCATGTATGTCTATCAAAAGAGAGTTAAGGACCATTCTCATGAATGTTTTCCTGTGGTTGTATCCCTTAGCATTGCTCTCTCAAGTGAGAAATGTTTTATTTCAGGTTGGTTTGTCATTTTTCCTTTCCTAGCTGTGTCTTTGAACTTGCCATTTAAATCATGGAGTTATCACTCACTTTAAGACAGTTTAACTGCTTTTACAAAGTGTTCTGCAGTTACGGTTTGTTACAGTGTCCTAAAGATTTAACACACCACAGAGGTGCGAAGGAACAGCAAGTACTCCTCCCTTTGCTACAAATTTTTTTTTAATATTCCGATTATTAATAGATTTTATCTTTCAGGCCATCAATAAGGTAGGTTTTGGTCATCTTTCCTGCTTACAAATTGGGAAAAGGATACACAAGAAGGCATCTCAAGTACAAGAAAGCATGTGGCCTCCTGCATTTGAAAGATTTTCCAGGCACAGCTACAGGTTGGGCAGAGAAGAGATTCAGAGCAGCCCTGTGGAGAAGGACTTAGGGGTATTGGTTGATGAGAAACTTAACATGAGCCGGCTTCAGTGTGTGCTCGCAGCCCAGAAAGCCAACCGTATCCTGGGCTGCATCAAAAGGAGAGTGACCAGCAGGTTGGAGGGGGTGATCCTGCCCCTCTGCTCTGCTCTCGTGAGACCTCACCTGGAGTTTTGTGTGCAGTTCTGGTGTCCTCAACATGAAAAGGACATGGAACTGTTGGAACAAGTCCAGAGGAGGGCCACGAGGATGCCCGGGGACTGGAGCACCTCCCGTATGAAGACAGGCTGAGAAAGTTGGTGCTGTTCAGCCTGGAGAAGAGAAGGCTGCACGGAGGCCTCATAGCAAGCTTCCAGTATCTGAAGGGGGCCTATAGGGATGCTGGGGAGGGACTCTTCATTAGAGACTGTAGTGATAGGACAAGGGGTAACGGGTTCAAACTTAAACAAGGGAAGTTTAGATTGGATATAAGGAGAAAGTTCTTTACTGTGAGGGTAGTGAGGCACTGGAATGGGCTGCCCAAGAAAGTTATGATTGCTCCATCCCTGGTAGTGTTCAAGCCCAGGTTGGACAAAGCCTTGGGTGACATGGTTTAGTGTGAGGTGTCCCTGCCCATGGCAGGGGGGGTTGGAACTAGATGATCCTAAGGTCCTTTGCAACCCTAACTAAGGGTTATATAATAACCCACTAAGGTTATTTTGAGGGATTATTTTTTTTTCTTTTTTTTTCCTGCCACCTTTTGAGGAGGACCCTGCAACACAAAGTGGTGCAGTGACTTACCAGCGTTGACAGTGTGTCAGAAGTAGAATGCAGAAACTGTGACTCCCAGTGATTGGGATCAACAGTGATCTACTCAGTGGCATCATTTTTTTTCTTTCTTTGTGATTTTAGGCTGGCCAAGTCTACATTGACTCTGATCCCGCTGCTGGGGACCCATGAAGTCATCTTTGCTTTTATTACTGATGAGCATGCCAGAGGGATGCTGCGCTTTGTGAAGCTTTTCACTGAACTCTCCTTTGCTTCTTTCCAGGTAGCAGCATCATGCCCATATACATAAGATATTTTTTAACTGCTCTTTGGGGACCTGCTTTCTCTCTCATTCATTGCATGTTCCCTGTTCTTTATATTTCTCAATTTAGTGCTGGATATTACAGGATTATGACAGTGGGAGGGAAAATATGAGGACTAATTTTTAATAGCCAACTTACATGTTAGTGTCATGTACTCTTGTGTCTCAATGTTCTTAAATTGACCACAACAAATTGGTATTCCTATCCACGTATTAATATCTACTTCCTATGGGACACCTCAAGGCAATAATGAAATTGTCTGTGATTTCCTGTAATTGTATAATGGCATTGCTGAAAGCAGATTTTGTGCTTTCTCTAGTGTTTTTGATACTCCCTGGAAAATCTGTGCTGTAAGAGGTAACTATCTACAGCTGTAACTGCATATGAGGAGGATGTAGGTTTACTGTTTTTTTTTTTTTTTTTTTTTGTAGCTATTGCCTTAGGTAAGGCCATTTCAAGAGTCGCCTTGTCTAAAGCAATCATTGTTCTAGTTTCTCTGCTCACCCACTCATTCCCTTTTATTAAGCACAAAACTGTATTTAAGATCACCATGAATTATTCACTTACAAAGTGTTTATAACTTGAAACCAGGTAAGGAAAAAGAAGGGGAAAGGTATCTTTAGAAAAAAATAACTGGTTGAAGAAACATTAACATCTTCCTCCCAGTATTGTGCACTTTGAGACATAGTTCTGTCAAATCTCTCATCTGCCATCAGAGCTGGCAGGGACCAGAGATTGTCTCCATCCTTCAGTCTTCTATGAGACATGCCATTGTGGAGCTTCTAGCCCTCTGCAAGTTTGTTTGGCAAAGTGATGGAATTGCACTGCTCACTGCTGTTCTGTTTTTTGTTGATTTCAGGGGCTGATGGTTGCAATTCTCTACTGTTTCATCAATAATGAGGTAAGACACACTAGGTGTTCAGTTTGCCTTATCAGCATCCACTGTAGGGAAAGAAAACTGAAAATGATCTTGAACTGCCTAAATTAGCCTTGTTCAGGACTTTCATTTGTTTTACAAACCCACCTCTGTACAGCTACACAGGATAACTCCTCAGACAAATGTTTATGGAAAGAATTCAGGCAGTATAATTTAGGGCCACTATTTGTAGACATGAAATCTTGCAAATTGTCTTGCTCACAATTGTGTAGTTTGCACTGCTGAAGCTTTTATTTTATTAAGAATTATAGCTGCTTTTCTTAATCTGTGTCATAGTCCTTCTTACTTACTTGTTTTGGGGAATGTGGAAGTAGAGCCAGTTTTATTCTGAGAACTCAGCTCAGACAAGACTGATGAGGTGGGGGAGTCATCTTGACTAATGCCTGTACAATTTGGTTCTGTCTGATCTTTCTTGTGGCCCAGCTACTTGAAGACATCACTGCTCTCTCATTCAAACCGAACTTCATGGAGTGGTGAGCTCACCCGCACGTCCAGAAGAAATTCAGCTAGGGCTTTGAGTTAATTGATTGCGAGTATCATCTTCTATGGCTTCTGCTGAATCCCAGCCCTGTTGAGGGAAAGAGTGTTTTTCTGATTTACTACTGCAGGAATCTCTCATGTTCCCTTGCAAGTGATTATTATTATTCTTCATTCAGCAGCCAGGTTTGCAAGGCAAGCAAACACTACTAATTTGACAGTACATTAGTAAGTTTACTGCACATCAATGTGTTTTACACTCATGCTAAATCTACTCTACTAAGTCTACTGAACATGGCACGGTAATTCAGTCACCTGTTGAGAGATGAGCCTCACCAAGGAATTTGAATCAATGGAATAATATTCTACTCGTGTCATTATGGCCAGGCTGAAGTCAACAGAAAAGCAGTGGGCATCCTAAATTAAGCCCTTCAGGAGACTGCTCACTTCTGTAGTTTGTGGGTAAGATTTTGTTTAAGTTGATGTGTTAATCGTACTGCTTATGAAAGTCAGAGGTGCGTAGCAGCAGGCTCCGCCCAAGCGTGATTAGGAGAATATTTGTTTCAAATTCCTTGTACAGCTTTACAGGTGTACTTTAATCCTGAAACGCAGCACCGTCTGCTGGTGCATCATGTATTTCTTTTGATCACTCTGGCCTTTGCTCATACATTCCCTATGCAACTGCAGCCAGGCCTCTCATGAGTAATGCCCAATCAGTCATTTCCTCCATGTGATACAAGGGCAAAATTACATCATAGCCCAAACTTTATTACAAACCCTGAAACAAATAGGCTTGTTTCATTTGAGGGAACTTACTGTGAAGTAGCCTACCTACATTTCTAAGAGGTCCTCCAAATCTTTTGTTGCTATAGTTCTTTTGTCTTTGTAGTAATTCATAAAATCTAACCACAGTGTTAGTGTTAGCTCAGCTTCACAAAAGGCTGACAGACAGTCTAAGATTAATTATTTTTGCTTTTTCCAACCCTTGCTAAAAGAAAGGAGGAGGATTTTGTCAAGTCCAGTCATCAGCATCCATAAAATAAATCCATGTAAAGAGTTTGATTATGTCAAGGCTCTTCTATTTCTTTCCTAAACTATATGAGAAATTTTTCTAAGCTAAATGAGAAACTGTTTTTCTTCTGACAGACTATATGTACCTGAAGACTACCCTTGTTTGCAATATGGTCTGTTTTTATTTTTGTCTGTGACTTACTTTTTTTTTTCCTTAACCATACAGAATGAAAGATTTTTACAAGTTCTGGTGCTAGATCAAGGGTAGAAATAAAGTTAGAATTTATATTAATATACTTTTCTAGTATCTGCTTATGCAAAAACATTAAAGTATGTTCATATTTTAGTCATATTTCACTGGAAAGATTCTAGGATTTTCACTGATACTGCCAATAGCAGCATCTCATCAGATTGTCAGTCTGATCACCAATGTTATCTGCAAAATAAGATGGCCTTAATATGACCAGTTTTTCTGCAATTAGAGTTGCTTTCTGTAAGATATATTCTAAACCGCTGCCTCTTTCCACATGAATTAGCTTAACCTGGTTCAGGTTTCATTCTTTGTAGTCTTCCTATTGCAATGGAAATACACTTCACTCTTCTACTTTAAAGAATCTGTGCTGACTCCAGGACTTCTGATTTATTTTTTTTTTTTTTAATTACTGCCCAATCTTCTCTTTTTCTTTTAATTTCTTTTCATTCTCTATACTGACCATCCATTGAACTCCTCCACCACCTCCATTCTATCCCATTTCAGACCTACTTTCCTTTCACTATGATGAGTTTTTCTGCTGAAGTTTTGTTTGGTTTTGGTTGTTTTTTTTTGTAATTGGAGTATGGATTCATTGCCATACTCCCAACACCCTTGCCCACTAGCTGCATTAAGCTCAATCAGCTGCTCTCTGTGAGAAGTCTTCTGTGTCTTTAAGCTCCTTGACCATCTTTTCCGAGTTCTCATACCTCTTCCCTTTCTCTTTCAAAATACACTATATAAAAATTTTCCTTCCCCTTTCTTGTGAGAGCCTTGTTCATGGTTCCCTTTTCCCTGCAGAGCTTATTTCTGGGGCCTCTAACCCACTCCTGGAAGTTACTAGGCTAATTATTTTGCTGAAAGATCTGTAGATCTACTTCTGTGTTCAAGAATTGCCTCTTCAGAAAATAATTCTTAACTTATTCCCTCGGTCATTCACAGTCTAAGACAAAACTCAATTCAACACAGACTGCAGAGCTGCTCTTTACCTTTTTCCTATCCTCTAGAGAGAAAACTAATATTCTGTTATTCAGATCAATTCCTAAGACAGATTCATTCCTATAGTCTTTTGCTCAGGTCTTCCCATTCACTTCATCTCAGCATTGCAGGCTATTTATATCGTAGTTCTAGGATACAGCCTGTCATTCCAGCCAGATTGAAGACTCATTTCCTCCCTTTGACTGATTCTAAGATACCTATTTCTATTGCTTATTGACTTAGTCAGCAAGTATGTTTATACTTGCTTTCAGGATCTGCCTGTAAATGTCTACACTGTTTTTTTCACAGTGCTGACTACTAAACCAACTACTTTCCATGGCCTAAAAAGGTATCAAGTATTGGGGTGGTAATACAGTCAGTTCTTCTCCTGCAGATAGTACGGTCCCTGCATTTCAGTGTTTACGTTTTTGTCGCACTGTTGTCCGTCGTTCTTCTGTGCCAAGCTATCCCAGACACACTCTCTTTTTCTGGTGTCTTTGTGCAGCTTTTGACACGAAAGCCCTGAGTTATGGTAAAATACAAGGGTCTATCTCGGCATCTTCCCTTCTGTCCCATTTGGTTGTGATACCGGAGAAACAGATTCCATTGTCAAAAATGCAGAGGTGCAGCTGTTTCCCACCAAGACATTATTCAGGACAAGGGCTGTAGTCCAGAGCTTCTACTGCTAGAAGTAACCACCAAGGGAAGCCAATAGAGTGTGTAAGGTTCTGCTCCTTTTTTAGGGTGGCCTTCCAGGTTCACTATTTCACAATGAACAAACAGAGTAGACAGACATACCGCAGCCGGTTCTCTAGGAGGTTTCCCCTCTGAGAATAAAGGTTTCAGGAACCTGGATATGATGACAAGCCTGTGCTGAAACACCCATCAACCCATTTAGTCTCTTGATGGTCAGTAACAGACCCTACAAGGAAACAGAAAGGAACGCTGCAGAGAAGGCTCACTTTACAGGCCCTCTTGTAGTGAACTTACTTCCAGACTAAAGTACATACTATAATGAATTGATTACTGTAGTTGTACTCCTGCCTTTCCCTGGAGTAAAAAAAAAAGGTTCCATTTTATGTCCACTGCCTTAATATGTTAAAAGCTAATGGAGATTCTTACTTCAGTCAAATAGCAAGAACTTTGCCCACGGAACAGGAAGACCTAAATTCTGTTCTTGTTTAGCAGGTGCAAGACCCTGGATAAACTTCCAAATGAGTACAGAGGTTACACAGTTTAACCCAGAACTTGTGACTGGATGAGCATATTCTGTAGCTTTTAAAAAAGCTGATATCTAGAACAAGATATTGTAAGTGCTATTTAAAAATGAGGGGAAAAGTACAGTCTTTAATGTGCTTGATTGTTGGTTTTTCAATTCTGAATAAATCTTTAATTTTTTATAGAATACAAGCCTCTGTATATATTCAAAGAACAAAAATAATCTAAGACTTAATACTGTTTAAATCAAACCAAAAGTTAAAACAGAACCCTTAAGAATACCTGTAGTGACAGTACTGAGCAGGAATCTGGTCTTTTCAGTCATTTCCTGGCTGATAAGCAGTCAACTTAATTGTTAGTACTGGTAGGGCATAGAGTACATTCAGTATTGCAGCTGAATACAATTTAGAATAAAATAATGAAGGTAAGATTTCCTGGTGCATAAAAGAGCTTTATTTCTACAAGTAAAAGTGAATGCTGTCATTGTTTTAAACATGAAATACCCTATAATGGACTAATGAGATAATTGGATAATTTGAAGCAATAATATTGCAGGTTTGAAGCATTGCCAGCTTTTTTCAGTAGTATGGTATCTTTATTTTCATCTCACTGCTTTTTTTTTTTTTTTGAGTCATTTAAAGATCTGAAGTCCTGTATTCATTCCTTTAGTTTCCTTATTTGTTTCTGTTAGGTTCAGATGGAGTTTCGGAAAAGCTGGGAGCGCTGGAGATTGGAACATCTGTATGTCCAGAGAGACAGCAGTATGAAACCTCTTAAGTGTCCAGCCAACAGCATCAGTAGTGGAGGCACGGTAGGCAGTACTGTCTACGCTGCCACATGTCATGCCACGTTCAGCTAAGATTTCTGCAGGTGAATGAGACTGAGAACAATGGACTGTGTAATATAACTGAAAACCATTATCCAAGCAAGTGGCTTACGTATGCCATCTCCAGCAAGAAACTTAAGTATATGCTGCTTATTGCCTGCAGGCTGTTGGACAAAGGTTTTTAGGGAAAGCAATCTGCTAATGTAATCAACACATCAGAGGAAAAATTGATCATGTCTAAAGTAAGTTAAAAGAGATCTTTCTGTTTGCACATAAGGCCTCCAGGTGTCCAAAACTCTTAAGCATAGCATTGATCCAGTCTCAAAGCATGGGGTCAATGGCTTATTACTGTTGAGTGGGCAAGCTGAGTGATTGGTTAAATTACAAGAATAGAGTATGATTATTGCCAAAAAGTACATTTAGACTTTTATGGGTTAGGATAAGGTGTAGCACCATTTTTTGGACAGAAAAACAAACAAACAAACAAACACACACCCCCCCCCCCCCCAAACCCAAACCAAACAAACAAAAAAAAAAAGAACACAAACAAAAAAGCCCTACCACAATACTCAGTGGGACACAACTTGTGTGTTAGGGGAAGAATCAGTTTTGTAGTAAGTTTCCCAAAGCTAAAGTTGAAGATGATGCTTACCTGTTTTCTCGGTAGATGAAGAACAGCATTGTGAAGGTCTCTCAGTACAGCAGGTAGCATGGCATACATTTCTGAATTATCTTTTTAAGCATCACTGGAAAATAAATAAACCAAACCAACTATGTGGTAGGGACCTCTTCTGCTATTAATAAGTGTCCATTGTCTCTATTCACATGGGTGGAAATAGCCCCTGAATGCACAGCTCTTGTTTTTACATGGGCTCTCTGTAAAAGACCTGGCACACAGGTGTGAGCAGGGACAGGAGAGTGACTTGTGGTTCGAGAGGACATTTTCTAAGCTACACGCTGTTTTTTGTGGGTGCAAGCACACAGAAGTCAGCTTGTGGTCACAGCTGCTCTTAGCAGAATTCAGCTACTTGGAAAAGATGCGGTATTCCACTGTGTAGGCTTGCTTTTCTTTCTCCTCCAGCCTTGTTGTTTTTCTCCAGACGGGTGATACCTGCCGGAGGCTGCGCTGGACCTGGACTGGTGTGACGGATGCGGGTTCAGCACGACGGACAGCTCCCGTTGCCCGCCTGCCCATGCTGGGCTGGGCTGCCCTCCTGCTTCTCTTCCTCCTCTCCAGCCTGCCTGCCATCAGCGGGATTCAGAAAATGCCCCCCCCCCCCCATCCTAAACTCAACGGGCTTTTGTCTGTTTGCTTAAAACTGCTAGGGCTCTGGCAGTGAATGTATCTAACCTAGCCCCCCCCCCCCCCCCATGATATTAACAAGAGTTGCTGGGGAAAACCAGCGCCACCTTTACAAGCAGGATGTGCTCCTTTGCATCACTTAACAGCAAGTTTTATAGATCTTTACTCGGCTGTTATTCGGGCTCCTTTTACAGCAGAGAGGCAAGGTGCCAAAGACTAGCTCTGAGCACATCACCATCCATACATTTCTTGTAGTAAGTAACTTCCATGGTACAGCAGTTAAGACTATTAAGCAGAGTTAAAAAAAAAAAAACAAAACAAAAAACAAACCAAACCAAAAGAAAAAAAAAAAAACCCAACCAAAAAAAACAACCAACTAACCAAAAACCCTACATATTTCCAAGTCTCTCTTTGCACTTGTGTTCACAGCCCTTGTTGCCAAAAAAGTGAACTGGATATTCTGGGGTGTAATTCAGTATCTTTCCTGCCTGAAGGTAGATTGCTTTGCATAGGATTATTTAATCATTGTATTAGAATCCAGATTGCCAACAGGGTGGATTAGTTTTGCAATCGTCAGGTTAGAATTGAATTAGCAAGGATGTGTTACCTTCTTCTGTGATGCTTGTAATTGAGCTCCAGGGTGTGTGTGTGTGTGTGTGTGTGTGTGTGTGTGTGTATCAGACATGCTTATAGAAATCCACCACAGTCCTCAGGCTGTCTTATGGACTTTTAGCACGCTGGCTTCAACCTGAGCCACTTCCAGGCCTTCCATTCCCAATTCTGGCTGCAGAGCTGACCTTGGAATGAAGCACCTCAGGTTCTTCTGTAAATTGAGTAACCAGCTTCTATGTTGTGTGACCATCAATACAACACAATACCTGAGCACCACATGTGTATGTTAACTGCTGTACTACAACTTAATTAACTTCCTGTATATAAAGATTATGCTTGATGTTTCTATTTAACATCTGCCCTTGAGTGCTTTGAATAGAAGCCTGGTAAAGTTAATCACTAGTAGGTGAAAAGGCAGCATGATGACAGATGAAATTTACAGTTGTATGATAATGCACACGGGAGGGAATAATTTCACTCATGAATATTTAAGAGTAGGTGCTAGTTTTCCAGGGTCCTGCTTAGTTGTGTGCAAACCTGGAAAAAAGTTTCTGCTACTTGTACAACAGTTAGCAAGATGATAGTTTGCTATGACAGGAAGCTACGGAAGTGTTTTAACTCACTACTATGCTGGAAAAAGTACACATAACAAATGAAAGAGGACTGACATAGGAATAGAGAATATTTACGCACATGGTACCAAACCTGTACTTAGCTGCTGTCACAAGATTGTTTCAACAGTTTGATGTGCTTTTGTGTTACTAAGCTCTTCTCCCTCCCAGACACTTAAGAATAGAGGGCTTTGGGCCCACAAGAAGAGCTCGAGCACCAGTCAAAATTCCACCTTGTTAGAATACAAGAGAAATATAAGATGATGAAGTGAGACCTTAGCCAAGCAGAGGGTAGTAGTGGTTTCCCACCCCCTACCTCTCTGATTAAGCTCCCATGCCTTCAAACCTTTTTAAATCCCCTCCAAGGGAGGGAACGACTCAGAGTAATTGCCACCAAAGCAAAATTAATTTTGAGAACTTGGGTACTTCCAGCAAGGCCTAAATACCAATTTCTCCATCATACTTTATCTACCTACTTCAATAAAACCTCTTGCAAGCCTTTGTTGTTTTACAAGCTGTCTCCATTTCAGGATTTATAATGTGATTTGAGTATCATGAAATAAGCAAACCTAACACAAAGCACTGGAGCAGATGAACTGTGTGAATTTTCATTTCTTGCGCCTTTCAGCTTCATGCTCATTTATTGTTGTAACTTGTTTCATGAAGCATTAAATAGAAGGGTCTACAAATTCATGTGGACATAACTAGAGTTTACAGCAAATTAAAACTTCCAGCATTGCTGCTATAATTTTATAATTTCATGAATATCACCTTGTATTTAATATTTATTTGCATGTATTTCCTGGTTTTGAAGAGCACTCACAGAATCAAACTGTATAAGATGTCAGAGTATCAACTCCCCTTAAACACTACGCTAATGTTTATTTTTATCCTTGTGAATAAAGTTTCAACTCAAAAAATTCTGTCAGTCATGTATTTAAGTATCACCTGATTACTACTTACTCTGCAATTAGAATACTTTTTAAGAATGGAAAGACTCACAGTCTTGGTTCTTCTAAGGAAACAAAGCTCTGTATTTGCAACTGTATGTCCAAAGAGGCTTTTGAATCTGCAGGGGCTGTGTTAATCAAAACCAAAATGCAGCATTTTATTTGTAAAGAGTCAGAAGGAATTGGTAGGAATAGTGAGAACTTTTGAAGTTTTTTTCAACCAAAGGATGGCAAAGTATGTGCAAATCCCAAAATTCTGTGCTCAGCTTTAAGTAGCAACATTTGGAATTTATACATCAGACCAATGCAGAAGCTAAGAGAGTGCTGTGAAAAGCTACTGAGAGATGCTTGGCAGTGTTAAACGTATTACCTGTGCTTTAATCTATTATTCTCTTTCCAGTCATATTAAATTCAAAACAACTTTTCCTTAGTTTCCCCAGTGGTAAGTCAACTGTGTGTAACTGTGACATAAGAAAAGTCATAAGGAAACAGGATTTGAAAGACCAATTTTTGACTCAGCTCAGTCCTCAGAGGCACAAGTTCTACTAGCTGCTCTTCACTATGACTTAATGATTTAATAAAATATGTATTAAAAAAATACCAGTGGATCATACACTTTACACGTGGGATGGTACTAAGAAGCACCATCAGCTGTGCTCTGTTAAAAGGACTGTATCCAATGACAGAGCAAATCCCCTTCCATCTGAGGGCCTCTTGCATTTCCACATTCGCTGCACACTTATCCCAAGTTTCTTCAAAAATGATGGTTAAACTCCTGTATTTTATTACATGCCAGGAATAATAATGTCTTTTTTTCGTACATTATAAATGTAAGGCACTGGAATGGGTTGTCCGAGGAAGCTGTGAATGCTCCATCCCTGATGGTGTTAAAGGCCAGGCTGGACAAAGCCTTGAGTGACACGGTTTAGTGTGAGGTGTCCCTGCCCATGGCAGGGAGTTGGAGCTAGATGATCTTAAGGTCCTTTCCAGCCCTAACTATTCTATGATTCTATGATAAAAGTTGTTAACATAAAGCAAACAGGGAACTTGCATTAAAATCAGATGTTTGTTTTAGATGAAAGACATGAGTGCAAACAGAAGCATCATCCAATTTCAGGTATACAGATAGTGTTTCATGTCTGTTCTTCAGAAAGAGCATTCTTGCTAGTGCTGGGAAGAAAAGCAGTTATCTATTCCTCTGAAGGTGCCCTCAAATACCAGCCTTCCCGTACCAGTGGCAAAGATCACCAGTAGCTGAAATTCACCAGATGACTCACTGCTGTGAAAAGACCGTGCCTATCGCTGCACCACCAGCACAACCCCGGGGACGAGGGGGGTTTGCTGCCGGCTGCCCAGCCTCAGCTCCCCCTGGGAACGAGACAGAAGCGCACATTTTGCTACGGCTTTATTCGGGACCGGCCCGGGCCTGGGGAAACCCCGCAGGAGAAAGGCACAAGCGGCGTTTTTCACAGCGCTTCCCCCCACTTCCTGAGGTCCGTGGTACGGGGAGTGGAGGTAGTGCGGGTCCCCGGCAGCCGCGCCAGTTACTACCTCCCGGCGGCTGGCCGGTAATACAGCTCCCGCTCCAGCTGCTCGACGGTCAGCGTCCCGCGGATGGGGACGCAGCCGGGGTTAAAGACGGAGTATGCGCTCAGCTCTCCCTGCCGCCGCTCGTCGGGGCCGCGGGTGCCGACGTACATCCAGTAGAGCAGGGAGAGGACGAAGTAGGGCAGCCCCAGCTCCAGCTCCACGAACAACGCCAGCAGCACCGCCCACAGCAGCACCTTCAGCACCAGCAGCAACCTCCCCGACACCGGAGCCGCCGCCTCGCCGGGAGGGGCCTGTAGAGGCGGCAGCGAAAGGCTGCGTCAGGCACCGACACGACGCCACGCAGCCCCGCCCCTCTCCTCCCCTTCTCCACCCATGTCAGCGCTCACCTGACGGCCGCCGCCCGGGCCCGCCGCGGTGGCCTCCCGCTGTCCCTCGGCGGCCTCCGGATCCGTAGCCTTTCCCGGCGGCTCCGCTGGGCGCGATGAGGCGGTGGCGCTGCCGCGGGCGGCCCGAAACTCAGCCAGGCGCCGCTCCACGGTGGCAGACATGGCCGCCCACGCCTGCGCAGGAGCCGTGAGGCAGCTCCGCTCGAGGGTGGGGCCCAGCAACGCCGCTCCGGGGCGGACCCAAAGTGGGTCTGAGTCGGGTGGAAACCCGGGGGGGAACGCCTGACCCGGAACCGTGGGCGCTCCCGGGGCCGAAACTCCCGTATAGGGACCCACAGGCAACAGGCAATGCTCTGCCTTTCCTTTTGTGAATTGGTACTGGAGCCAGCCGGTTAGCTCTGGAAAAAAAACTGTACATCACCAAAGGCCTTCCCCTTTTGTGGTTTGTCTTTTTGTGTTTCATATTTAAACCTTAATGACTAATGTTGACACCAAAATGAAAAGGGAAAGGATAGAAGGAAGCATGGGATGACCAGAACCTGGAGAAGAAGAACGAAGCATTAGCAACCAGCGTGACCAGCAGGGTTTGTGCTGGGTACTGGAGTGGTCGTTTTAGAGCTGTGCTGAGCAGCCTGGGCAGGGTTGGCATGGAGGAGGAGAAGGAGGAAAAAGTGAAGGGCACCCACATGTGCTGGGTATGCCGGCAGGCCCATGCTCAGTGGTGTGAGAGGGGCCACGGCTTGCCTTGGGCACCTGCTGCTGGCTGTGGAGGAGTGTGTGGTGGGCTTCCTCCAATGCTGGCATAGGGGCCTCTCCAGTGTCCCTTGGCACGGGTGTCTGCTAAAACCATGCCAGTTCATCCCACTTTCTCTTTAAACAAAAAATTAAAATCAGGAAAACCAGCTCTGTCACGTCATCTTTCAGTTATTAGTACAGCCAAGAAATAGAAATGTATTTACCGGAGCTGGCTCTTAGCCTCAGGAGTGAAATATTTATCACTCTGCAGCAGTAATGATTAGCCATGAGACATCGTTTCATCCTGCAGTGCCATTTCCAGTTACTTACAGCTTTCTCAGAAGTGACCTTTAGGGCTGAATATCTCACACATGTGTCAGCTCTGAAGTTAATATGAGAAGTCTAATAAAAATCAATTTGGGTGTTCTTAAGTTATCTTAATGTGGAAAAAAATTGTGGTTTTTTTTTTCCAGCCAAATAATTTTTCAAATGCCTATTTTATGCTCAGTTACAAAATAACTTACTTTTAGCCTTGCAACTTTGCAAAAAGTGACACAATGAATGACATTTTTCTCTTTATTTATGGAAATTTGATTTTGAAATAACAGTCCAAAATGTTTTAAGATAGCCTGCACAAGACATTATTTTGAATTTTTTTCCTTTCTCTTGTACTACTGTTCATGAAAACAGTTCCTCCAAGAACTGCTGGGTAATTCCACATGTTATGTTCTGCATGCATCATTCATCAAACTAATAGTTACACCTGAGCTTAATACCACTTTTGCAAGTGATTCACATGCTCTCAGCTAATATTAAAAATTTACTAGGTTTAATATGTATCTGCTGTTGTGCAAACAAATAGCTATCTTATGGCTGTGTCATGGTACCTGTATTGCCCTGTGTTGTTAAGAGACATGTAAAAGCGTGCTGTGAGTCATGCCTTTGAAGACTAAGAGCACTACAGCCATCTCATCTGTAAATGAGTGTTACACTGCAGACAAATGCCTAAACAAATTTGGATCAATAAAGTCTTAGATGACTTCAGTATATCGGTTTTAAACAAACAGCTCCATTGACTAGACAGTTTATTTAACAAACCATCTGGACAATCTGTTCCCTACTGTTAATGCTTGTAGAGGTCCTGAACAGTTCACGAAGGCCAATCTTTGGCGCCTCAGGCAGTGGTTGGGAGGGCAGGGAGGGCATGGAGAGCTCAAAAACCTCTTCTCTGTGTCTCTTAAGTCACTTCATGCCTTCTGTACTACATATGAGGGGGAAAAAAAATGCTTGTAGTCTTGCAAGCATGAGTCAAGTCTTTCTTCCCTTTTGCTGCAGCTAAGTAAATGATTAATCAAAAATGTCCAGTGCTGCTGATAGATCTCTCATGCTTCATTCTCAGTAACTGACATTCTGGAACTGCTCATCAACTTTTAGGAGGCAGCATTAAGATAACTTCAAAAACTTGTGATTATTTTAACTTGGTTTCATGCTAAATCATAATGGTAATGTCTGTAATACAAAGAAGCCCACATGTATTTCTCTCAAGAAGAAAACCTCTTGTTCTTTATATATTTTCACTTTTAACCATTTTGAAACCCTTTATCCCAGCTATAATCTTTTCATTATATTTTATTATTTATGATACAGAAGAATCTTTGCATTCTACTCTCAGCCAGTTATCACCAAGCATAAGGGAGTATTTTTTCAGTTCTTGAGAACTTTCAAAACATTAGGAATCTTGGGTATGTCACTCCATCAGCAAGAGAACTGAAAAAGATGAAGTGGCTCAGTGGTTTGGAATGTTGTTGCTTACTTCCTACAGCTGCAGCTATCTGTTCATGTGTACCAGCTTTTTCAGATATCAACACTAATCAAGTCACATTAACTTTTCTAATGGATTACTCTAATTCACTGACAGGAGCTTTCTCCTTCATGAGATAAGCATCCACACACACACTGACTTGCTAAGTGCCATTAATGCAGACAGAAGGGCAGCCCATTATTAATTTAACAACCTAGCTTAATTAGTTCAATGGAGCTGAGGGAGCATTAGCTTTAGTTGTTGAGGTCTTGGAGAACGTGCATAAAATAGATTGAAGTGCACAGACTTACACTTGTCTAATTCCATACAGAGCTTTCTGCATAGCCATTTATTAATCAATTCTAAACTGCAGGGAAGAACTGCTTCCTTTGTAAGAAATGGTCATTAATTTTCCGTCCTAAAATAGCAGCATCAGAGTGCTTTGCCTTTAGACACAATGGAAATTTTTTGTCTGCCTTTTTATTGAACTAGCTTAGGGTCTGAATTGCAAATTTTCCCGTCTGTGTAGTTTCAAAATGCGTACATTGGTATATTCACCAGTGCATGCTAAAAGGTGCTGAGATACTGGTACTTACGTTACTGCTTTATACACTGAAATGTTCTATATTTAAACACATTAAAACATGGGCAAAGCAGAATTATTACTATTTAAGTCACAACTCTGAAATGTTCCTTATCATTTTATGTGCAACTTCATTTGAGGAAAAGAACACAGTTAATATCCCTCACTATTACAATGTCAGCTGTAAATGTCGTTTCTTCTCTTCTCAAAACTTACTTATTAAAAAAACCCAAACCAACCCAACCCCCCCAAAAAAAACCCAACAAAACAAAAAACCCCAGAACTTTGTAAATTAACTATCAAAACACTTTTTTGAGGTTGAAGATACATAAGGCTTTTTGGGCTTGAAGTGAATATTTTTTTATTCTAGGTTTGCATAGCACTTAACCACAGCAGCCCATAACTAGATGCTGTAACAGCATTTCCCCTGTGTTACAGACAGTGAAAATGAAGAGCGTCCAAGAACAGCATAGAGCCCATTCTGTACCTGAGTTCTGGTTCCAAATCTATTCCCTTCAATTCCATTGGAGTTTAAAATATAGAAAATACTATAAGCTAGAAGGTGAATAAAAACTGACAAAGACTAAAAAGCAGAATGCATTGCCCCCTTAAACACATACATACACACAGTCTTCAGAAGCTTTCATTAAAAACATGCCATAAACTTTAGCATTCACAATGACTGCCAGTTTTATACAGCCACTTCCACAAAAACACAAAGAGTAGCAGAGCACTGACAAGTTTCATTTCATTTTTAAAAGCACAGAATGCCCAGAAAAGTTTTGCAATGCGTTCTCATACCTTCACATCCCTGCCCTATATGATAGATGTCATCATCCAGAAGCACTGAGCTGTCATCACAGTTGGCAATGTGCATTGCAGCTAGCTGGCTCAAGCCTTAGGCTTTTGCTGATAAATATAATTTGCCTATAAACAGTCCAAATGCAGATGAGACCGCATCTGCACCGCTGAGACGCATGTAACAGGTGTTAGGGCTTGGTGCTATTTCTGAATTTCCACAAATCATTCAGCAGAACACAAGATGAAAGAGGGAGGCATCATGGCAGTCCTATTCCTCCTTGGGTCTACAAAAAAGAAGTGAGTGTACCTACAATAAAATACTTGCATATGTATACCTCCACGTAATCCACAGGACAGAATTCCAAACTATTACTTCTGATAAACTGTCAAATTGTATGGAAATACTATCACTTTACTCCTTTTTCCAATTTCTCTTTTTTATCCTCATCTGCCTTAGCCCTAGCACCTACACTGAATTTTGGAATATTTATGATGATTGTCACCAGAAGGGAAACTGCTTGGTCAGATCACAGCGAACAGGGGGCAAAGGTTAGGGGTAAGGCCTTCCCTAGTTTTTTGAAAGATGGGAATAAACTAGCAAATCCACCAAGAGAACTTTCAGCATGACCTAGGAAAACACTTTTCCACATCACTACTTAAATAAATGGTATACCAACTACTTCTTTCCAGTTTTGCTATGGAATAGTATAAATAACTGTCATTGCAACAGAGCTTGGAGTTCTAAGCTACACCCGGAAATGCACAAAGCTTGTGTTGAGGTTCACCACTGAAAATTAGTGGATGGCACACATGTCCTGGGTTCAGCAGTAGCAGTCATGTTTCTCCTTTGTGGTAGCTGGTGCAGTACTGTGTTTTGACTTCCAGCCTGGGAACAGTGCTGGTGATACCGATGTTTTAGGTTGTTGCTAAGTGATGTTTACCCTGACCAAGGACTTTGTGAGGCTCATGCTCTGCTAGGGAGGAGGGGAAGCCGTGAGGAAGCAGAGACGGGGCGCCTGACCCAGGCTAGCCAAAGAGGTATTCCATACAACAGCACGTCATGCCCGGGGTGGGGGGTAACTGGGAGTTACCCGGAAGGACGCGGGCTTCCGGGTGGGACTTGTTTCTTGGATGGTGGTATTGTATTCTCTTCCCTTGTTATTTTCTCTCATCATTGTTGTAGTTGGTAGTAGTGGTGGTGATTTGTGTTGTACATTGGTTGCTGGACTGTTCTTGCCTCAACCCATGGGAGTTGCACTCTTTCGATCCTCCTCCCCATTCCTCCGGGAGTGGGGAAGGGGAGAGCCCCGGGGGGGTGGGGGGTGTGCGGGGTGGCCTCGGTTGCTCTCAGCCCAGCACCACTCACTGGCAGTGAGTGAACAAGCTGTCTGGCTGGGGTTTAAACCACGACAACACACAAGGAAAAAACAGGTATACCAGTAATGAACTTAATCCCTAAATTGATCTGCCAATTACAGAAGGAATTTTTACAGGCTTGTGATAACACAAGGTGGATGTCAGTGGGAATTTTGCCAGGGCTACACAGTGTTTGGGATTGCATATCCTGGCAGGCAGAATTGAGCAAATACCTCACTATCTGCTTGATGAAACCTATGTGCCTCACACAAAATTATTTCACAAAGTTATTTCCCTTAAACCAATACAACAACAAATACTTTATAGCTTCTTTTTTTTTTACCATGATAAATCTTGCCAATTTATTCTGTTTATTAAACGGTAAGTATTCCTCACAAACCTTGTACATTATGCATACAGGGTTTCAAAATAAGAGCAATTACATGAAGATGACAGTTAAGTTGTCAATAAGGTTAGCTTCTTTCTTACATATTGCATTGAAGACAACTGAAACAGGGCTGAGTCTGTAAATTTGGGACAAGTAAAGTTCAAAACTGGGTCTGGCTAGTTCTAGTGCAATAGGAGCATCACAGAAACATAGGATGGTTAAGGTTGGAAGGGACCTTAAAGATCATCTAGTTCTAAAGATCATCAAATTCCAACCCCCCTGCCACGAGCAGGGAAACCCTCCACTAGACCACATTGCTCAAAGCCCTGTCTAACCTGCTCTTGAACCCTTCCAGGGATGGGGCAGCCACATGGATGTGATGTAGAATGCTCATCCTGCCTCTGATGGGCTTAGAAACCAAGGGCTGTGTTTTGGCCTTTTGGGGCTGAGCATGAAGGACAGTCAACATTGCAGGAAGTTCAGAATGTAGCCTCACACCTCTTTAGTCAAGCTCTACCAGAGTTTAAGTATTTCACTTGGCTGGGACCTCATTGGCCGTGCTTTGAGCAATCAAGCTTCAGAAGGAAGGGAGGAAAACCCTAAATCTGTTGGTTAAATGGAGATTTAAGATGGCAGAAAAGACTGAGGACTGTTTCTAGGCCATTTGTTTATCTCAGAGGGCAGCAAAGGATGTAATAAGTTCTTTTGTCAGTTCTTCCAAAGGATGACTAAGTGGCTTTGACAGGCAGGACATTGTGAATATTTAGCAGTATTATCCTATCATTTCTGTTTGAGCAGTGCAGTAAGGACAACAATCTGTAGCAGATAAAATATGAATTCATAAGGGAAAAATATTTACAGATTAAAAGGTCTGACATTTATTTTTCCAGAGAAAGGAGAAACAGACATGAGCAAAATTCTCTGTATTTTAGTTTTGTAAAATCAAAGTGGTTGTTGCAGAGCCTTCACATAAGTTGAATTCTGGCCTTAAATGCATACCACTGTATATTTTCTTTCTTTCTCCATCTGTGGTCTGTTAACTCCCTTCTGGATAACTGCAGGCAAATTGCAGGTTTTTTTTCGAGATTCTTGAGAGTAACAACCCACAGGGTGAGAGTTCCGCGGATTCAGCCCGGATACCATGAACCTAAGGAGAAATTATAGCACCCTCTGGTGTCATTTTAGATGATTACGTTGAAAATTCGTGTTTTAATTTGCTTGGGAAAAAAAGATGCCAGAATATTTGGTTCGTAAGTTTTAATTCATGTTAGAAAGACTGTGACTGCCCTGTGATTTATGTCTGTTTTATTGCTTTGTAAATGACTATGTAACACTCAAAAATTCAGACTAGTTTCTCTTTTAGGATCTAAATAGAACTGAAATTTTAAATTATGCCATCTGCATATGCAAGACAAGCAATATACCTTTTGAACTATAGCTAACTATACCTTTGCTTTCAATAAGTGTGGTCTTTATCACATGCGCACTGAATTTCAGCATACATTTTCTAAAACCTGCTCTTTGACAAGCCCAGGAGCCAGACAACTTTAATCTTCACTTCTGTAATTCATACAGCTAACAACGGAAATCTGGACAACACGAGCTGAAATTACATCTCCCTTTTCCCTGCTGCAGACACAGCCAATTCTGACACTCCCAAAGACATATTTGTAGATTGACTACAGAGACCTGATGGGGTTTTATTTTCAGATTAGGGACTGAAGTACAATTCATATTACATTCGCTGAATATATGCTCCCCCTCTCCATAATTCCTGTTTCTCTTCTGTGATGGATATATGGTTGTGGTTCTGGGATAAAAAAAAAAAAATCTAAAGTGAAAGTAAAATAACACCTACAGAGACTCTTCCATCATGTATTTACGGAGGTGGATTTATTTGCTGACTTGTTAGCATGCAGTAGAACAAGAAAATTGATGGGGAATCAATAGGACAGAACAGTGCTCTCAGTGGCATCAGCTGTTACATAAGCATCACTAGCACTTCATACTCATACAGTAGCAAGTGTCTGGCCCAGTATTCCTCATGGAAGGTAGAGGCCTAATGACAAGAAAGACTCTTATGGCTGGCTGAATTCAATGTCTATGCTTACTTCTGGAAAAAAATCGTAGGAGGTTGAACAAAATGTTATCTATCTGCTCTATGACTGCATTTGCTATGCATCATTACCTGCAGACTATATAGCCAAAAGAATTTTTGTCATATCACCAGGCCTGTCACAGTTTAGGTTTGTCTTTAGTTGCCATATTACCACCTCAGCCTCACTTCATGAGTTGATTCCCTCTCCTTTTGTTTTATGTTTTCATGTTTTTCAATCTTGACTGACTGCAGAAAAGTGAAATCCACACTCGCAAGTCACAGCCTCAGTCCTCCTGTCCCCTCCTCAGCACTTAGCAAGACCGTAAGGCTTACAAGGCCAATTCTGTCTAACATTCCCTAGGTACTTCATTATAACTGTTTCTGTTAATGCTTTATTGCACTTTTGGTTTTCTTGTATACATCCAGTCTAAGACAAAATACTCTCTCCAGTTGATAGATGGTGATCTCTTTAGGCCAACACCACCTTTCACAGCATATAAATCAAGGTTCTTGACTTGATATACACTTCTGTGCCTTCAGACAAGTTGACATAGTGTTTTGCTGTTGCTGACTGACGTCTGTGATGTGGCACGCATATCATGGTCCAGGATATTTAGTACAGATTCCTCTGATCTCTTGATGAAACACAGTACGTGGTGCTGTGGTCTCTCCTTCAGCATAAACAGTGTTTGGGAGCTTCTGGGACCTCAGGCAGTTTTACAGCATACATCTTTCAAAGCAGCCAGGCACGTCGAGCACCAGATGGAGGAGCTGTAGCATCACGGCATGGAGATCTCTGATGAGAGCATGCTACAGCTCTACCTTGGCCTGCCTACACTGTACCAGGAACCAATAGTAACAGCAGCACAGCAAATCAAAATCAGGGGAAGTTTCTGCACACGGTTCTCCAACATTTTTCCCTGCTGTTAACATCCAATTCCCTAAAAATCCTGGCTTATAGCACCTGCTGTATCCACTAGGTGGTAGCAAAAAGGCGTTATTGGGAGAAGGAAGGGTTTCCCGGGCTCCTCTCTACCCTTCTCCACTAGGGCACCCGGGTGTCTGTGGAGCAGACCCCGAGTCAGGCTGCTGCTGGTGGTCATGTGTAGGTGAGGGGAAACCCTGAGGAGCTTCAGTTGTATAGATCTTGGACTGTGAACTTGCTAAAGAGTAAATAGTTCTCAAAATTCGGAAAGATGCAAGGAAGGCAAGTAGCAGCAAACATTTCGCTTTTTTTGAACTGCAAAATAGGAAGAAGGGCATGCTTGGGGATTTTCTCCTTCAAAGCACCCCCAAAACCTGCAGAAGACTGCTTTGGTGAGATGCTGTCCCACACACAAATGTGTGGAGTTTTCCACGTTCAGTTCCTTTCTTCAGGCTATGTTACATACAGTAAGGCCATCTCTAGGGAAAGTGCTAGAGGCCAGAGGGGTGAGCAAGGCAAGGGCCATTCATGGTGTTCTAATGGCATTGTTACTTCATTTAAAAATACCTACAATTAATAAACTTACTGAACTATCTGTTGGGGTGAGGATTCAGGCACAAGCTTAAAGACCCAAACACTGATCTTCTGTTCCACATCTCCACGTCCACAGGTAGCACTAGAGCTTAGTAAAAGAATATAAAACTTCTGATCTCCTACAAGTTTTCCTTCTCCATATGGGGATATACTCAGTATTTTTTAAATGGAAGAGGAGATTATTTTTGGTGAAAAGAGAGCAAAGTGATTTCCTGGAAATAAAACATTTACATAGAAAAAGAAAGAAAATAAACCAAGAAAAGTCTCTCATTCAAATCCTAGCCCTACTTGATTTAGGGTAAGCACTTGATTTCAGTGGGCACTTTAACAGAGACTGTGACCTCTGCACTGGTGCTGCTGCATCACTTCACGGGACACAGTGGTGCCATCTGTCTCTACCCAGCCTCTGCTTATTTGCAGGTCTATCTTGGCATGTTAATCTGAATTACCACACTACAGGAAACATCTTTTGCTGAAACATTCTTGTAATATATTTGGATTACAAGAAAAGGCATCTTTTATTTGGAAAATTGCTCCAGGAGCTCCTGATCATCTAAGTTCAATAAAGCAGGAAGGCCATGATTTCAGAGTGAAAAAGCAAAGCTCAGCAAACTCCCTGACCTCCTCTTGTGCATACACAACCTCCCAGCTACTGCTGAAGCCCAGTAGAAAGGGTGACAAAATACTAACCAAGTAGCGCTGGGAAGGGTGCAGTTTGTTTCTCTTCTCCAGCTTCTCAGCCTTTAAGCTGCAGCAGCTCAGGCTTCTTGAGAGAAATCCTCACCAGACTGCAGCTTAGTTGAGTTCTTACTGTTCTGCAAGAGAAAAGCAGAGCAAGGAAAGGGAGAAAACAAAAAACAAACTGACCAAACAAAAAAACAGAATAACCCAGGAACTGTTTATTAAAAGTGAATTGGTTCAAGAGCAAAAATTCAGAAAATGTCACAAGTCAAACAGCACCAGTTATATCAGCTTTTCATTTCTTCAGGTTTGAGTCACAGGTGTGGTAATCAATAATCCACATTTTTTCCTTGTCTTGGCAACATTCTAGAGGTAGTGCTATCACAGGGATAAACTGTTCAGCAATTTCTTCAATATATTAATCATGAGCAAGCCTTTTGTGAATGTCAGGCACTCCTGTACATTTTATTTATATTTCACTTTTTTTAAGGCAATATTAAAAACAAATAAAAAATTCCCTGGTTTATTTGACCATTACTTAACTTCATATCCTTTTCACAAGACTAGTTTGCCTTGGAACCCAATCCCTGTGGCACTTTCATTTCCTCATATAAATTGTTATTTGCCACAGTTCCTGCATATAAGTTATAACCCAGTCTTGCTCCATTTTTAGATTTCACTGTGAAAAGAATGCTTTAAATCAAGATGAATACATTTCTGTTACTATGGTGGACCTCACAAAGCCTTTTCCTGATGTCAAATCTTCTCTAGCCTCTTGACAAATACCATTGCTTTTGGAGATGAAAGTTTTCCCACTAACAGGATATGTAGCCTTTCACCTCTAAGATGCTGTTTTGAATCCTGCCCTACTCAGCTGCCAGACAAGTGTCAAAGAGCAGCAATTTAGATTACAGTAGTTGAAGGATCTTGATCTAATTTCCAAGGAAAAGACATTCAGAAAACATAGAAGTAGTCCATTTGGCCCCTTTAGAGATTGGCCTTGCTCACCAAAGAGTTAATAATCGGAAACTAAAGTTAGACCAGCTCAGTTATGAAATAAAATTGCTATTTTCAGTTAGTCATTCAATTAAGTATCTTACAGATTTAGCAGACTTCAGATTTGGTAAGGGAGAGGTTATCCAGTTACCAGAAGCATGTACTGCACACGTAATGCTAGTGGCAGTTTTAATACCTTTGCTTTATTTCCTGCTAGCATAAGCGGCTAGTGACTGCAGCAGCCGTTTCTCACTCAATAATTGCCTCTTTGCTGATGCCCAGCAGTGCTTTCCCCAAATCAAGGTTGGCATACAAGCAAGAAAAAGGATTCCGTTTTTGCATGCCCAAACCATACCTATCCCATAGTTGAATAGAGTATTCTATATCATGTTCTTCATGGATGATGGTCCAGGAGCAGCAATAATAATAAACTCTCTTGCCCTATGCAATTTCATTAACATCAGTCAATTTGTGACTGTGAGCTTTGCAGCCTCGAGTGTCACCTTATTTTCTCCCATCAGATGCACAAGTTAGTCATGCACAGTTTTATTTATAAATGTAGCATGACCTTGTTTATCTGAGCCCCTGAGCTTTTGGGTAAGCACAGAGGCTAGACAAATGGGAACACTGTCCCTGAGCATGAAATACAGCATTTTCTGAGCACCCTGTGCTGCCTTTATAAGGGCAAGTAAACATACTAAACAAAGACGAGACTGTAAGGAGAGCAAGCAGGAGGAGGACTTAAATCTGAAGCCTTTGCACGTGCACAAATAAAAACCAAACACACACACACTCTCCAGCCCCAAAAACCCAAAACCAACCTACCAAAACAAAAAGAAGTCACCACGGAAGTTCCTTGCCAAAACCCATACACACCAAGCATGGCGACAGGGAAGAGCAAGCTGCTATTTAGGTAATACAGGTATTGCAGTTTGCTCTTGCCAGTCCTCCTGTCACTCTTTGCTCAACATCTTTTCCTTTTCAGGGGAGTAAGGGAGGATGGCAGCTGGCCTGGGACCACCTGCGGAGCCATTGCCCTCTTCTGTCAGCTGCAGTGGGCAGATGTACTGTTAAGGAATTTTCCATTTTTCACTCTACAAAAGGTGGTTTTGGTCCTGGCAGGTTTCTCCCTTTTCTTCCTGGTGAATGCTGAGGTGAAGAAACTGCTCTGTTTCCCAGCACTATCTAATGCATCCATGAACAGCTTCCCCTAGGCTTAAGCAGACTCTCACAGACCTTTTGTTCCTGACATCATTTTTTACTTTGTCTTCACAGTCTTCAACCCCTTTTTGTTAAATCTTTTGTTGCCTTCCTGACATTTCTGGTTTTGTTGGCCTTTTCCCATCATTTTCCTTTTTGTTTGTGATGCTTTGTTCATCCTGCTGATTTATATTTTTTACTGTGTCTTTATCTAGCCCACACCCCAGCCCTGAGATAACTGGGCATTTTTTGCTCATCAAGTACATCTGACTTGGTAATAAATAGCTTGAAGTCTCTATTAGTTACTTAGCTTTTCCACTCCAGCCTTATACTATTTTGTGCTGTGCTCTGTGAAGTCACAGTCCTCCCTCGAAAGGTCAATGAAAGTCACGTTTGTGCGTATCAGGACAGAATTTGGCAACAAAAACTTAAGTTTTTCCATGTTTCACTTTGCAGAAACTTAAAAATAGAAATGTAAAAAGAAAGGAAGATTTTTCCTGATCCACATTTCTCACTACAGCAGAGAGATTTATTACTGTGGTGATGTGTGTTTTCATTTGTGTCCACTATCCCAAAAGTTCCAGATAGGCATTTCTCAGGGGGTTGGACACATGAAGTCACTGTTTTCCTGGGACTTTTAGGGCCCTGACTGAGCATTCTCTTACCTGCAAACCTGACCTTGGTGGAGCTTTTAATATTTGGAAGGTAAATGGAGCAATATGTGTTTGGGTAGATACCTGCATATAAATATTCAGTAATTTTGTTATAGAACAGGAGCTAGATCAAGAGCTTCAGTCCCTTGCTCTGGATTCTAGCAGCAGCTTGCTGCAGGACACTGGAAACATGAAACGTTGCTACACTAACACAAAGATCTTGAATCAGAAGACTTTGTAAATACAAACACAACAGAAGTTTAACTAGTACCATGTTATCCTATATGGTATGGGGCTTAATGCAGGAAATAAATGGATTTAGTAGAGAACATGAACATAAATGGCCTCAGTAGACAAAAGGACATTAACTGAAGAGGGACAAATAAGTCTTGCCATTCTTCTGCAAGTGAGATTGTTTGATTTTCCTTATTTTCATTTGCCAGTGAATTGGTTAGATAAATTCTCCGTTCTAAGCAACATAACATCCATAGTTTATTCTCTTATTTCCCTTATTCTAGAATAAACAACCAAAAAAGTAGGTGTCCTGAGCTTTTAGGGAGTTACACTGTGTGCCATAGGTATGAGCACAATACCACCTTCAATTTTTTTTAGTCCTGGATGCCATTTTATTTAACAAAGCACTAGTTAGGGCAAGTAAACAAGGCCAAGAGGACACATGAACCTTAATAGTTTGATAGAAAAATGTGGTAAGATCAACAAGGTGGATGTCAGACTGCTTTATTGAGTCCTACCAGAGTGTTTCTTACTCTGTACCTGGTAATTGCATACCACCTGAAGCGAAGCCTTTATTTTCTGTGCTCTGAGCCCTGGGCGGGGGGGGGGAGGGAAATCTGCAATATTGTTTTATATTACTTTGCCTGCAGATGTACTTCGCTGAGATCAAATAAACACATCTCAACATTCTGCCCAAGAATTTGTATTCCTCTTTATATGACACTGACAACTCCACGGCCATTTGCTTATATGCCATTTTCACAGGCTAAGCTTCTCAAATAAGAGATTTCATACTTTGTTCACTTAGCTGCTCTACTTTTACAGATTATCTATCTAAAATTGCCAGTATTGAAACATAACTGAAACAATCAGAAATGTTAAAACTGGCCTAAGCATATAGTCACAGCAATGTCTGTAGGTACAGTCTGCTTGGGAACAGTCTAGAACCAGACAAGAAAGACACATTGTTTTGCAAGAGGTTATACTTGCTGAGGCATGCATATACACTAACATTTCTTCCAATCTAATTCTTAGTAAATGTTTCTAAGGAATCACCTGAATGAGTACAGATTCATTTAAAACAATGCACAGTCCTTGTTTCTGTTTGTAATGTACCTATAATATTTCAAAAGAATTATCACATATTAACAAGTTTTGCAAGGCTGTGATGATACTTTCTCACATTACCTGATAACAAATTAGTAGGCCACGGTTGCAATTATTGCACTTCATATGGTGTTTAGTAATTCCTGTAGAATTAATTTTACAGACTCATTAAAACACACTCTGTTAATAAAAACATTTAGTCTGAAAATAGACATGTAATGATTTTTGATGTAGTGTTACACCTGCAGTAATGGCAAACAATATGGGATTGTACAGAAACCTGGATGAAGTTGTTCTTATATCCTACTCCATGGTTTATATTTAGAAACAAGAAATCATGATTGAGGCCATTGTTGCAATTCTGAACTGTGCTTTGCATGTTTGAACATATGTTCAAAGCCCAAGTTTACCTAAACAAAACAGCCTGAGATCAAACATTCCCCTTTTAGGGAATAGGAAGCACTGAGAACTTTGGACTCCATGAGTCTGGATTTCTGCTGCACTGCTTGGTATGCCACCTCTATGGCACAGGAGTAGGAAAGAAGGAAAGGATGGTGGGAAGGTTTACACATCGCTCCTGCTGGTCCAGAGCAAGTGGAAGTGACAGAGAAGAGAGGCAAGGAAGTCGGTCTGGGTGTCTTTTGTTTCTGAGTTCACTTTGAGGTGTCTGAGTGGGAAGGGTGGATGACTAGGGACAAAAATTGCCCATTGGTAAACACATTTCTTCCTAAGGCAGGGGTCCCTACAACCTTGAGCATCCTTCTGTGTCCTGCTTCTGATCCACACTCCAAGTCCCCAGTACTTTGTGTCTTCTGACCCAGATGTCATATCCCTCATCTCCCTGCACTGCAGTGACCATCTAAGAGTTCAAATGACCTAACTGTGTTCACTCTACAACTCCTTCCTTTGTCCTCATCATCCCCTTTCCTTCCAGCTGTCCTCCAATCCCAAATCCCACCCCACCACTTCTTTTTCAAATAACCCACTTCCCCTTTACTCAGATGTCTCATAAGTTAATTCTCTTCCAGATCACCCCATACACCCACTCCCCCTTACTTGCAAGTCCTTTCCCACTTATGTCCTTGCCTCAGATCACCAAACCCACTGAGGCTTTTTAGATCTTCCTGCTCAGCTTTGGTGATGTGCCTATCTGCCAGACTCTTCCCCTGTAGCTGGGTTGTCAGCTAAAGCCTCCCCCTTTCTTGCCATGTCTTTGCAGGATAAAAGGAAGTAATCAGAGCTCCTCCTTTATCCAGGATTTCAAAAGCCCAGTATGTGCTTACCAGATACCAAGAAGAACAAAATAGTTTTCTGAAGAAAACAAGGAGGAAGAGGATGTAGGGTACTCGTGTTTACCAAGAGAAGTCTCTGCAGCCCAGGTATTTGTCCCTAACTCATCACAGGAGTGAAGCATGAAGAAGGGAATTTGCCTAGAGGAAGAAATAGAGCAGAAAACTTTGGCCAGGTCAGCACTGCCCTAAGCACAGCCATGGAAAGGGGTCAAAGCAGGACAACTCCCACCTCCCTCAAGTCTGTACTACACTTGTGTTCTCCAAGGCATTTGAAGAAGCACAACCCAAGCTATCCTACATACGTCATGTTTGAGCTCCATCTCTAGGCAGAAAGAAATGGGGCCCTGGACCCTAAATCCTTGGAAATAGAATGAAGCAAGTCATCAGGGACATAACTAACTGAGCCAACAGGGGAGATTTCTGGTTTGGATTTTGAGAAGTTTGCAACACAGACCATAAAAATTTCCCCAGAGCTATGTATGAACAACTGTACTTCAGCAGCCAAGTGTTAGTTGTAGGACATTATGATGGCAACCAGAGAATTCCTTCATGTATACCATTGCAAAATGGTCCTGAGCAATATTTATGAGTATATCCTTGAACATTTTTCCAGCACTTTCAGTGCTGGATAAATCCTGTGCAGGTTTAGCTGAACTTTCTCAGTGCTAAGGAGCAAAGCAGCATGAACCACAGTGTAGCTGTTAGCAAGGAGAGTTGGCATGAGAGGGGAAGAAAGATTTCTGCTTGACTAAGGTTTCTTGATGATGTAAAATTTTTTCCTGAGAGAATAAAGGGAGTCTTTACCATGACTGAAAAAAACCCATCATTTCAGCTGACAGCAGGTATCCAAATTCTGGAGGAGAAACAAGCCAGCCAAATGATCAATATATTGTAAAGAGCACTAGACTAACAAGCTTACCTATTTACAGCAAAAGGTTAGAAAGTATTAAAACACTCCAGATTCTTTCTCATAGATGTCATGTGCACAGACACTACCCTCCTCATTATTGTACATGTGATTTGTAAATTCTTCTGCTGGCATTGCCGAAATATCGGGTTTAAAACAACAAACAAAATTTTCTCACATGCCAAAGAAAACAGGAATTTTAACATCTTAAGCCTTCCCTAGAGATGTCAGGATTCTTTGGTTTGTGTGTTACTCCACAGAGCTGGATGTTATACCAATGTGAGGGAGGGATGACTCCTCTGTTTTTTTCCACTTATTTCCCAGTGAAGAGCTCTTTGTCCACAGACTCCTAGTCCACAGACTCCTACAACAAGTCTTCTTGTTTCCTGCCTGTGCTCATCATTCTTTTCTGAATCTGTTAGGTAGGATAGTTTTATATAGGGTGGAGGGGGAAGCAATTGCATTTGCCCAGATTCCTGTGGGCAGCAGGAATTCAAACAGCAGTTTGAAAGATGGAAACATGACAAGTTAAGGCTAGTTGGGTCTCAATCAGCTTTGATCCTTCTCAGGAAACCCCTTTCTTCCTGCCAGGAAAATGTTTCTGCTCCTTATCTGCTCCCCCCTCCATGTAGTCCCTGGTTTCCCTCTGCCACCGAGATCTGTGTGTGGGCTGCATCTCCTGAACGGCAGATGTTCGGCTCCAGCAGCAGCCAGCTGACCCTCTGCAATCAAGGCACTGCTCCTCTGCCTGACTCTGACTCAGAAACAGCTGGGGGCCCTTCTACCCTTGGTGCTTGGCTCCTCTTGCCCTAGGTTCATCTCCCATCACACAGTGCCATGCTGGGCTGCCAAGTATTCCACTTAGGTAACACTTGGCATTTCCAGGCCCAGGGCCTCAGCACTGACGCATTTTCCAAAATTATTTTCTAAAAAGCCACAAATATTTTGAATTCCTAGCAACTGAGAAACCCCAAAAGCAACAGAGCAGCATTCTTCTGCCAGGAAGGAAAGAGGAAAGCCTACAATGGGGAGAAGAATGGTGGATTGAGAACTGGTTCATTGTTCTACTCCCTCCTCCTTCTCTTTAAACTTGCTTGCAATGCCAAGTTCAAGGGTGAGGGAAGAAAGTAAGGGAGGAAGAACTGGGGTGGGAGGGAAATAGATTTTGGAATCCTCTTTCCAGGTGTAGAAATGGAAATGATCACAGAAAGCAATGTCTGCTTCTTTCTTTCTCTCTTCTCTAACTTCCCACCTCCGTAAAACCCATGTATCAATACAGGTTAGAGACAGATGTTATTAATTTTTCCACTCCTTCCTTCATTAAAAATAAACAGAGACACAGTTAATGGTTAATGCTGCTGAGTTCATGGAGCAAACAAACAGTTCACTTTTCCCATCTTGCCTGTAGTTTAATTACAAACTTAGGCAGCCTTCAGGCTCCAAAGGGCAAGAAAGCTGGAAATACATATATTCAGAAATGCAGGCAGTGTTTGATGTCTCTGAACTAAAATTAAAATAAAAAGAAGTGGAGAATCAAAGCAATATGCAAACCATGGAGTTTGGAGTCAAAGGGAGAAAGCAAAAAACCAGGTGAAAATAGCTGATCAGTTAGCAGCATGGAGGACTTCTAAATTCAGCAGTAATGTTAGCAAGTTGTTTCTGTGATGGTTGTTAGTAAACGATGCTCAAAAGTAAATGAATGAGCTGTAGCTGCCAGCATGGCCTCCATGTTTGCCAGAACTTGAACAAGCAAGATAGGAAGACAAAACTCAAGACCCTGGGGTTTGGAGTCAGAAGAATGACAGAGAAACCCAGAAACCCTGTGGGGATATAAAAGAACCAGAGAATGTGGTGTATCCCCACAGTCCTCCAAAACACACAGGGAACTTCAGGATTGCCTTGGAGTACATGACGCTCTGAAGCAATGAACACCAAACCTCAGTATTTATCTGTCAGGGCAGTGAAAATAGAGCTGAAGGACCTCTTGGCTAAGGATGCTTGTACAACTCTGACACTCACCAGTGCCATAAGCAGTCACTGGACAGGTTCATAGCCACAGAGGGAAGTCTCCAATACCTGATGATGTGGAAAGGAGAGGGGAGGTTTCTGTCTGGGTTATTCCATGATGGAAGAGGACAGCATTTTCAGAAGCCTGCCAGAAGGCGAAGGAGGAGTTAGAGCTTTAGTGCAAATGAAAACTAGCTGCAGAATATTTTCTTTAAGTGTGATCCACATTTTTCCATGTCTCAAAGAGAATCAGAGCTCCTAATCTCAGCATCACAGCTAAGCAGATGAGATCAAGGTGCTGATACAAAGTTCACTAAGCATTAGAGAAGTGAACGGGCTTTGCCTTTGGACACAATAAAATACATGTGACTGTTGTATTTATAAGGAACAAGAGGCACACACAAACCAGCTGGCCTCACAGAACATAGAAGATCACTATTACTTCAAGAAGCCATAAAACACAATTAATAGTGGAGATATGCTTAAAATTGTTGGGAACGAAAAATTGTAAGTACCTGATGACATGTGGAAAGCTTGCTTTTTGAAAGTTAGGCAGGTGGGTAGTCAGGCCAGTTTCTAGGAGAAACTCTAGGGAATGCCTCCCATAATTTAACACTAAAAGAATAGTGTACCCCAACCTCAGACTGCTGCTAAAAATCCTGTGCATCAAGAAAACTTGGATAGCGAAGACGCAGCACCTACAGACTGCAGACTCTGGAAACTTGCAGCTGATGCATAATAAAAAGATACCCTAATTTTAAACACTCTGTAGAACTTGGAGAGCTGTCTTCCTGATCTGTGCCTTTCCCTGCATCATCTAGTGAGTTGTCTTGTTAATCAGCACAGGAGTTTTCTAAAACAATTGAGTGCTGGGTGAACACTGTTGGAAGGATACAGTTTTGACAGGAAAACAAACATACAAACAACCAAACAACAAAAACTAAACACCAAAAGCTAAAACAAAAAAAAAAATCCAAATAGCTCCTTTACATTTTTAACTCTTTAACACAGAAAAATTATATTTAAACTTAGATACTGGTGTACAGATTATAGGCAGTAATATTTACATATTCATCCTAAAAATCTGGCTATCTTGATATAAAAAGAATCCTTAAACAACATGAAGAAAAACAAAGAAAAAAAAAAAAAGCTTTCAGTGATGTTAGAAGAACATTGCTTGTAAGTTAGAACAACCATGGACTTTCAAACGGGAGCCAGAGTGTTTAGCCACAGTTTAAGAAAAGATAACTCATCTACTCCTTTGAAACAAGATGGAGGTAGTACATACTCCTTTCTTTGGTTTTGGAACCATTAGCACAGGTGATCAGATTATGAGTGGCATTAATTAATTTTGGAAAAATATGAAAGCAGGCTACTGCATTAACGTGAGGTCAAAGGAAAACACATCATTAATCTAATGATACACTTGTTATATTACCAATTGAAATGCTTTATTAAAGAAAATCAAAGCTGAACAGTGATATTGTCATAAAAGCTGTCATGAGTTACATACATTTTAATTCAATTTATTTTAAATTTTTGTCAGAATACCAAGTCTCTTTGCTATGAAGGATCTGACCACTAGTTGGCATTGTTACTTCACTCAAAAAACCTTCTAACGCGGTGTTAAGCTGCAAACCGGACTTCTACATTTTTGAGCTCTAAGTTTCATTTAGCAACATCTGGGAAAGGTGGTGATGAAAAAAAAAGGGGGGGGGGGGGAAGAAAAAGGTAATACATAACTGGAAGTGTATTTTTGGGGAAAAAAAAAAAAGAAAAAAGAAAAAAACGCCATAGCCATAGTCATGTATTTCAGTGGTAAAGTCCAGGCTGCGAGTAAACCGTAGTATTTCCATGTCAGGAAGCTTAAATAACAGAAACTCAACCACTGAATGCAAACACAAAATAAAAGCACCTTATATCCCCATGAGCTGCTCCTTCTGTTACAAGTCTAATATTAAA
Organism: Pezoporus occidentalis; assembly: GCF_034315485.1. Lineage (NCBI taxonomy): Eukaryota > Metazoa > Chordata > Aves > Psittaciformes > Psittacidae > Pezoporus > Pezoporus occidentalis. The sequence goes on from NW_026915376.1 coordinate 5,866,533, forward strand.
TTCAGCTCTACCAGTGCTTTATGTTCTGTTCTACCAGCTCTGAGCTCCTGGTAATAAAGGAAGTGACACCTTTCCTGCATGAAGTTTCTGTCATTTTTAGAATGAAAGGAATGGATTTTTTCCTCCTCTTCTGAGAAAAAGCAGCATGCTACCTTTGTAAGCTGGAGTGGAAAGAGGCCCTTTGGGCAGAGTCTACCTGTGCTGGATCTAAGAGGCTGCTCAGCACCAACTGTGTTCTATCTGAGGTAGCATTATCACACACAGGACGGGATTCAGGATTCCTCTTTGCTGTACTCCGTGTAGCTCTGCTGTGCAAGATGGGGAGTATCTCCAGGATTCAGCAACACAAGTTGGTTATGGGGGTCCCTACAGAGAGGCAAGTGGTAAAGAGAGCAGGGTGTCTCTCTATGCCCAGCAAGTGAGAGAACGTAGAGGGCAATTTTCCCGTTTTTGGAGTCTAACTTCTAAGGCTGACACTGAAACAGTTACTGTTTTGCTTTAGCTGTAAATCTGACTTCCTTTCAAGTAAAGTTAACTTTTCAGTTACGTAGAAGCAAGCTTTCAAAATATCCACCTCTCAAAGGAGAATGAACACAACCTGAAAGAGCTGCTTTAGAACAATAAGAAAGATGTAATCTCTATAATACTGCAAATCCTGGCTCATACACAAACCCACAGACTGACACTACTAGCACATTAAATACAGTGAGTCACAGAAAGGTTCTCAAATTAAACCGTCACCTACACTACTGAAATGCTTTATGGCCTTAGGTATGTCTCGTCGACACTCCTGAGCTCTAAAATACACATAACACTTACCCAGCATTAGAGAGATTAATTCGACTGCAGAGTGCTAAGTAAATGTTTACAACAATTAACAACCAAGTAGGATGTTTTCATCACCAAAACAAAAAGAAATGTAAAATGCAAGCGGCATCGATGTGGTTGGTGGAAAATAAAATTAAAGCAAAAACTTCCTTGCATTCTACTGAATGTTTTAAAGCCAAAACAACAACAAAACACAGTCAAACAATCAGACTGTGGTTTTGAGTAACTTGAGCAACTTGACATCAACTGTTTAAGAAAGCCCCATGTTTAAGGCTGATGTTTAAGAAAATTTAAACACACTTTGCAGTTGCTTTGCATATACAACTTTATAAAAGTCTCATGATAGAAAGCAGCTGATCCCACAATATCCAAGATATCCCCTGTTGCTCTAGATTTAATTAAATTAAACCGCTCACAAGATTGTGCTATACCACAAGGCAATCCATGGATGATCTCAGAAGATATAGTAAACCATTCCCAAATTTTCAACTGTCAGATATCTTAGCAATTGTTTTCTTTTGAAGAAGCTGTACATTAGAAACACTCAATGGGTTGGAGTTAGCAGATGTAATGCTGCTTAAGACACCCACGTATACAGTCTAATCTCATTCCTCTCAGTAAGAAGAAACTGAAGTATGTGTGATAGCTCCTAGTTTATAACAGACTGAAATCTGATATCCAGTTTTCTCATTATCAGAAATCTATATGAACACTATCCAAATTATTTAGCATTAAAGGCTTCCATCCTTTGAAGATAAATACATTAACAAGCTTTAAAATCATTAATGAAGTAAGGCTTGAGGAATATCTTTCTGAGAAGCATAAACATTGCCTCAGCTAACATCTCATGCCATCAGTGAAGAAAGATCACTAGCAGACCCAGGCCAAGATGCTGTGGGAAATAAGTGGAAGGCAGTAACAGCTGGAAATATTTGGCACATACAGTAAATTTTTGAAACCCTTTGGATTCAAACCCTTTGGATTCTGGGTTTCCAAGATTTTTTGTTTGTTGGTTTGGTTTGGTTTTGACCACAAAATATTTCATTAGCACTTCTAAGAAAAACAATGACAGCGGCACCCAGGTGTGCTATGACGTTGTTACCTGCTGTGAAATGATACAAAGATGCCTCTCCTTCCTTCCTCTCCAATTATCTATTTGCAGAATGCACGTTAGCAACACTTCTTCAGAGCTACTGTTATATATCTGGGTAGGAATACATATCTGTATATAAATCCAATCGTCTTAGAGTGAGTGCTTTGCTGATGAAATAGACTTTATACAATAGTGCTGTATATCTGTCCAGCTTTGCATTTCCTAACATATTCCTAACACAACAAGCAGTTTTAGCCACACTTGATGAATGGATTGGGAAGGTCCCAAATTCCTACAGTGCTGTAGGAGATCTGCATAAGGAGAAAAGATACCTCTACTGAGGGAAGGGCTGCAGCAGGGAATCAGGTGGTTCCTACTGACTTGAGTAGGAATACACATACAGCCCAGAACAAGGCATTACACACATTGTTTTTTGCCCTTATGGTAGTTCAGTGGAAGACGAGAGTATGTATGCAGGGAGCAGAAAGGCAGGGACTACTGAAAGGGGGAGAAGCATATTGGTGAAGGGCTCAGAAAAAAATGCAACTGTTAAATCTAAAGGTTTTTTTAAAATTCTTTATTTAATTTTACTGGCAGAAGTTTAAGATATAGAATGCAAGATGTGGGGGAGTTGGATTTTTGCAGCTCAGAAGAAATATAATTTTTTTCTGCTGAAATGGTTCCTAACTAGACATCTCAATCAGATGAAACCTGCTTATCCATTGATCAATGTGATGGGGATGAGAAAGGTAAGAACACAAGCACTCATGCACTGTGTTACAGGAGTCCCAGTCACTGCATGGATCTGGCTGTGCTCACTCCACAAATGTAAAGAGAAAAGATTATTCCTGTCCTAAAAAAACCCCTACATAAATATTTTTCCTGTCTGCCCTAAAATGGCAAAATCCAAACTAAACATAAACCAACCACCCTCTTCAATGATGATTATTATAGCCTTGCTGGATTCTATGCACAGTAACAATGGTTTGAATTTGTTAAAGATTGCAAGGAAAAGTACAGCACCAAGCCCTTGCAGCTGGCAGTGTGATTTTGTTCCTCAGCTTAAAGCGTATGCAGTAGCTGGCTACACAGTAAGTGCTTTTAAACACCAATCTCTACAGAAAAAAAATGAATTAAGCATGCACTATTGAGCTAAGTAAACTGGCAGATAAAGGTATGACTGGTACTCTCTGAAATTTCATAGCCATTTCCCCTGTGCAAAAACCATCAAAGAAGTAACTGTGCTCCTTGCAGAATCACTCCTGCTACCATTAGTTACATACAGAGCTCTGCCATAACACTGGAACACAAAGAATATTTAAGGAATCCAGAGAGTACTTCTGTCCCATGATACATATTTTTTTATACTGCACCAGAAAGGAGGAATAACAGAGGCAAAATAAATATGTAATCATCCAGTACAGCATGAAAAGCATTCAGTTGTACTCCAGGCCTTTGATTGAATAAACAGCAATGTGTCTCATGAAATGTTCAAAACAAAAAAATAAATAGCCTTTAAAAAGAGGAACTGTCTGTGTAAACAGAGGGTGGGGGAACACTACTGGATTACCAGCACCTTTTGAGGGAAAACGAAATCAGCGTCTCCCTTTAGCAGGGGTGGAGAACTAGGATGCAGGTCCTGCAGCAGGGCTTCCTACAAGCCCAGGAAAACCTGTGACAGATGTTCAGATAGGCACACGCTTCCATACAGTACCTGCCCAATATTCATAACCAGACAAGGACCGAAGTAGCAGCTCAGATAAAAAACAGCTGTAGTAAGCAGACAGCAAAAGGAAGACTGAAGGCAGCACTGATGTGCTAGCTCCCTGCAATAAACAAGAAAACTTAAAGTTTGTTAAATAATTTAGGGGGACAAATCTCTGCTGCTCCCTACAAGAAAGGGGCAGAAGTCTTAGCACGGGATTACCAAAAAATAAATACAGTACAAGCAGTGATCTGATTTGCTTTTGAACCTTGCAGATACACATGGCTTCTTATCTTCAGGAATTCTCCAAATCAGTTACACAATCCTTTCCATTGGGTTTATCATGCTCAATCTCCCAATAATTTAAACTCCTCACTCCCTTCAGTCCTATTTCGAGTTCTACTCTGTCAACGTTCAGGAACCTCCTAGTTTCCAGTCTAAATTAACCAGATAGTAAATGCTTGATCTGGGGTTAATATTATCCTCTTATATGTCTTATAATTCTTACATAACCCTCCAGTTGATTTACAAATAGTTGTCCTACCCCCTTATAAGCATTTGCCCACCAGGCTAAACAAATTAAGGTATTTTTATCTCTTTGTAGGGAATAACAGGAAAATGTTTAATCCACCCCATTCTTCTAGCCAGCCTACTAATCCTCATCTGCACCTGTTTGAATTCATGTTAAGCTTTCTAATAGCTAGGTGATCTCAGCTGTACATGGAACTTTTTGTCATATAGAATGGTTCAGATATCTCTACCACAACTATCTCACTTGGTTGCCCTAAAAGCATGTTAGGATTTTCACTGCTACTTCACACTGGTTGCTCATAGACATCAAAAAGTTTGATTAAGCATCAAATTCTTCTCTCTTTTACTCTAACATTCTTATTTGTTTCAAAGAGCTAGCAGCAAGTACAAGGCAGTTCAGTGCAGAGGATAGCTGTTGTGCTGCTTTTCCTCCATCACAGGCCTTGGAAAATACATGTTGTATTGCGCACCACTTTCTTAGATCAAGTAGCAGGATTAGCACACTAGGTGAATGGATTATTTCACAAGATTTAGTTATTGCAGAAGTACAATACTCCCCTGCAATAAGGAATTAACTTTCTCAATACTCCTTCATCAACAGACACTTGTGGTTACATGTAAATTAAGAGGGAAAAATTCACACAGTTTTGCATGCAAAACAACCAAGAGGGAATAACTTCTGCATGCAGTTAAGTGAGACCTCCACCTGGAGTACTGCGTCTAGCTTTGGAGCCCTCAGCACAGGAAAGACATGGACCTGTTGGAAAGGGTCCAGGGGAGGGTAACAAAAATCATCAGAGAGCTGGAGCACCTCTCCTATAAGGAAGGGCCGAGAGAGTTGTGGGTGTTGCTCAGCTTGGAGAATGCTCTGGGAAGACCTTATGGCAGCCTTCCAGTGCCTGAAAGGGCCTTATAAGAAAGATGGAGACAAACTTCTTAGCAGGGGCTGTCACAGTAGGATGAGGGATGATGGTTTTAAACGAAAAGAAGTGAGATTCAGGCTGGACATCAGGAAGAAATTTTTTCACAATAAATGTTGTGAAACACTCTAATGGTTTACCCAGAGAGGTGGTAGATGTTCCATCCCTGGGAACATTCAAGGTCAGGTTGGATGGGGCTCTGAGCAACCTGATCTAGCTGAAGATGTCCCTGCTTATTACATTGGGGTTGGACTAGATGACCTTTAAAAGTCCCTTCCCAAACTGTTACATGACTTTATGATATTCAACTACAGAAGAAGGAAATGCACATTTGTTTTGAGATTAATATAAATAAGTAAATCTCATAAACCCCACTATCAGGATATTGCTAAATGCTTTGACAGCCAGCAGACACAACAGCTTGGCTCTGGTAGAAAGCACACCCAGAGCTAGCAGAAGAAATAGGACTTTCATAAGTCAGAGAAATAGATCCATGAGTTTTCTGGGTCAGCCTCAGAAGAGTTCATTATGTTTAATACAAGGTGTTCAAAAGGTGACAAGCTCCAAGAAACAAGGGCATGTTTTTATGAATTTGAAGGGAATATATTTACTCCAGCTCCAAAAAGGCACCCTCATTAAGAAATAAAACCACAAAGCCAACAAGAAATCAGCCAGCTTTCTGCAGTGGCCTCTGGACCAGCACTTGATGCCTCCGCCTGAGGTTTGTCAAGGCAGGCTGTGGTGCTGTGGGTTGAAGGAGGGAACAGTGTCACTGGAACACTGCAGCTGGAAAAAAACAGCATCAACGACCTCCTAGAAGCCCAAGAACACCAAGAGAAGATCTGCAATATGATTTTGGGTGTGGGCAAAGTTAGATTGGCACCACTCTATCTCAGATGAAGCATTTTGATGAAATTGCATCAGTTCTTTTGAATTGAGGATGTGGTTTATGACTTGAAAGGCTCAAGGAGAAAGTACAAGTCCATCTTCAACAGTGGTGAGGAAATTGGAAGACTAAGTATCTGATCTCAGAGATCTTATGAAATTAAATGAGACACAGGGGTGTGAAGGCACAGATGAAATAAGTGCCTGGTAGCTGGGAAGACCTGAAGAAAGTAAAACTGAAATTTATAGGAATTTACAGAAATATGAAGGCAAAACTGTAGTAAGATCTTCTGAAAAGGAAGTTTAAAACTGCCAAATGCAACACAAGTTGTGTTCAATGACAGAGCACAGCTCAAGAAACAGCAGAGCACTCAGTGTACTGAAAATTGGCCTGCCAGCTGCACTGCCCTTCCGTGGCTGCTGAATACTACCAGAAAGCTCTCAGCCATGACCAACAATACAGGAGTAAGATGACTAATTGCAGTTTTTAAGTATACAAATACATAAGATTTAAGTGACACATTTCCTGTAAACCAGTTTCATTAGCCTCAAATACATGCACATGCTTACAATGGTCTCTGGGAAAAGTGTAAGATTTTGGCCTTCAGCAAGTCAGGGACATATGAAAAAATTATTAGAGAAGTTAACATAAAGTTGAGAAGAGCCAGAGCTAAGATTTTTGCTGCTTCTTAAATCTGAATTATGGCCTATTTCTGGATTGCATGGCATCACAGGGGAAAGAAGTAAAATATTACCTAAAAGTGAACTCAGACACCCAGTTCTTCATGACCTGCAGACAAGTTACTATAAGACATGATCTGCTGTAACTTTTGCTGTGGGTTGGTTTGGTTATAGCACAGACTATAACAGTACCTATCTAGGAAGCTAGAAAAGCAGACTGTCTTCTTGGACATCTGGCACATGAGAGGAACCTACTACAAATGCACCCTATTACCTGTTATGTTAATTAGTCAGAGAGAAAGCTTTTATACTACCCTACCCTACACAAGCATTGTATCTCTGCTAATTTCCTCTCTTTTCGACATTTGCATTTGTTTACAAAACACATAAGCAAAGCACTACTGAGCACTCAGGGAAGCACTTTGTTCATGGTGCCAATATTCCTTCCAGCTAGCAGCTAAACACCAAGATCTCCTTCTCTCTCTCGGCTTCATGTTTCAAATAAATCTGGGTGATGCCTCTGTAAGCTTTCCTTGGCTGCTGCTCTCCTAGACCCACACTTCCATATGAAGATCAGCACCAGCTTTGTTTTTTATTTGGCTGCTCATGTACTATGCCTGTACGGTTTGCAGTGTCAGACCTATACTTTGGACAGTGATGTTTGTTATTTTATCTATGCCAGAAGAGAGCTGAATAACCTTCTTACACTTACCATGAAAGTTTCACCTAACTCCCCTTCCAGTGATCTTTCCACATGCCCTCTCACAAGTCACAGACCATTTCTGATAATCAGCTATAGGAGATGGGAAAGAACTGTCCATTTTTCACCTTTGCTCACTACTGTCAAAGGGACAATTCTGGTCTTAGGCTTGTATCTAGACTTAAGGCAAGCTCTGATTTCCGTTTCCTTTGAAAAGAGAACATCTGGACACAGACCAGGCACAAGAACTACTGAGAACGATGTAGTTAAGCAGAGCTGAATTAATCCCCTTCCAGGCATCCCTCCCCCTCACTAAAAAACCTTGGGAAAACTCAAATCCAAGCTTGATCTTTAGGTACAATGTGCGTCAAGGCCACAAAGTGTAAGCTTGCAACCAAAGGTGCTTTGAATACACAACAGATTTCCCAGATGGGAATTTCCTCCATTATTATTTTTAATTTTCCATTTCCTAACATTCAAATACCAAAGAATACATCCAAGCAGACTTGGCTTTGAAGAAAGCAGTTAAGCAAGGACTAAACTAGGAAAGAGCACTTGGCCTTCTGCAACATGGCCATTACATTAACTCCTCTGAGAGCTGGTCTTTTGAATCCAAACACAGCTTGTTTTTTTAAAGTCACCAGTGATTACCAGAGGAAAAAAAATTATTGTTGGGAAAAGCTTGGTTTTTTCACTGACCAACAAAACATTTAACTCCATCCCAAGCTTTCTGTAGCATGATGCAGTGCAAGATGATGGTATGCTGTACTCCAAGGGTCAGCTTTAAGGGCCAGGAAAAAACAGTCACCCAGAACTAGAGTTCAAAGGAAAAGCACAGCTAGTTTTTAGAATGGAATGACTGGCGGGCACACAGCCTTTAGAATGAACTCTGGCAGTAGAAAAAGCTTTAATTTTATGTCTAAACTAATTCTATATACAAGTTTAAATAACAAATATCTCTTCAGGCTGTTCCATGGGCTCCAGGACAAAACCAGCTCTTTTAGAGCAACATTAAAAAATCTATGCAAGAAACCCTAAAGATAGTCAAAAATTTTATATTCATATCTCAGCATCTTGTTTTCTTGCCTTAATTATTAGTAAACACCAGGGAGAAAAAAAGGCCAAAAAAATTGGTTTTTAGAACCCTTCCAGAGTACTTGTATGCATAAGCTGCAGACTCCCAGATCTTCCTCTATTAAGCCAAGGTTGCTCCAGCTGAAAGCTTTTTACAGTCTGCAGTTAGACCAGAAAAGTATAGCAGAGGCAATGGCCAATATAATGCAGGCCTAAATGCAGTACCAGCAAAAGCCTCAAGTTTAAGTTTTCAAATTAACTTCAGCTGTAACCCTTCTTCACCCAACCCGAGGTATAAGTAGTGAGACTAGGTGTTGGCAGTACTGCCAGTTCCCAGGAGAAGAGGCCATGCTCTTCTAAGCACAAAAATATAGAAAGGAGCCCCATCATATTTGACAAATGCAAAAATGTTACATGGACATACAAACTCAGCTGTTTGTCTGGACATATCACCACAGGAAAATGTGCTTATAAGCAGAGAACTTGATCTTTAGTCAGGAGGTGTTAGAATCATTTCAGTAACTGGATGCTTCTACAGTTCCAGGACTACATTTAATTGAATTTACTGTGTTGTGTGAAATGCTCACGGAAGGCCAAAGGGGGTTCTCCTCCACCCTTGTGCGCCTCTGCCAGAGGAACAGTGATTACTGCCTCATCAGGTACAGCAAAATATGGTGATGGAAAGAAGCCCTCACACTCCATTTGAAAGAGCATGGGTGAATTTGCCCTGCAATAGTATTAGACAGGAAAAAGCATTTCCTTTTCAGAGTGTTTCTAGTTTTTATTTTTTGGTTTGGTTGGTTTTAATGTCAGAAAATGTCATTCCCAGGGTGAGGTGAAAATGAAATCCTGAAAAGTTCCTCTGATCTTGGCCCATCAGTGAAAGCAGTTTGAAATGTCTGCTTCTACTAAATGTTTTGTTTGGGTAACTTCCACTAGGGATTAAGTCTTAATGCTTTATTTCCATTAGAATGTCCTTTGAACAGGATTTTATAAAAGCTTAAATGAAATGTGAAAACACTTAGGTCAGAACTTGTTCATAGCAATGGTTCTTCAGGACTTTGTTAGCCTGGGATTGAATGAACAGTATTGTATCAGCTGACAATCAGTAAATAGAAGTCTGGGTAATTCTGTTTTTTTCAGTTGAGTGACCCTTTCACAGCAACTCCAGCAAAGGAGCTTGACAAGCAGGAATGTGAAGTTGCTCACTGAGAGCTAGAAAAGGGCACATTTCCTTGCTGGTGCATATATAACTGTGCATACACAGTACTTCAGAATGCAAGCAGCTGAAAATAAGTGCAGCAAATTTTGCAGCCTAAGGGTCAAGTTTTGTTCACATTTAGACAGGCCAGTATCCAGGTCATGTCTGTAATTTCACTCAATTTAAAAACACTTTAAGATGGATCAGCAAAAGCACTGTCTGGGTCTCTGAATCTAGCAGAGAGAATCAAAAGGCATTTAAAAGTGTTTGAAAGGAAAAATCCTTCTCCTTTACCACTTTATTCTGTGGATTAACAAATAACAAAAATTTAATGAAATTGCCAATTAGCAAGTGTGAGAGAACATCACCCTCCCTATCCCACATACTTTAAGTCTTAATCCAATGTCTAGCTACTAGAGATTGGGATAAATCCTGGAATATGAAGTGTACCACCCTCTCCCAATTTCAGTTAGTATTATTTATTATGCCTCCTCTGGTAGCCCTTTTTCTTTCCACAGTGGAACGTAAGAAGTGAGGTACACAAATATTTCCATGGCCACAGCAGGCCTTAAAAAGCCCCTTATACAAAGCATTTCCCTGCAGGATGCTCTATATGAACAAGGCAGAAACCCAAAGCAGTAATCCCTAAAAGGGGGAATAGAGTTAGGAGAAATATATTGCCAGGTTACACATGCTTTCTGACAGCAGTGAAGAGGTTAATCATGACAACACCAAAGCATAGGACTCCATGGTTACAGCCCTAAAATCTTGTCCTACTATGAAAGCATCTCTATATTTCTTCTTACATTGTAATCTTCAGTGGAAAAAAAGTTACTCCCTGATTTGCAGTAAATTACAGCTCCACACAAAAAAAACCTTCACCAGAAGAGAAACGTTTCTGACCATCTACTTTTATCTATACACAAGGTACAATCAGTCCCTGTTGCAGAAAGTCCCCAGCACATTCAATTACAGTTTCATCCAAGGTTAACTAGCATCTGCCAGCCTCCCTGCCTCAGACCCTGGACTCGCTCTGGAGCTGCGATGCCGCTTTGGAACATGCTGGTTATTTTCCACTATTTGCACAACACAGCGTCCAATGTTTCCAGGCATCTTGGCTACAAGGGCTTAGGATTTTCTAACCAGACAACCCATTTCTTCACAATGCACCATCTCAAAACTCTGTCCTCTTCAGAGGAAGTGGCAGGTTCTCACCACTGAAATTGCCCTACCTTTTTGTTCAATTTGTCCCCAGAAAATAAGTATTCATTAGTTATTAAAATAGCTCCCCCTTTCTCACTAGTACTGCTTTTTGTAGACATTCTTCCACATTCATCTGAAGTCTTCTAAAAATATAAAAATAAATAAATAAAAAAATAATAGGACACTGCTCCTTGCTTTTGGCTACATGTAGGGGTAAAAGCAAAATGTTTTATAGGACACAGTTAAACAAGTGGGTGCTATGGAGGTGGCTCAGTTTCTGTTTTACAGTGCTGTGAGAAAAACAAGGTGAACTATTGCTTAAGAAATTTGAGACTGTCTTCTTTATTGGCTGGGGAAAATGTCATTAAGCAGCAACCCTCACCATATCCTGTGCTTGCATTTCCTTTCCCCAGCAGCCTTCAGCAGCCTCCAGCAATGCAATCTGCTTTTAAGCAAGCAAACCAAAAATCATTCCATTTCATCTCTTTTTTTCCCCATTCCCTCCTGACACCACTGTGTCTTTCCAGCCCCACTTTCATCCAGCACAGTTTCTCTGCTGGACAAAGAAACGTTACAACTAGCCGCATCCTTTCTTACCAACTTTCTGATTGTAGGAAAAGGTGGAAGAAAATAACTCAGACCAAGTGTCATCCTAAATACCATTCTAACAGCATGACTTCCAGGTACAGAAATTACCTTGTTTATCATTGCCTTCTACCTGTATTTCTTTTGTTAGTTCCAAGTGCCTGCAAGACAGGTGCCAGCAGCTCCTGAGGGAGGTTAGGAATCCCTCCATGCTCCAAAAAGCAACCTGTGGCATCTCCTCTGGCAAGGGCAAAAAGATGTTCATAAAGCTATTTACAATCTCAAATCAACTCAATTTTCTGCTTTCCCTTCACCAGGCATAAACAGGTTCTGAGGGAGACTTCTTGGTACAGGAATAATGTTTAGAAAAAGTAGAACTCAGAAGCCCTGTTGGAGTTAGTCAGGCAAAGTTTTTTCCTCATCTTTGCAGGAGTTTTGTATCCTCCAACCTTTTTTTATCCCCCCCCGAATGTCCCAAAATCTGCCTTAAATTTCATAACTGTTTGATCAACCAGATGTGGCTTCTCTAACCCTCTAGTAAGGGGCCCAGGAACTGGTGAGAAAGATACCCGACCAGCATCCTTGTGTTTTTCCAGACTTGACTGAGGGGCTCACAGAACCTGAGCTTACCAGATGTACAAAAACTTTTTAACTGTTCTGAGTTCAGAGACACTATCTTAAGACTTAGTTTGTTTATTAAACAGCATTATGATGTCCTGGGAAACTTTTTAAGTTGCTTATATCCTATGAAGTGACATCACTGAAATGAAACAGCAGGTCACAGTGTCACAGCTGGAAACCTTGAATCCATCATAACAAGAACTTCAAGTTTCCAATTCAAAAGCTCTGGAGTGCTGAAGTATTTTTTCCTCCTAAGGGTATTTCTCTCAGGATTCTCTTTTCCATGGTTCATTGTGGATAGGGCTTGGTTCTAAGCTACTGATAGCGTATCTCCTGGAAACCCTGGCTGTGAGAGCAATGGGTATGGAAAAGCAGTGTCAGAAGCTATGGTACAGGCCTGTCCAGCCCTGAAGGTGGGGTTATATTGCCATGTTGCCATGCCACAGGGTCTTTACAGGATTCTGAAATTTACGGAATACAGGTAAACAGTCCAAGTTTGATGACAGATAAGGACAGGCTTCGTTGAGGGAGTAGTTGTAAAACAGACATTAATTGCGCATGGCAGAGCCGGAGGTACAGAATTAGGATCAAACAAGATATACAGAGGGATAGCTGAGAAGAGGATCTACGTTAAAAAGATGTTTGTCAAGGCATAGGATGCATCCATACAGATGAGGTCCCTTATACAGAAACATCTTCTGTTCAGCTTTTTCCTGTTTGACCAACGGAATTCAAAATTCTTGTGTCTCTAGGAAGTTACAGATGACAAGAATGGTAGAATAATGCTGAAGTAATTTGGATCACCTAAGGACTTAAGCCTTCAGATTTTTCAGAAAGTGGGTAAAATTGAACAATGATGCACACAGTTTCTGCAAATGCTTCTGGATGAAGTCATTTGGGAGGTAGGAAGTTCAGCCTGTCTAGCATCAGTTGTCTAAATAGTCTTTTATCTACTGAGACTGCTAATGGGGACAATATTTCTGTTAACAGACTTACTACAAGACTAGCATTTAGTTTGTTAATGTGGAAACCCAAATACAGCAAGAATCTTTTGCCCACTCCTTAAAGGTGCAAAATTCCATATTTTCTCACCAACCACGGAATGGTTCATTTTTTCCTCAAGCCCTTTTGCTACAGTTCACTTCTGAGGTTAATATTTTCTTGAAACTCATTTAAAATGCATCTGTAGAGTGGAAAAAAAAGAAATACTCATGAATATTCTTGCCCTTACATATATAATACAAAGAATTATTTCTTAAAGATAAAATCACAATAATAGTTGTTTTAGTGTCAGCTCTATCTGTCTGGAGAATGAGGAGCAGCCAGATACAATCTCAAGTAATTCTTACAGAGTCAGCTAGCTATCTATTTGCTGTAACTACTTGGGTTTTTTTTTAGTCCTAGGAGTTGTGTTGTCCCAGTGAAAGAAAAAGGAAGAGATGGTGGGAATTCAAGGTGTCCTTCAAAGAAAGAAAAGAAGCATGAAGCAGTTTCACTTCATGTGAATTCACCAAGAATTTTTGGTCAGAAGAAAGATATGTAATCAGCTCCAATTTCAACATTGGAGACAGAAAATAGCAATCTCTCTCCTCTTATCTCTCTGTATCTGAAATACTGGCACCACCAGAGAATTTTGCCTATAGAAAACTCCAGGAGGAAAAACTCCATTTCTCAATACATCAGGGTAAAATTAATGCAAAAAGATAATTTTACTTCCTGAAAAACAGGGAATATCTCTGTATCCTTCAACACAGTACAGCACTGGGGGGAGGGAGGTGGGATAAATTGGGGGGGAGATAAATCCTCCCCTGCGTAATCCTGAAAAAATTTTTCTTCAAGAACTGCACAACATTCTGCCCCTCTAAAAGCTATCAAGAGAACGTGAAATAAAAACTCTTCCCAGCATTTCACGCTCTTTCGTATAACACATTTAAAGAGAAACAAACAAATTGTATGGGATAGTGATGAGCCTCTGAACAATCCCTCTTTTCATCAGGATCCAAACTAGGTTTCAAAAGCTGCTTGGGACATGCCTAGCTATTTCTGTTCCACAGCAGTACAGTCATGGAAAGTTTTCCATGTACCACCGCAAGGCCACAGAGCAAACAGTTTATCACTGGAGTGTCTGAGCTTGCATGATAAAAACCAAACAGGCAATAATATATGACAAAACCTTGAAGGCAGAATTTTGGATTCCAATTACCTGGTCAGAGGCTCTTTTGAATGCATTGTGTGGGCTAATAAATTTCTTGTTTAGAGAACAAGAACAAACCTACTTTGTCTGGACTCTAATCTTGGGTTTATAGAGGGTTGTTATCAGTGCTTTTCCCCTGGAATTTAGTTTCTCTGCACAGATTTAAAAGAATAAGTCTTTTTCTTTCCTTCAAGGCACTAGCACGCTGTGTAGCTGCTCCTCTGTATTTTTTGCCCATATTTGGGGTGAACTGGCTTGGTTTTTGCTTATACTATGGTTTCCTTTGGCTCTCTGGCAAGAAGACCCTGCAGAATACCTACAGAAGTCCTCCATATACTATTTTTCCCTTTCCCATTCTGCTGCTAAGATTTTAGTGAGGAGCCGTTAGACACATGCTGTCTATCCTCAGGAGCTGGTGGAAGGGAGCTCAGAATAGTTCACAGGCAGAAAGCAACAGCTCAGAGGTGTTGCTTGGTGGGTCTGACAGGCAGCTGCATGCAAGAGTGAATGAGCAAATTCAAGGTCAGTGGTTTTTGCTGTGCCATATCTCACAACTGCAGACCTGCCAAGCTCACAGCTACCCGCTGGTATATCTTTGTTGGTCAGAAGCCACAGCACCAATGTGGGAACAACACTGCTTAAGAGCTATAGCTCCCTTGAAATTTTTAATCTCACACTGGAAGCAAATTGAAAGGATGAGACTACTTATTCTCAGACCACAGTATCACACATAAATAACATTATTAGTGAATGTCATTAATAAATGTATCTTCATGATGACTGTGAGAAATAACTGATGATAACAAAAGAACTTACAGCTTTAGAGCAGGTTGGCATAGCAACTCTGGGCAAGGTTATCTTGCTGTGTCCTGTTGTAATAGGCACCTATGCTTAGCTGAACTATTTATGTTAAAAAACATACCCATATTCCAAAAATCAGCAAAGAATATTAGTCTACAAATAAAGGTGTTATCATGCCATCCATTAGCCAGATCTCCCAGCACACTCTATAAGAATCAGTGAATTGAAAAGTTTTGACCACTTCCACCCTGCATCAATTCATTTCTCATCTTCTGAAAGTTGCTGTCAGTGATGTGGCCTGCGCATAGAAAGCAAGCAGGAACAAGAAATGTACAATACATGCCATGTTCAAGGAGATTAACAGTAGAAAAACTCATAATACAGCTGAAATGCTCAGAATAGTCCCAGCAGCTAATTTTTCTGGCAGCACATAAGTCCAGTTTGTCTCCTTTAAAACTGCATTAAGTGGCTGTCTTCACCCTCTTTTTTGCTACTTTGCATCCCTGTTAGGATTCAGTAAGTACATACATGCACTTTCTTTGTCAGGCGTCACAAAATACCGCAATTCTATGTAGTTCATCTCTCTGGGAAAAGTGCAAGACTGCTATCTACCCTGCATTTATTTATTAATATTATATTAATAGTTTGACAATGTTCCAGGTAAATTAGTAACAAGAGCTGTCATGGAGGAGAACTCAGTGCATTTGGTAAAGGGTCTTGTGTAAACCCATAGCAGCATTCTTCCACTGAAGCAGGAGGTCTGTTATGTGGCTGGGGATAAAGGCAAAAAAAAAAAAAAAACAAACAAAAAAAAACCCAAACCAAAACAACAACAGAAAAAAAAAAAAGAAGAAATCAACCCAACCCGCAAAACCTCTCCCAAAAGAAGAAAAAACCCCACAAGACCATAAAAATAAATAATAATTTAAAAAAATAAATAAATCTGTTCACCACTGAGCCTAAGATACTTCCCTGCAGCCTATGGGAACCATAGGTTGGTTTTAGCTGTGCTTAGTTTTGTGATAGATGCAGATTTCACTTATTCTTTTATAGCTTATTTTGTTCTCAACCTGCATTCATTATCACAGAAAGAAAGGACTGTTTGAGTGACTTTTTTACGTTTATTACACAGCTGTTTCTATGTTGCATTCCTGGGCTTTCATGCCTCTGTAGTGATGCATAATTTATCACAGTGGGCAAAGTACTTTTAAAATTGCTGTTGATGAAATAAGAGTCCTACAGTGAGATTCCCTGAATCTATGTCCCCCATAAAATGTAGAATTATATAAAATCGCTTTCATTCTGAAGAATAGGAGAAAACAAGACAAATACAAGAGAAGGATTTTACTTCAGAACTTAATTCCAAATGCTGCCTACTTCTCAGAGCAGACCGGCCCACCTCCAGTTAGCCAACATCACCGTTTTTTTAAAGAGCTTGGAGGAGCCCATGTACCCCCCACTACAGCACCATCAAATTCCAGTAAAAATGAAAACAAACAAGCAAGCACCACCATCCCCCAAATAAGTACAATGAAATATTTCTCCTGCATTAGCCTAACATCACACTACAAAGCATCCATTTTTCTGGGACGTTTTCCAAACAAGCCCATACATTCATCCAAGCTCATGCATATAGTATTTAGTTGTTTTCGCTAACATCTGATTTGAATGTGACCAAAGCTTCCAGAGGCTTCTTTAAAATGCAGACTAGAAAAAACCTTTCTGTCATTTTGTTGTTACGTGTAAAGACTCTTCCCTCTGGGAATTTGCTGTGGTCAGAAGTCTTCATCACAAACTCACTGTACTACATTTGCTGTAAAAACAAGAAATCAGTGCCTTCTCCATTTCCTTTTCAAGAACCATGGTTTACAATGTTTTAATTAATCTCCTCTTAGCCAGACAATTTAAGAAGTAATTTGAACGTGCTTTCACTGCTTTACTACAACTTTAAAGCTTTAGTCATTGGTACAGGAGCCTGGGTACTCACTACATAGCCCTAGGTGGGTTCATTTGTGGGTGTATCATGCAGCAGCCTCTTTTTCTTCCTTAGGATTGTCTCATAAGACACAGATATTTAAAATTTAAAAACCATGAAAAGGCCAGAGACTGCAGCATCCTCATCATAAGATCTTGAGAGCTCCAAGGAAAACAAAGGCAACTTGAGCTGTACCATGAAATGAAAGCAAATTGTTTCAAAACCAATGCTGAAAGCTGCTTTGATATTTTCAAGGGATGATTTATAGCAAAACTTACAGTGGTAACAAGAATGTAAAAATGTCCAACATAGGCAAAACTCAAGAACAGATGAGAAAGAGAATTCAGTGTTTCAGATAAGAGAGAAAAACAACAAAAAAAACCCCAAACCAAACCAAACAATGAATCCAACTGTACAATCTGGTAGCAGGAGTACTATAGGGCTAGAGGGAGCCTATCCCTTTTTTTTAGTCTCCCAAGAATCAGAAGTATTTGGCAGACACTTGAGAAGGGAAACAAATAAGTTTTATTTGAGGCCTCAAATATTATTTATAAAAATGTCAACTCAGTAATCTTCCATGAAAATCTCATTCTATCACAGCTGTAAAACATATATTTTAAGACATATCTTTAGAGTTTCATAGTTGTGTGTGCATGTGTAGGTATATATGTAACCACACAGCAATTATTTTGCCTTTAAAATACATTTCTTGTAAGGCAAAACACCCTGCTGATTGCACTAAATTTTTTTTTGTTTAAACACTGATCTCTAGGGCACTGATAAACAGTATTTTTGTGGGTTTGGGAAAGCTGCAAATATTTGCACTTTAAAAATCCCATACTGCAGAAAAGCAATGTTTCAGCAATCAAGAACACGGCCCGTTGTCTAAGCATGATTCACTGTAGTTAAGCCCCCAAAAAAGCAGAGATAGTGGATGGCTGCCAGTAGTAGTGTATTCTAGAAAGGTTAAAAACAAGCTCTGAAAACATAAATATGTGCTGTTTAAAACAAGTTGTGCACAAGTACTATTCACAGACCAGCAGCCAGTGTTACCTTGTAGTCCAGACATGGACTAAGCTTCCCCCTGGCAAACAGGAGCGCTCCTCTTAGATGTTCTCAACCAAAGCAACAACAAAAAAAAATAATTGCAGCCTCACATAAAAAGTGGTCTCTCCTTGGCTAAGTTTAATGTTTTCTTAACCCATCTTGAGGAAACCGTATCTTGAGTGTGCCCTGCCCTGTCTGCTCCCAATAGCTACAGAAGGTACAGCTGTACCCCACCTGTGAGGGGACGTGCAGCCAGCTGCAGGACTAGGCTTCCCATGTACTATTTGCCACCTTTCTCAGTTACTGACAAGGGAAGGATTTTTGTCAGCAGTCTCACAAACCATATCAGGTCTGGCTAGTCGAATGCCTCAGCATTTGAATGACTCCCAGCTCCCTACCTCTTTCTGGCCCAGACTCAGCACAGCTCTGTGAACCCTCAGCAACAGTATTTGATATACAGCAGTGCAAGAACACAGCACCTGAAGCTTCTTACTGTAAGCCATGCACCAAGAAATACACTAAAGACAATAGTTAACCATATAAGGAGCAACCCTGGCACTGATCTGCCATTCTCATTTAAGTCTCACTCACCTTACTCTGCTGCAGTGTAGCTTCTGCCTGTACAGACTCCCACAGACTTCTGGGTTGCACAACCTTGTGCCTGAAAGCAGGAGCAGATGAATCCAACAACTCAATGACCAATTCTACAATCAGCAACAAAACAAAATAAGCCCCCGCATCCATACTTAGTTCTCAGTTCTAGTGCATTTTTACCAGATGCCCCTAAAGCCAGAGGGTTTACAGCAAGATCTATAAACCCTCTGTAGCCCTTGAATGGACTAACTCCATTACGCCTCAGTCCTTACCAGGGCATGGCCCAGAAGTACCCGTGGTACAAGCACTTACACACTCCCAGATACTTGTCATAGCAGAATGGGTCCAAATTGAGTCCACCTTGGGCAGAAGCTGCCTTTGTGCTACTCCTCCTGACCCAACCTGCCCCGACAAACAGGTCCTGAAGAGCTCATTCACCTGCTTGGTTTTTATACAAGAGAAGAGTTAGTTTTGCAAAACAGACTGAACCAGGATGAATTCTATCTAGCCTGCACAGCATCTGTCTGTCGGAAAGCTTATGGGTAAAGACTGGTTATAGATATCATTGGTGTTTCCAAGGAAATATGCTCTTTTTCATTCCTCAAGGTCCGTTCAGGGAGATGGACCACAGCAAGGGGCAGCAGAAGTTCCTACCATGTTTGTAGAGACTTTTCTGAAGGATGAGCCCAGGCCTTTTCCTGAACTGTAAAATATCAGGAGACCAGAGGGAGCAAGAGGCAAAGGCAAATAAACTCTTTCAGCTTTATTGGTCTGGGGAAGCTTTCTAGTTCTCAGAGCATACAAATAAGATGTAACTGAAATTCACCTGCTCTACCTAGATCTTTGTTTGGCAAACCATAGTAGCTTTTGCAGCTCACCACTTAAGAGAGTATTTAGAAAATGAATCAAACAAAAAATCCCAACTAAAACAAACCTACCTCTTTGTCTCTGGTACTAAAAATTTGGTCTGACTGAGGAGAAAACAGATACCTCACCACAGCACAATAATCAATACAGCAAATAGCTTGTTTCTGTGGGTCATTGCTAAAATACCAATTTGAAACCCAGCTGTAACTAAAAGCAAGTAAAGCAGGTGCTTAATCAGCAGGAGTCAAAGCATACACCATAGCTGAGCCCATGAAGCCTTCTAGCTTCAGGTATAAGATACCCAACCTTAAGCCAGGTAGTAAAAGTCCTTGTGAGCTCTTGCATCTCATGTTCAATCCCTCCTGGAAATGACTGTACCAGCAATGACGGCATGTCTGTAAGTGGCAGCCCAGGAAAGAATAGTGTTGCTCAGTAGAGGAGAGGAGTAGTAATTATATCTTCACCCATTAAAGCTATTTGTGTTGGCATAGATGTTGTGTAACTCCCAGGGAATATGAAATTGTCTTCAAGAACACTTCACAGTGAGATGAGCCTATGTACTATTCTCGGGGTGAATACTGCTGAGGACACAAGTGAATGAATCTGGGTCATAAACTAAAGAATATAAAAGGAGGTTTCTGTCTATTTCAGAGGGAAGGCATATTTGCAACTCTGCTTACATTTTGAAACAAGCAGCCAAAGGGTCTTTATTTGCCATATGAGGGACAGACAAGGAAGAATTTGTTTATTTAAACTGCAAAATTTTATAGATAGTCTGAAGTTATGGGGGAAGCATTTTAATCAGCTGAAGCTTCAGCTACTTTAGGGCTGGGAAAATACTTCATCTTCCATGTTTGATCTGGGTGGCTGCATAAAAGGACAGGAAGGTCTGACTTTACAATGCATCCAGGCAAGCTTGGTTTTGAGTGTCCCAGCATCACAGAACAATTTTAATCTCCCAGGTTATCCTTCCCATTGATGAGTCTCCATGCTAATGTATTTATAAACCTAGTTGCCTATCTTCTCTCCTAAGTCAGGATTTGTCCTACTATGGTAAAACTACCCTATACAGCTGTGTGCCCCCAAATAAGCTCTTTCTCCTTCCAGCCTATTTTACCTGGCCATATGCATGGTTTATCCTGTTCTAGCTCTAGCAAAGCCACAGGGTGCATGTGAGCTAAACTATGTCTTATGAAGTGTAATCTACAACCTGAGGTCCTTCATATGTTTGTATCATCTTAATGAATCATTGCCAGAAGTATCTCTGAGATTGTTTTTATTATTTGTTCCCTCCATCATATTTTCCCACTTTTCTTGCAATTCTCCTCATCTTCTTAAACTTGACAGCCTTATACGCACTTTCAGTGTGTAGCATCATTAATAAAGTAGATCATCAAGTTAAAGTAAACCTCACCAATTTCTCCAATTGTAACAGAAAATGAAGCAGCACATGGCTTTAACTCAGTCAATGCCTGATAATACTAGGCATTTTCTGCAGCTTTAGAGAAATGAACCATCTTTCTTTGGATTTATCAGTAAGCAGTAAAAACCAAAATCACCTCATCTTTACACAGGTGAAGTGATTTTTTTTTTAACCAAAAGCAACACAAAAAACCCTGAAAACTGTAGGGCTTCTCTGACACTGCTGAGACTTGAGACATATATGATTGAGGATGCATTTAGAATAATTCAGATGTCACTATCAGTTCCTTTAATTTTAGCTACTGGAAACAAATGTGACTGCCAGCTAGCAGTAGTCTCTTCTGTCTACTAGCTGTGGCAGAGATTTGATAATCTATATGCCCTTGATACAATATAGCACTACAGGTGAAACGGAAACCTGAGAAGGAAAAGCTCCTCACAGCATTTTATTGCAGGTTCCTTTGTGTATTTGTGTTCCCTTCAAAAAGAACAAAATCATGGCAGTGAAGCAGGAAAAAGAGGCTCTTGGCAAAGCCTTCACTGTCCCGCCTTCAGGTCCCGTCCCTTTCAAAACAGCTAATCCTGAGGTTACATAGAGAGCTTTCCCCTGTGCTGCAATCACAGTGACATGTTAAGCAGGGTTGTACTGCTGGGAAGGGTCTCCTGTGAAGGAAACGCATGAGTGCCTGGGTTTGGTGAAGCTTAAAGAACACTTAGAGTTACTGGTGCTACCAGAAACGTTTGGGCAAGAAGATGATGCTCTGAATTCACATAAAGAAATACAAAGACAACAAAAATATTTAGGATGCTGGTATAGCTACCCATAAACTTTTTGGGGTCCATTATTCTTTTAGTTACCTTTACTTATGGTCTCTGGTTCCTTACCTCTGATACTAAACCTGTGTGTGATGGGGGTATTTAAACAACTTTCTCCACAAATGGTGCTTATGGCTTTCAGACTAGCCACTTCCTCTACCCAGCCCACATCACTTACCAAACAGACTGTGACTTACCCTAAAACCTTTCCCAAAATCCCACACCCACTCACCCAGGAAAAACTGACACCCACAGGTTTTAAAAGCAATGCTCTTCCTCTCTCAGCACCGTGAAGGTAGAACTTATGGTTCAATCTGTGTTCAAGTGTAAGTTTATTCATTAAGCCTCTTCATAACAACTTTTAGGAAAATATAGTGTTGATCAGAGACACCAGACTGATTTACTGGACACAGAAGGCCTCTGCAAAATCAGAGGCACCACAGGGTTATCTGTTGTGGAGTGTTCTCAGGAGGTAAAAAGTATGGAGCACTGACGCGTTATTGGAAGTTTTGTAAGCTTGATAATACAGAAAGGAATGCACAAGATTTTCCCCACATTATCTGTATGTCTTTCAGGTTTTGTAAGAATGAATCTCTTCCTATCGTGTTAAATGACATTAAAAATTTGGTAATGTTTTTCCCAGCTTACTTTTTTATGTTTTATTTGGGAAATTCAGCTAGCTCCTTTTTCTAGCTCAATACAAGAAAATGCACAGTTCTTTGATAACACTTACCTGTGCCCCAGTATACAAAAGCAGTAGTCCACAGGGACTGAAGAAGTAGCTTTCTCCCTGTCTCTCCCTCCTCTTACTTCTATGACACCCACACATTTACAAAAGCATAGTTTTGACTTTTTTTTTTAATTACTGTTTACTGTCCTGTGGTTGGATGGTGCCATTTCAAAGCTGTAAGCTGACCTGGCTTTTTACCAGCATTCCTAATGCTGCTGCTGCATTGAGAAAAAAGATTCCCTATAAACCACCTACAAACACAAAAATTCCCTTTGGAGAAGAGGCAAGGCACTGAGTTGGGAAAGGATAAAGGTCAAGTCCGTAGCACATAATTGCTCAGCAAAACCATTTGAGGTTTTGTGGTGTAAAAGTGACATGACTTTTTTACCATACAGTGGTGCGCTGATGCCATGGTAGCTTTAGAGATCACTCCACTTCTTGACTCAGCACTTACAAATAACCCGAAAAACAACTTCTGAAGGAGTAAGCAAGTTCAGTGATAACTTCGTAGAGGATGAAAACATTTTGAGTAACCTGAGACACACAATGTCCCAACCACAAAACTGCCACCAAATGTCATTTCTTGTCACTCTGTGACTCACTTAAGTGGCAGCTAGAAAACCATGAAGCTTGGATCTATTTCTTAGATGGCAGAGGATCTAATGCTGCGTGGTTGAAAGCATCAGACTAGTTAGGAATTATAAATTAATGCTAACTTCATCTGTTCAAAGTCTTTATGATAGAAGTTTTATCTTGAGCCTCATGAAAGTTGCTCATGGAGTTGCTCCATGAGTAAAAGAGACTGAGAACACCATCAGCTGTTTCAAGCTTTCTGCATATGGGCGTTCAATGTTAGTGTCCAGTTTCCAAACTGTATTTCACACCTTATTCTTCTGCAAAGCAAAGAGGAACGTGTGAGTTTCGGGTTGGTGTTTTTTCTGAAATTAAACTGTCACTATTTGGGCAGAGGGGAAAGCCCCCGCGGAAATGTGGGATGTAGATAAAATCAGGAAGTAATATTCAGGCAGTTGAGTTGTTCGGGTGGACGTGCTGCTAGATGCTAAGCCATCTTGTCCTCAAGGACACTGCTCTTACTAAAAGCTTGTATGTGAAGAAGTAACTTGCATCACTGTGAGAAAACTTGTTCTGGGAGGTAACAAAATCAGATAAAAGTCTTTGCAAACAACTACAGCTGCAAACACTGTCTGTGATGAGAAAAGAACAGGGCAGGAAACTCACCGGACCGGGGGCTTTACACACTCTTTTTCAAGTCCTGCAAATTGCAGCGAAACGTGCATGAGGAGGGCAGGTAAACACCAAATGAAAGAAATGTACTTTTTGTCTTATCCAGTCAAGAACTAAGGCCAAAGTCAACACAAGGAACTGGCTTTAGTAATATACTCCCTCGGTCTGTCTCAATGGCTTGGGTTTTCTTCCTCCTTCCTTAGTAATGTTGTTATGTGCAACAAAGAAAGATTTCATGCACTTGCTTAAATATTAACTACTTATGATTTGAGGAGAAAACACTAACCACAGGCTTAGTATAAATATTCTACTGTTACATGCCAATGAATTACACATACCCCTCTTCTGAAAGGACATCATGGTTACCCCTTTCCAGTAGCATGCAGAAAGTCACAGCTACTTGGCTGGTAGGAAGAATTGCTTTATACTCCTATTAAGGGGGGGAATCGGAAAATTATGGTGACATGATGTGCTAAAATAGAATATAGCAGACAAACTGAATGAAAACACAGTTCCTGGACCAAGAGCATTAAAGTCTCTGGGTGAAAAAAAATGGTTGTAAACTGTATGCACTGTCAATTGAAAACAATAAAGCCTTCATAGAAAAGAGATGAATCTCATCTAAGCCTCCTTGGGAATGAAAAAATAATACTTTTCAAATCTTTCTTCAGAGCCAGGAGGAAACATTTGAAACAATGAGAAACATTTGTGCTACAGTCTTACCTTTACCATTTTCACACTGCAGTAAGGACATCTCCTTTGAAGAGTTTATCCACTCCTGTGCTTGCCAAACATTAAAATGCATAATTGAAATGGCTTTTTTTTTTTTTTTTATATTACCTAATTTGGAATTGAGTAGTCATTTAAAGCACCAGTTCAAGGTCCTTTTCTGTCTGAATCTGTCAGATTCAGCTCTGATGATGCAGGCTATGGGGGCTGCAACCAGCAGAATTCTCTCAGCCCAGCACCAGAGCAGCTGCTGCCCATCTCCCTCTTCGTTTGCTGCCTGACCCCAGGTGTGGAGGCAGGTCCAGAGCATGTGCAGTGCTTGTGTTACCAGCATTTAACACTGATGAGCCATACGGGAATTAAAAAACAACCCACCCCAAGTTCCCATAATTTACACAGGAATGAATGTGCAAGGGAGCCAAGGGTATAGGTAGCACAAAACCAATTTTACTGTTCTCTTCTTGGCCTGCACCTTTTGTGGAGCATAAAGCTGCCTGCACCTGAAGTAAAACAGCTTAAAGATTACCACATTACAGTGGCTAATCATAGCTATATAAATGCCATTAATGAATGTTATTTAACTGCTGCATTCATCATGAATGGATTATATAACCACATTATTGCATGCTTGGGTTTTCACTTACATCCTTGTTGTTTCAGTAGCATGACTCAGCAAAGGATAATTCTTAGCTTATTTTCCAACTTCTTTGTGGTCTCTCTCATTGATGCATGTAGTGTGAGACAGGGAAAAGACAGCAGTGAAAGCTCAGCCCCTGCCAGTGTATGTAGACCTGAAAGCCAAATCTTCAGTAATTTTTGCACCCAACATCACTTACTGATGGGAACTGTTGTACTGACTGTTTGGCCCTGGTCTCATTCACTGGAGCTGTGAGCTACCAGGACAACCTAAATCTTTCTCTCCTAGCCTTTTCACAGATGCCAGCAGCAGAGTTTATGAAAGTAATATGCTCAGGATATGACGCACCCTTCCTCACACAGGACAAGACTCCTGTACCCAATCAATCCCCTGATCAAGCACTACTTCTCCTGAGCTAAGTTCTTAACAATTAGCCTTCATCCTGGATCATGGTGTTCACCAGCTGGTGTTGCTCCTCCCTCTGCTCCCACCAGCTTTATGGTGAGTGTTCACAGGGCTGAGAGCTTGAGGGGCAGATCGCACACAGCTCGGCATGGACATGGGTTTTTTCATCTTTAAAAGGTAGTCACTTAGATGCCTTGGAGGTTGAGAAAAGCAGATCTAAATCATTCCTGGATCTCTGATTTGTATTCAGAGATCAATTTGATCTCTGAATTTGCAATTTGATATTTTCTATTACAAGATGTAGGGGTTTAAACCCAGCCTGTCACTCAGAAACCACATAGGTGTTCGCCCACTCCCCCTGCTTCCTTCCCCTGCTCCCGGAGGGATGGGGAGGAGAATCAAAAGAATGTAACTCCCATGGGTCGAGATAAGAACAGTCCAGTAAATAAGGTGTAACACAAATCACTACCGATGCCACCAGTAATAATGATGATAAGGGAAACAAGGGAAGAGAATACAACTGCTCACCACCTGCCAACCGATACCCAGCCCTACCGAACGTGATCTAGCCCTTCCAGGTAACTGCCCCCAGTTTATAGAGTGGGCATGACGTGCTGTGGTATGGAATACCTCTTTGGTCAGTTTGGGTCAGGTGTCCTGTCTCTGCTTCCTCCTGGCTTCCCCTCCTCCTTGTCAGAGCATGAGACTCAGAAAGTCCTTGATCAGACTAAACATTACTAAGCAGCTACCAAAAAACATCGGTGTTATCAGTGCTGCTCCCAGGCTGAAAGTCAAAAACACAGCATTGCACTAGCTAGTATAAAGCAGAAAAATGACTGCTACTGCTGAACCCAAGACACAAGATTTCCCGTGTTAAGCTTCTTGAATCAGGTCAATGAACCATATTTCCCCACATCTTCAGAGCTATCAGTTGGATCACTGAGTCTCCTTCAACAACACACGTTTTTAAGAAGATACGTGTGATGTGACCACAGAGCTGTACAGCCCTGCAAGTCACCATTGACCGGGGGAACAGACTTCAGCTCCTGAGATGTTTTGAAAAGAGCTGCCTGTTCTTTTTGGTGTGGTGAACTAATCTAACAAACAAGGCTATTAAAGACAGAGTGGTGACCACTCCCTCCTGTCAGATTTCTTCAGCCTTTTCACAGTGCTAAACAGCTACCTGATCTTCATTCAGACTCTTTGCCTTGGTTTTGTGGACTGAGAAAGAATTTTTTTGCAGCGATGTTCTTTGTGGGTTTTATGTGGTGTTAGGTCATTTCGTTGGAGCACATTTCAGATATGTTGTTTCTTCCAGGTGTGATGGCTAGATGAAATGTTAGTTGTATCCTAAGTAACAGGAGCTATGAGTGGAGTCCGGGAAGAAAAGCAGCTGCAATAGCTGATGGTGTTGAGCAGCAACCCAACTGCAGTTGTTGAGGGCCTCTGTAGCCTTCAGCCTGGGGGGACAGCAACCACAAGCAACCTAAACTAACTTCCCAATCATGGAAAAACCTCACAGTAATGTTTTCTGTGCTTCTCACATGTCAAGACAGTATGAAAACAGTAAGAGACCATTTTTAACAGCCTTTTTCAATTATTAGGGGTTTTTGGGATAAAAGAAAAGTCAGAAAATGGCAGATGTTCAGAAATGGAACCTCTTGGAACCACAGAAGTTTAAATCTATGAGGCCCTCAAGGTATCACATACAGCTTGCTTGATCCAGATAGGAATAGCTGGACCTAGATGTTCCCTGGTGTATATATCAGCTGTTTCAAAACTTTCTGTAGACTGATATCAGAGTCTACAAAATGGGCTATGTAGCCTATTCCTGAAAAAAGCTCTTTCCAATCCCACATGAATCCTCATCTCTTCACTTTTATGTCCTGCCTGTACTGGAGATGGAGAGCAATTGATCATCATCATTTTTGCAGAAGCTTTTTTATATGTTTGAAATCTGGTATCAGACAACCTGATGTCTTTCGTCTAGACTAAACACATTCCTTCAGACTTCCCCCACCTTCCACATAGCTCTTATCAACCTTCTTGATCACTACAATCTGTGATATCTATCCTGAGCTGTGGTGCTTTTGTCAAAAGACTTTTGAAGGTCTTTGCCACTGGGATGCACTTTTACATTCTCTAAATTTTGTGCAAATTTAAGACCTTGAAATTTTGGGATGGTCTGCTCATAGACCAGGAAAACTATTTCCCCTCTAACTGCAGATTCGAGCTCCTTTATAACAATATTGTTAGTTGCATTGCTTCAGGTTTTAATTACTTTTCTTCATAACAAGATAGATAGCTATTTGTGCTAATACGCTTATATAATATTTCTGTCCATCAACATGTTAACTCATTGAACTATCCCTTCAATTCCATTTGTTTAACACAAGCCAGTGGAGATATATCACTGATTAATATTTCCATCATTTGAGGTGCCTAAGTTGTACATCAGTGGACAGGGTACTTATGTGATGTTTATTTGTGTTATAGAATTGCAGGGGCAATTCCTTGATTTTGCATACTGCTATCTAACATGCAGTAGAATGGTATTAATAATACAGGCATGTTGGAAAGATTTTCTAAAGATTATGTATATCTTTTTTATCCTTGTCCTAAGAAGAATTTGGGTATCTCTCAGTCAAAAATGTTGTGCAAGTATTTGGCAACACTGTTAAGTGTCCTTTCATGCAGTCAGAGTATTGGCGTTCTCTGTTGTGGACTCTGTTTGTTTAACGTACATTGTATTGCCACCAAACCCTGAGTCACCCTCCCCAGGGAGCAATCATCCTCTTTCCATTTGGGTGGAGATAGTGTAGCTCTTACTGAAGGAGTGGTGATCTCGGGCAGAAATGTCTTGATAACATGCAGTAAGCTGAAGCGGGTTATTTCATGTTGAGGAGACAGATAAAAGGAGGCTTATTGCGTACATGCGGGTAAGCTTTTGTTATTGTGTTACTAAGATCACAACAGAAGTTTAGTGTCTCTTTCTTTTCTGTAAGTGCAGTTACAGAGGGAGAGGGAAGGAGCATCAGTATAGATGGTGCTGTGAACTTTGTAAAAACATCTGTCAGATCCTGGCTGTAGCAAAGAAATAGAAGCATCTCTCATTTATTTTTTTTTAACAGACGCGCAGCCGGTGCACTGCCTCACTTTCTAATGGGGACATTCTTCTGTGGAACCACTGGGTTTGACTTTTTTATGGTTAGGAAGATGCAGCAACATCAGGATACAGCAAAAGTCTCCCTGAGGGCGATTGTTTGTCTGCTGTGGGCAACAGCACATGGTAGCAGAAGGAAGCAGTGATGAAGCTGCCTGTCATGTGCTGCTGGGTGGGATTTGAGCATGAGGAGGATTGATTTACCCTTAGGTCAAGCAGAAGACTTTGCACTTGGATGCCACTTCCTTATGCCCCAAGATGAAAAGCAAGAGGGAAGAAGGAAGAGGAGGAAGAGCTGGTTTCACAGCCAGGGTTGTGATAAAACGCATTCCCGGGGAGCTTCCCATTTCTCTCCCATTAGGTACTATAGCCCTCCCAGCAGTCTGGCCAGGAGGAGGAGGGAAGAGCAGCTAAAGGGAAGTGCAGGGGACATAGGGTGGCACATTAAAAGTTTGCTGGAACTGGTCAGTTGGGCTGGAACTGATGGGACTCTGGAGAGTTACTCATACTACAAAGTTTCGAAATATGTACAAGTCATGTTCAAAAAATGGCTTGTGTCTGAGGGTGGGGAATGTTTTCCCCAGCTCCTGTATGCAAGACAAATAGGAAAACAAGAGAGAGAGGGGTATGGAAATTACTACAGTAAACTGCTTGTTTAAATAAATATTATTACACTGAAGTTTGCTCAGGTAACGCTTGTTCTTGCCACCTGCTTCCTAGAGACTGTCCAGGGCAGGTACCTGATAGCACAGCTGGATTGTGGCAAGGCACCGAAATAAATAAGAAGCGTGCCTAGAAGTCTGAGTCTGGGCTTGGTAAGGCCTTTGGGAATTTTAAGCAGGCTTTTTCATGAATCAGAAGAAGTGATACTGAGTGCCTAGGTTTGGTGTTTCCTTAAGGCTGTCTGAAGTCAGAGAGATTATTAAATTTATTTTAGCCACATTGAGATATAATCTATTAGTTGACTTTAGCATAGTTGGTTTTTGTTGTTTTTTTTTTTTCTTATGGAAATTTTTGCTCTTTTTTCTCAAATGTATAAAAGTATGAATCTTATATGCAGTCATACTTCTGTATTATCTATGTCAAAAAAAAACCCGTTACTTAGATCAATGGCAGTAAATTCTTCTGATGTGTGCTGTCAAATTTCTTTTAAAAAAATATGGATACTTATGGCTGGCCCAAATTTTTGCCTGTGCTAAACTGGTTACTCATGCCAGTGCTTTATCATCACCAACCTGGAGTGATCCTCTCAAAGGCATTTCTGAATAGATACCTCTTGAGTGCTGCAAAAATTCAGCTATGACCATCCTTACATGATTGTGGTGTGACTGAGACCAGTTACTTGGATTTCTCATAGCTGCAGGAGACAAAGTGACAGAACCATGTCTGAACCTGACGGGAGGGAAGCTTATTCCCAGCCTGTCTGACTTTAAAAAGATCTTTGCTTGCCTCAGCCATGTATCAAGTCACTCTGACCTGCTACAGTTAGATTTCCATAAATACGATCTACAAAAGGAAATACTTGCTCTAGCTAATGCTGCAGGAAATTACAGGCCAATTCATTTATCATACTCATCAGTATAATATAACACTGGGTGCATGCACCATTCCTTTGATTATTCAGAACATTACTCTAAATCACTTAGTGCTCAGGACGTGTTCCTGCAGATGGCAGGAACCAGCAAGTTCAGGCTAAATCAAGCAGTCATAATTTACTGTCCCTGTCAGTTGCGCTGACAACTAGGGGAAGCCTAAGCTGTGGTACAATGGGCTGTAGTGCTCTCATCAGAATAAAATTAACCTCTGGGTAATGTCCAGCTTAGATGTACATCAGGAGCCAGTGAAGGCTAATCTTGTCTGAAGTGAGGATTCAAACTAATGGGTGTTTTCCCCCTCTCTTTCTCTGGCTTTCCCACTTCCATTTCCTTCTGTCTTCAACCGAAACTGCTGACAAGATACATGGTACCTGCCTTGCTTTTTCTGTAGCTGCCACTCTAGGGAGATGGGGAGAAGAAGCCATCAGAAATTAGCAATGCATGCAAAGAGTTTACTTACATAGTAGAGCGATAACACTGCTCTTTGCTTTGAAGTTCTTTCGATCTTGCAGATTTCAAAGCACTTCATGCCAAGGTGAAATTGAAGTGCTTTACTCCTTTTTCAGCTGGGACAACTGTGGCATGGAGATGTACCAGAACATGTTCTGAGACACCTGGTGAGACATGCAAGACTTCTGAGGCAGGATTCAGTACACCCAACACTCCAAAGATTATTTGCTTTTCCTGTTAATTAAAATGGCATAGAGCGGGTAGCTCAGTCCTGGAGATACATTAAAAGGAGCAAATGTAGTCTTTGCAAGGGTCATGTATACATTAGGAAGGACTCTGTATGAGCTGGCATCTCCTTTAAAGGTTCCACTGGAATCTCTCCCAGTATTTCTGCCTGTTGCATTCAATTCCGGTAGATGTTTTGAAACATATGTTTAAAAAAGTCTGATAAGTGTCTTCATGATAAATGCTCAGCAGTTCTTTAATAAGACTTGAAGCTGAATCCCTGCTTCTCAAAGCCTGCTTCAGACCTGAAATTCTATGTAGGTATGAAGACCTGTCACAAAGACATCTAGCCCCAGGAGAAAAGAAAGATATGCCAAACTGATCCAGTGTGGGCTAACATCAACACACAGGTTTTCATGAACTAAGCATACGTTGGAGAAAACTTGTAAAACAGTATTTCTATGCATAAGTGCAATTTGGTTTATAAGTCCTCCACACTTCCAAACTTTCAGAGTGCTGCAAAACAGGGTTGAAAACATGTTGACAGTATTGCAGAATTGTCAAAAGGAGATAGAGCTGGAATGAAGACAGCTGGGAAGGAAGGGTAGAGGTAGCGTGGGATGGGGATAATAAGTTAGTTTTCATCACAAGGCACTAACACTCATATATCTGCTAAGGTGAGCAGAGTAGCTTCGAGTGGTATTTTTCAGATATTAAGTACTGATGCTTCAGCTGGTGTTCAGGTTTCCTTGCAATCACAGTGGTTGGAAACTAACTTTGTAATAACTGAAGCCTAATTTCTGAGCAGATTTTACACCAAGGGTGAATGCCATATTTCAGGGTCACAGAAGTCATGCACCATGCACAGGTCTGACGTGAGAAACCTGGCTGATTCCTCTACAGGCTTCTGGGGGATTGCAGCCTTCCCCCTTGGGAAAGGTGAGCTCAGTGTCTGAGAGGAGAGATGGGTCACCAGAGCAGCAGACCTCGCAGTATGTCTGGCCATCACTGGCACCAGGCACTGCAGTGAAAGCAGTTGCTCTCACCCTTCTGGTGGCAGCATCCCTTTTTATAGAGTGTCTTCAGAACCTCTTGGGCTCATTTTAAACCTCATTTTAGACATGCAGAGCCTTTCTGTGCCTGCTTTTGGTGCTCAGCCTGCATTCCCAGCTTCTGCTGTAGTCTCGTCTCAAGTACTGTTACTCTGTTTTAGGGATACACTCCAGACTTGGGGTGTTGTCAGCAACCTGCACCTACTAGACAAGGCAAAACACTGCAGTTCTTTGCTAACATAGCTCCTGTAAATTCCCCATGCAATGTAAGCTATAGCAGGGGAAAAAAAGAAGAAAAAAAAAAAGACACTTCTTTTCTATTACTTTGTCTGCATCAGGAGTTTTGCAGCTGTACTGTGGGTTCCCCACCAGCATTCATAATTGAGACACAAAACCAATTTCTTTGCAGAGGAAATCAGGTCTTGCTTTTAATCTCTTTTCTGCACCTTGTGGGTCCCTTAAATATGTAGGGTCTGGTTTTGTTCCCTTAGAGAAGCTCAGGCAAGTTCTGACCTAAAATGTGATGTCAGCTCTCATACACTGACATGTGTTAAAAATACAGCATGAATCATTAAGAAGCAAGTGACTCTGGTTCCAGGATTATGGTTCTAGCTAGAAAAAATGAGAGCCAGTAAACTAAGGCCTCAAAATGATACTGCTTTTTCAGGCTACCTTGAAAGGAGAGAAGAAAACTCAATGCATCAGTTGATTATAGTATGAACAAGAGATACAATATAGTTTATTGCTATTGATAAAATAGCAATAGTATCAAGAACAATAGTACCAAGAGTTTATTTCTAGAATATAGTGTTCCTTGTTGAATTTCTTGGAGTGAAAAAAAGAGTCTTTATTTCATGAGCTTTAATCTGTAAAAATACCTGACTACTCCTGTACTCACTGGAGTGGAACAGAGAAAGGCAAATAAGTCAGTTAAGAAGATAAAGGATATTAGCTTGTTTAGTCTAGCAAAGTAAGGACAAATTAGTGAGGTGGGGATACAATTACTTTAAGTAAATACACAGGGCCATAACACTAGCAAAGGAAAAGAATACTTAAGCTAAAGGACAATGTTAGCGTACTAAAAATAGGTGAGAACTAGTCAAGAATAAACCTGTGATGGAAATCAGGTTTCCAAACCAGAGGAATGAGAATTTATAGCAGCCTTCTTCTAAGGTCAAAATCCCTCCGTAGCTTTAGAAGGAAGTTGGATGTATTTGTGAAAATGATACTTGTAGTGCCCATGGAATATGCCTGATCATGCAGGAGATACTCTGCCCCTGTATTTTTATTTTCAACCCTTTCTTTTGAAAAAAACATGAAAAGTTATGAAAAATCTCAGCAAGTATGCAGGTCAGATGTGTACCTTGGGATGTCTTTGCCATACAAATACAAGGCAGTATGTGTACACTTTTTGTGCCTCTGCCAGTGGGAGGTGAAACATGGCCTTACTCAAACTCAGGTTTTAAGGGTCAAACTAAGCAAAATGTTTTTTTTTTTCTGTGAATAAAATATATCCTCAACAAGTGAAAAATTATTACTTGTTTCTTCCCACTCTGTATTTTAGTTACTTGTTCCTCTCCACACTGTGTTTTGTCCCTAAAGGAAGCAGGCAGGAATGTACTCCCTTTTATGAAGGATGAAAGGGAGAAAATGTATCACTTTGGAAATGACCTTGATGAGTTCCTCCAAGGCAGTATTGTTTTACATCTACCAATTGCAAAGATTAAAATACTAATACATTTTCATAGGAGCGCAAGCAATCCTCCCTAGTATGCCAAGGCAGCAACAACAAGGGAGAGGAAACACCATACCAAATCTAATGGGAGCTGGTGAATCTGAAGGGCAGAATAACCAGTGGGGAATCAGGCCTGCCAGTCTTTGCTACACCAGACTCTTGAGGTAAACTACCTCTTGTGTGTTTCTGCTGCCAACACGATTCCTCAGGCATGAGCTCTGCTGAGATCATTAGCTTGAACAAGGTATCCCTCTCAGCAGAATTAAGTCACAGTCTCCAAGCATTCAGGCACCATGACTCAGGCCTCTTAGAGGCACAAGATTTATCTTTAAAAGGCCATAGATTTGTTAAGTATTTGCGTGTCTAATCTGATTAAACTTTAAATGCTTTTTACCAGTCTTTTGCATAAAAGATCAAAACAGATTAGGATATGCCTAATCCTGAATGTGAAATTCCAGCAGTGCTGCAGGCTGTGGGATTTCTGCTGGTGACTTCAGTAGACCAGATGACTCTTGCTTTCCTGTCAGGAACTCTTGTTACTGGTGAATAAAAATGCTGTTTGTGAATTACAAAGAAAAAATAGTTCTCATCCTTTGAAGAAATTGGAGATCAAAGGGTGAATTTTGAAGAAATTTTTACCCTATACAAAAACAGGGAGGGGAAAAAATGCAGTTTGTCAGCTGTTATTAAATTAAATTGCCTAAAATGTGATTTCTTAGATCCTGTGGAAGCAGGGTACATTTGGAGTTCATTACAGAGAAGAAAAGCAAACAATCAAGGAGATGGTGTGACCAGCAGGTGGAGGAAGGTGATTCTCCCCCTCTACTCTCCCTCTGCTCTCTTAAGACCCCACCCTGGAGCATTCAGCTCTGAGACCCCCAACACAAGAGGGACATGGAATTGCTCGAGCAAGTCCAGAAGAGGCCATGAAGATAACCAGAAGGCTGGAGCACCTCTCCTATGGAGACAGGCTGAGAGAGTTGGGCTTGTTCAGCCTGGAGAAGGGAAGGCTCCAAGAAGACCTTGTAGCAGCCTTCTAATACCTAAAAGGGGCATACAAGAAAGCTAGAAGGACTTTTTACAAGGGCATGTAGTGACAGGACAAGGGGGAATGGGTTCAAACTTTAAGAGGGTAGATTTACATTAGATATTAGGAAAAAATTCTTCAACATGAAGATGGCACAGTTTGTCCAGAGGCACTGGAACAGTTTGCCCAGAGAAGTTGTGGATGCCCCATCCCTGGAAGTGTTCAAGGCCAGGCTGGATGGGTCTTTTAGCAACCTGGTGTAGTAGAAGGTGTCCGTGCATGTGGCAGGGCATTTGGGCCTAGATGATCTTTAAGGTCCCTTTCAACCCAAATCATTCTAGGATTCTATGATTCTGATAAACAAGATGATATTGTGACTAATTTTTCGCATGTCTATTGGACTACCTAGCTATGTAATTTGTCAGCCAGTGGGCTGCCTGTCCCATGAAAGCTCTGAAAATTTTTACTGCCCTGTAGTTTCTTATTTATTCTGATACACTGAATTTTAAAAATAATAAAGAATGATAGTGACTAAGAGTAGCTTATTAGTATTACCTACCTAACTATTGCAAGCTATTTTATATTAACAAGCTCTTCTGTGAGGCTTTTCATAGTATATTTTGTGGGGAACTGAAATCTATTGGATTTTACAGCTGGGACTGATATGAAAGACTCCTCCAGACCTTGCAAGACAAGAATAGGTCAGCCTGAATACTGAAACTGTGGTCTGAATTGTCAGAAGTGTTAACATGCTTACTCCATTTACCCTGTAGTTTGTTGCCAAGTTAAAATGTCCACATCTCTTCAAGTGAATAAAATGCTTTTTCTACTTTGTCCCAGATGTCTACACGCTATTGAGCAAGCACTACATACCACCCCAAAGCTGGTTTTCCAGCAGGTTTCAGTGCCACATTTCAAGCCTATACTACGTTCAAGCACTGTGTGATTCCTCAGGATTAAAAGTGCTGCCTAAGATTACCAGCCTGTTCCCACATCCATGGTAGCCAGTCAAGTAATTTTCTTTGACCACGCTTGCTCCTGTTCCCTGATCTTGGAAATCAGACAGAGTGTATAGAAACACTATGAACAGCAACTGCAGAGCTAGTTCTCATTTCCTAGACTGGCTTCTTCATAAATAACCTGAAATCAGATATCACTTTAAAAAGTGACTTTTTTTCTCTTTCAAACGTCTGGACAGAGCGAGGGGAAGGGGTTGCTGTGCCCGAACTCCTCTAGCAATAACCAGGATGTTATCCCTAGAGGAGCTGTAGGAAGCTGCTCACTGAGCTTTCGTGAAGGTTTGCTCACCACCTCAAGAGCATTGTTCCGCCACTGACTGCATGTAGTATCTGTGTACCTTCTTCTCCTGTCCTGTGATTTTAAATCGCTGAAGAGATGGAGCTGTTTCTTGATGTGCTCTTGTATTTTTACAGGATGCCAGTAGGGGGCAAAGAGTACTTTAGGCTTGATGTGAGAAATCTCACAGGTTGCCCTGCACAGCAGAAAAAGCGCGTGAGTTAGGGGGAAACACAAAAATGAATGTGAATTTGGGAAAAAGAGAAATCCCAGGGCCACTTTCTTAGCTCTTTCTCCTGTCTTGTGAGCACAGGTTTCCATGTGACACAGTAAAGTGCCGTGAATCATGGTGGTGGTACCCTGCTGCTCTCACAGCATAGTTGGACCCAAGGGGCTCTCAGCCTCAAAGAAGCAGATCTGTCCTCAGTGGGACAGATACATCCCTACCTGGCTGAGGTGCTGACAGTCCCTGGCATGCCTGGAAAAGGAAAACATGCTGGTTATGAGCTGTTACACTGATCCAGCTTTCACTTCTTCACCAGCTTTCCCTCTGTCTTCCTGAATGGCCTGATTAACATGGGCTACAAGGAAAGGCCTTCCATCAGTATCACATGGGACCTCACGGCAGCTGAATATTTCCCATTTCTTTACCAGGAAAGCCTAAATACAGGAGTAAATAACATTTTTGTCTCTAGTCTGGGGAAATGGAATTAGCTGTATTATAAACAATCTTTAAAAGCCTTGTAATTCGAATAACCCAAGAAATGAAGACTCAGAAATACTGATCTTATTTAGATCTTTTCCCTGAGCTGAATAAAACATGATTTACATCAGCGTTTCAGATGGTCTCTAACATACCTTAGTAAAGCAAACTTTATTCTTACTTCAGTTTTGAATTGTATGTCCAGCTGATTTATCAGTTCATTATAATAGGCTTCTCTTCTACACAAGCAAATCCTAGGTGTCCAAGAAGATTGTTTATTTCTCTACTCCAGAAACAGAAATAGCTTAACATTTTGTAAAATTGCAGGCATGTGTCACAGGAGCTGATGTAAAACCAAAAGAAAAAAAAAACAAAACCAACCAACCCAAATCAGGGATAAAATTGGAATTGAATTGTAAATAAGCTTCGTGTTCTTTTTCCTGAGAGACTTGTTTTTATAAAACTTTACAGCAGTCAGAGGTTTTGTCAGTTCTCTCACCCACAAAGGGAATGATGTTCCTCTGAGATACCAGTTGCTACTTTTTAGATGGAGCTATGCAAAGCATCTGTGCTACTCTCTAAGGCAAAGACTTTCACAGAATTTCGTAACACTTTTTCTATCCCTTCTATTAAACAGTGGGGTAAATGAGCAGGGACTTGCTACACAGCAGTGAAAGGCCATCGAATTCAGAATCCAGAGGATTATAATCAAGAGATGACTTTTGTAACTTTACATGCCTGACAACTGATATACAGTACAATTCATCCATGTATTCATCCATGTCACAAAAATATCCTTACATGTGGTTGAAAAGCAATGGAAGGAGAATATGGAGTGGGAGGAAAAGATAGGCAGGGAGGACACACTGTTCAAGGAGAAGCTGCTTGAAAAGGAAAATGTCCTTGTCTTATTTCTACTTGATAATGAGAACAGAAAACTATAATGAAATCAAACTTCAGAGAGTTGCACGTAAGAAAAATTATGCTACCTGAAAAAAAAAAACCCAATCTGATAAGGGAGGGGGTAGAAACACTGCCAGTAGATCTCACCAAAGATATAACTAGCTAGCTATTCATTATCAGATGTTAGAGAGGGAAGAAATCTGCTCACACTTTTTAGCCTTCCAAGGCTATAAATAGCACTGAACAAATGAGAGAAAATTAAGCTTGCATTAGGGATTCTGTGAAGAACACTTACCTAGGTTCTTGTCTGATCCTGAGTGATCAGGGTACACTGCCTCTCTTGTGAGAAGATGGGTGAATGAAGAAGCAGCAAGAAGAAATGAGACACCTCATAGTTTGGAGTAACAGGGAGCAAGGGTATATCCTCAGTAACTGTCAGCTGCCCTCCTGAGGAGTCTTCTCCACAAGAGAACATTGTACACTCCTCATGAAGCACCTCTCTCTACTGTTTGCTCCTTTTGAGTAGATGCTAATTTTTGCTTCCCCAAACTCCTTTCCCACCAGGTGGCATATGGCAGCACATACTCTGCCTTCCTTTTTTGAGGATTCCTATTAAGGGAACGTGCAACATCGAAGAGTCCCGCTGCACAGAAATGCTTGAAGGGCCTTCAGCTCCAACAGAAGAAACGAGAGAAAGTGCCTTGTTACGGCTGTTGCATTCACCCAAACTCATGTTCTTACCCTTGCCACTTCAAATATCAGCCAGACCTAAACATAAGCCAAAGCAAAGATCTGTTCAGCAGGACACAGGTGTCCTGGGTGCAGCTTAAACCATGACAACAGGTATGTAGAAGAATCTTTGCTGTCTGCAGTTAACAAGATTTCTTACTCCCCCTCATGTGGAGTACCTACTGTGCAGATGATGCTCTGGAGTGAGGGTCGCAACATTGTTGTCCTCCTTGCCAAAGCTCAAGATGATGACTGTCCTCATCTAGCCCTGTTTCTCATTCCTAGGGTTACATTTTTGTGTACAATTACCCTGATAGTCCAAGCTATCCCTGGTACTCAGGACTCCTCTACCTCAGTTTGTGACTAGTCAGCTGTGAGGTATGCAAACTATGTGAAAGCTGCTGCAACTTATAACTCTGCCTGGGGCCAGTGGCACCTTCTATATTCACTGTTTGTTCTTGTGTCAGTAATTAGCTGATTGCCCCATCTAAAATGTTCCCTTTATGATCCCTGGCACTATAATACACTATAATTCAACTATGGCACACAGTACCAGCTAAATCCATGCTATGTGCTCTCATACTTACTAGCTTTCTATAGACTCTTTGATAACACAGATGACAAATCTCTTGATGGGGGCTTCTGCACAGGTGTGGTGTGAGACCCCATTCCCACTCCTGCCCTCTCACTGGTGTTCTGGAGCCACTCACTTGCAAGTGTTACGAAATACACAAACAGTTCCTGACATTGGACATTAATCTATGAGATTTTTAAAGTCACAGTTTTGGCATTTATTGGGAATAAATAACTGGAAAAGTAGCACATGTAGATGTCTCTAGTTCTTAAAATATCCATGGTAGGAGTTTTCTGTACCCTAAAGACTTGATGAGTAGGCTGTCTAGGTTATACTGGTTGCCATCTGGCTTTCAGTCCCACTCTTTGTTTTCAGTCTCCAGCCCATTATGTCTTTAGTAAATAATCAAACATATTTTGTTCTATTCAATTTTCTTGTTGAATTCTTGATTAAGAGCCAAATGTTTATTTAAACAGGTGATAACTTTGTTGCTTACTTGGTGCAACTGGAACATAGTTTTAGGTCACATCTACATGACAAATGTAGTCATGTCAAACAGTCTGAACACACAGCAACAAGATAAAGTGTTTCTGTAGGGTTCCAGACTAAAAAGAGCTAAGCTTTATCCTCCCAGTTCAGGGGCTGGAGTAGTAGGGACAACTGTGGTCATAAAGTAGAACTGGGGAGCGTAGGAGTGATAATAAAAGGGAACTGGAGTGGGAAGAAGGGGAGGAGGAATATGGAGCTGGAAAGGGTGCAAATACAACTCTCAATAGGCACAGCCTCTTCCAAAAATATTTTGAACCCCAACCTCATTACAAGTCTCTGCAAATATTAAGATAGGCTTGCCTAGTCCACTTCATGGCCCTGTAGTGAAGCTCTACCTTTGCCCTTACCAAACCACATCAATCAATCAAATCTAAATCCACAGCATTTTTTATCCACAGATA
Source organism: Pezoporus occidentalis (assembly GCF_034315485.1). Taxonomy (NCBI): domain Eukaryota; kingdom Metazoa; phylum Chordata; class Aves; order Psittaciformes; family Psittacidae; genus Pezoporus; species Pezoporus occidentalis. The sequence continues at coordinate 5,906,424 of NW_026915376.1, forward strand.
AAAAATGGCATAGCTGAACATGTGCAAAAGCTTGAACTTTTTCACTGAAGAAAGTGAAGGACCACTGATTTGGAGAAAACTCCTGGAACAAACTCACCAACAAAGTTTTCAAGCTGACAAGCAGGTATTCTTTATTGCGGTGCTGGGAGACATGGGGGATAGCTCATCCTAACATGTATCACCATATTGCTGCACAAGCCGTCCTTATAGAGTCCCTGGGCATGCATTCATATTCATGAGGCTACGTATGAATTACATCATTTTCCAGAAAGTTTCCCACATATGTACACAAATGTGGCAGTGGTCTCTGAGGGTCGTTTACTCCTTCCAACAATCTTCATCCCTTCTGGCAGCCTTTGAAGCACCAGCTTCATTAACATTACGGACATAGCAATCATCCTGTCTTTCTACTTATCAGTTAGTTTAACTGCACCTATCCTGGACCTCTGCTGGTCCCAGATACTCCCCATCCCCAGGTCCTGTTTTTCTATTTTCTTACACTTTTTGTACTAAGGTTGTAAGGACCTAAAACTATGTTAACTGCAATGGTTTCTCTTCAAGCACCTCAGTTATTTTCACTACAAAGCCATCAAGCTTTATGTTACTTAGAACTGATTCAGTCTATGCTTTTGTGCCTCCTTGTCTCAAATCCCCCCTTTTTCTGTTATTTTGCAAATTCCTTTGCAACATTTTATATACTACCATTACCATCTAGAGTCTTTTTGAAATAATTTCCTGTTTCTACTTGATGCTTGTTTTCATTTCTTTTCCAATCTTCATAATTTATCATAGATTGTTTACAATACCAGAAGGAACATTGTATCATACCACAAGTAATCAATATTAAAGCAATTAATATTAATATTCCTGCAACCAGTTGCATCAGACAGGAGAGATCAGGTAACCATGAAGTTAACTTTTTCCGTATGTCTTCAAACACCCAGGAGGTACCATCCTTGGCCATTTCATGAAATATCTTAGTTGTTTCCAAATTTCCTCCATATCTGTCTCAATTCTGCCACTTAGATCTATGTAGGAACAGCATCTTTGATTATGGAACAAACCCCTCCTTGTGAAGCCAATAACATGTCTAGAGCCATTTGGTTTTGTAATACCACTTTAGATAGGCTAGTTATCTCTTTTTGTTCTGCTTGGATTTTATCAATAGTTTTACTTTCTATTTCCTCTATGGTTGCTGAGATATTTACGATTGCCTTCTCTAATTCACTCTACTCCCAAAGATGGAATTAGCCCTCTTACAAAACTATGAAATGCGGTGTTCTGTTCAGCAATAGAGTTAAACCCTCGCTTAACCCATTTAGGAAAACTTCTTACCCAGGTTCCAGAAGGATACATGTCAATAATAGTAAGATTGGGCATCACGGTACCTAAGGTGCATGCCCCCTTCCAGTTGGGGGGTAGAGTCTTATAAACATTTTCTCCACATAACCAATACCATCCTTTCCCTTCAGGAATGGGCCACCAATGAACTATGATACCATCTGCATTAATAGTGTAATTATAATTTGAATAGTGACCTACACCTGTGGCATTTAAACAATCATAATCTCATACTCTGGTTCCTGCTGTACTACATCTTTGTACACAGGTATAATATTCTTTACTTGGATTAGGATTAACTATCCCAAATCTTAACCTTTCCCTCAGACTTAGATCGCTACTGTTCACCCTCAAATTTGTGCATGAGATAGTGTTGGAAATTGGAACGCCAATTAATGAAAGGTCTGGATTTTCTCCTGATTTAGGCAACTGTGCACACACCCAATAGTCACTACGATTAACAACTTTATTCTGCATTAATTTCAGGCATAAATTTTGGTCCCAAGCTTGTACACCAGTTATCGTATAAATCCAAATTATGACTGATGCGATTTCATATGTAAGGGTCCTGAAGGTTCGATCCACCATGTCTTCTCTGGCTCTGGTGCTTTATTCTTGAATGATGTATCCAAGCAGGTTGTTCCTTTATCTTCACTGCTGTAGAGGTGGTCAATATTATCTGGTACAGTCTGCTCCACTTCTCCTGTAGAGGATCTCCTGAAAAATTCTTAACAAAAACCCAGTCTCCAGATCTGAAAGGGTGAGTGGGATAATCCATGCCTCTCGCTCTTGTCCCTAATATTCTCTTATTTATTTCTTCTAATTTTCCCAGATTGACCAGAAACTCTGGAGATAGCTTTCTCCCACTTCCTGAAGACTTTCTCCTTTAAACTGGGACTGATATGGTCTTCCATATAAAATTTTCTATGGGCTAGCCTCTTCTTTCGATCAAGGTTTGGTTTGAATTCTTAAGAGCCACTGGTAAGGCTTGGTACCAATATAAATTAGTTTCCTGACATATTTTACTAATCTGTTGTTTGACCAGATGGCTCATCTTTTCTACTTGCCCACTGGCCTAAGGCCTGTAAGGAACATGTAGTTGCCAATCAATTTCTAATTTTTTGCTAATTTCTTGTAACAATTTTGCACTAAAGTGTGAGCCTCAGTCGGAAGAAATTGCCACTGGTACTCCAAAACAAGGTATTATACTGTTTAACCATGTTCCAATTACTTGTCTTGCATTATATATTCTACAAGGGAATGCTTCTGGCCACCCTGAAAAAGTATCCGTTAACACCACCAAATATCGATAACCTCCTTTTCTCGGTAATTCAGAAAAATTTATTTGCCACTGCTGTCCCAGATAACGTCCTCTACCAATTGTCCCAGTTTGATTTCTACTTTCAATTTCAGGATTATTCTTGAGAATTGTCACTAATTGAACTATGGTATATAGATTCCTTCCTACAATTTGTTTGTCTAAGTATTTAGACAAAGAGTTGTTACCCCAATGAGTTTTATTATGTTCCTCCTGAACTAATTTCCAGAGCTGGTTATAGGGAGTTGCAATTCACCCATCAGGTACCTTAACCCAACCCTGTTTGTTTTCCTGTCCTTTCAGATCTTCAATCAACTTTCTATCTTCTTTTGAATATCTAGGTTTAGATTTCTCAATTGTTAGCTTGACATCAGGGGTTAAGGACATCATTTCAGATTGTTCAGCTGCTTGTTTGGCTTCAAAATTCGCCAAATTATTTCCAGTTTCCTGATTAGAGTCACCTTGATGATGCCCTTTACAATACATAATAGCTACTTCCTCAGGTAGCTGAACAGCTTCCAGTAGTTGTAGAATTTCTGTAGCATGTTTAATCTGTTTCACCTGTGTGTTCAAAAGTCCTTGTTCTTTCCAGATGGCACCATGTGCATGGACCAAACCAAATGCATATTTAGAATCAGTCCAAATATTTATCCTTTTGTCTTTAGCCAATTCTCATTCAGCATGTTCCAGAGGTTTTGCTTTCAAATCTGGTTGGCTCGAATATACAGTGGCCAAGCAGTTGTGTGTTAGTAGTTCTGTCGGTTGTTCCGGCAAAAAAGATGCTGTATCCACAACATTAGTGACCACAATTTCTGTATCATCTTGTTCTACAAGGGTGGCCTGGTATCTTAAAAAACAAGGAGATAACCAGTGCGCTACTTTCTATTCCAGGATGGCTAATACAACATGGGACACTAGTACAGTAATCTTCTGCCCCAAGGTAAATATGCGAGCCTCTTCAGTATTCCTGACAACTGTCGCCACAGCCCTTAGGCATCCAGGCCATCCTTTGCTCGCTCCATCCAGCTGTTTTGAAAAATACACCACTGCCCTCTTATAGGGTCCTAGTTTCTGAGCAAGGACCCCCAAAGCTATTCCCTGTTCTTCATAGGAATAGATCTAAAAGGATTTAGTCACATCCTGAAGTCACAGAGCCGCAGCTCTCATTAGCTTTGTTTTTAAATTTCTAAAAGCCCCTCTCTGCTGAATCAGCCCATTCCAAAGAGGGAGTATTTCCTTTTAACAGTATTTCCTTTTCATATAGGGGTCTTACCAGAACACCATAATCATGCATCCAAAGTCTGCATCATCCAGTCATCTCCAGTAACGTCCAGAGCTCCCTGATGGTCGACAGTTGTGGAGTTTGACAAATAGCTTCTTTTCTAGTGGTTCCAAGTTCTCTCTGTCCTCCTGTTATTTCATATCCTATCTAGGAAACTTGGGTTTGAATTAGTTGGGCCTTTTGTTTGGATACCCGATAACCATTCATCCCCAGAAAATCCAATAATCCCACCATTCACTGGACACATTCTTCCTTTGTTTCTGTGACAATTAATAGGTCATTCACATATTGTAACAGAGTCCCTGTCTGAGTGGGTGGTTTCCATGATTCTAGTTCCCGTGCTGATTTCCAAAAATTATTGGACTGCTTTTAAACCCTTGAGGTAATACCGTCCAAGTCAGTTGGGTTTTCCTTCCTGTGTCAGGATTTTCCCATTCAAAAGCAAATAAGTTCTGGGTTATTTTGGCCAATGGTAAGCAAAAGAAAGAGTCCTTTAAATCCAAGACAGCAAACCATTTCTGATTATTATTCAATTTAGTCAACAAGGCATACGGATTAGCTACTACTGGATGAATATCCTCTGCAGATTTGTTGGTTGCTCTGAGATCTTGAACCAATCTGCAACTTTATTTCTTTTCTGGCAAGATAAGAGTATTATATTCCAATTCATATTCAATTAATAATCTGTATTTTAAAATTTATCAATGATCATTTCTTCTTTTTATTTTTTTTTAATTCCCTCTGATCCTCCAATTTTAAGGGATATTATCTTATACTAGTTGGGCAGGCACCCCCTTTTTATGTCTACTTTAACAGGCAAAGCATTTTTCGCCTTACCTGGAACTTCAGATGCCCATACTCCCAGATATACCTGATTAAGGATTTCTTCTATTTCAGGGAGGTCCTCCTGTTCACTTTTCTGTTGAATTAAAGATAAACCCAGAACTGCAATTAATTGATTGGTTTTAACTCTTAAAAACTCTTTTGCCTTCTTTAAATGTTGCTTCTCACCCTAATAAAGATTTTGAAGAATTTGGCGTGCATAAAAATTTATGCATTCATATTTGTTTTCCGAATTTGTACTTTAAGGGTTTCAGAAAGAATGCCTCTTTTTTTCTTTTTCTTTTTTTCTTTTTGTTTTTCTTGGTGGCCAGCAGCTCTCACGTCTGTAACAAATTCTTTTCCCTCTGATTTAACACTGAATAAGTTGCCCCTATATCCACTAAAAATTCCATTGCTCCTGTATCAACTAAAATTCCACTTTATTCCCTCTAGTCCCTAGTTTTAATTTAACCAGTGGATCTGCTACGGTAGATTCCCCAGGTCCCTGTCAGTCTAGTTCCAATTCAGCCAACGGAGCCACCCCATGGCACTGCCCCCCACCCAGGGCAGTCTCACTTCCAATGTCCAAACTCCCCACAGCACACGTACACAGATCCTGTCCCATAGGAGAAGAACCCACTCCCCCACCTCTGCCCGACATCCCTCCACCTCTGCCTCCCCAGCACTCATCCCATGCTCAAACACAGGAGCTGCCAGAGCTCCCCTCCTTTCCCCCTTGGTTTTCCTTAACTTTAAACATCTTTCCCCAGTATCACAGTCTGAACAACATCTCTCCAGCTTAGTTTTCAGTTTTTCCCTGTCCTTTTCCAAAGCCAAAATTAAGGGATCTGGTGGAGCTATAAATTTCGCATTCTGTCTGTCACTCCGGGTGGTTTCTGAAAGTGAAAAACATATCTGCATACATTACTTCATCCCATTTTCCTTGCCACCTCAAAAACAACATTAATTGTAAGAATGTATCATAGTTCAAAGTCCCATTTTTTGGCCATTTCTCCTGATCCTCCAGAGTATAGAATGGCCACCATTGGTTACAATATTTCACCAAAGTTTTCTTATTTACTGAGCCTCCAGGAAACCCTCCCAGTTCTTTCCAATGTGCTAAAATGCACCCTAAAGGACTCTTTCAAGATCTCTCCAATCTGCTGATTTCCCATTATCAATCTCACATGCACACAAACACACAGGATCCCACAAACACACTCCACACAGTTACAACACTTGAGACAGAGACTAAAATTCTATCAAATGAACAACAGTTAATAACTCAGTTATAACATCCTATCACCAATACCAAAGTCACAAGACCAAAATCGTCACTATAACAAGCCCCAAGATAAGTCAAATACCAGTAAAATCCAAAGTCATTTCTACAAGACACCCACCGCGTCTTGCAGGACCCAAACCACAAGATGCCACTGCTTCTTGTGGGTGTATACCAAACAGATGCTAACAGCCAGGTATACGTCTTTATCCACGAGATTTCCTATCTCAATTTATGGAAGGCTTCAAAACCTTGCGTACGCTTACCAAACCAATTTAGTCTCTATGCAAGATGCCCCCTGCACCTTACAGACTATACAAAAGAAAAGAATACCTTTTATTAAGATGGTCCTTGTCTGCTCCTGCAGTGATCCAAATGAATCAAGGGGTCCCTCCCGGAAAAGTTCCCGAGGGCCCTAGGGAGCCCTGTCCCGAGCGGGTCCTGCAGCCGAGCAGAGTAGTCCCATCTGGGGTGCCAAATTGATTTGGAGAAAACTCCAGGAACAAACTCGCCAACAAAGTTTTCAAGCTGACAAGCAGGTATTCTTTATTGCAGTGCCGGGAGACACAGGGGATAGCTCATCCTAATGTGTATCAATGTATTGCTACACAAGCTGTCCTTGTATAGTCTCTGGTCATACATACATATTCATGAGGCTACGTATGAATTACATCATTTTCCAGAAAGTTTCCCACATGTGTACACAAATGTGGCAGTGGTCTCTGAGGGTCGTTTATTTCTTCCAACAATCCTCATAAATTCTGGCAGCCTTTGTAGCACCAGCTTCATTAACATTACAGACATAGCAATCATCCTGTCTTTCTACTTATCAGTTAGTTTAACTGCACCTATCCTGGACCTCTGCTGGTCCCAGACACTCAGGTCCTGTTTTTCTTACATTTTCTGTACTAAGATAAGGACCTAGAACTATGTCAACTGCAGTGGTTTCTCTTCAAGCACCTCAGTTATTTTCACTACAAAGCCATCAAACTTAACGTTACTTAGAACTGATTACATTCTATGCTTTTGTGCCTCCTTGTCTCACCACACAGTTGGGTGCCTTGGTTTTTTAACCTCCATCTCCTTTAGTTGAAGCTGTTCAGGCTGGAGTTCTTTGAGAAGCCAAATCTATCTTCCGGCTATCAGCCTGAAATGCCAAATGGCCTGTGTCCTGCCTGCAGGCAGCAGTGACATTCCTAGGGGGCCACGGGAATTGCAATGAGACAGATGTAACACAGCAAAGGAAAAGGAAAATTAAGACCTGTAATCATGGAGAAAACGGGTGAGAGCCAGAGGAGACAGACAAAAAGGGTGGAAGTGGTATCCTTCTGTGAATAATGAGTTGGGTCATTACTGTGTAGGTGTGAATAGAATAGTGTTGGAAAGCAGTTGCTGCTCTCCCCCATCCTGAATCTTGTTGCTTTAAAGAATGGTCATTTTACAGTAAATAAGCTGTGATAACCCCAAAGCCTTTTCCTCCGTCTCTGTGCCAGAGGAAGCTAAGTTTATCCCAAGCATTTCCAAAACCACATAGCATTTGAAGGCACAGTAATTTATGGGGTCACAAATTTTAAATAAAAGCCATTTAGAGCTTCAGTCCATTTCCACCTTATTTTCTTATTTTTGCATTCTCTAAAACAAAAAGTCTGTCTCAAGCCTACACATTTTAACAGCCTGACAGTTCTTTCCTGCAGATTTTGTAGCTTTCAGCGATTATGCCCACATAGATTATACTTTTCAGCTACAGATAAACATTGTCGAAATAAACTTCCTCAGAAAATGCAGTATCACTTGGCCAGACAAGATCTTCAGAAAACTGCTTGAAATTATTTGCCAGAAAACTTATTTTCATGTGTTTTAGAGAAAATGTTCCCACAAATAACAGATTCCTCAGTTACTATAGTTTTGGGCCTCTGATTTCTTCCTGTACTTGATAAAAATTGTGTCTCTTGCCCTAAGATAAAAATTGTTCTCAATTCAACACCACTTCCCTTTAACTTTGCTTGAATGACATGTTGGGGTTATCAAAGTAGGGGCTAGATGTCAGGCTCTCCTCAATTTAAGCAGCTGTAAAGGATGGAGAACTTGTACCACAGAACTACTTGCACCATAGAACCTGAAGGTTGAAGTTTAGGAATAGATATTTGCTTTGTCAGCATCTGTTCCTGTGTACATCTCAGAGTCTAGTCTGATATTTTAGACAGCCTCACTTTCTGAAACACAGCATAGAAGAAAATCTTAAAACCTGGTCTTTTTTACATGAAGGAATTTTACATGATTGCATGCCTTTCTCATTTTGAATTAAGACACAAATTTTCTGTCATTTATTAAAACGAAGAGCCACAAAACCAGCTAAAGAGAGCAGCATCCCCCTCAGATGTCCAAGGCACACTGTTTGTTCCTGCTCTTGTACTAATTTCCCATGCTAATCAGCAATTAAAGAGAAGACCGATTAGCTTACTATTTTTCCTTCCTTTCCAGCCGTGCCAGAGATGGAGCTGGCAAAAGTCCCTGGTTGAGAGGAATAGAAAATATAGAAAATAGAAAAACAAGACTTGTGCCTCAAGTCTTGATTTGCTCCCTTAAATTTCACTAACTGCCAATGCACAATCAATATGCAGCAAATATGAAGGTTGCCAGAGAAGGACAACACAGCTTTATGAGTAAACACTTATCTTCTAGCTTCAGAATCTTGTGACTTCTATTTCAACATGAACATGGATTTATTTCACATTCACATGGACATGTTTTGCAGTTCTGCCCAGCAACCAGGAGTATGTAGGAACGAGTGCTCTTCACCCTGTTTATTTTGATCAGTATGGGTAGGGTCCAACCCACAAAGAAGCACACAGGAGGATTTTTGTCTCTGATATTAGCAGTATTAGGAATTATACTTCCTTATACGCCCAGAAACTTAACCAGACAAAGAAAAATGTGATCAAGGAGTGCCCAAAGCTGTAAGACCACAGAACAGAGCAAAGCTGATGGCAGGCCTTGACCAGGATTTTTGCTCTCGGTATGAGAATATAGTCATTCATACAGACTGGATTCACTCTCCTTACAACTAAAAGGGACAGGATGGTGCCACACATTACTTTTATAGAATCATAGAATGTTTTGGGTTGGAAGGGACCTTAAAGACCATCCAGTTCCAAATCCTCTGCCATGGGCAGGGACACGTACTCCTAGACCAGGTCGCTCAAAGCCCTGTCCAACCTGTCCTTGAACACTTCCAGTGACAGGGCAGGCACAACTTCTCTGGGCAAACTATGCCAGTGTCTAATCACCCTCATGGTGAAGAATTTCTTCCTAGTATCTAATCTAAACCTATCCTCTTTCAATTTAAAGCCATTCCCCCTTGTTCTACCACTGCATGCCCTGATCAAAAGCCTCTCTCCAACTTTCTTGTAGGCTGCCTTTAGACATTGGAAAACTGCTTTATGGTGTTCCTGGAGCCTTCTATATTCAAATACTATTTCAAATAAGGATAGAAGTGTGTCAAACTGCTTGGTTTTTTTTTCTTGAATAAATAATGCATAGATCTAATTTGAAAACACAAGTACTTTTATTTGGCATATTTAATAAAATTCTTTTGCATACTTTCCTAAAAGGTTAGCATGGGAAACTGCAAAGACTGTCTATGGGAAAACTGCTTTTACTTCAGATATTCTGTGTTTTAACCTTCTCACCCCAATTTCAGAATTCATCTTTTCAGTTTGTTTGTTCTGCTTTCTCGGCCATTCACAGCCCCACCCTAGTAAGGAGAAAAGGGGGCAGGGTGCACTTTCCACAGCTTTCTCCATGTGCAAACCAACATAACCAACAAAATACAAAAAGTTATCAGCGTCTCTCTTCTGCTTTTTCCTATAAGCAGCAAGGAGCAACAAAAGGGAGATAACTTCAGGCACCCCATGAAAAATATTCTAAAAATAGCAAATACACCTCTTTTCATTCAGTTGTTTCAGTCTGTAAAATCCAAAGTGACTATTAAAATATATCCATCAGAATATTTCTCCTATTTCAATGTATTTCTTATATATATGTATTTCAATCAGGAAGAGTTATGGCTACAGGCTGTACTTGGAAACTTGGCCTTCAGAGGAAGCCCTACTAACTAGAACCTGGTACCTGTCTTTCAGGGAGCCTCTATGCAGGATAGTGTCAGCAGCATCCCAGTCCACCTCAACTCCTCCTTTCCAGATAAGCCCTTCTGATATGAAATAACAAATTTCCTTGGTCAGTGAGCCGAATTTTTGTGGGTGTTTTGTTCTGGACCTCTGTGTTCCTATGAGTCACAGTACCTCTCCCTGTGCTAGGGTGGCTGTGTAGTCCAAGATAACCAGTGCTTGAATTTATTTTCATCCCAAGACAAAAAGCACCTGCCTTGCACACTTATTTGTGTTTCCACAAAACATCACCACCCTCACAGGATGAGTCTGGTTTTCTTGGGAGCTAGGATGGAAATCAAGGCAGTAAAGGTCAGTAGTGCACCCCTTTTCCTCCCTAAGACTGCCTGTTGTACCATAAGTTGGCAGCAGTCACATCAGCTGAATGCAGAAGAAGGTATCTGCTGTTGTGGTTTAAGGCCACGACATCTGTCAACACATTAGGGAGAAATAAATCGTTTAGCAAGCTTTTCAAGTATCCTAGGCTGCACAAGACCTGTAGGTAAAGAACACGTCTGAGGAATTGCTAAGGGCCTGACAGGGAAAGGCAATGCCACAGGTTCTCTCTCAGCAAGACACATGGCCCCTGGCAGGGCAAGGATTGCTCCCACCCACAGCTCCCCCTTGTTCCTCAGGCATAGAGTCAAAATAAAGCCACAGCCTGCAATCACACTGTGAAGCCAGGCAGGGGATGTGAAAGAGACCACATCTGCATGCAGGTCAGGAAAGTTCTCTGAAGGCTTTCTGGAACAAAAAGAAGCCAAAATCTAACAGGTGCTGTGCTCAGCCCACCCTTTTTTATTCCAGAGGAGATTTACATTAGATATAAGGCAGAAATTCTTCACTATGAGGGTGGTAAGGCACTGGCACAGGTTGCCCAGAGAAGTTGTGAATGCTCCATCCCTGCCAGTGTTCAAGGCCAGGTTGGATGGGGCTTTGAGCACAACCTAGTCTAGTGGAAGGTGTCCCTGCCCATGGCAGGGGGGTTAGAACTAGCTGATCTTAAGGTCCCTTCCAACCCAAACCATTCTATGATTCTTACTCATGAGGAGGTAGAGGCTAAAAAAAAAGTCTAGAACAAAATCAAACAAAAAACCCAACCAACCAAAAAAAAAAAAACCACAAGAACTAAACCCAAACCAAACCAAAACCAAACATCACAAAACACACAACCCTTGCTGAAAGGCACAAGATACAAATAATGAATTTGAAAAGAAAACTCTTCCTGACCTCCCCCCACTTCCCCACAGGTCCAGCTACAGAAAATATCCTCGAAGGGAGTGAAATAGCTTTTCCCTGTGTAAAATGGCCCTGAAAAGCAACCTGCTCTGTCATTGTCTTCATCTCCCAGAATTTAAACTTTGAGCTCTCCATTTCCATGAGCTGCAGGTTGCTGGGTATCATGTTGCACCATGCATTGTAAAGACCCGTAAGTGCTCAATGAAAAGATTAGTTTTTTTAAGTGTCAGTTGGTCTGTGATTTTATCTATTAAGCTATTGTGTTCAGGGGAACACAAGCCAGGCATGGACCATAAGAACAGGCACTTAACAGATACAGGTTTGTCCTGTTTTCCTACTTCCTACTACCCTGCCCCCTACGAACTACTAAACACCCAGGGCAAAAGGTGAACAACAGTCTGTGGGCTCCAACCTGCTGGGAGCAACACGAATGTTATCAGGTGCTTACCAGACTATGTCCTGCCCTTAGCTCCATGAAGGGACCCCACCTCCCTCTTTGGCTGTTTTTGGCATCAGTCACCCTTCAGGCACCTCTTCCTCCTCCACTACTCCTCTGTTGTGGAGCTGGAAGAAAACCGAGAGATCAGCTACTTTTACTCAAATGATAACAGCATCCACCCTTCTCTCCTGTGCTTATGCATCTCCCCACTTTCCTAGCTCATGCCTCAGCAATTTCAGTTGGCTAAAAGCTAAGGGTCAGTCTCTGCCTTCAGGCTGAGGTTGGCCCAATTTCTGCAGATGGCTCCATCTCCACCATGGGGATCACAAAGCCACTTTTTTGCTACCCATTAAGATAAGTAGTTATCTCTTTTCAAAGGAAACTGCTGGAGTCGGACTGTAAATGGTGAGCATTGCTGCTAGAAACCTTGTGAAAATTCATAAGGATCTACTCAGCTCTTTTAATAGCTCTGGCATAAAATTCAGATAACAGTCAAAGGACCGTTTTCTTTTATTGTAGTACTGTCAATTCTAACACTTCCGGTCTCTACTTTAAAAACAGCCCCTTGAAAAAAACACTGCCCCTAGAATAAACTTTCATTTATCTTTCAAGAGCTGTCCAAAATCCTCAAAGAATAATACCTTACTATGCTGTGTCTAATTGAAGACCAGATGCTGTTGAAGTCATCAATGCCCCATACAAGTACAGGTGTCTGTGTGCATAAAACATGCTTTATCAGCTCCTTACCTGCAAGCTCTTTGGACCAGGACAATTCTCACCTGTGAGGTGCATTGCAAACACAGGTATTTATAAAAAGCAAAATCTCATTTCTGGATAGACATTCTACTCATGATAGGATAAATTGTAAAATTTTTATTGCAAAATATTAAAATAAATTACATTTTACAAAGACTTAGCAAATATTTACATACAGTGTGATTCCAGTGACAATCAGCAACAAAGAACAGACAGACGGGCATATTATGGAGTGAGAGGAGTCAGAACTGTACAAACTTCAAAAGCCATATGAAAGACAAGCTAATTTTTTAAAAGGTAAATCCATCACAAATGGAACGAATCCCACGAGGCACAAAAATTATAAGTCTATAATAAAATTTCTTCAGGTTTTTTTGAGGTCAACAGACTTTTATATTGTTTTTTTGCTTTCCTCATCAATGACGCTTCTCTGTCACTACACATACTTTCCCAGATCAACTGGAAAAAACAATAAAATCAAAATCTCAATATATACAACTGTGTCACCATGGATCTGCTATCAATCTGGTTTTATTTCTGCATGCTTTGTGACATCCATTGCCAGCAACAGATTCACAAACCATTCAAAACGATTAAAAAAAATTTAACACGCCACTTTCTGTATTTCCTCACTGATTTCGTACCAGTGTCTGCCTGATGTGAGATACGCATCTGAAAATTATGCCCCCCTGGTAATAATAAGCTTCAATAGCAGAAGACAATCAAGAATTGCCACAATGAAGTAAAGACGGATGGGGTCGCAGTCTATAGCACATAACACTTAAGAGGGCTTTTGTAGGGATAGATTTTTGTTGTCAAATTTCAACTTTTTTTTTTTTTTTTTTAAAGCACTGGCTCATCTTGGCAATATTGTGAAAGCAGACCCACGCTTCACATGATGTGACTGAAAATGCAATCTACTTGTAGGCAATAGCTAGAAAGAAGAGTTTCCACTTCTATTCACTCCCTTCCTTATATGTGCTTTTAGGTTTAGGGATTATACTTTTTTTCTTTTCCCCACCTTCTTTTTTAAAAATCCCCTTTCCCCTCTTTCCGGGAGGAGATGTGTCTCAGCTATAAAACCAATTCCATAGCTTTAAGACAGCTGTTAACATTATCAGTTAACCAAACAAAATCTTACATGGCATCTGAAGAAAATGTTTCCAGATGGACCAGGTAATTGAAATAACTAAAAGACTTTACCAAGTAGCATGGGGGAATTCACTCACAGGCACTTCTGGGGCTGAACAACTCAGAATCCAGCCTGGATATCCCTCTAACTCACTTCAGAACATATAAATCTGAAGGCAGAAAGACATTAATTTGGATCCACCAGGCAGCTGGTTTTCTCAAGATGTGGAAGACAGGCAGGCAAAAAGCTGTCTTGCTTAGCACTTCGGCAAATCTGAGATGGCACCATAATCTGGAATGGTTCAACTTCTTGGAGAGAACCGGTGTGAAAGCTATGCACCAACTAAACCCTCCGAAACACTGAAAACAAGTTGGGCTTAACGAGACCAATTGTGATGGCCCCTGTGTAAAGAGGAATTTTTTCCCAGTGTTAGGATTACATTAAGGCACATGGTGGGATGTCTTGAGAACAGTTTTGTGAGGTGTGATCATGTTTCCCAAAAAAGCGGGAATATTGTACTTTGTTTTAATAAATTTAAACTATTACTTTAAATCCCATGATACTTACTATGCAGACTTAGAGTTTATGCTGACTACACTGGGAAAGGCCAGAGAACCACGTCTAACTTGATAATATGAAACAGATCCCATCCATTCTCAGCTCTGGCGTACAAGTGCACTTAGCTACAGAGAACGCAGAGTCTGGGTTGCAGTGTGCAACATCCTCTCCCAGTCAAAGCAGCCCAGCCAAGTGTCTGGGTTGTATTATTTCTGTATTAAAGAGAGGTTGTTTTTTTTTATGGAGAATGGAGAATGCTTATCCATTTCATGTACTTTCAGCAATCCTCTCCTCACTGTCTTGTAGCTTTCTAACTGTGCCTAAAATTTTGATCTTTGCATCAATAATGGAAGACAAGTTGGAGAACAACAAAAACTGCATGGAGTGCTTTCTCATTTTCTCTGAAGTTAATGTATACTTTTTAAAACAAAAGAAAAAGAGAGGGCTGGACTTGCTACACAAGTATCATGTGTATAATGCGTGTAGTCTTACCTACCATTTCTTACAGTTACAAGCTGTTAACCACAATCCTTCAGTTATACAGAAACACTTGAAGGGCTTGGGAGTAATTTTTAAATGATAGGGGTGTGGGTGTCTTTTAGAAATAAAACAGAATCTTCTCAGTGTGGCCTCTCCCTCTTTCCTGTCAGATACAAATCAAATTCATCCAGCCACCCCTGCTTCAAATAGCAGTAATATAATAAAATTTAATTTCAAATTATAATCTTTGTTCGGTGATATTATCATAAAATACAGATTAACTACCAAATCCAATGATGTTGACTCCACATTTTTGCCATTATAACAGAGGTGGCCTAGTGTTCAACTTCTGTTTGAAAGAAAAAATATCATATACACGAAAAATTCTGAAAAGATGACTGGTAAAGACAGTCCCTTGTTTCACAGTAAATGACTTCAAATCTTCCCCATCAACAGGCTGTCCAACCAGAGTGTCAGTTTCCCATATGTCCTTCTCCCCCTTCTTTTGAGGAGGCTAGCAACTGAAGCTGCAGCCAATATTTGCAGTTATTAGAAATAGCTAGTAATTCAAGATTAGCATTGCAAGATTCCATAAGCTCTTCTTACAAAGCTAGCGAGTCTGCCAGCATTCTGAAAATGAGAATGAGAACTTTTAACTGTTCGCTGAACTTCAGAAACTTTTGGACATACTAGAATGACTTAAATACTGTAAAACAGAACAACAGAACTTGACATATTAAGGTTCAAAGGTCTTGGCTATTTTCTGTTCCAAGTATACTGGATACAACTGAAGTCAGTACAGTACCTTTTGCCAACATGTAATCAAGAGCCTCATTTGAAAGAGTTGTCGGGGTCAATACATAGATATGGAAAAACAAATAAAAATAAAGCCATGGTATAATTTTCTTTCTAGCCAAAACAATTTGGGCAGAAGTGTTATAAAGAGACATACTTCCTTCTCAAAGCCCATCTCCAAGCCAAAAAATAATACTTTCAGGAGCTTAGAGTCAAAGCTCCTTTCAAAAACTGCCTTATGGCCTTAAGTCACTAGATCACCTCTCAGTTTTTCAAAGATTTGGCATTGCCCAACCTTCTTGAAAGTGGAATAGAATAACCATTGTATATGCAACTTTGAAACAAAGCAAATAAGCAAAGTGTAATCAACTGTTTCAAAAAAAAATCATCTGTCATTCAAGTCTAGTGTGAAGTACCAAGGCAGGGAGGAAGGGAGGAAACACAAAAGAATACTGACTATCGCACTGCACAGATCAGCAGCAGCGCTACAGGTCCCTTCTGATAGGCATTAGGGCATTTGGAGATATCTGTGCCTCCCAATGTGATTTTGTCCTCAAAACGGGGTCAATACAACTTCACCTGTACATAGATACTATATAAGGTTCATTCAAGTATTTCCTCTAGGAAATGGACAGTGGAAGGACACTTTCAACATTAAAAAAGTTCATTGCATCCTGCATATGCTCATACATGCTTTGATCAATAGGTCTTCCAGTCACTTTACTTGTTAACTGTTCTAGGGCTGATATGCTGTTTAGCAGCCCAATTGGTGAGCTTCATCCCAGGTGATTCTTCTGTGTTAGAAGGCTCCTTCTCAATCCACTCCTTTGGAATTTTTAATTTTAATATTTTATTTATGAAATTACAGTTCATTATAATTTGACAAACACTGACATATTCTAGACAGATGTTTCAGAAGCTTCCTTCTCAGTCTGCCAGCATACCTCAGCTCAGATCTGTGTCCTGGTATTTCATCTGAAGTTTCTCATTAAGTACAACTAGTGGTTGCACCATTTTATTTGTGGTAACAACTTAACAGTAGGAAACTTGGGAGGGTTGGGGGGGAAAGCAAACACCTTGTTTTCATTTGTGATCAAAGCAGGATTCAAATCTAGGTTTTCAGAGCTGAAAGGCTAATGGAGTAACCGAACACATTTGATGCCTGGAACAGTCTCCTTGCAACAGTACAGTTACACTCCCAAACTACTTCCTCAATGAAATGCATAAACGTAGAGCAGGTCCAGTGTATTAACTAGTCTTTTCTTTTCTACCTTATTCAAGAACCATAAAATCCCAAGAAGAAGCAGAACTCCAAATTCAACTGTTATTTTACAAGTTTTTCAGATAAGCAAAGCTGACTGGCTCAGAAACCAACTTAGGATGGGAAAAGGACACTGGAGCTTATTAGTTTGGAACTTGCATTTGTTTCCAAAGAGACAGGAGAAGCTGCAAAAACATGCTTTTCTCCTTGTTCCATTAATTTTTTTCAATAAGCACTGACCACTTTCAGAAAACCATTGTCAAAAATGCTTCACGTTGCAGCCTTCACGTTGCTTACTGTATTATATTCATTCATCAGTTGTTCGTAAGGCACAGAAAGTTCTAGCTCATTATTGGTAAAGGTAGATTCATCAGAGGATGGGAATTTTACCAGTTTTTTTGCAGTTTCAGATTCCTCTGCAAGATTATCATCCATGGAGGATTTTGAGGTTTCCTCATCATCAGAGATATCGTCCTCTTCATCATCGTCTTCATTTACAAATGTTATATTGGCATTTTCAAATATTAAGGGTCGATAGTCTCTGGAATCCCATACTTCACCTTCTTCTTCACTAATCCTGTCCAGCTGGTTTACAAACATGGTTCCTTCTAGAGGACTGTCTCCAATACGTTTATCATGCATGGGTCTCAGTACATGACCATTTTGAATGTCCAGGGAAGCCTCATCATACTCAAATGACTCTGTCTTTGTGTAAGTCACCTGGGCATCTATACTGGCATTCTGCATATTTTGTTTGGAATTTTCTACTTTAATAATTTTGTCATTGTTTGTTTTCAGGGCTTTCTTCCCAATTTGTTTAATAAGATCATTGTAGGTCTCTTCCTTCTTTGAAAGGAAGCTGAAAATGTTGACATCCTTTGAGGTACCCATTTGAAGGGGTTTTTTAGACCGAGGATGGCTGTCAAATGACTCTTTTCTTTTTTTCCTCCGTTTCTTGATTGCTTTATGGACTTCCACAAACATACTGACCTTCCAGTTAACAAATAGTGAAAGCCAAGCTAGTCCCAGATAGATCCATAACTCCACAAAATATCTGTAAAGGGCGTGATAGTTTGCATCTGGATTTACACCTACAAAGAATTGAAAACAAGAACATTACTGAAAGAGGACTCACAGCTGATAAACCTTTGAAGTTATGACCCTGAGAACTACTCTTTTCTACACTAACAGAGCCTTGTTTGAACACTGCTCTGAGAGGTGGTAAACAGGGATCTGAAACCCTTCTGAAAGAAAAAATTGGTCCCAGGTTTTCCACTTCCTGGCTGTGTGTATTCTGGCCACTGGACTAAAACAAAATGGCAGAATATTTATCCTCCCTTTGTAAACTATGAAAATGAACTTTTTCCCTGTCTGAAAATTATAAGCCTTCTCCTTGCCACTGTGGTATGAATATAAGTACCTTCTGTAAGAAAAGGATTCATATTACAAGGACCATCTCCAAAGCCCTTACCACTACAGTGGATTCAGGAGGGAGATACCAGCATACTTAACATTTCCTGTTACTAGTTCTAGACAGCTGCAGAGAGCATTGCCCAGTACTTATGCAATCTGATTAGTAAACTGGATCCCATTCAAAGATGCTTAACTATCATGGTGGCTAGGATAGGTCCTTGTCTGAAATAGGGACCTGGGGCGCCTGAAAGAGTTGTGAACTCCAGACTTAGCCCAATAAAGGCATTAAGTATCTAAACAAAGATTGAAGAGCCAAGATTCAGTCCACTAGATCGGTACGCGGCATTAATTGGACCTTCTATTCAGCAAAATGTTTTGGGAAAGCACCTTTTCTAATTAGAGTTTGGCAACAGAATTGCTACACTGTGTGTACGTAGTGAAATAACACATAAAATATAATTACTGACCAGCAACAAAATCTCCAAATCCTATGGTGGTGATGGTGATGAATGAGAAATAGAGGCCTTCAATGTAATCCCATCCTTCAGTTACCATAAAGACAAAGGGAGGAATAACCAGATGGACCAAGACACCCCAAACAATGAAAATAGCTGTGCATGTAATTTGAGCTTTCCTCTGGAAAAAAAAAAAAAAAAAAAAGGGAAAATAAAAAGTCAGGGAAAGATCGCCAGCTTTTCTTTTCCCATCCATGGCATCAAGCATCATCTGACAAAAACTGACAAAAAGGGGTTTTCTCCCTTACACAGGACTCACTATTATTATAACTACTTGCTCAAATAGGATTATTTCCTTCACATTCTTGAAAAGCTTAAGGAGTTCCTGATATTTTATAAATAGGCATGGGATACAGACATAGCACTCTAGTCTAAAAAGCAGTCAGTACCTCTGATTTTCCCTTTATTCATTTGAGCAGAGGTTCAGAAGTTTTTAAGATGCTTCTCTCCTATTTATGTCTCCTACCCTTTGCCACTCATGCAACCTCTGCACAAAGCTGCACTCACCATCCTTTCTGTACTTTCACCAGAAAAGGATGCATTTCACCATCTTTTTCAGTAATTTCTCCTCAGGTGCTGAACAAAGAATGTAGTGTTCTTGCTTCGTTTCTGAAACCAGGACCTAAACCAGTCTCATAGCTATTCAGGCACTATGGCCCTGCATTGACTTGCATCTCCACGCAGAGTTAGAATGTACTTATTAGTGGGGGAAAGGGAGGGAGGATGGGGAAGTCAGACAGTCACATCCAAGACACCACCAAAAGAACAACAAAAAGCCACAAAAAAAAAAACAACAAGCCAGTAACTCATAACAAAACATTATTTTCCAGATAGTTCACTACACAGAAAGTTCTCATACTAGCATAGAAGCAGGTGGGAACAAAGCAGGACAGCTTATTTCTGTGCCAGGGGAACTTTCACGAAATACCTGTGAAGTGGAGCCTCACCTATGTTTGTCCTGCAAGTTACTAATGTAAGGAGATACATGTTTCCATAGAAGCTACAAGATCTATATCTAGTATCAAAGGTTTCTGCAATATCTTATTTTGTTAAAATTTCTTGCAGAACTAACTTATCAGACCAAATCCCATTTTCAGTTGTTTATATGTAACACCATTTGGGAAAATATGCATTTGTGCAAGTGTTCATTTACTAAGATTAGCAAGCAAGTTAAGAAGTGTAAGCTTAATTCATACATCAAAAATACACAGCACAAGGGTAAACAAGCAAGGGCCTTCCTTACCAGGCTTACTCCTCTTTTTGTCAGAAACTGGCCCAGCCTCTTGGCACGTCCTCCAAAGAACTTCCCCAAAGCACTGATCCATGTCAAGCAGAGAGGAACTCCAAAAAGCCCATAAAATATGCAGAAGAGACGCCCAGAGGGTGTCTTTGGAGAAACATTTCCGTAACCTAAGAGAGATAAGTTTGTGCACGGTCTGTTCTTGTTGCAGAGAATTCAAGGCAATTCTACCTATGCACAAAATAACATTGCGCGGGCTTCTGCTGTATCAGACGCTCCCTACTTCACCATCTATAAGAGCTTTAGTTGACTCCAGCTGTTGATCTTCTGAATTTGGATGCCTTCCAATTCTACTCTAGCAAACATATCTTCCATTAATGCAAGCTGAGAGTATTACTGCATTTTAAATGCTTCCTAGATTTTATGCATCTTTGCTCTTGACAATATGAGATAAATACGATACAAAGCTCATCTCAAAACTTCTAATATGATTGTCCAACCTTAATCAGCACTGTTAAGAGCTTGACTGATTCAAATTTAAAGAAGAAAACCTCAAAACTCATCCTGAAGCTAGGTTCTACATGAAAGATTCACTTTGCACATTTAACCTGTGACCTGGTACTTTTCCAGGGTAAGGGTTTGAGAGTTTTAAGTGCATGGTGAGCTGTGACATAGAAAGATATTTCAACTGAATTTAGGTCTTTGCTGGACACAGAATCCAAAAGAGACAAACTCAAACTCTAAATCAGCAGCCTATTTTCTGAACATCTGCCAAAGCTTTCTTATTTATGGGTGTTTTCTGACTTCAAGCTTTTGCCATAAATTATACTATAAGCTGGGTATTACAAGTTTCAAATAATAAAGAAAACCACAGTACTGTATATGGTTTAACAGTAAGACTTCCATTTCTATACACCTCCAGCCTTTTCTGGTTATTTTGCATTCCTGGGGGATTTTTTTGTACTGTAGGTGTACACCCTTGCTGGGTGTAGCAATACCATGTAGCAAATATTCTTCTGTAAAAGCAGAAGGGTGATGATGTTGAGCTCTGAAAAATCTGCATACCAAAGGAGGAAGAAGTCTTTCAGCGCAGAGGGTTTTACAAGCACAAATCAGTAGTGAAATTTAGAGGAGAACACTTGTTACACTTTGTCTTCTTTGATAGATACAAAGTCTAAATTGTTCTGCAGACCAAGAACACTTCAGTAGCTTAAAAGGATGCACCTGAGTAACAGTACAGCTATACAAACACCTCATACGCACATGCTTCAAGTAGTAGTTTAATGGAATGCTTTGTAATGCTTTCATTTGGGGATGTAATGATTTGGAAATTTAAGTGCATGAATTAAGGGAACTGGAATGACACCAGTCTTCCCCAACACCACCTTGAATCCATTCCTTATTGGAAAAGCACACATTTCTACATACCCATGGAGAGAGTTCCTCTATGAGTTTTTTTTCCTCTATGAACCTGCAGGTGAACACATATTCTAGGCAGCTCCAGCCATGGGGACTTTATTCAGTGGCTAGCTTGGCACATAAATGGGAGAGCATACACAAACCAGAGCAGATAGAAAACTAGTTAGGGAAGTTGACATAATAAATACTTACCAATTGTAGTGATCACAGTAGCAGCAAAGATAACAGCGTTAGGCCAATTCCAGTTGTTAAAAGTGTTGTTCCCAGTGATGGCAACCCCCTGTCCAGCAGCATTTGACACAACCTGTAAGAAAACTCTTAATACAGTCAATCTTGGAAAATTCTGGCAGCCTCAAAAAAAAAAAAAAAAAAAAAAAAAAAATTGTCTGTCCCTCTCAGGTTTTCCACCATTGTTCATACTTTCAAAATAATCACTGAAGTTCTTTGTGAATGCTAGCCTAGTACATTTGCTAACAATAATGCAATGAAAAATTAAAACTTGCTTCACCTAAGAAAAAGTAGTGCAGGTGCTATGGCATTCAAATAGAGGGGTTTAATTAGGTAAGATGTTACTTGATTTACCAGTTTAACCCAAATGGAACTCTTCCAGAGACAAAACACACTCCTCCAGACTGAACTAGCATTTAACTACAAGTGCAGTTCTTGAATTTGGTTTAATATTAGGGACTTCATCAGAACTACTATCAATTTCAAAACACTGTTACATGCCTCAGCTTGATTTGGGTATGAGCAGGACATCACAGAATCCTTAGCAAAGCTAGCGTGATTAATGTTAATTCACCTGCTGTCTTTGGTAAAATCAAACCATCTACAAGCCACTGTGAATCTCTGGTTCTCAGCAAAGACAGAAAAATTAAGACTTTTCCACAGTATTTCGTGCAACAGGACTACAATCATTGTCCTTGAATCAGGCCCCTTTTTTTATCCCATCTTTGAACCCTAGTATGCCATGATGAATGTAAACCATTTGATTACAATGTTTTGGGGAAGCAAGTATAGTTACTGGCATTTCCAGATTCAGCAAGTCAATTTTTTTTTAACGTCTTTTCAGGTCTTCAAGTGCTCAAGCATTATTAACCATCTTCATCTTTTGTAGAAAGGGACTTGGAAGACCCACAGCCTTCCCTGCCTTTCCAGACTTAGACTGCGGAAATCTCTTTGATTTAAAAGAAAAATTAATGACTACTCAGTACAGAGAGTCAAAGTTTCAGATCAAAATCATATACCTTGCTGACTCCGATATGTATTTCTGCTTCCCTGAAGTAAAAGAGAAAAATTATTTATGTTCTCTCCTATGGTCTGTTAACATTGTGATGCAGTTAAAGCCTTCTCAGGTTACTCTGCTTTTTTACCTTCAGTATAAACCAAGACTGCCTGAACAAAACTCTGAGGCTACATCCATATACAGGAGAGGTGAAGATATTTCCTAAAGTTGATTCATAACATTATCCAACTTCCCTCAGTAAGTGCTGGAAAAACTATCTTTAGCTAAATACCTAAAATTGGAGACAATATACATTTTTTAGTAAACATGACAGGTGAAGTTTCTGCTAAACTGGTAAGAACTTCAGAGGTCCTACAACCAACTGTTCCTTCTCTTATCATCCCTTCCTTCCTTCCTACTTGATTAAGATCTGATCTTGGA
Organism: Pezoporus occidentalis; assembly: GCF_034315485.1. Taxonomy (NCBI): domain Eukaryota; kingdom Metazoa; phylum Chordata; class Aves; order Psittaciformes; family Psittacidae; genus Pezoporus; species Pezoporus occidentalis. Next base: position 5,929,548 of record NW_026915376.1, read on the forward strand.
CCCAGCAGAGACTCAACACAAAGTTCAATCACTGTGGAAAACATACACAAGTTAACACAGGTTTTAATTATTCTTGAGACTTATTATATATCACCACACTGCTGCTGTAATAAAAATACCCTCAAAGTAAATGTATTGTGCATATACAAGATGCAAAGAATTTAATTAAAAATGCACTTTCAACACACAAGCAGAAGATAAAAGGAGAAGCACTGAAAGTAACTGAAGGTTCAAAGCTAGATTTTTCTCCTGGTAAACTTCATGCAGTATCTTTCCATAGCCTACAGGCTCTGGATAGAAAAGGATAGAGTACTCACCAAGGCAGTCATTTGTCCTAAGAAAGTAGTTGCTGAAATGAGAAGTAGCCCTACAATGGGCAGCTTGAGAGCAGGCAAGTAAATACACAATGCCACCAAAACAAATATTTGAGGCAGGTACAATGGATCACAAGAGTTCGTCTAAGTAGAGATCAATCAAAGTAACTTCATCCGTTTTTGCTAGGGTCTGCAGATGAACTTACTAGAAGTCCCAAAGGACACTCAAAGTACCTGACAGATACAATCTGTGATCTACTATCCCTGAAAAGATGCCTTGACTTCTGATGCTGACCAGAATTTAATGCAATACTGTGTTAAATGTTATATCAAACACCAGTTCTCCAGCCATTTTCCACTCAATAAGCACACTTGGATATTTTTTTATTACTCCTTCCTCACAAAGCAACTGATCTCATAAGACAGGCACTGAAGTATCCGTTTCCATTATCACTGTGCTGTTATTTCATTGCAATACTCCACCTTCATTCTGAGCATTACTTCCCAGTATGTACACTTACACTAAAATCCAGCAGGTCCGGAGGCACGAAGGGGGCTCAGACGCAAGAGGAAGAAGCTGCTGGACTGCAGCACAGAGCTGCCCTTCACACCCAGGCAGTTAACATTTTGGGGTGAGAGACAGCCACGTATCTGTGTTATAAAAACACTTCATATAGAGAATCACATACTCTCCAGCCAAAGCTACCACCCTCTTCCTGTCCCTATTTACACACAGGTATCTGCTATTAGCACACAAACATCTGTGATCTGGAGTCTAGTATTTTAAGTTACCTTATGACTACAATAAGCCTGGATGCACTATATGCATACCAGTTGCAGGAATGAAGATGGTCGCAAAACATGCTTTAGATAGCTTTGGTGCAGTGGGAAATACGCATTTGTTTTCCAAGCAGGCAATGTCAGATATGCCTTTATTTTCATATGCTAGGATACAGACTGCCCCAAGTTGCCTGTGCTGGCAAACCTAAACTACAGAAAAGTTAGAATCATAGAATAGCTAGGGTTGGAAAGGACCTTAAGATCATCTAGTTCCAACCCCCCTGCCACAGGCAGGGACACCTCACACTAAACCATGTCACCCAAGGCTCTGTCCAACCTGGCCTTGAACGCTGCCAGGGATAGGGCATTCACAACTTCCTTGGGCAGCCCATTCCAGTGCCTCACCACCCTAACAGGAAAGAATTTCTTCCTTATATCCAATCTAGACTTCCCTTGTTTAAGTTTTAACCCATTACCCCTTGTCCTATCACTAATGAATAGTCCATCCCCAGCATCCTATAGCTCCCTTTCAGATACTGGAAGGCTGCTATGAGGTCTCCACACAGCCTTCTCTTCTCCAGTCTGAATAGGCCCCAAGTTTCTCAGCCCATCTTCATATGGGAGCTGCTCTAGTCCCCTGATCATCCTCTAAATCACCTTTGGTTGAGAAAATAGGGGCATGGAAGGAAAGGAAGAAGAGAATTCATGGTGCAAATGTTCTTAGTATCCTGATGCATGTCATTTAGAAAATGCCTTTTCAAATATGCCCATATTCAAAAGCTGAAAACAGTTAACTAGGAATTTATGCATTGCTTAGCCACCCCCCCCCCCCCCCGACAGTTTGTACTGATAAAGCAGGACTATATTTTCAGACAACTTTTGCCTCACAGGGATTAAGGCCCCTCTTCTTCCTCACTCCCCACCACTCCAATTCTGCACTTTGGCAAATTTAAAAGGAAAAGAAGATCTAGAGCCCCTGAAGTTACTGCTGAAAGTAAACAGACTTGCAACCACAGAGGGAGATATAAGACACACACATAAAACTAATGCATCTTCTTATGACACTAAAAGAAGCATCCTATTTGATCATAATCAAGCAATTTGCTCCATTTTCAGGTACTTCCCCACAGACAAACCCCAGCACTGCTCCAATAAAGCCTTGTATTTTCTGGTCTTGGGGACATCTTTATTAACCCTCTGATGAGCAGGTTCATTCAAGGTTTATGACCTATCACAAGAACTAGTTGTTCTTGGTTAAAGAAGAGGAGGTTCTCTCGGGTGCTTAGGGCACATGCCATTTGCATGCCTCCCTATAAGTAAGTAATAACAGGGCTCAAAAGTTCCCAAAACAAATTTAAAAATAGCAAGGGGAAGCCTTGACTCATATAAGTATTACGTGCATATTCCTACAGCTCTTTATTCTACTTCTGCATTTTCTGCTGGAGGTAAGGCCAAGAATAGCAGCACAGTTTTCCCAAACTGGGAAACCACATATTAATTCATTTATGCCACCTCTATGGTGGCTGAAAAGCTTGCAGACCCATTTCAACTGTCCTTGTCTTGGTTTTAGCAGGAAGGATGGTTAGGTTTGAAATTTGACCAATACCACTGCATGGTAAAATGGTTGACAACAGAATGACTTTTAGCCCTTAGAAGTAATGCTAGGGTGCAAAACTAAGAACAAGCACATTGGAAACTGCCTCTAGGCAGTCATATGCCTCTAAGCATATCATAACTAGGTATGTTCAATATATCATTTTAGTTTGGCTTCTTGCCCACCAGAAGGAGGAAAAATGGGACAGAACATTCTGCTTCTGTAAGCATGAACAAATGCACAAGGCTCTCCTCAGGAAAACAAGAAAACTATTATTTTACACTCTCCCTTTATATACATTTACATGTATACTAAATGTATTTATATATATTTATATAGATTGATGAGATCTTCCTGAGCCTTTTCTTCTCCAGGCTGAACAGACCCAGATTTCTCAGCCATTCCTCATAAGAGGACTGGTACACCCTCCACTCCCTTGATCACCTTAGTGACTCTTTGGTGGACTCTCTCCAGTGTGTTCCACGTCTCTCTTGTACTGGGGAGTGCAGAACTGGACACAGTACTCCAGGTGTGACTTCACCAGTAGAGGGAAAGGATCACCTTCCTTGATGGGCTGGCAATGCTTTGCCTAATGCAGCCCAGGATACCTTTAGCCTCCTTTGCTGCAAGGGCACATTGTTGGCTCATGTTCAACTTGATATCCAGAAGAACCCAGATCATTTTCAGCAAAGCTCTTTCCAGCATGTGCTGGTACATCAATTCATACACAGTCGTTTTATTTTAAGAGTTAAGGACCGCAAGAAAGTTGTGACACATATGTTTTGCATATTAAGCAGGAATAATTTCATATTTGGCATGAAATCCTAGACACATTAATAAGGGTTAGCAGGGTCTGATAACAATGAGCAATAGGAAAGGAAACTGACTTCTGGGGTACTTACGGCCAAATAGATAAGCCAGACTAAAAACATGAGACAATAAAGAGGCTATATAAACTACAGCAACAAGTCCTGCCCCACAGGCACCCTACCGCATACAAGAAGACATATTGCTCAGTGCCAGGTCTCTTTTGAAGAGGCTGAAGCTTCCCATGTTACTCAAAGCATTTCATGGAGATCTGACACATAAGTCTAACGGCAGTTTTAAGCTTCTCCCAGTGGTATGAGCAATACTGTTTCACAAACACCAAGTGCTTCTCCATAAGAAAGGAGATGTAATTGAACTATTTATTAAGCCTGAAATCAGAACCAGTGGCTTTCATTCTACTCTCAGGATAATCACCAGATACATAAAGGACAATCACAACTGGCTGCTTCATCCAAAAGCAATAACTGATGTATCCTTTCAGGACTCCTTGGCTTTATCCCCACTTCTGAATCTGAAGGAACGTAGACTAATTTTGCTTCTTTCTCAAGTTATTTTATTGAAAATGTAAAGATGCAATGCACAGAAAAAACACTGAGAATTACAAATCTACCAAGTACTTTAGAGACCTTCTTACAAGGAATAAAGCTCCCACAGCAATCTCTTTTCACACTGGCATCCAGATCTTTTAATATAATTTGAAGAAATTGGAAAACTGTGCAGTAGTTATCTAATCATGGGTACATGTAACACTGGCAACTTAATCAATCATAATAGGTTGTACAGGATAATAAGGTTTAAAATTATAATTATCAAATCAAACTCTATACTGATAGTCACCTTTGGGCTGATTTTAAACAAAGCCAGCAGCAGCAGAGCAAAACAAATAGGTTAAGTGGTATAAGAAGCTGTATGGGCATTTTTTATGGATTTTAAAATCAAGAGAAGGCTTAAAGTAGCTCCTATGTTACTTTAAAAATAATAACTTAAAAAAATCCGTGACATACAAACTACACACTCTCCTACTTGTCCTATTTTCTGCAGTTAACTGGGTTTTCTGGCTCCAGTTATAAAGCTACAGTAGTGCTCAGCTGTTCATAATAATCAGATTTTTAAATGCAACCAACACATATTTAATTGTTAATGTTTGTCTTTCCAGTAATAAAAAAATTGAGTTAAGACTCCCAGGCCAGATATGCATTACAAAGTTTTTTGTGCATTATGTAGGTCAGCAGAACTTCGTAATATTGTCTTAGGATGATGTATAAATAAAGAGAATTCTCAGTACTGCTTCTGAAGGAATAAGTCTGTAGGTGGTCACAGCTAGATTGACAGAACAACCAGTCAACCCAGTGGCCATGGCCAGAAATTTCCTGCCCTGTTGGCATATTGCACTTTGACATCTGCTTGTATGTTACAAGCAGCAGAAGCTCTTTCACAGGCAGTCTGAATTTGTAAATACTTTATAGCTAGGTCAAAAGTAGCAGATTCACAAACTAGGAATATATTAATCCTGGCTGACAGTTGTAATAACTCATCTCTTGAGTAAAATTGTGTGTCTAGTTGTTAAGCAACAAATACATATTTAATATAATAACAAATGCCATGATCTACTGCTTAGGGAAAAAAAGATAAATTTAAAGCCAACTGCCTTCCCTCTGCACCCCTGATGTGTGCTGACTGAACAGAGGATACTGCCCATCAGAGAAAATATTTTCCTCACTAGAATATCTTGGCAGTTTAGGATTTGGGTAAGAAAAGGGAAACAGAAGCCAACTATGCAACTAATAGTTTTACCAATGAGCAGAACCTCCCTCCTCTCCCCTTACTTTTCATGTCTAGATATATGAGCATATACACATAATAATTTATTAAATTTTTCTGTTTGAGTTCTCCAAAACTTTCATATTAACCTATATGTTTTTGAGACTGAAATATTTCACTTCTGTTCTCAGTCTTCACTTCCAAAAACAGCTGCTAACAAAATCTTGCCATGCCACAATGCTCACTTTGGTAGCCAGAGGCACAACGTGGCAGTGCTGAAAAAAAATGAGAGAATACATTAGGTTAAATCATTTCATCAAGACAGCAGAAATACCAATGCCATCCTTAGGAGGGCTGCTATACACATGTCTATGCACAGAGAAATTGAAGTTCATCACTTCTATGGGGCGGGGGGGAATCCTTTGAGGATCAGAATACAAGTAAACACAGCCCAGAATACAAAACAGCAGCACTCTACTTGGGCGCGTATTTCTGACAGCCACTTAGCCACTTGGCACCTGGCACATTTGGTATGTCATTAGCTCAATATCTTCTCAGGGAAGGATGTTGGTAACTATCCACCCCTCCAGAGCAGCTCAAAGTCACCAGAAAAACATACACTGGTAGTACCCGACTCTCTTCTTTTCACCCCCATCTCTAGTGTAATGACAGGCTTATTCTGATTGCTCACTTGGACTCAAACTCACTGGCATACCAATAGGGCTATGATGCAGGGCCAAATGAACAAGCCTGTCAGGCTGCCTTAGGCATTTGACAGTCTCTGCAGGACTACGCTAACCAGCAGGACGAAGGATAGCTGACCTTTCATTTCCCTCTCATCATTATCTGTGTTCGCAATATGAATTTCATGTTTGTCAGGACAAGAACTATGCCAGATGTAAAAAGAAATCTTTTAGCTGAGCCCTGGATTTCCTACTTCACTTCTGTGGGAATGGTTTGCGACCTTTTTTGTAGAAAGAAAAATAAGACAAGTGAACCACATTGTCTCAGTCTAACAGGCAACACCCTTGTGTCTTGCTAACCTGTGAAAGTTTTTCTGTCCTTTACTGACCTATGCAGAGAGTCGAGATGGAAGGTGGTTGGGGCAAGAGGTGCAGGATGTGAGTCAGCAGCACCTGCATTAGCGAAGGATGGTGGGATTTCATAAATTCCACATTTATTAAAGAGGCTAACTACACAAATCTAATTCTGGATCAACTGAGTATATAGGAGTGAATCTGCAGTTAATACAACAGCTGTGCATAGCATTTCTTCACAGTTAACCTACACTAAGTGTTGCTGGTTCTCCAAGACACTCACTAATACCAGAAATTCCATAGTCTATTTTAACAACTGTAAAATCTGAGGCAGAAAGAGCTTGTTTCTAATAGCACAAAGAGGTTATGGCCAATAGCCACCTACCACAAGACCAAAGTTGAAATTGAGGCAAAAAATAGGAAGTAGTCATTGAGGGAATATTACTTTCACTTCTAAAAGAATAAAACCCACAAGCTTCATGCTTGGTGTTGACAGAGGTAAATAATAAACCTAACCAAAAGCATACATGAATACTATCCCAAAACCTAGAGAGATCAATACAGACACACAGGATTCCTTCCCCCATATCTATCAGTTGGACTAGGACAAAAATCAAAATAAAAGCCTGGAAACTAAGTGTTAGTCCCAGTGTTTACATTCCTACATAGATCAACTACAAATAGCAGGGGACAATTTTTCCCCTTGCTGTCACAACCAACCATTTTATAAATGCAATGTGTTATTGCAAAAAAACCCAGTATTTTGCAGTTTTCAGTCAACAATTAAGTCATAAAATACAATTCCTACCAAAGGGCAAACTTCTAAAAATTCCCACTCGGGATAAAAAAGAGTCCTGGCAAAATTTGATTTACATAATCCATTGGAGGGTTGGTTTTGGTTTTGATTTTTTCCCCAGCAATAACAAGATTTAACTCAGAATGAGATGGTATTTTTATACTCCTACTGATCCAGCAGATAGAATGTTATCTTGTCAGTTTTCCAGTCTTCACAGAAAGGAGAATTCTTAAAGTTATAGTCAACTCTTCTTTTTAATTGCTTCAACATTATCAGTGTTCCTTTCTTTTTTTTTTTCTATGAGAATAAAGTTATTTAAATTTGCAAAAAAGTGACTTTAAATGATTCACCAGTATCTTAGTGTAAAAAAAAAAAAAAAAAGTACCATATACAGGTCAAATGCACTGCCAATATCACATTTTATCCAAAGGATTATAAAACAAGATCGAGCTTGCTCTACAGAGGAAGTTTAGCTAATATTGTTGATTCTTCATTCACTCAGGCAACTTCTCAGTGTTTCATTCTATTCATGCAACAGCACTTCTCAATGCATAAATGAATTATAGAACCAAAATACTCTACTGTTTTCCATTCATTATGCTTAACTTTGGTTTGTCAGCAATTTGGACCTCCATTTAAGTTTACCTAATAGAGCCTTTTCTTACCTAATAGAGCCTCCAGCACATGCAAATTCATACAGGGCTGTCCCTACTTTAAAGAATGCACGTAAATACATGCCTGGGTTTCATTTTGCATAGTTCTGCTACATAACTGGACAACAAACCAGACATCATTTGGCTCTATTAATTGGAAATACAGCACACCCAAAGGGCTTTTTACATGCATCTTGGTGTTGATTTCTTAATTAGACCATTTTGTCACAATTCTTTATTGTTTTTTAAGTATTTTTATTTTATTATTTTTTGGGGAGACATTCCCATTGCTAGATTTCAGCATTCTTAGCTTTTTTTTAAATTTATTTATTTATTTATTTAGCAGCCTTGCTAATTTTATTAGATGGAAAAAGCACAGACTGGGATACATCATCTTGTACTGGACTTTGAAACCAGATTCCAATTAAAGTAATTAAGTACATACTATGAAGAAAGCCAAGGATTAGAGCTATTGATTACTTTAATTTCCTGATTAGCCAGGAAAGCAGAAGAAGCTGTCTAGTAAGAACACCTGAAGATTACAGCACTAAACACAGACATACAAAATACTACCAAACACAGGGAAACGGAGAAGTGGTCTTCTGCAGAGGGAAGACCCTTGACTAAATACATCACTCTGTTCTGTGAAAAAAACTTTTGTGTGTCCTTCGAAGAACATGACTAAGCTTGAAAAGGGAATAGAAAGCATTCAACATCTTACATACATACTTTGACACTGGAAAATATTTGCTATTATAGTGCAATTCAGAGGAAGCTTCACCTGAAGTTTATTTAGGTGCTCAGAACTGAGAAATAACACAGAAATATATCAAAACAAACTAGAACTGCTAAAGACAGTACTAGAGGCACAAATATCTTTTCTTGCCAGAAAAGTCTCTTACTGTACATGCTTCCTAGTTGGCAAAAAGAATGAGCGTAGAGAATTCACATTGGTCGCAAATAGGAAGGCTTGTTATTCCAGTCTTCAGTGTTCATCTGTTTTCTTGTCTTTCGATTATAGTTTAACCAGACTAAATGAGCCTTTAGAAAGGCATCTATTAATTAACCCATACTGGGCAAGACAAATCATGCTCTTCAAGCACAATCTCATTTTATTAATCAGAATATCTCTCATCAGTCAGAGACAAGACAGGGGAGAAAGGTTTTTAAATGCAAAATTAGAAGATATATGCTCTAGCCTGGATTTAGCTTGTTATCTGAAGGCCATGCAATAAATCATGAATTTAGAGGAGATGTAAAGAACCATCTTTGTACTTGCTTGAATCTGAAAAAAATTTAATTGTGGCTAATATTTATGAGTCAGGAGGCCTCAGGACACAGTCCAGTGGAAACAGTTTTTGAGTCTACAGTCAAATTAATTTCACGTTATTGTTGGAAATACAGAAGGTAAATAATTGTGCCAGCTATTCCCTGCTTAGAAAGCTGATTGAAATGAGACAAAGTATGAGCAGGATGAAACAGGATTCAGAAGAAGTAAGGATAAATATCTTGGGCAGTTCTACAGTGCTAGATGTATTGAATATTCTTCTCTTCTTCCTCCCCATGGCCTCCCACCCCCTATTTAAACCAGGCATTAAATCTGCTGGCCATTTTAGTTCATATAGATGCAAATGCTGATCACTGCAATGAACTGTACCCTAGCTACAGCAAGTCTTTAGGGTTCTTCTACTTGGAGAAACAGTCTTAGTATTGCTGTAAAATACTGTAAGAAGATTACCTGCGCAATCAGCACTGGCAACTATCACCATCAGCTCTTCACTCCCAACACACAAGCTTCACAAAATGTATTGATATCTTTTAATTTTGCATGGAAAATTACAGCTGAGTAACAAACCTAATTAAGAGGATATGATATTTCCCGAGATGCAAATGCACTCTTTGTGTGTGTATTGATTTTGCTGGGGGTTTTTGGCTGGAGGGGAAAGGGTAGTGTTTAGGTTTGGGGCTTTTTGTTTGTGGTTTGGTTGTTGGTTATTTTGTTATTGTTGTTGGAGGAGGGGTTATTCCTTGACAAGGATAACAAGGACTGAGAGTTTTAAACTTAATGGAAAATAACCTGGGAAATAATCACCATTGACATGACCAGAGAATTATCTCCAGTGGGACAAACAAGCGGGTAGGGAACAAATGTACCACTCAACACTCCCAGCTTCCACAGTATCAGAAAATTAATGGAAAAGCAGTCATTCCAGGAAAGGGTGTTGATTTAACAACAGAAAATGCCTGCCTGTAGAAGAAAACTGGAAAACCATCTGACTTAGTTCAATTATATCCTTCCACAAGAGAGAGCAGACTAACAAAATACAGCTTAAAATGTATCTAGTTTCTGGAATTTCCTCCTTCAGCCTATACTATGAACTGTATTTCTCCTTCAAGTAGCCTGAAGTTCAGAGGAGAGTTCCAGAACTTCTATATCTTGAAACTGGACCTCATTACCCTTGAAAGTAATATCGGTTTTGGCATTAATTTTTATTTAGAGAAGATAAAGTTCTATTGAGGTAGCACATGGGTTGTGATAAGCCCCAGAAGTGCTGTAAGCTTAAAGAAAAAGTAATGACAGAGCGATCAGTTGGCACAATGGCCAAACCTTTTGAAGTCATTTGTTGGCATTCATGGCAAAGATGGCAGTAGACCTTTATATATTACCCACTTGAGCACCCTGTAAATCTAGTCATATTACAGACCTTGACAAGATTTCAAGTAAAAACACCTTTTTCAAGCATTTATTGCTCAGCTGATTTGAGAGGCCTGTAAACAGTCTTGGCAAAGTGTAGACTAAATCATTACTGCTTTAGTTTCAAGTAAACATAATGAAGAAATATGTTTCAAGAATTGGATATTTTTAAAGTCAGCTTTAAGATGCCTCAGTCACCCACTGCCATTTATTCTGCCTCTCCTTTTCCATTTAATGACATAAAATAACAGCAGTAAATGCAAGGGGAATACTTTTTTTTTTCTTCATTACATCTCATCACTCCAGTCGTACAGTTTTGGCAATTCAACAACAGAAGCACATAAATAAAAACAAAAGGGGAAGAACTTGAAGGAACAGCTAGATGCTGGAAATGTCTTTCCTGATGCCTTGCTATCATTTCTGAAAGGCATTGGTGAAAATTAGCCAGCACTAGTTCTACTAGATTCTGGTCATCTCCCTTCCAGAAATGAGAACAGAGACAAACAAGGGCTAGAAAAATAAGACAACCCTTATGGGTCAGTCAAAGTAATTTGTACTGCAAAAATAAAACCAGTGATTGCTTTTTTCTATACTATATCAGAAACTACAACACAAGACCACAAACATGACAGGGTCTCTACCTATGCAATAGTTTTTATATAAATAGGTTCTCTACCTATGCAATAGTTTTTAAACAAAGCATTCATATGTAATATAAACAGGTTCTCTACCTATGCAATAGTTTTTAAACAAAGCATTCAGCATGGTAGCGTAGAGGAACTTCCCTGTCTAAACCAACATCCAGCTAAACACTGATTGGTCCAGTTTAATGTAAATATTTCTAGAACATGGTATTACAGGTAAGATCTTTTGATCCGATATCCTTATTAAAATTATAATGCACTGGGGAGCATATTATTGTCCTACAGTGAAATCCTCTTAGTAAGATGAGTTCTTAGTAAGATGAAGTTCTTCAGACAGAAGCTGTGAGAAAGCGTAAACAGTTCCACCTTTCTGTGGCACCATTCAAAGGCTTGCAGTTCTTCCTCAACAACTGGCACAATGCAGAGTAGGTGACAGATAAATGCTAGAGAGTAAAACAAATTACTTGGAAAGACACAACTGTACTGATAAATAGAACACCAAAACTTTAGCAGCACCAGCTTGATTTATATTTTTTCTGGAAGACCTTTAACAAGAGTTTTAAATGTCTTTGAAAAAAGGCTCAAGCATCATAAAACACATGTCATTTCCTTTGCTGAGTACACTAGTGGTTCTACAAGTGGACATGTTGCCCTAACTGATTTTGGGAAGTCTCACCTTAAGGCCATGTTTAACAGAAGTACAAATTGGGATTAGTGATTTTGTAATGGTTATGTGCACTTATTATTTGCACAACGAGCCATTCTACTGAATGGTTTATAGATGGCTACAGTTACAAACATCACACAAGAGCTTCGGATTAAGCAAATTTTGCATGAAAATATTCCAGCTGATAAAAGAAACAGAATGCTAATCAAGGACTGCATCAAAATACTACATAACTGAGGGGGCAGGGGAATGAAGAAGGGCAGGTCCTTGTTCATTTTGTAAAAAGCAAGGCAAATCTTACATTTATCCTTGCGTTATCCATCATAAACCTCTATTTTACAAAAACGCATTTAAAAAATGGGCAGTTTGAGAAATTTTCTGATGAAAGATACTTAAGTCTTCACATTGTGTTCATGTGTGTTTGTGGAAACCTGCTGCCCTGTGCCCAGCTGGGATTTGGATAATATTTATTGATTTCATGGTCTGCAACAAATTCAGTGTTTTGCCTGTTTCCTCCATCCTTCTGGAAACTCCCCATTGCTCTCCCAAACTACCTCTACTGAAAGGAACGTCCCAGGTTTGAGGCTTCAGTTTTCACACAGCAAATTCAAAAATAAGGATGCAAAAGGCTGTTCAGCCCAAACAAGGTTGGACCTATTCACATGGTCTTTTTTCCTTACCAAGGCAAGCTGAGGCCAAGCCAGCATTGCTCACGTGACTCTACAGAAATCTGTGATCAGGTCTTTGGAAATATTTATTATGTTTCTGTATCTTAAGTGTGTAATCATGAACTCTCTTGTGGCCACATCAGCAGCTTTAGTTCTTAGAAATTAAATCAAGCATGCAATTGAGCCCTTGACAGAAAGCACTGAAGAATTTAAAGCCACTGTTTGATCAGAAATCAAGCAGTTGTAAGGTGCTACACAGTGAATTTTGAGGTGCAGTATTTTTTGCAAATTGAATCATTATATCTGAATTAAGTTTCTCCTCATTTCTAACCCTTGCTGTCCTGCTGATAACCTCTTTCCCATAACAGCTAGCTAACAGCATACTTTATTAGTGACTTCCCAGCACAGATGTGTGAAAAAGAAGACTAAAGGTAAACTACTGTAATTAGAGAATGAATTAATTCTGCAATAAACTCTAAAGTTTTGGAATAGTTTCTATTTTAGGATGAAATGTGAAGTCAAGGGAGACTTAGGTGGTAAGACCCCATAAAAAAAAAAAGAAAAAAAAAGAAAAAAAAAAGTAAATGAACAGAGCTGCACTTCCATTCTGCAGTAAAAATAGGTGTTACTGTTTCCTCTGGAAAAAAGTGATAATTTGTAGGGATATTAACCTCTTGGAGGCATGTCAATATTTTTACAGCATTCACTGTTTAAGATTTGCTTATGCATGATGTATAGCATGGGCAGTTAATTTTCCTATAAGTCATAATTCATAGGACAAACAATGTGAGGGCTATTAACGGAAAGAGATCAACAAGGTTATTTCCTTTTTGTGGTTTTCTGCAGAATTAAATAAGTGAAACTCATAATTCAGCAAATTAGTTAACTGGAACTATTTTGTCATTGCAGGATTATATGCTAAAGCTTACCTATTTGTGATATGTACAGATTCTGTATTTGAATGAACTAATGGTGCTTAACTTTATTTCTCCTTTCCTATTATATGTGGCGGATTTAAATACTAGCAGTTTTGAAGAAGCAGCTGACTTCTTTACAGCAGATCGTGACTACAGAATTTAACAGTTGATATGGATTCCCCCTCCCCATCAATTTCAGGACTAAATTCCAGTTTAATGAACTAGTTAATAAACTATTTTGATGAAAAGCATATTCAGTGCTTTACCAGCATTCCCTTGCTCTTGTGATTAATGCAATTATAGAACCGTTTCCTTTTCACTTTCCCAAGTTTCACATAGACATGTTTTGAAGACAAATTAACTAAAGGTTACTGCTGCATGAGAACCGCAGCTGTTCAGCAGATGCTGAGTGTCCCAACTTTTCTTTGGCTGTTTTTATTTCTCGTTTTGAAATACAACCTATCAGACTATTTCATAGCTTTCATTTATACAGCTTAATTTTGAGGGCTTCTGAGTAAACACGCTTGTAACACAGTTTTCCTTGGATGGAAGCGGGGAAAGTATTTCAAGAGCTTTTCTGTTACATCAGTTGAAAATAAGACGTTTGAATAATCTGTAATAGCAGATTAGGTTTCCTTCCTATCTGACTACATGCATGGTGACTAATGTAGCCAACTCCCCTTTACAAGGGCTTTGGAAATGCTGTTTTCCCCCTTTTAGAGATAAGAAAGTGGAAGCAGAAGAGTCAAGAGTTTAATCAAGCTCTCACACCAGTTGGTGAACTATGTTAGGCAGGGTTAGAACCAGACAGTGTTTACATGAGACTATTGCAACAGAGTTGGTACCAATTGCATAAGCAGATGCTAACCCATGCAGCAGTGAGTTTCCAAAATAATGTATTTCGGTTTCGCTGAAATTGATTTAAGTAGATTTAAAGCAAAACAATCCTAGTGTCAACCAAAACAGTTTACTGAGATTCATTAACTAGATGGGGAGGGGTTGGACCATACCTTTGAAGTGTTGCAATTCCCCACCCTCCCCCATTTAAACAAGGCCTCAAGCACCAGAATTAGCAACCCAGCAATCTAATTAACCTTCAGATTTTCACTCACTCATAAAAGGGTATAAATTGGAATATTTAGACAGAAAGGCCTTGATACAACACACAAGCAGTAAAAGAGGAAGCTGAGTTTCATTTTAAACTTCCCCCCTACCCTCACGCTTTCAGTATATAAGAATAGTTCATTAGGACAAGTCAAAACACAGGTAATCCAAGCTTGAAAACTTTGCTTACAGAGAGCTGAAGAGGCTTCTCAAATCAGTGAATGAATTGCAGCAGTAACATTGCATTAAGCAGCACATTATGCTCTCTTCCATTTGTAACCATGCATAAAAACAAGCTTCAGAATAAGAAATATACAAAAAGTCACTTTGCTAAAACAGCCGAAGAACTAGTTGGGTTTGCTTCTTAGTAGCTATGACCAAAATGTTATAGGCTTTTGGGTTCATCAGCATTTTTGCATTTCACCCCCAAATTTCAATACAAAATGTTATTGCTTCTCTGAAAACATACTAGAAGTTGCTGACAAAGTGGGCTGGTAGCACAAGTGAAAAAAAGAGGGGGAAAAAAGAGGGAAAAAAGTGAGCAGGTGCTGCTAAAACAACACCACCAAATTAATGAAACAAAACTGAAAGTGATCAGACTTGGGTGGAGCAGTAGACTTTCGAACTACAGAGCAGGAGCAAGACAGAGTCACATTGTTGGCTATGAACTTTGGGATAGAACCTTTACTAACTCACTTTGTTAAGCCAAACAAACAAAAAGTTTGTGGGGTCAACCAAAAACTTTACATAACCTCAATCTAGTCTCTCTCCCTTCATTTGTCCATCAGACAGCAGGAGGAGGAGGCAAGGCAAGGGAGCCTTCCAATGTCAACATGGACAGGATGCTTTGTATGAATGGCAAGGTGATTAGTTCATGTTAAGAGGAGCAACAAGGGGAAAAAATCTGACACAGAAACACTATTTGCTTCAAGATTTTTGTTACTATGCATTATTAGCTTTATCCAGGGCTTAACCTGAAACAAATTATTTTGTGTTACTATAAATACCTGCAACACTAGATTAGCTCAAGACTGATCCTTGAGAAGGATTGGGAAAGGAGAGAAGGCTGCTCTGGACAAATATTTTCAAATAAATAACAGAATAATTTGCCTAGTTTATCTCGTTTCTTCTGCAGGGTGAAGGAATTAAACTGGCAATAGCATCGGTCTGCTGGTAAGAACTGCCTACGCATTAGATTATTTGTTAAACACTGTTGTGTCAGCATACACACAACTCCCATTTTTACAGGGATTGTATAACATTAAAAACTAAATACACACAACATGCTACACTGGAATATGATCTTCTGCTATTTTATGTGGCATATTACAAAGTACACAGAAGAGGCTTTCTTCCCAAGAGAGCTTCTAATCAATAAATTTGACAAAAAGCAGAGCAGATACTGCTTCAATAATTCTTCTTTTCAGTCCCGTATCACATTTAGTTCCTGGGCAAAATCTGATGGCAAACAAGTCATTGCATATGTCCTGTAGACAGTGTTTTGAATAACTGAAAAAGCAAGTTTAGTAAACTGAAAATCCTGTCAATTTTAAGATTACCAAACAGTGCACACTTTCAGATTCATAATGTTTCCCATATATTTGCAGGCCACTCCTAAACATTTAGCACAAGTCAAGTTAAGGCAAAGAGTAATTTACAGCACTGACATGTGGCGGGTAATTAACAGACTCCTCTGTCACTTCTTAACGATCCCACCCCTGAGGATGTATGAAAGTCAAACCACTCTGTTATCTTCTTGCTATTGTATTAAAGGGAAGAGGGATCAGATGGTAGGAACACTATAGCTGCTGTCTTCTGTTTGTTACACTCTTCCCCTTCCTAGCCTGGATTTCCTGCAACTGACATTTCTAACCATTCAGCAGGCACCTACTACCTTCTTAGAAGCTGAGACGGAGGAAGCACTTGCACACTGCTAAGTACAGAACCCGCAAGATTAAAAGCTGCTCAGCATATAAGAAGGTCAGTCACCAAACCCACAGAAAAGCTGCAGTTACCTTAAAGAAGTGAGATGCTTTTCTTAAGATGCACAAAACTCAGCTGAAAGCACCTAGTCAATGCCTAGTGTGAAACTACTTTATTGAAGTGTTTCTCTACCAGCAAACAACATGCGGCCAGCTGCGGGGACATTTGTCCAAATAACCTACTGTCCTAATTGTAGCAGAGATGAGTAAGCATTCTTAAAACACATGAAAATAAAGCCAAGGCATGCTCAGAGTGTGAACTATATTTTGCTGTTTTTAAACATCAATAAAGACATCTATGCTCATTTCATTAATCAAGTTGACAGCTTTACGACCCTGCAGAGACTATGTAGCACTTCATAAAAAGCAGTTATCCTACAGTCACAATCCAGCTATGATACTACCTTGAAAATCTAGTATTACTATAACAAATCATGTAGAGACACAATAACGGTAGCAGAAAACCCAGTAGCTACAACAGAAGCAACTTCAAAGTTTTTCATTCTTCCTCTCTCTTCTCTTGCCTTCTTCTAAACCCCCCCAAAATTCGACTCTGAAAAATGCAAGTATTATTTTAAGAGGGCAAATTATTAGTGACAGGTAAAAAACTTTCAGAGTGCACTGACAGCTGTAAGAAAGAGTAATTTTTCTAAGCATGAATTCCAGTGCCCTTCAAAAACCCTCATGCCAACAAGGCAAGCATTGATTACAGAACCACCCTGTCATTCTGCAGTCACATACACACTGCAGCCTGAATGTGAGAATTCTAACTCAACCGGCAAGTTATCATAGTTTAACTATTTAGCTTGATTCCAATATATCTGCATTACAGACTGTGAAGTGGGTTAGCAGCAGCTGTAACAGCTGAGCATGCAGTAGGTTGAGAGTTCCAGTCAGACTGATGCAAGAAAAACCAAAGGAGAAGTCAGTGCCACCAGTGAGCTTGATTAGACCCCTTCTTTTTTTAATACAGCTGCTTGGCTCCAAACACCTCTCCTGCTTCTTCGGTGCCTGGAAGAGGCTCATCAGCCTCATTTCCCTAATAGGCCAGATCAAAATACTTACAGCTGTTGTTTCTCTAATAACAGATCACATACGACTCTTAAGCAACTTTCCTCCAAAGCTCTTCTGCTCCTTTCAGTGGGCTGGGAGTAAAAAAGAGCAGCAATATGAGCACTTCTGTAGGCTACACAAATGCATATAACATTTGGAGGTAACATACAGAAGTCACCACTGATGAATTTGGTATTATAGCCAAGCCACTAAGAATACTGTGCCATACCTATGTTTTCTATCTCAGGACCTTCACAATCATTTACAGAATTGTCTTCAAGTTCCATTAGCCATCACCCATTCGCTGTAATTATCTGACAATCTCATTACTTAATACTTTAATATTGTTAAATAACTGTCATCTTTGTTGCTAAGAAGGATCAGAGTTCAGAGACCTGTGATAGGTCCAACTGGGACTTTTTTGCACCTGTTGCAACCTCAGAGACACACAGGTCTGGGTTTTGTTTCTCAGTAGTTGGAACCTACTTACACAATATTTGTAAGATGCCAGCACAGAACAAGGTCAATTTAGTATTTGCCAGTTTGCTCAATCACGGTCCATGTCTTTCACTTTCACTAAGGCAGAAATATAGTCCTATAGATGGGCTAATCTATAGCTATTGATCCCAAAACAGGGGTTAACAAGACAGGTCCATCACAAGAAAAACTACAGATAGACCTATTGTAAGAAAAGGAACTTGATTTCAGATTCAGAGGCTATCATATACAACCTATTATTAGTTTCTAATTCCCTTCTCATCATCTTAAAACAGTGTACAAGGCATGAGTGTAAAACATTGCAGCAGCTACTTTGCACCTAATGGTGCCTTTGATCCACTGGAGTTCACACAACACAATGGGAAAAAAATTATAACTTCCTTACTGATTTGACTGTAAATAGAGCTGCTAGGGCAAGGTATGCCTAGGAGGCATCTCTCCTGCCTGCAATTAAAACGTTGGTAAGTACATAACAAACACAGTAATATCTAAGAACACTAACATAAAGACATAATAACATGGGTGGACACAAAAAACTGCCAGTCTGAAGTTCCCTGCTAAAGAACTTGGTGTTTTAAAGAAAAGATCTAGTAACTAGAACCAGCAGTGCTGTTGAGGAACCTGAACCAGAATGAGGCCAAAAAATAAAGGAAGATGAAGTTTTATGCCTCCAAGCCTAAGCCATCCCTTCAATAAACAGAGCTACTAAAACTGCATACCACAATTTAAGGGCTCAATCAGCATCTAAGCATGCTTCTCTTGAGAATGTCTGTAGCAACATGGAAAGCTTCAGGTGGGGTTTTAATTTAGATGAAGAGTGCAACTCTTCCAGTTGTCCCATGACCATGTTTTGTTTCATACTACAGAGAGGCTTAGAGCTTATGAGTTGAACTGATTTTGGACTAAATAAAACTTTAGAAGAAATCTAATTACTTGTTCATAGGCATTCAATCCATAGGAGTCAAATCCAAGAGTCAAATAAAATCCCTGCAAATACAGGCACTGTGATCACCAGGTCTACAGCACCAAAGCAAAACGTATTCCCACATGCTCACCTGCTAATCAGACTACCATATGCCACTTACAGTCCAGCCTGTTTCTGCTTCTATGTTACTATGTTGACATCTACGTGGAGTACTGGCGTGAAATGTGATTGCTCTGAAGGTCAACGGCATTCAGAGAAAAGCAAAAAATAAATTGTGTTTAATTAGTATTAATAGCAAAACAACAATTTGTTTTTTTTTTTTAAGAAGGAAATCTGCACAAAGTCATCGTTGCACTGTACCTGCAATAGAAGATATCTTGCAATAACCATAAACACACTATGAACCTTAGCAGGAGTTCCAAGACCTTTCAGGACAACAAGCTGTTGATAACCTAAAAATCTTCTTGCATGCCATCACCTCTAAAGCAGAACTTGCCAGAAAACACGCCTAGTAGCAGAAGGTAACGTTTCAGGTAATACAAATCACAGAATCATAGAATGGTTAGGGTTGGAAAGGACCTTTAGATCATCTAGTTCCAACCCCCCTGCCATGGGCAGGGACAAAAGTCTTCTGTCCTAAAGTAACAAGACAACGTATTACAAGCACTCAAGGATTAAGTACATTGCAGGAGAAAGGAAAAGCCCATAGGCTTTCTTTTGCAGGAAAACTTCTGATCGACTACTATTGCTCCATCAGCAGAGAAAGTTGCACTGTATGCATTATCAGCTTTGTTTAACTATGTTCCAAGAAAGTTCAAACAATTTAATGGTTAAACAGGAAGAAAAAAAAAAAAAACACAAAAAAAAACCCTACACACAGAAAAGAATGCCTGCTTACATTTGAGTTTGCATGTAGAAGCACACAGGCAAAAGCTGTGGTGTAACATAGCTGTTAACTGCCTGTTCTCAGTTTTCTTCTCCTAATGCTGCAGTGGCAATATCTGTAAAACAGTCTGAAATGCCACAGAGAACTGTGGACAGTGGTCCTACATTTTTCATCTCAGTTCATCCCTTCTGAACTTTGTAGGTGCATAATTAAAGATATCTGTTTGACAAATCTAGTGAGAAGTACTTCTCAGGCATAAGCCTTAATTTGCACCTCAAAGATTTATACAAGATGTATTGGATGTAGTTGTTAACAGCTCTGCAGTCAAACATTTTCCATTGGCAGCCTCTTGTCCACGTCTGATAGCTGCTCAGCTTTACTGCATTAAGCCCATACAAAAGTCTTAGTCTTGAAAGACACAGCTCATCTGGCATTCCAACAAAGGAATACCCTCGACAGAAAGGATCAGGAAGTTAAAGACCAAACAAACAAAGCCTAGTACTTTAGAATCTCCTGAAGAACATGTGGAAAGGGAAAGATTTGTTCATATTAACTTTACACTGAAAAAAAAAAATAATCATGCTACAAAGCATAAGTCATATTTTTTTAATTAAATATTGAACTAACAAAAATAATTTAAAACCTAGCTCAGGTTTTTAAGAAAACTATAGTTTGCAGACTCTCCTAAGAGTATTGCACATAGATTCAAACCTTGAAGTAGCAAGTAGTAAAGCATTATGGGGAAAAAGTGCTCAGAATCAGAGAATATTTTTGAAGTTTCATAATATAACTGACAAATTCCAAGAACAAACAATTCTAGAAGCAAACTTTGGCATCCTCACACACAAACCAAAATCCTGTAAATGCACCTGTTGATATTTGTGAGTAGAGAAGACATCCTGACGGGAAAAAAAACAAAAGGGAAAAATTATTATTAAGCTACTTGACTGTTACTTCCTTTAGCATAAACGTCATGTGTGCCATGTATATCCCAGGAGAAGCTTTCCTTAAAAGTCTTCTAAATGTTTGTTCACAGCACTGGGCTTTAAATCTAAACATTTAGGTTTCTAAAGTTCTCTCTGAGGCCTGTTTAGAGTCTTGTATGCTTTCAAATAAAGACCTCAGTGTTTTGTTCTCATACCCAGTATGTTTGTCTGTCTCCCAAATGGAGCCAACAACTTCTCTTTTCATTTTATTGCTCTGTTTTAAAGTAGCCATTTTCACTCATCTTCTTTTCTTTTCTTCACTCATCTTCACTCATTTTCTTTTCATCACTCCTGATGCGTATCAATAGGAAGTATTTGAGATTTTGATGACTCTGGTGGGCCAGTAAAAGGGATTTCCAAGTAAATAAGATGTAGCCCAGTGTTGGCTAACCTTTGCTCATGTGAACAGTAATGTGAAGGTCAAGAGGGCTCCTCCCTGCATGAATAGCTCCTTTATCATTAAGCTGATGTTTCACAATCAGGATGGAGTAATAAAGAGTAAAAGTAAGGAACTGGAGAAGAGTGAAATGACTGAACTGCCTTAACATTTGCTTTACTCTCCAAACCTCATTCGTACAACAGGGCTGGCAAAGGTGTCATTACTGTGGATCTTCGCCTTCTCCCCCTCTTCCTAAAGAGTCCTAGGGCTTTGGCCCACAGCAGCAAGAGGCAAGGACAAGCTATAAATTTTTATCAAGACAGAGATATTACACTACTTTTAAGGGTCCACAATGCCAATATATATTGCAGTTACATTACTATTAAAAACACTTATTTTTGTAGATATTCCAGTGTCATAAGATACCTTGTTCCAATGCAATTGTACTTATTGAGGAGAGATTACATAGTTCCTTGTCCAAAGACATGGTTGTGGCTGAGTGCCTTTGGAGGCCTGCATAAATGGTCATGTGAAGCACGTTAATTGAGAATCTGTGCTGATAACCTACTTATCTTTTTAAGTGGTTAAGATGACACTACAGATCTTTGTAGCCATTCCACACAGAGTTTCCATTGCACTTACAGCTAACATTAGGCTCAGATGAATACACAAGCTAACCTGGATGGGGAACAATGGCAAAAGAGAGATCAGTCTCTGAATAACTCAATCCTTGTCACCTTTCAGTCCGCTTCTGGAAACAGAATTGTTATTGCTAACACAACATTTCTTAGCATCCTTGCATTCTACCAACAACCATTTTAAGTTTTATAGTTGGTGATATTTGTAGATCTTTGTCCAGTGTGTTTTAAATGGGGATATTAAAAAGTATCAGTAAAGTAATAGCAAAGGTCAATGTGGCTCTGAAAAGGCATGTGTCAGTGAGGATCTCAAGCAGACTGGGAGAAAAAGTTCTAAAATAAAGACTAAATGTAATTTAATAATAAATAAATGTAAAGAGACAAGAGCAGAGAAATTAGTCAAATAATTTAAAAACTTATTCTTAAGTTTGAGTAGTCCATGGAAGAGGCTAAAGAGGTTCACGAGAACAAAACAGAGGTGGGGATGGGGATGCACATTTTCAAATCTACAATATTCTAGATATATTTGGAGGTTTAATATGAGACCAGGATCATTGGGACTTGCCAAAAGAGAACATATGTTAGCAATGTGCTGAAGATTCAGCAGAACCTGACAGAAGCAACATAGATAGTGGTTGAGGATGGACAACTACAAAGACTTTTTCTGATATACTTTATAGTTCTCTCAGGATAAAATCCTGATGTCCTTACATGATTTCCCCCATCCCAGCTAGCTTCAGCTGGGCTAGATTTCACCTTGCCATCCTCCTCTACAAGAAATGCCACTCGCCTTTCTTTCAATCACTTCTCATATAGAAGTTGAATAAGAACAGGAACAAAACTACAAGTCTGGAAGAAAACAGACAGTGAAGTTTTCAGAAAAATCTTTCTGCCACTTCAGGATTAATTGTGATAAAGATCACAGGAAAACAAAACAACTAATGATACTCTCATATCAGTATGAATTTCATCCTAATTTCAGCCAGAATCTAGATTTACATTTTGTCTGCAGCAAGTTAAACATGCCAGGCTTAACACACATCCCAGTCCAAATAAGGGTCTTTTCTGAAGGATATGAGAACAGGTTTGGGATATAACCTAGAATAAGATTTCAGCAAGATTCCAGGAAAATCCTGCTCAAAAAAAAACCCAGCATGTTTCATTTTCCAACATCGCTTTATAATCTCAAGCTTCTATCTAGCCGTTCTACTTTATACCACGAAAACACATTTAATAGGGTACAAAGATGGTAACAGGAAGAACAATGCCACCAGAAAGCTCTGCTATCTGGAGCAGACAGAAAGCAGCCACCAAATGAAGAAAGAGAATTTAAACCATAAACTTTTAGGATCAAGAACTCTTCTACGCTTTCACAGTATTGATTACACCAATACAACTAATGAGCCATTTCCTCAGTCTTCTGTATTTTGGCATTTTAGTAAACTTAGCGACTTTAAATATAAAATAATAATTTAAAAGAAATCCCAGAAGATATAGTCAATATAAACATCTCTGGAGTAAAGTCCCAAATTACTCATTCTCATCACTGGAGCCCCACATATCTGGGCAAACTGTTTTTTTTATGGCTCACCATTTCTTGTCACCACATTTTGATGGATGCAACATCCGTAAGAAGGCACTAACCAAGTTTGTACTGCTCTATGATTTAATACACGCTACTGATTAGTGATTCGTTTTGAAGAAGTATTCTGCCAGATGAGCAAGATAGGACGATTACCAACTCCTTATAGCCTGGGAGGAAGTAATTGTCCTGGAATCAGAATAACCGCACGAGAGTTGTGAGCATCCCTCCACGCAAGCCGATAACCCCAACTGACCTCGGGACCCGCACCCAACCCCCAGACACGTTTTCAGCATTTAATACGAAAATAAAGTAAAAAAAAGAGAAGGGAAAGGACATCAGACCAAACAGAACAGGATCAAGACTGGCTTCACCTCGTAACACAAGACACATTGAGGCAGAAGAAACCACCCCATGTGCTAAAACAAGAGCTGCATTCACGGCTACCAGAGGCGTTGCGGGAGCACGCTGCGTGCGTGAGCCCGCTCCTCCAGCCCCAGGACCAGGCAGCAAAAACTGAAATCAACCCCGACCGCCTTCACCACTTCTCGGGAGAAGAGGAGGAAACGCGGACCTATTTAATCACTCTACCATTAAGTAGTTAGGCATAATTAAGAGGTTTCCCCGCGCTCCCGCTAGAGGGGCAGCTTTTAGGCACCGAGCTTTGTGGGGACGCAGCTACGGTGGGGTGATCCCGGGGAGCCGTCCGGCTCCGCAGCCCGCAGCTCCCCTCCGCCGCCCCAAGGCGCAGTATTTTCCTCTCCGAGGCGCCCGGCAGCACCTGCTGCTGCCGCCCTGCACCCCCGGGCCCGGCTCCGGCGGCGCCCGCTGTACCTGCAGGATCTTGTCCAGCCCCTCTTGGCCCAGGCAAGGGAACTGCTTAAGCAGCTCCGTCTTCTGCCGCTTGTAGTCGTCGGTAGCCGAGCGCCAATGCGGCTCTTCCAGCACCTCGAAGATCGCCGCCCCGATGGACAGGTAGAAGATGATGGCCGAGGTCAGTAAGGGGCCCCTGTCCACCATG
Organism: Pezoporus occidentalis; assembly: GCF_034315485.1. NCBI lineage: Eukaryota > Metazoa > Chordata > Aves > Psittaciformes > Psittacidae > Pezoporus > Pezoporus occidentalis. Next base: position 5,953,956 of record NW_026915376.1, read on the forward strand.
GTGCCGGCGGGAGGACGGGCTGGGGCGGCTGCCCCGCGCTGCGGCTGTAGGTGCCTGAAGCCGCCCTGTCCTTCCCCTGACAGTTCTGGTTTCCCTCGCCGTCCGCCGTGCTGCCTCTCCCAGCCTCTGCCGCGTTCCCTTAGTCTTCCACACTCCCCTCCCACTCTCTCTCCTCCTCCCTTCTTTCTTTCCTCCCTCCTCCGCTCCCCCTGGTCTTCTCCCCTCCCTCCTCAGCACCAATTTGAATTTGGTGCTCTCCCGCTTCCTCCCCCTACCCGCCCGCGCATGCGAGGCTGCCGCCAGGGGAAGGGCCGGCGGGGCGCCCCTGCGCCCGCCAAAGGTTGGCCCCGCCTCACGGCTGCGGTGAGCGGCGGTTGGGTCCGGCCACCACCATCGCTCGCCCGCGGGGGTCCGCCTGAAGGGGGGGAGCGGAGTCGCGACCTCCGCTCTTCTCGCCCTGCCGTGGGGAAGAGTGTGTGGCGGCCGCTGAGCTGAGCCCGACCCCGACCCCGACCCCGACGCCTTCCCCCTGAGCGGGTGGTCCCTGCGCCCGGAGCCGCGCTTCGCGCTCCGTGTTTTGCCTTAAGGGAGAAGGGTTGACGTCCCTCCGTTCCCTCGTGCTGCCAGGTTCAGTGGAATTTATCGTTTTCGAAGCTGGAACGCTGTGAAAGGAGAGCAGTGGCAAAGCAGAGGGGGAAGGCAAGCAAGAGCTCTGAGGAGAAAAAGGGGGGCTGTTGGCTGGTTTCTCCCATCCCCGAGATTTCCACAAGTGTGTGTTACAGATCCTTCACAGCAGGGACTGAGTCTCCCTTCATGCATTTTGTGCTTTCAATAAATGCTACTATGCATGCCTGTGTGCGTGTTTGGGAGCAAGGAGAAACACTGGCTAGTTATTTTCCACAGGATGCTCAAAACCCCATCTGGGCTGAAGCTGCGTTGAAGCTCGAAGCTCGCCCCGTTCATGAAGCCTTTCATAGGAGCTGCTGCTTACACCAGTGCACAAGTGCAGGCTTCTCCATGTTCACACTTCGAGGCAGAAGGAAGGCAACGCAACTGTTTGGAATAGATGGGGCTGGAAATAGGGCCAAATGGGTCAGGGAAAGAGCAAGTCAGTGAGAGGATACAGCAATGTGTTTTGCACCCTAGCAAAGTGCTTTGTGATTCACCATATAGACACTGTTTTTGTGGGGATAGCTTTTTTTCTGCCTTCTCCAGACACATACACACAACCCCCAACAGGAGGAAGACACTAAAAAATAGAGTTGTCCATAATCAATTGCATTAAGACTAAGGATTTGAGGATATATAGGTATGCAAACTGGAGTCCACACACCAAGAAGCTGAGAGGAGCCAGATGAAATGTCTCACGCAGACATAATTGAAACAGAAGAAAGGAGACTAGAGCAGAATGGGAAAGAGGAAGAAAGTAAGTAGAAAATACACAGCAGAGTATGAAAAAACAAAAAGGAGAGCATGCGGAAGGCAAAGGAATGTGCCTTGGTTAGGAGGTATCCAGAGACACCTATCTGTAAAACTTCGATCATGCACAGTGGCTACTCTTGTGTGAGACTACCCACAGAAAATTATATGACCCTTAATCAGTCCTTCCAAATAAAGTGTCTAGTGCTCAGTGAAAATACATCTGCAGGAGGTTCCCAGCAGCCTATAAGCAGGACTGGAGAAACCACAAAATCCACAAGCACGTTACGTGATCAGCATCATTATCTGCATGGGATTCCCCAGTTGTGTAAAGAAAACATTAAGAAAAGGATTGCCAAACTGTAATAGTAACAAAAATGTAACCAACCAAGCAACAAAATAACATATATGTGTTAAAGGAGGGATCAAATAGAAAGCATCATAAGGAACATTTTTAAAATAACAAGTGTCTTTAGAGAAACTACAGTAACATTTTTTATTAAGGCAAAAATAGGGGATGTTTTATGAAGTTGTAAAGCAGAACTGTTAACTAAAATGGAAAGAATTTCATGATGCATAATTATCACACTAAAATTATTCCCAGGTGTTATCACTTGGCCCAAGACCTCTGCAAAACTTGAAAAGCCATTGGCCACATTGCCTCACTTGCTGATTTAAAATTAAAGTTTAGAAACTGTAAGGTGTGTAAATACTTATGGCAAGTGACTGAAATTATTGAGGTAGAACCGTTCCCATAGGCAAACTATGATATCATTTTCTTTTTGGTGCTCTTGCACCTTCTGAGTCACCTGCAAATGGTTAGATTATTCCAACAGCAGCAGCAGTAGCCTGACACATTATAGCAATATTACACTTGTGTGTTCCTGACCCTATAATACATCTGTGCTTCATAACTGGAAGGTATTTGATTAAATTTTGAAACTGTACCCTTCTCCATCTGCCTCCAAGTCTCTAAAGGCCAATTTATACCACTGAAACACTATCTTAAAGGCACAAGGAATGACATGAATGACCCTGAACCTACTGCAATTACAAAGCACAGATGAGAGCAAAACCAGTTCCAGGCATTTTATAAAAAGTTTGCAATTTCTATTCAACATTTCTGCTTTCCAGTCTAAACTCCCGATCATGATTGTGATAATTAGTGCTCTCAGTAACTGAGTCAGTCAGTGTTTAAAAACAAACAAACCTGTAAGTCACATACCATTTTTCCTTGTGTTGAAATGCTGTTGCTGTTGATAGACTGACTCCTTGAGTTTCTCTTAATTTCAAAGAGGTGAGCCTGGTGAAGGAGGACCGTCCAGAGGAATAGTCTATCCCCTTAGGAGCTGAAGCCAACAGCTCCCACAGATAGAAGCAATCCTCTGAATATCAACAAACTTCTTGCATTTAGATACTTCTCTTTGAGTCCTTTGTCTTTTGCAGAACAAATTACAAGGCATAATTTCATGCTGCTGTCCAAGTGAGTGTGGCAAGAAGGAATATTTTTTTTTTAGCTGGCCTCTTCTTATACTTCCTGATCTAAAATGCCTCTCCTGACCTCATAAAAGATCCTATATCCTTTTATTCATGGCCATTTTCTACTCTCTGTTTCCCTTGGATTAAACAGTACCCTTATTGTTAACCCACAGCACCTGCCACATAGGCCCCACAGCTTTTCATGCTGGCTAAGTTAATGAAAAGGCTGGGGTTATTCACTCAAAGGCTTGCAAATCTCATTAAAAAATCAGGCGGGAAACAGCAGATAGCACTGTGGTGAGCAATACCATAAGTATCAATCATTTATATTATTTGCATAGGTCATTATTTCAGGCTGTCCAGCCCCAAAGGAAATCTCTTTCATCCAAGCTGTATGTCTAAGACACATTTGCTGTACAGATGTTTCCTAGAACAGCCTGAAATGATTGGATAAATGTCAGAAGATGTTTTAGATACATCAAATAAAAGACATTATTTGGGCAAAGGAAACCTGTCATGTAGTGGCAAAGACTGCATGTTGTACTGAGTATGAAATAAGACCTCTTCAAGGCTCTGCCGTTTTTCACTTGGAAGTCTGGTTTTGCCTGGTTGATGGCCTGTTCTCAGTAATGCCTGTCAACTCTACATCTGTCACTTTTCTCTATGCATTGAAAGTTGGACAACTCCAACATTGCTTTCAAGTGCTATGCATCTAGCCATGTATGGTTTTAAGTAAGTTGAGGGGTGTACTATTGTGACAAGCAGTTTGCCTTCTCTGGTACAGTCCAGTATATGGAAAGGATAAGGGTGGTCTGCAGATGATGTAGAATTTAATATGAGACATTTGTAGATAGTTCAAAAATTCTCTGTGGGATTGTTCACAATTCTTGACCTAAGTATTTACACTTAGCATGTTTTGTGCCCTGAATGTACAGTAACACATACTAAATAATAATAAAGAAACCAACCTGCATACCACTGCACCAGACTTCTTCACCCGTGGACAGATAATGAGTGAACAAACACCACGTGATAGACATTAGTCATGCTGCTTAATGAATAACTGGTGATGAGTACAATACCTGTGTGGAATGGCTGTAATGTGTTCAAGGAAAAATATGCATTTGGATCATTTGTTTTTCACTGAGTTACCTGCAGTATTCAAGAGAAATGTCTTCATCAAGAAGCCCAGGTATTTCAACATTTTTTCTGTGTGTATTTCCATGACTGCCTTCCTCAGCCATCCACAGCAGTCACTGGATGATGAAACCCAGTTTCCTTCAAAATATTCTATGAAAAAAAGACTGGCCTTCTCTTTCTACTTCACCGTGGCCTCAGTCTTGTAGACAAACACAGGTAGCACCAAATGCTTATGATAGTCCTTCACACTGACAATGTCAGTGATTTATACAGTTCAGCATACACCTAGGCAAAAACACCCAGCTAGGACAATGTTGGTCCTGGGTTTTACCATCATACCTGAAGCACATTACTATTCTAGATAGTATGCTCAAGGCTAGCTGAGCGCCATGGTAACAGAGTCAGTGAATAATGCAACAATCTGTTATTTGGTTATGTAAAACATCACTGTTGAGTCTTGGTTTTGTGTCATTAAGATGGATAAATGTCTGCACATTGCTTTGAGACTTATTTCCCAAGCCAGTTTAAATTAACTTTTACCAGTCTTGTGTCACAAAGGGCAAAAGTCTTCTCCAGTGTTACTGCTTCTGCCTGAATATGACAGGGGCATATTCCAGGGGAGAATTCAAGGAGCTGTTTGCCGCCCCTGTCTCTCAGTTGGGTTGTGCAGCTGTATGCCAAGTTGTCCACAGAGAACCTTGTGTGTGACCAGGCAGTTCCCACATCCACATCAAGCTCCCTTCCATGTGTGGCATGTAGTGTTCACATTTTGTAAGTCAACATCCCTGAAGAGATGTTCCCACCTACCTCTTCCCTTTATAGAAACAAAGTCACCACATTAATTTTGGCAGAGGAAAAAGCAGAGGGAGGGTTGATGGCTTTTTTTTTTTTCCCTTCTTGAGTGAATAGAGTCTTGTGGATAACAAATGAGGACAACTATACACCCTAAAACCATTGAGAAGGAATCATATTCTTGTAATTTATTCTCCTGTTCCAAATCCTGCAGCAACAGCTTGGGAGGTTAAGTTGGGTCTTATATGGGGGTAAAAAATATTGGGTAACCAGCAAGAGAGTTAGCTACATACAATTGAAGGGGTGTGAATTTTAAAGATTTTTTTCTATGGACACTGGTTGCTTTTGTGCTTGGGTCATGTCCCATGCTGTCTCCATGCATGTGCTTTTTCCTTCCATGAATAAAGGAGTTTTGTAAGAAGACAACTGCTCCTGGCATACCCTACCTCTACAGACCCTTCACCTGTCACATGGTCCTTTGTGATGCCTCTTCCATCATGTGTGGTATTGGGAAAGAAAATGGCAAAGTCTGAGCCATAAAACCCACGGCTGTCTGCAAGTGAAATGCTTGCCTGCTGCTAGCGGTTTTTAACTTATGGTGTATACCCTCCTAGACCGTTATTAGGAGGAATATTAAGAGTATTTGGAGGGAACTTGGATTTCAGTGTTTGTTGCCTTCCAGTGGTTCCTCCTACATGCCAAACCCAGTGCAGAAGTAGCAAGCAAATCCAGATCACTAGCAGATATGATTCTAGGGAGGCAACTTGGCACAAAAATGACTAAGTTAGGACATCAGGAAAAAATTCACGTGGTTTAGCGCTTCTAGACAGCTAGACTGTCATCACTGTTAATAAGCATAAAAGCTGCCTGCATATTATAACTTACACTGGTCCTGGTCTCATGGTGAGCACCATGCTCTTGGCTCTCAATGGCTTTTCCAGGATGTATGTGGATGGTCACAGTCAATTGCAAAATAACCCATGCCTGAGGTGGTAAAGCAAATCAGATGCTGGAGGTTTTCCTCATATTGTGTAGCACCTCAGCAGTACTCTATTCTTCATTAAGTTCAACTGCCTGTTGGCCTTAGAACCGGAACAAAGTCCAGGCAAACTGAGAAAGCAGTGAGTGAATGGGAGCAGGTTCAAACTGCCCATGTTGCAGTTCTCCATGAGCTTATGGAGGAGTCTTTGTAACTCAGGTGAGACTCACAATGCTGCCAGCAATGCGGTGTGGGATAGGCCTGGTAGGAATCAGAGTTAAGGGGATGGCAGATAGCATACGAATAGACAACCTCTAACCTGGGGATCTGATACATCTGCAAAAATCTATGCAGCAGTTGGTGGGGAGAAGGAGAGAAGGATGGGGAAGGGAGCACTGACCCCATGAAGATGAAGTGATATGGTGCTCTCTAAGGACATCCAAACAGAGGTGAACATCCCTAGCTGCTTCTTTCACTGAAGAGGACCATTGAAGCCAACCAGAGGTCCCCAGTGAATATTGCATTGCCAACATGAGTTATAGAAACTAATGGTTAGCAGGTTTCACAGCTCATTTCCATTGAATATTAGTTATTTCTTTTGCCCAAGAGAGAAGAAGAAAAAGGGAGGATAAGGAAATAAAAACTACATGTAGTAGTTAATTTATTTTAAAAGATTGAGCTAATAAGGAGATGGGAGAACTCTGCAGATGACATTGCTTCAGTCAGGAGAGAAAACTCAGTGCTATTCTTGCATATGTTTAAGATTTCTTTGGAACAAAGTAGCATATGCAAATAATGGGACCAATCTGCAAACTCTTATTCAGGTCAGCGGGCTTTGCTCAAGAACTCTCGCTGATTGGGGATACTGGTAACAAACAACGCAGTTTCCCCGGTCTGGGGAGCCTGGCTCTTAGGGCTGCCTCATCTGCTACCCTTGCTTCACTCCCTACTCTCACCCCTGATCTTTTGCAATTCAGTGACAATCAGAGTTAATAAAAGGTGTGTCTGTGATCCTATAAAGCAATTTGCATCATCGCTTTTTGTGATGAAATTTTCACAGGAAAAGGAGCAGCAACATTTTGCCCAGCTTAAAGTTGCCCTGGCACTATACCAAGATGTCTGAAGCCTTTAATTTTCATAAGAGATCTGATTACTGCTGCCCATATTACAGTGTAGAAATATGTCTAGCAGAAAACACACTTCCCATCCTTCTTCCCGCTCTTCCCCCACTTCCAAGGTAAGTCTTGCATTACTGCCATTGTGTCAGAAGCACATGGCCAGACTTGGGCTACCTTGCTGAAGTTATTGTACTACGTCTGCAACAGACTGCATGGCATCTACCTCTGCCCTAACAAAAACATCGTTTTCCTTAACTGGGTTGAAGAAACTGTGTTGCTTTCACTTAACAGAACTGGCCAGACCATGCCAGTTGACATTAACTGTGTTGTATGTTATTTCAATGTGTGTCTATTATAAACAGATGACAATGCAACTTTCATTTTGACTAAAAGACCTGATAATTGACACAGAACTGTTAAAACGTGACAAATAAGTAATGTCTAAGCCAGGTGAATAAAAGAAATGTCAGCAGTGTCTTTCCTCTGCCGTACTCTCTAGTGCAAATACAGCAGCCTTGCTTAATAAACAAGGCCTCATTTAGTTCTAGACTTGTCTCAACATTAGCCTTTTACAAGCACTTGGGACAGGATCATTAAACCTGCACGTATGAGCTGAAGACCTGCCTCAAAATTCTTTCTAATGCCAGGAAAGGTCCTCATGACACTATTATACATTAACTAACAAATAATCATTCTCAGCAGTGGGAACTGAGTTATTCTGCAGCTCTCTGTCAGAGTGTTCAAGTGCCTTGTATGAAATCTAGAGAGATTAAATTCCTTTGCTCTTCTTTATAGTTGGACTGCTTGTAGGGCATGCTGCAACACTGGCATCTAAATATGCTTGGAGAGCAATATGGAAAGATTACAACTGGAATATCTATTATGATAATGTGTGGAAATCTGGCAGCTGTTAACAGAGCAGTGTGGGAAGGACATTACTGGGGCTCATAGGTAAAGCAGAGAGGGAAATTTGGTATCTAATGTCACTAGTATACAAGAGCAGGACAAGCTGGTGTGGTCATTCACTGTCAAGACACAGTGGAGAGGCTGCTAAAGCAGTAAGTTGGTCACTATAAGAAGGGGTGGCACTGGAGCCTGTAGGAAGGGTTGTGCAGGCTGGCTGCCATTGGAGGCCTTCACTAAATGTGTTGTAGGCAACAGGACCACATGATGAACAGATACTACAGCTATCATCTTTGTTTTCCAAAAAAAAGTTAGCTTTCATATCTGGAGTTACTGAACTCAAATGTCTTTTCTTCATTTAATCTTGATGCAAACTCATATGTGTTTCTGACGAGACATCTCAAGTCTTAAGATCCAGTTTGAATCTTTTCTTTCCTTCTGGTCTCCACTTCGTGGAGATTACCTCTGAGTCTGGTGTTCTCTGGATCAGAAATCTAACATTGTTACACTGATCGTGGTTAAGACGTAAAGCCTGATTTCAGTCCTGTGTGGATAGCAGGATTTAATACCTTCAAATGGTGGCAGAAAAAGAACGAGAATAAAAATTCCTTGAATAGTATAAAAGGTGCAATTTGGCACTGCTAAGGAGACAAGTCTTTTCCGTGTGTGACTGTTGCAGTTCCACACAGGCTTTTCACAACAATCATGTACTCCACATCAGGGCCAGGGTGCAGTGATAAGTAAGAGCTCTCACTAGCAGCTCGACAGTTTGCCAGTGCATTCAGCAGCAGTATGCATCTTTCACTCACTGCAGTGAATTATGTTCTCAATTTTACATTGCAAAATGAATAGCAAATAACTTCAGACTGTAACACTGTCCAATCTGTTCCCCCATATGCACTCCTTTCCCAAAGAATACACTGTACCATGCAGTAATGAGGGCGTTCAAATAACAATGGAAAGAATGACTCTGAGATTCTCTTGAACTAACTTCAAAGCTGCATATCCAGTTCTCTGCCTTTTTTGGTCAGTCTCTTCACACCGTTTTTGTCTGGTTTTAAACAGACTGGGTAGGAGAAGAGATTCCAGCACACCTGATCCAGCTTTTAAACTCAGCTCCTCAGAAAAGCAGACATTACACAGCCGTAGGGGGAAAAGTCAGTAGAACTTTCCCTGCTCCCTGCACATTTATATTTCTTAAAAGTATCCAAATGATATGTTGGTAAAGTAGGTAAAAATGAGAGTAGGAGGTTACATGTGAACTGGAAGGCAGAACACTAAAAGTTGTATCTTTCTGTAACAACTGTTATCTCACACATGGGAGGCCACTTCCAGGCAATTTATCAGAACTCACAAATCGTCTTTCAGACACGTGTGGAAAACCACCAAAACCAACACAGGCCACCTGTGATATGCAAAGCCTGCAGCTGAAACAGTCACATTCACAATGCTGAGCTATAAAGTCCTCAGTATTAGAAAGTTCCCCCAAACTAGAAAGATTTATTGCCTTTTTTTTTTTTCTGGTTGGTTGGAGGACACAACAGGCACACACCTTATTCCCATTTTGCTCTGACAGTTTAACATACTCTGTTTCTTCTCACAGTATCTTCTTTATGGCCAGCCCTGCAGCTAGCTCATCTTCTAGCTGGACAATCTGCCTCTGCTGTAATACCAGTGCTTGCTGGACCAACAGGGAAGACAGTGAAATCAGATGCATAGGATAAGAATGGCAATAGCAGTATATGCTTTATTCCTGTATTGACTTTCTCACAGAAGGACTATGCAAAGCACAATACTGAATTTCAGCCCTGTGTGCAGGGTCAGGATACAGCAACCAAGTTCTTCTTAATCCTCAGGTTGGCTGTAAAAAGGAGGTAACTCTTGTGTTACACTTCTGCACATGGGAGAATTTTGATTAAAGAGAACTAAAGATGATTTGAGAGTGGGGATCTTTATATTTTCTTCTCAGCCTGGAAAAGACCACCAAAGTCCTTGTGCCTACTGAACTATGAAGACAGAGAATGAAGGTTGCAACTACTATTGGCAGGGGAAAGCTTCTATATCACCACTCTGTCCTGTTTGAGAGGTCTGCCTCTGTACCTTGATTATGCTTGGACAGTGCAATTTCTATTCAGAAATGTTCCCACTTGAGTGTCTACTACATGGAATGATAGTTAACAGAACATTGTGTCATAGTGTCATATATGGTACCTTGCATAGAGCATTGGTCTGCCTTTCCAGTCTGCTGTTACAGAGCTCTGCTGAGTAGTGACTGTGATGGCATACATGGGTCAAGGCTCCCAAGCACACTTGCCAAAGCAAATAAGTTTCTTCAAAAACAGTTTCTTGGAGTAGGACAAGCAAAACCCAACAATTATCTCACTGAAAAACAAACAGTCCATTAATTCTTTCAAATTTTTCCTCTCCTGTTAGTCCAGACAGGAACCTGTCTTTTCTATCGAAAGAAGTCCTGTTTATGCGGCGGATGGATACAAGCCTTCCATACTTCTAAAATCTTCCAGGTCTTAAAGACAGACAGGTTTTGTTCTAACTGTCATTCCAGATATATTTCTTCCTAAGGAGTCTGGCTCAAAGCGAGTCTGGCTCAACCCTTTGCAGACCTCTGAACTGTCAAAAGTCTGGAAAAGTAAAGCTCCCGGATAGTTGCATTACACGAGAGGGGAGGAGGTTGAAGGGAATCATCACTTGAGAATGCATGCCCACCTCTCAGCTCCTATACATGAGCTGACACTGGGCATGTCATATCATGCATGGAGGAGACGCACAGGGCATGCCACTGCTAGCAGACGTGTGCTGCTTAACAACGTTGCTCGGAATGCCAACCCCTGTGGGGTCTTCTCCACCTGCTCCAGATCCGAGTTTGAGTGCTTCCTCTCTGCAGTTGCAGTGCTGACAACAGCTCTTACCTTGAGAGTTGCTATGAGGAGGGATGGGTGCAGCAGAAGAGCAGCAACAGAGTGAATCTCACTCAAAATGCTTCAGGCTCAGCAGGGCATCTTTTGGCATTTACCAAAGGATCATGTCACTGCCTTCACAGCCACAGAAATAATGACCAGCATTGACTTTTCCTTTTAAAAATGGAGAAATTTCATATATTTCTTAGATGTTATTTGGCTTGCCAAATGCTGTAACCTTTCAGCCATCAGTTTCTTTTTACCAGATCAGCCCAAGGACATCTCTAATCTCCTAAAAATGCCGTGTCTGGTATCTTATTGCTGAAAGATTAGTTTGTTCATGCTCTTTTCATGAGAATCTGTTACCATACATGTTACTAAGCTCCTTGTAGCTTCCTCACAAAGCAAATGTTGTTCCCTTTTCCCTAGAAAAACATTGAAATTGTCGGGGGATTAGCATACATTAAAGCATTAAAAAAAAAAAAAAAAAAAAGACAATACATAGCAAGGAGGTCAAAGAATACACAAGTTCTTTGGGTTCCTGTATTTTAGAGCCAACGTGCTTAAAAGCATTTCTATTCCAACACAAGAAACTGTGGCTCCCTGTGCTCTCAGAAGGGTGTAAGCAAATGCAGAAGTGCAGAAGAGGAGAGGAAATCTCATGGTGCCACCTGAAGGAAGAAGAGGCAGTGAGATTAACAGTGCCCCTTCAACCAGCAAGAAAAAGAGGAACCATGAACCCTGAAAATGCCCCAGGTGAGGAGTAACTTGTATCACAGAAAATTAAAGGAACCCATGAAGTCAGGAAAAAAAGGACTTGAGAAAGGGATGAGTTTCTTTGCTCTGCGCTTCACTTTGAACTTGCTGAAGTTCAGATTCATTCAGAACTGAAGTTTTGGAGTAGACCCATTGCTGTTGCCAACTCATTTAATCTCTGCTGTCATGGACTATTTATTATAGAATAGTGTGCGTAAGATATCACTCAAGGTAAAAATGTAGAAAAATAAGTTGTGAGTGCAGTGGCTGTAATAATTTCCTTGTTTAAAATGCTTTAAATAATATTCTTAAAAAAGCTGGGGACAAGTACATGTGAAAATATACTGTTTAAAACAGTGAACTTTAGCCATGTAGGTCTGCACATTTGTACAGATAACCACATCATAAACTCAAGCGCGCTTAGTTCAAAACAGGCTGGATTCATTAGGAAGTCTTTATCTGTGGAGAGAATATATTTCATCAAGTTGGAAGTAGTACAAAATGATTGTGGGCTGAAAAGGCTTTTACTCTCTCTGAGTTGCAAACAGAGCAGGATTTGTCAAAAAAATAAACCAAAAATAACCTCTTTGAATTAATGTAATGATAGAAATGCAGTGGTTTTATACCTTTTATCTAATGGCCCCAAATTAACTCATACGCATTATTTAGTACTGACTACAGCTTTGAGCTGTGTGAACCTGTTTTCACAGGCAGCTCTGATACAGTTGTGTGAATTACCCTAGGTCATAAAACTAAAGAAAAAAAAAAACACTAAGAAAAAGCAGGCAGGAAAAGGGAAGCAAGAAAAGGACTACAAGAAAAGGACCAGGGGATCAATCAGGACTGGAACATGATGAGAGTTTCACTTCCTATTCCTGCTGGATAATAAATATTCTCTATCACCTTCCTTCTCATTGGTTTACCTGACCAACATGATGTCAGGTTACGCATTGTCATGGCTGTATATAATATTATTTTTGAGATCTTTTATTTACCATCTTTCTGAACACTTACCAGTTTCACTTGGAGAAGCATACTAATGTTTCCCCTCAGAGAAGCCCAGATTGTCTTATGCTCTAGGAATAGTTTCCGAACTCAGTTACTCCTTAGATATTAGAACAGGCTGTATCTGTCAGTCCATCCATATAACTGTTCCAAGCACTGGATGTTTTGCAATGCTTTGCATTCGTATAATTAAAATGACACAATTGAAATATGCTTTAAAAGGTAGTTTGTAAGCCTCTGGGTTGTTACTCAAGAGAGGTTACTTCAATTTCTGGCTTGTCACAAGAACCAGCTGTATAAAAAATGTATGTGTCTTTTCATAGAATCATAGAATCATATGAGAGAAAAATTAGCATCAGGAACTTTAAGTAACTAAGAAGATGTTGGGAAATGTGCACCCATTAAAGGCTCTGACTAGCAAATCAGGGAAAGTATAGCAGCCCACTGGTTACTGTGAGAAAGATGCTCTTAAGAGTTTCCTCACCCAGAAAAGGCTGGGTCCAAATGTTTGTTGTCAGTTGCTAGAGAGCCTGTAACTTGACATAACCCCTGATGTCAGGGCTAATACTGAGCTAAGATCTTGCCAGCATTTATAGTTAACCTGTTTGTACTACAGATTGACAGCATGAAGCAAACTTAACTCAATGTTTACCTCTACTGTTAAAAGCAAGGGGAAGGGGAGAGGAAAGTTGGTGGCCCCAAGAGGGCTTCATAGCCAAAGACCGGTGTCCTTGTAAATCTGATAAATAACAGGCAGTCCAAATTTTTGTAAGAGCTCCAAGGTTTCCTTTGGGATTTCTTTAGATAAGAATTTGAAGGATGCTGGTCACTTCCGAAGGTACATTCCCCTCTCAAGGTCCAGCATATGAGGAGAAACCACACTTTAAAGAAACAACAAAACAAAACACTATTTGTCCCTTCTTTGCGTAGAGATGGATGTTCTACACTCTTTTAGAAGAAGCATGCAGTCAGCGGATGTGTAAAGCAAGAGGAACAACTAGACATGATAGTGGGAAACAAAAAGCAATGGAATTGAAAAACAAATAAACCCTGCCGTATGTAGCCTCTTGAGTCAGGGTCATGCCCTAAATACACAATACTGTCTGAAAGTAGTGCATATAGTACTTAAGCATCTAAACACACTTACTACATACTTGTAAAATTTTTTCCAGACCCAGCAAAATATCCTTTTACTTGTACAATATGTTCCTTTAATAAGGAAGAGATGCCAGTCCAGAACCTGCAGTCAGAGGTGCTTGTCTTAGAGAAGGCTCCTGGAACCATCTCAGCTTAGGTTCAAAGGCTGCTTGAATGTTTAGGCTCAGACTAATCAGGTTAAGTATGTTCTTGACAGATAATTTTTTCCTTCATAGGTCTCCCCTGAGGGATATTAGTCATAAACTCAGCAGAATGCCTACATTAGATCCACACAATTTGAGGTAGATAGATTAAAATAATCCACCACCTGAGCACACAAGTTTGGTAACTGTTCAATCGGTTATGCAATTTGCATGTGTAAATGAATTTTGCATTCACAGATGAATTCACATATGTATTATGGATAGGTAAGAGGGGAATCTGAAAACCATTCTGTATCATTCATTTTCCGCAATGGTATTTCATCCCATCAAATTATATCTCTGTATGGTTTCATATCAATATATATGAAAAGATGCGCAGAGCATATCTGGCTGTGTTCACTATACTTCTGGAGCTGTAACAATGCCTAGGCAATTAGGAATGGGTTGTTGGAGCTCTGCAGCAGATAGTCCTTGCTTGTTGCAAAGTGGGTGGAACAGCAAGACTAGCAATTTTTTCAAACTGTAGTAGCCTATGAGAATAGCTGATTTAATCCTCTGGGTGTTTGGATTTCAGTCTGCACATCATTGCAACTCTTACTCTTATTTTTTTGGAATGCAAATCTTCAGGTTATGCAATGCACTATTCAAATTCTGTATTGTTGGTGCTCAGAAAGGAAGTGTGTTACCAGTCTCACTGGCCACTTATTTAACAAGTTGTTAGCAAAGGGTTGCGAGAGTGCTGGGTTTCTGGCACTGATCTTATTTAATAGTGTTTTTTTTTTCTTTAGAAAACAGACAAACACACAGTTCTGAGCTTCGCAGATGAAAGGAAAATAAGATAGCTTAAGGTTTGAGTCTGTCAATTCTCTGTCAGTATTACCAGTTTCTGTAGTATAATAAAAAAGGAAAACATTTTTGCATGATCAATCCACGATAAAATTGGGTGGTTATGATGACCGATACTTCACCTAACTGTAGAGAATTCAACTCTCATCTATTTCTTATGGAAACAGAAATATCTTTCAGATATTCATATGTTTAAAATATAACACCTCCCACTTGCCAGTTAACAAAACAGTTTCCCAATATGATTTTCAGTTTCTATATGGCTGAGAATTCCAAGAAAAGTAATTTTGGAAGTCAGCCTACATTTCATGTTTAGTGATCAGATTAAAGTTTGGATAGTGGTAATGGCACATTGAGACTTTTCAAATTCCTCTTTGGAACCACAGAGTCATGAGTATGGCTTTGCCTGTGTGCCTATAGGCATAGGTTTATATTATTATAGGCTTACAGGTTTATATATCTGAATATTGCCTGTCAGATAAAAGAACATTAATCAGTGTAAAATGTTAGGAATTGATCAGACTACTTACCTAATTCTGCAGGGGCATCTCCCTCAGATTGCTGTGTTTTTTATTAAATGAAATATATTTACCTCAAATTATATTACTATATATTATGGCCTTTAAAATCTTAGCCTCAAAGATTCCCAACAAATTTTGGGAAACCAAAAAAGTAAAAACCTGCAATACTCTTCTTTGGTCATAACATAAAAAAGATTTCAGTGCTTTTTCCTTTTAGAATAAAGGAGCAAAAGGATACCTCTGAATCCATGGGGTCTCTATTTTGTTGTTTTATTTTTTAGGAACAAAAATATTAGTAGACATTTAATAATTACAAAATTTTAGAGAAAGTATTATACCAGTGAGCGGACACTGATATAGGACACTGGCCAACTAGAAAAATGAACATTGATTAACTGAGGTGATGGGGACTCTTTTCTGCCATTTAAAACTCAGTTTCTAGTTTGCAAATTCTAATGCCCTACAAAGAGTTAGGAGGCAAAAAAGTCTTTGCTGGAGACTTTAAATTTTCTTCCTATTCTCTTACATTTTTTAATCAGAGACTGATTCCAGTAACTCAAATAAATAAAAATAAAAAGTACACTATAAAATATCCAAGATCCCCAGAGTTCTGTAGGTAAATCAGTCTTAAAAAAATAGCATTGACTATACCTCTCAGTTCCAAAACCTCATAAGAACTAGAAAAACTGTTATTTTACCTTTGTAAATCACTTTAAGGTCAGTGTATGTTATTTTACTTGAAAATTTTGATCCTAAAAAAAAAAAGTCAAAAAGAATGTTAATCCTGTCGACTGATGATTGCAGAAGACGTGCCTTTATGGGTACTCTCTGTCCTTTGCTGGTGTTTGCCTGCTGCTAGCTGCCCTTGTTTTTACCTACTGCTGGCATATAGCTTTATCATATGAGGTTGCTGTGTTATAGTGCTGCTTCCTACTGGTGTGCTCCTGCTTCATTTCTTCATTTACGGTCTAACGTTTATGTCATTTACAATATGTGAATGGAAACAGAAACAAAGGCATGAAAGACATTGACAATATAGATAAAGCTATAAATCTCTATTTTCTTTTAGTCACCTACTTTGGTCTTTACTATCCTCATATTTATTGTATTTTGTTACAGTGATATATTGTATTTGTGTTTACAAAAAAAAAAAAGACTAATCATTTGGGAACACTTTGGTGTAGGAACATTTTTTCAGGCACAGCAAGTAGTTTTCTATCCACCTCTATTTTCACAAACTCATGTCTTTGACAGATGAGGTTATTCTTTTGTCTGTCATTTCCAGTGTGGACTATTCAGTATTAGTATAACATTTTGGCCCGAGGCATGACTTTTATCAGCACAACTATGTAACTGAAACCTATAGGAAAAATGCAGCTGAAAAAAGCAGATAGAATTTTTTGCTTTTCATATGGTAATGAACTACTCTGATAGAAACACTTCACTCTAAACATATCCTGATCTGCACTCTAGAAGGTAGTTGGAGAGGTATAATTTCTGGGTGGAAACATGGACGAAATGACTTTTTCATGATTCCTTTTAAACCTAGTTGGCTATCTTGTTCAATGTGTAATTGTAATTCAGTTTAATTATGGGTATATTTAGTTTAGGTGTTTTTTTGAAAACAAATGTATTTAAAACATTGAGTTAATCTAAGATTAAATGCTTTGTTGCACAGGAATTTAGGTATGTACTGAGAAGTTCTGCTGAATCATAACCCCGTGAGTAAATGGATACCTACATGCTTTTATAAGTTCTCCTTTTAGATTACACTTTTTCAAGGTCAAGAATTACTGATGATTCAGCACAATTTTTGTAAAACTTATTTTTTACCAGGAAAGACACTAAATTATAGCATACATATAAAATAGTAACTTTAAAAATGTTTATTATATTAATTATATATTATGCTATTATTATATTATTCCCCACTATGTGCTAGATGGACAGAATTCAGAAAAAGAGTATGCTTATTCTGGGAAGGCAATGGTCTAAAGACAGATGGAAAATTTTAACAAATATTATGGGGAAGGAAATAGTATATATGGATTAACCATCAAATCTCTGTGAGGTGACATGATGGTGAAGCAAAGAGTGTCATTAACATATATAAGATAATTTTATCTACTCAGACCACAAAGGCAGAGGGAAATGAGAATATCTGTGAAGGTTAACTATAATATTTTTATTGGCCTTCTTCCTTGAAAATGAATTTTTAGGCGAGCTCCAAGCGCTGGCAGAGTCAAATGAATTGAATATGTTGGGACACACTGTGTGAATATGACAAAAGGTGATTGTGAAAATATAACAGTTGAGAGTAGTGAGAAATTTGCAGTTTTGATTAGAAAATATATACTCATAAACCCCCAAATGTCTCACCAAAATATTTCCAGTGCACTTGTGATAAAATGCAGGTTGGATCCACTGGTGATATGCAGCTTGCTCAAAGTCCAGTAATTGGCCTGGAAAGTAGCTAAGTAGCTAAGAGCTTCCAGGTCAAGTGTGTCAGTGCTACAGCGCTGATTTGGTGGTTCTGCCCTGATCCCCTGATATCAACCCTGCCTTGCAATATGGGTTGTTTCAAAACCAGCCATCCAAAAGTTTCCTTGCTTCCTGTCTTGCAGGTCAGGCACTGTAAGTACTGACAGCTAGCTCTATTCAAGGACTGTCTTTGGGTGCCATAGCTGGGAAGTTAAGCTCACACAGCTAAAAAGGTGTTAGGCAAGTAAGTCTTTTTTTGTATAGCCTCTAATGTTAAACTGAGGTAATCTGAGTAGACATATCATTCTCTATGTTGATTTAGCTTTAGTTAATTGCCTCCTGGCTTAAGCTAAATCCTTAAAGCCACTCATAACTTCCTATGTATCAGGGTGTATTCTGTCTAATCGTTACAGTTTTCTTTCCTGTACAGAACTCTTCAAATGCACTTCAGTGATTTGGAAGCCTAAAGCTCCTTTTAGAGATTACTTGCACATCTAGGAGCCTCAGTCTTTTTGCAAACTAAAACTTCAGCTTATCTTGAAAATACTTTTTGCAAACTAAAAACTTCAGCTTATCTTGAAAATAATATCAGTGGTGTTAAAACGGCAAGAGTCTGCACCTGAATTGTGTGACAATAAGACCTATATTAGAAAACAAGTCCAAAGTAAATATTTAATTGAGGATAAACAATTAACAGCTCACAGAGATCAAAGAGAGAACTCACACTTCTGACTAGGATTGTTTAAACTTGCCTGGCTGCAGGTTAGGAGCAGTGACCACTTTGAGGTTGCCTTCACAGTCAGAAGCTACAGGAACTTCAACACTTAAGCAATGTCAGATCTCCAGATATAAAATCTGTGGAGAGTCCTGAACTCCAAGCTAGCTACATGTTTCCCATGACTGTGGATTTCTCATGTCTCTTTTAATAATGATCTCCAACCATGAAAGCTAGTGATGATCCCAAGTTCTTAAGCTGTCAGTTACCTATTTGCATCTCTTGTTGAGGGGAAAGAGCAGGGCATGGAAGAGGGAAAGATGGCATACAAAATGGAACTGAAGTCAAAGAGAAACCTGCAAACATGCAGGCTGAAAAGCCAGCTGCTAAACTGTCCTATAACACAGAGACTTAGGAAAAGTTAGGAATGGGGATATATATTCTCGCAGTGTCAATATACTGAGAAAGGAGAATGTCAGCATGGCTGAAGACATGTTCAAGAACTTAATTTTCTTTCCCTGACTTATACCTTAATTTGATTAATTTAATGTAACCAAGAAGATTTAATACTTTCATCTTCTACCTCCCTTGGACACAGTGATACCAGTTCAAAATCTCAAACACAAAGGTATGTCATTGTCATATATTTCTAGCTGAACATAAAGACCTCACCTTGTAATGACAGTAACCATGATTTCAGCACTAATCCTAGCTTTATGAGAGGCAAGTATTTTCCCTGGTAAGGGAAGATGATTGAACAGAAAAAATATCTAAATATCTACATAAGAGACTCATAGGAAGTCCTCTTTCTGTGTCTTGCTAGTGGAGCATGGCCAAATGTGTCAGGGCTTGCTGATGGACCTTGTGTCCTGACCACACCCAGCCCTTTATATTTTCACTGTGAAATTTTGGGATTCTGTTTGAGGCTCTGGGACAGCTGGGCAATGCTGTTCCAGTCAACGTTCGTCTCCAGTGCACAGCCTTGATAGACAGATAGAGCTACCATACAATAAAATGATGAAGATGAAAGTACAGAAGAGCCCTAATGCAGTTGAAAACATAGACAAACTTGTGCATGAAATGGTGTGAAAAATACGGAACTGACCTTTTTTTACAGCTCAAAATGGAAAAGTCAGGCCTCCAAAATCATGATTTAAAAAATTTCTCTGCCTTGTGCACATTTCACAGCCTTTACCCCCAGTCCCATTCACCCAACACTTGCACCTGCATGGAAAAGATGACATGGTAGACAGCTCCCAGGTGTCCCTAAGATTACAAAGTCCTACGCTACTAAGACTCTACCCCACAGACAGCATCTCTCCCCTTTCGTACTGTTCTACCCAGTCCTGCAACTGTTCTTGTGGCTGCAGGTATCTTTACCTTCCCTTTTATTTTCAGATTGTTGATATACATCATCTTACCCCAAGGTTAAAAAAAAAGAAAAAGAAGACAGAAAAAGCAGCATTTAGCACTGAAGACAAGCCCTAAGGAGATACCGACAAGCAATCTGTCTTGGGGGGTAATTTCCAGATGAATCCAATGCAGAAACCACATTCCTGAAACTAGTAGATGAAAGCATGGCAACTGATACAGCTTAAAATTTGTGACTTGGGCAAATCTGTGTTTACCGAGCTAGGATTAATGCTGATACCAGCCAGAAATGCAGTCACATAGTGCCAGCAGTAAGGGTTCTGGGATTGTCCGTCTAAAATGACTACTTGCTCTACTGGCTGCTGTGAATACACCACTGATTTCTTCATTTATTTTAAAAATGACAAAACAAACACTCCCAATACAATCTGGGCTTTCATCTGCAGAAAGGCTGAGCTGGTTACAGTAGGCAGGTTACAGTAATTTCTCTGTTGACATTCTTCTCATGGACAAAATGCCTATTATAAATAGGTTTGTTGCTTCTCCCACTCCAGTGGCCTCTCGCCAAAAGTAGGGTCTGGGTCTGGCTTCAGGAGCTTGCTCTGCAGTTACAGTGCTCCTGTATGCAGTGCAGCTCCAAACACTAAGGAAATTAATTAGGCATATCACTAAGTAGAACAGGGAATTTTAGAAGAGTAAATCTTTGTAGAGCAGAGTGGAAGAGACAGGAGATGTGTCTTTCTGTGGCTGGTGAATTCAAAGTCTATGAATCTTTTATACCCCATTTAGCATGGAAGAAGGATGTAAATGTTCCATAGGCCTGCAAGTGGCCTTAGCAGTTTCCAAAAAAAAAACAAAAAAAAAACCAAAAAAGCCCTTTTAAAAGTGATTATCTTTAAGCTTGATAATGTCATAAACCATATTGCAGACATATGAATGTTAGTTCTAGAACAAGGAAGAAAGAAGGAATATGAGACTGAGAAGGAGAGAAAGAAGTTAAGACTAAGGCTGCCCAAACTTAAATCAGCTCAAGGTGCCTGGAACCCTACTCAGAGTTTCAGCATATGCCTTTCAAGGTCTCACATGTGTTTGCTTTGGGACCAATGCAAAATGAACTCAAATTGTACATATTTGTTGAGCTGATCTATTTGCAATTTTAGTAGTTGTGACAGAGAAGCCAAACCTCATTCATTTCCCAGGGTCACAGCACCCTTCAAATTTTATCTGTCAATAATGCACACTTTACTCAAAAGCCCTTTCCTTATTTAACTGCAGTTTTCAGGATCAAAACTTGCAGCAATAAGATAACACATGATGACAAAAAGGGTCTGGGAAATTCTGTTCCTCTCCCTGACCCCTCTGCTTACCAGTCAAAAGTGGAATCAAAAATGGAGAGGCACCCTGCTGTGCCAGACGCCAAATAGGATGCCCAGGGACCACCAGAGGACCATGGCAAGCCACTTTGCAAAGGCTGCTGCAAATCCAGAGTGGGGAACAGAAAAGCATGGATAAATGATCAAAACCTCTACAGGAAGACAGACTGATCTATTTTCATAGATCAGAGGCAAGCAAGAGCTACATGAGAAAAGCATGGAATATGCCAGGTAGTCTGGAAAAGGGAGACTAGGAACTGAACTAAAAGAACAGGAAGGTATCTTTGATCTTTCAGCCCAGTGCTTAAACCACTCTAAGCATAGATGCATTTCCATCCATCTACTGTAGGCTTCTTCTGGCTGCCTTGTAAACCTCTGGTCTGACCACAGTCTCAGGTAGACTTGGACTAGCTGGATGTTCAACCTGATTTCTCATGGAAATTCCTGTATTCTTCTAACTGAACTCTTCATACAAGGTTCAAATCTGATTGCTGTGGTGATATTTAAACACAGGTTTAAATGCTTTGAGAAACCAGAGTTTATGTCAGTACCTGTTTTGGGCATTGCAGAAGTTGCACCACTCAAAGGAACAGATTAGCAACTCTGGATGGAAAAGATGCAGGCTCATGACTGTTACTCTGCTGGGTTGATTAGCACGTTAACTACTTGGGTGGATCTGCTCAGTTAATCTGTGTAACTATCCTGAGATCAGTCTTTTAAGCAAAGGAATTGGACAAATGGTCAGCTTTGCAATTCAGGTGGAGGTTTGAGGAAGCAGATATAATTCCAATAGAAGCTTAAATTACCCACTTGCATTGCAGTTGTTGGATTGTTACAGTTGCATCAGTTCGCAGGCAGTGCTTCTGGTGTAGGAAGTTGTACAACAGTTTCATTGCTCAGCTTCCAGCTACCATCCCACAATTAGCAGCTGCTGCCTATTCATCTGAAAAAGCACAACTATTTCAGTGTTTAGACAGCTTTAGACCCCTTCTAGAGGACATTTAGACTCATCCTCTTAGTTTGCACTGCTATGACTGTTCCTATGGCTGTGATCCACTAATGTGTCTTAGCTGAAGCAGGGTGAAACTAGCCTCTGAGGGCTGCTAGCTCCTTAAATTTACTGAGGATAACAGAACATCTGACTCTACAATCTCATTTACTTGTACAGGCTTTGCCTGGGTAGAGTCAAGAAAAAAATCTACTTACCTATGTCTCATGTTCTATATTTACAAAAGAAAGCACATATCTGTCTCCTCATGGTGCATGCAACATAATGAGAAAATACACACATTTTTTACATGTTTTTAAAAACATCCATAGAAACACAGGTTATTCTCCAGGTCTGGTGAGAGTAACGCATGTTAGCATAGAAATCCCAACAGAAAGGGACAAGATCCATTTGCATATTTTGGTTGTCCTTGAAACTTTATAGAAATGTGGAAGCCAAAGGGAAGGTAAATAGTTAAAAATATTTGTTTAGCAATGAGGTTATCTGTTCACAGAAACATGGAAAACCAGTGTGACTCTTCAGTCCAATTTGCTCTGAATTATTTCATCAGACACATCTGCACGATAGTTGTCCAAATAATTGATTTTGTGGCTTGCCTGTCAAATAAAAACTTGGAGGAAAATTCAGAATTTGAATCTTCTTGACAAATAAAAATTAGAAAATAATTTAATTTGACATGTCATGCTCTAGATAACACAAAATATTTCATTTCAAGAATTTTTACAGAAGCAGAAACACAAATATGTAGAGAGGGAATAGTTCCCAGATTTGCTGCTGGGAAGACAGTGGCCTCTTTATTCAGTATTTCAGGGGGTGTAGCACTTAGGACACAAGCCATCCAGATTCAACTCTGCCTTCTGTTTCTGTTGTTCATCTCCCAGAAAAGGGGCATAATCATCACATGTGGTTAAAAAGCAGCTCTCCAGTTGTCTGCTGATGCACTTTCACTTTGGATAAGTATTTGCAGCTCCAGCCCTTTACGGGGTTTATCACACATCAGGTGGAGACTCATTCCTGGACACTTTTCTGTGGTCTTTCTTTGGTAATCAGAGAATCACTGAATGTTTTGTGTTGGAAAGGACCTTAAGATCATCTAGTTCCAATCATCCTGCCATGGACAAGGACACCTCACACTAGACCATGTCACCCAAAATCATCAGGATAAATAACCCAAATACACTTTGCTGAAACTTTGTCTAGCTTCAGTAATTCCTCTACAAAACCTTGAGGAAGAAGTGCATATTTTATATATATTGTCTGACACAGGAAAGCTCAGAGGATCCAAGCAGATGGATTGTAGTAAAAAAGTTTTAGTTGTCATTGCACTGAATGTGTGCAGTACATAATAGTCTGCATTAGTATATGAGAGTTACATTAATTAGACATAAAATACATTCCTGGGCTGGGCAAGAGAAATTAAATTTTAAACTCTGTATTAAACTGGCTGCCATTAAATGTTTTGCACTTAAGATGTACAGAGTCATACCTCCTAAAAATATATTTACGCAAATTCATTGGGAATGTAGTGATCCTTGCCTCTAAAATATGACAATTGTACACATCTGTATGCCAACACAGTTGTCAGTTAGCTATGCTTAAATTCAAGAAACTGTGTAGAGACACTTTTAAGGAGTCACTTGAAAAAGATCTAAGAAAGCATGCTGTTTCATGTGTTGCTGATGATGGTGCACAAAAAGCCTGCCTGGAAGAAGACAAAACAGTGTTAAGAATGCTGACCTAAGCAGATGAATGACCAGTGCCTTTAGGGCACTGATGTTTCATTACACAGACAAAAATGGACAAGACCATCACATGCATTCACATGCAGTGGGAAAGAGGAAAAATTCTAACACTATTTTAATGTCAAGGATCTAAGCCAGGATACTTTTGAAATATCTTGGTAGATCATAAGATAAGGAGCAAAAAGGAGGGCACATAGTAGCTTTCATCTTTTTTACTCTTGAAGAAATCAATCGGTTAATAGAAATAAGTCATATTCTAGATCACACCAGACATGACTGCAGTCTACTGCCACCATCCTTAGACACATATTGAAACACAAAATGTAGTCAAAAGTGATATCAAGACCTTTCTACTTGGATGCAACAACTTATAATTGGGGCACAACTTAGTGCTGTATATTACTGGTAACTTATGGGGGCAGAAAGAAAAAAACCTAACCAAACCAGCTTCTGCTTTGTGTAAAACTTCAGCCTGCTAATATTGTACTTAGGACAAAATGCCAGTGGCCAAGTTTTCAGCAAATAGGAACAACCCAGTCCACTAGCCAGACAAAATGCCTGCTCTGATACAAGCAGGGAAGCCAAGAAAATTAGCCAGTTACTTAAGAAGCTATCCAGATTGTGAGCCCATAAGACAGTCACACCTTTAGCCAGGTAGCCAACTTGCCTGACTTCTGTGAAAGGTTTTTGAAGTGCCATTGTATCTTCAGGAAAAATAAAAAAATATAGAAGAGAGGAAAAAGAAAAAAGTTTAAAAAGTTACCAGTGAAAAAGAGATATTTTCTGGAAAATGTGTTTTGGTGGAAAAATTGTGACCAGGTCAAGATGCAATTCTGTCTGTGGTTCTTAAACAGCCTGTGTTGTCTCAGGTCTGGTAAAATAACAAAATACTGTCAATACCGAAAGGGAGGTATGCGATAGAAATATGGTACGTGATGTTGAAGGGCTAAAGAACTGGTGAGGTAGATGGTAGTAGGACTCAAAGGCCACAACAAGAACCACATATGCCTGAAGTATAACTGACTTCAGCCACAGTCCAAAACTTGGATATTTTATTTTTGTAAAACAACCCCTGTATTACAACTTACACTTGGCTTGAGCACTTGTGTGTCCTAAATTGACCCTCACTTGAGGCCAGTACTGAATAGAAATCTTCTCATTTGCTTCACTTGGCCTTAAATGTTCCTTTTTATGATGCTTCCATAACGCATCATAAAGACTTAATAGCTGTCACTAGAACTTTATGGAACTCAATAGTCAGAAATAAAAAGAGCCATTGAACTGTGATGGACCTCTTACAGGCCCTAGAGTACCTTGGTGGCTTTTCACTAACAGAAGCCAGTAGGAATATATAGGAGGAATGAGGCACATTCTTTGCAGCATAAATCACACAGCACCGACAAGCTGGGTAGTAAAGTGTTCTGTATCACTGAAACAGTAACTTTACCTTTAAAGAAAATCTTCACTAGTGCTAAATATCATTCCTGTTGATCAGAATTTGCAAATCCTGCCACATACCAAAAGACCAGTCAGTTTTCGGCTCAGAGGACTGCAGTTGGTATTGGAGTCTTTGATTTAGCTAAGGCAGACCTTGACAGTATCCCCATTTTCATATCTGTATTACAGAAATACTTTGCATGCCTCTAGTACCTTTTATCAGAGGACTGATCTCCTTTACAGACAGTAATGAATCAATGCTCACAATGCCAATGTAAATTGGGATTTGTTTTCCTTGTTCTGCAGATGGGAAAGAATGAAGCACAGAAATGATGCAACGGTTTAAAGAAGGCTTGGTAGAGCCAGGTATGGAATACAGATCTCCTGACACTTGAGCCAGTGCCTTCACCTCACTATCTTTGCCCTTTTATCTGCATGCTGTGCAACAGCCATTCAAGCTGGACATGTACAAAAAAAAAAACGTTTTTAAGAATGGATGCTTAAACTCCTGGCTTCATAGCTAAGCTCCAAGTGTGCTAACTGTCCAGAACATCATCAGGCATGAGATTTCACTAGTTTCAAAAAGCAGAACTTAGTGACTAAATAAGGATTAAGGACCCTAGTTGTATCCATGCTTTCTTCTTTTTTTTAATCTTTCCCTTTTTCTAAAAAAGACTTCTAAGAGGCCATGCTGAGTGTGAAAGTATCACAGAAAATAAAGATATTGTGAAAAGAAAAATAAACTGCTTTTGCTTCACTGGTGTCTGTATGTCTATCTGAGATGTCATTATAACCAAGGCTGATTTTACTTGTAAATGTTTGGCAAAGTTTCCAGGAAATACATGCATGGATTAGAACCTGGCAGTATGTGGTTTTGAACATCAGTGCCCAGGTTTTTTGCATAGGTCAACTACCAATACAGCATACTGTACCATGTGGTCACCTTTTATACCCTGCCCAATGACATTATCTTACTTCTAACTTACACCAACTCATATTCACCTATCATGTGTATGCCAGACAATCACTAATATCTGAAAAATGCAGGGAAACCATAACTGATGTCTTGTGATACTCAAGTTCTACTTGCACCAACACCTTTGTTGTGGTTTGGTATCCCATGACTTGGGTATATTCCTTGATGCATGAACACATGCAAAACAATATTCCAGTGCAAATGAACAAAAGCGTGTATGACCTTGAATACATTCCTGTGCCTGCTCCTCCAGTAATTCTGTGCTCCTGAGCACTCTCTTTGCTTTCATAACATGTTTGAGAGTGTTTCTGTTCCAGTCTACTTATTTGTTCCTCCTTGCTCACAGGGAGACATTGCCTATGTGAATCCACTGATTTAAGGGACACAGCTTCATATCCAGCCTGCAATGTGAAACACTTCTGGGCTGAAAGCTGTTACTTTTCATCTCCTATTGTTTCTTAAATTCAGGCTTACAGAAGAGTTCTCAAAATTCCTACCAGTTTCACTCAGAGCCACAACTGCCTACAGTTAAAAAAAGAAAAAAAAGAAAAAGAGCAAGGATATAAAACTTTCTAGGTTAAACCAAGATAACTGGATAACCGGAGATAATAGACCATTTTACTACACAGGGAGCTTCCTTTTGCTCTTGTAGATGTCGTTTGAGAGATCAGCATGGATTCCCCCATGATAGCGCTAAAGAACTAGTCTGAATGCCACTATTTAGCCTTTTGTTTGGTTTGTTGTTTTTTTTTTTAATGTATTTATCTTTATCATAGCTGCTGCTGTGTTCTGCCATAACTTCAAGCCATGTGGACACTATCTACAGGAGTCCACCCCTTTTAGCTATGGATTTTTACTGAAACCTGAAGGAAAATGAAGTCCCACTAGTATTAAAATACATCGTGAAGGTAAGTCACTCTAGCTTGAAGGGCTTGTTTTTATTCTATAGAATCTTCTTTTTTACATTAACAATTCCTTTACTTTCCTGTCTGAACAGCCTTTTTGACATTAATATTACACTTAAAATCCAGAAGTCTTTTTTTTTGATGTTATCTCTGACAGAAAAATTGTTGTCAGTAATTACACCGATAGATTGATTTGCAGGTCACCACCCCACACACACTAACGATGCAGTTCCTGGGCAGAAAAAAGCAACAGAGGAAAATAAGCACATCATTTTCTTTTGATGCCTGACTTTACAGACTACTTTAGTTCAGAACTTGGTTTTCCATCTTTCCTCATCTGTTCTTTCTTACAAGTCTCACTGTTGAACTTTGAGGAAAATAATTCCTAAATACTATTCAGCTAATTCATATTATCAGTATTTTCAGGTGCTTTTGATTTTAAATCCTGAAGTATCTTCCCTGATAGTACTTTTAAGGTTCATGGTCATAACATAAAAATATTTCCAGATACTTATGTAGACAATATATATGCCTGACTTTAACCCTGTTACAGTGCAGCTATTTTACTTCTGTGCTGAAATGTGGTTGTCTTTAAAAGTCAGGAAAATAGAAGAGCATTTTGGAATATTAACGCCAGAACAGGACATTCAGTGCAGCTGAGCAATGACGGTATGCAATTGGTTACTGCAATACCAGCCTCACCGTTCCTAATGTCCAAAGGGGAAAGCAGAAATTTATCATCCTGTTAGTTAACTGTATTAGCTAATCATGACCCCAGGTTATGTATATAGCAAAGGTATTTTCTTTACCTCATACAGGTGGTTTGAGGCTTGATGTCTGAGTTCTTCTAGTGGAAAGCCACTGATACAGTAATCCAGTATACTGGCTAAGGATCCCAAGCTGTTGCAAATCAATGAGTGGAGGGTAGTGGTGACAAATATGTTGTTTCTATTTGCTGGGCAAGGTTATGGGACTTCTCAGGGACTTAATCAATATAGACAGTACTGGTCAGGAATATGCCACTTCTAACATGCAATTAGAATCTACAACTGTAATCAATCTTTATAAAAGTCTGGAACCAGATTGTCCGCTCCTGGTTTTGCATTTCTCAGTAAAATGCATTTAATAAAGACTAGATATCTTCTAGCCAAATATATGGTAATATTGAGCAAAGACATTCTCAGATACTTGTAAATATGCTCGTAACAACAGATTTACTGTTTGGGCTTTTGGTTCTGCAAGACATACTTTCTTTTCACTTACCTTAGGGCACATGCAAACTAAATAATGGAAAGCAGTGCAGAAATTCCCAATTTAGCTTCTCCAGATGGCTCTGTGTGGAAGATAAATGCTCAAGACACTTGCTGAGGTCCAGAAGCAACATAAGTGCATGATAAACCCTTCCAATCCACAAGGGTTACTACAACCTTTTGGGACAGTCCAGATTTTAGTAGCCCTATCTAAAGTGCATTGCACATTCCTTGTGAGCAATGGTATGTTTGACATGAGCAATGAGCTGGGCCATGCTCTGGGATGAAGCGTGATGCCACAGATCAGCTGTCCCACACCTCTGAGCACAGCGCAGCGGGGTAGCAACTCCTGGGATTGCTCCACTGCCTCCCCACCTAACTAGACACACGGTGACATGGTGGAAGAGGTTGCTGAGGACACAGACTGTCTGAGAAAAACATTGTGTGTTTGTCTGTGTGTCCAGACTTTTAGCAGCTGCAAGTGCCTGTCTTGGCTGAATGTCCTCTAGCAACAGCCTAGAGCAACAGTAGCTCTAGTTTCTTTCACAGTTCTCTGCCCTGTGCCGCAGGCAATAAAACTAGTGGTCTTTACTGCAAACACCTGAGGCAAAATTTAATCCCGTGTGTTCAACTCACAGTGTATGTTTTCCAGTTGTCCACAACCCTTCTGTACTTAGATGGGTACATCCTGGGTACATGCTGTTTACCTACAAGGAATCCGAAGCATTTAGTGGCATGCCAGCATCAGGGTGATGTGCTCCCTGCACTGCTGGGCTGAAGCTGCCCCCTGGTTCTGATGTGATATCCTGTTGAACAGCTACCAGTGCTCTGGTCTTCCCATCCTCTTGATCCATCTGAATTCATAATACTCTTTTGGGGGTGAGCTGAGGCTACATCATTCTGTGTCTGTTTGAAAAGTAATGGTTTTTATGTGATTGCATAAGGATGCCCTGAAAAAGCAATTCTGATATAACCTGAGAAGTGAATTTATAACAGTATAGGAAATCTGGTATGGACACTGCCATCACAGCTTTGATAGATGAGTGCCAACAAAACTCACTCTGTAGTTCAAGACTATTACTCTGGCTATTCCTTTTGCTCTTGATTGCATAGTTCAGGAGGAAGAAAACCATAATTATTCCCCTCCTTTCCAAAGAGGGACATAATCAGCATTCAGACAGTTACTTTGATGTATAATTTTTTTCTCCCCTGTCTAGCTTTGGGCTTTGAATAATTTAACACTCTAAAATGAAAAGACATTTTTCTTCTATAAAATAAGGTTCATGGGCAGTATATACTCTAGTTTAGGGAGGATTCCCTTTTTCCTTTATGGAAGTTTCCTAACAGAAATGTATTTGTGTTATGAACATCCAACGCAGTAAAACTAACTGCACAAACTCTCTAGATTTGACCTGTACAAAACTTCCAGAAGATTCTAAGATTCTTTGGTTTTCATCCTGTCAGATTGTCCAGGCAGAGATGTAGTACTGTTTCAACTGGGCTGCTGGACATCTGTAAACAATCTCTGGGCAGAAAGATTGGAACTGGGAAGACATGGAAGTAAGGAACTCCTAAAATGTAGATATCTAACCTAGGTGCATACAGTGTGTTGTAAGGAAGCCTCCGGAGCATAACTGAGTGTGCTGGTATTACTTCCCTGCATCAGTTGCATAATTACCTACCTTTTACTCCCTCTGGGTGCCTAAATAAGGAAACTGTACCAAGTTTTTCATTAGATAATTATGTGAAGATAATGATAAAAATATATAACATGTAGGCAAGCACTTAGGCAAATCTCTATCTACACTTAAATTAGCCACTAAATTCCAAAATAGGAGTATCTACATAACATTTTACATTGCTTAAAATCACTTCTCCTTATAGAGAAACCGTTAATTTCATGTTGAAGTGTAGATGAGTTACTTTGCACAATCTTCTAT
The DNA here is from genome assembly GCF_034315485.1 of Pezoporus occidentalis. Classification (NCBI taxonomy): domain Eukaryota; kingdom Metazoa; phylum Chordata; class Aves; order Psittaciformes; family Psittacidae; genus Pezoporus; species Pezoporus occidentalis. The sequence goes on from NW_026915376.1 coordinate 5,984,329, forward strand.
TGTCACAGATTTGACATTTTTTCTCAGGCCCTGAAAACTGCTTTTATTTCCTGATTTAGATTTTTAGCTCTTCGGGGCAGAAATCATGTTTGCGTGTGTTTGTACAGCAGGAACAGGTCTTGATATATAATTGTGGTTTGGAAACATTACCACAATATAAATAGTACATTAATCATTAATTATACCGTTGATGCATTGCTATGTCTTAAGCAGTGGCACTGTCTATGACTCTTGATCTTCTCACAGAGATGAGGTCAAGACATTTCCATAATTGTAACATTTGTCTGAAGTTGTGGTTGCCCCAGATATTCTTGCAACAGATTCAAAATCAGAGATTGACAATACATTGTGAATGTGAGTCTCCTGAGGAAGCATCCACATCACATATTGGCATATATTGTGAAACTTCAGGTTAAAAATTACTACCTAAGGTATAGTGCATTAAGTAACTTGCATACAGAATTTGATGCATGTGAGGCTCTCAGACTGGTTTGCAAACATTATTTGGCTTCCTGTAACGTATAGAAATGTTATAATCTCAATTTAACTTCAGAATAAAGTATTGTTTGATCAGCACATTCATAAAATGTAAGAAAGTGGGTAAGCTCGTCCATTTGCTGTGTATAAGAAATGGGTAAATGCTAAACTCAGCTAATCAGGTGCAGATATATACCAATTTCTTGTGATAGCCAATGCCTAAAGTATCAAGCTCACTGTTATTTGACCTGGATTGATTTGATTGCCAAGGTCATGCTGTAAATCTGTGGCAAAGAACGAAAAAAAAAGAAACCAGATCTCATAACTCTCACTAAATTACATTTCCTGAACAGCAACTGGTGGTATTATCATTAGCATAATAAGGGCTTTTAATCACATAAAGAGCAATTTAAGACAATTTCCCAGCTCCTTTAACCAAATAATTCGAATCTCATCTGAACTGCCGGTGCACACCTCCTTCTCTCTTTTTGCGGATAAATGGCCAGGCCTACAGAACTCACGTGGCAAGGAATGACAGGGCAATAGGACTCACAGTACACCGCCACAGGTCTGGGAGCTCAGGAAGGCAGGGAGGACCTATGCCTCCCAGGCCACGGTTGATTAGGTATTTTATGTTGCTGATCTGTTCTATAGAACTGGCTGTTCTACAGAAAGGGAGTCCTGGGTTCAATGCTTGTGACACTGAAGAGGGCCAGAAAGTGACCAGAAAGTGCCAGAAGGCCAGAAAGTGCAAGAAGGAACTACTGGAATGGGCTGTACTTCCACCTCATTTGTCTTCATTTAAATGCATGACCGAGATGTCAAAGCTCAAGAGCTGATTTCTGGTTCTGCCTCACAGATGTACCTAACCCCACACCTGTGTTAAACTACTAACTGGAGGCGAGAAAGAGAACTTAAGACACATCCCTTTCCTCAGCATTTCCTGCTTCACAGCTCAGTGCTCTGAATACTGGCATACCATGCCTGTTGTCAACCTCAACTTTAAATATCGGCTGTTTCCTTGTTGTGTGGGACACCTCACTCAGCACCAGCGTTTCCCTTCCTGGAGGTGGGCACACACAGTTTAGATACTGAGTATCACAGCTCTCTAAACTTGTTTAGAGATGTTATTCTGAGATTCTCCAGGTGTTGTATTTCAGTGCTCAGAAGTCCTGCTTTGACATAGGCCACCTAGGAAAGGATTTAATACACAGAGAAGAAGCAGCACCTAATCATCAGAGAAAGCAGGAAGTCATGGTGGAAGAAATGGTTTGACTAGCTATCAGGGACTTGGAAAACCTTGATTCATGTTATTATTTCTTGCGCAGTAATGTGCAAATGATGTCTCAATGCCTCATTCCTCCTCTGCAAAAGGAAGAGGAATACTGGTGTGTCCTACACGGGTGCTGTGAGGATAAACTGAAGTATGGAGACAGAACAGGAACAAAGGTCAAAGGCAGAAGTGATAGTCTGAGTGATTATAGGTCAAGTTTCAAGAATTACGTGCATGGAGAGAAATTACTGAGGCTTTTTAATTTGTTCAGGCACTGTCATCTTGCAGCAGTTTATGTGCTTCTGGGGACACACATAGCAAAATCACAAGTAATTTCCTTGAGCATTACAGGGAATAAGAATCCTCACTCTGGAGCTGTGCCTACCTATGCCTTTCCTTTCTGACCATCATGATTATCTGCTACTATTTGAGTCCCAGTAATCCTACATGTCTTCTACTGTTCTGACCCACATCAGCCTCAGGTTGTCTCCATGTCAGGTGTCTCTAAAGCAAAGAGGTCCAGACTTTGTCAAGTATAACCATTTCACAGGTGCTGTCAAAATGTTGATCAGCAGAACATTAGGATCTGTATGAGTGCTTATTTTCTTTTCCACCCTTATCAGGCACATGTTCTCTTGAAAGTCTCTTGAAAGCAAGATGTAAGAGCAATTTCATTGATGTTCATTATTAAAAATAACACATCATTCAGTTAGATGTGTTGATGTTTCTCAGAACAGGTCAAGTGCAGCTGTGTGTCTGGAAGGGATATGCCTAAAGGTTAGACATCAGACAATCAATGAAAGCAACAAAATAAATGGATGGAGGGGAAAGGTAGGACAAAGGTGACATTTTTCAGCTGGACAGCTAGACAAAGTGAATACCCGAGTACTTCTCTACCATTTGAAAAGCTTGTATTTGGTAGATAATGTTACAGAAACAAGGTTCTGCGAGAGGTCTAAAGGGATAGACAGAGGTCTTAGTAAGCAAAGAGAAGGGGAGGTGTTTCATGGGGGAAAACAGAAAGGTGAGATAAGGAAAGACTTTCCAGAAGAGAGATTTCATTCATGGCATGCAGACTGCTGACCTGCCCTTGTTGTTCATTTAGAGGAAACCACCAAACTTCTCTTGAATAGCAGTCATCTGTTTTATAGGGGTGTCTTAAATTCACATGCTTATCATATTCTATAAATGTACTAGGAGATCATTAACCAACTCTAATGAACCTCAGCACAGCCAATTATTCTAAGACTCATCTGAGTAAAGGTCACCAGTTCTGAAAAATTAACTGCTCTATCTAATGAGTCCTTGCATCACCTCCCATTCTGAAGTTGAACTGAACTGATCCTCAGATATTGTTTATCTAACATTTACATAAGGTAAATTCTATCCTGTTGTTTCTAGTGCCTACTTCAGTTAAACTCTTTTGCAACATCATTTTCTACACAGTATTCATGTTATTCCTTCAGGTATTCTCTTTCTGCTACCATAATATGGAACATTTAGCATTGAAGTCCTGGAAGAATAAGGTGCTTGTTGTTGTTATTTTTGGAAATCCTAATGATATTGCAGTAGTAGTAGAGCAGCACCAGCATGTACGCAAAATTCCTACTCCTATGGAGGTTGGAATACACCCAAAAGCATTGTGCTACACTGTACAGTCCAATTTCACATGCAGTTTAACTCTCTAGCCAGTACAGAGACATTGGATCAAATGGGAGAAGTTTATAGTTTTAGGGCGTTTGAAAGGAAAGAGAGGATTTAAACATAGTTGGAATGAAGGGGATGAAGCATGTGATTAGTACCTTAATGGGAACAAACTGGAAGACTAGAATAGCACAGGCACAAACGAAGTGCATGAAGAGAGAGAAGCCTAGGATTAGGTGTACAGGAATATCATGGGTTAGGCTGTTTTAAAGATGTTCAGACTTGTATTCTTTACCTGAGCAATTGGTGGACTGTCTAGGGTTGTTTGATACATACCCAGATGGAAACTCTGATTAGTTCTGTCTGTCCCTGACAGGAGCCCTGAAACCCAGACATGACACAGCAGGTCTGGGAGGCCCATATCACTGGTGTAATCCTATTTGAACCAGGGGTGCACTTGCATGGACTGTTGCAGCATGTAGCTCAAAGTTTTCAAGTCATGCAGTATTTATTCCAGCAAGTATTTACCACTGTCTTTTTAAGGGAATCAATAGAAGCAACCCCAAATATTTCAGCCCCCACTCCTATAAGTAACAGAAGAATGACTTGAAGATCACATAGCTTCCTTTATATTTAACTAGTTGCCATAGCATCTCTACTGTAAAGCTGTCATAGTTATGGCTACCTAAGGGATGTCTAAGCTTCGTCAATCATGTTTCTCTCCCTGCTTAGAGAAAAGAAATAAGGATAGGAAATTAGGGTTCAAATAATTTTCTTGAAGAATAGCAAAGACTATCTGATGAGGTCCCATGCCTTTTTAGAAAGTGTCAAGTCAGAAAAATAACAGGTTTATGAACATAAGGAATGAAGAATTAAAGTACATGTTCAGGCAACCCTTAACCCTGCCTCGCTTGTGCAGCCCCTGCTCAGGGAACAGCTCCCATAGGATGCCTCTGAACTGTACAGCAGGGGTGGATACATATGCCCTGCAGCCAAATTCCTGGCACACCTCACCCCCGGAACACCAGATCTCCCACATTTGATAAGCCCTTTGCTTCTTTTTCATAGTTATTTCGCCTTTATGCACTTGACACAATCTAACCCTGCAGTCACCTGCCATTAAACTTGTCATGCACACGCAGCTACAGGCCAGCTGCTGACACCTTTATTTAAAGGACCGCTTCAGCACAGTGATTAACCAAGGTGTGTAGAAGCTCTTGAAGATGCAGGAAGCCCTCCTTGAATTTAAGGATGGTCCTGTGAAGGAACTTGCTCTCCCATTCACAGTGGGAATGGTCCATCAAGATTACCTTTTAACATGAATCACAGCTCTGTTGAATTGCTGTGACTAATCCTTCTGGCTAATCACACCTTCTCCAGGCAAGGCAGGGGGGTGATTTGCACGTAATTCTGGTGCTATGGACAGGGAAGCGTGAGTGTCAAGTTTTCATAGATATGCCCTTTAATCCTTTGATTTCCTGTCTTTTCAGACGCGGGAGTTAGACCTGAAGCACGCTTGAAGGACATGAAATATCTGTGGGCAGCTTTAATTCTGCATTAATGATGCTTTCCCCAGTGAATGTAAGATTTCTCAATGAATTTATGAACCCCCGAGATGCTGGAGCTGGCCAAGGATTATGTCTCCCACTCTAGAAGTACTAAAATGACGAAGAAATTGAGCTGGGAGATACTAAATCATCAAAGCTTAATCCTTGTGATGCAACGATTAGAAGACCAGGGGAAGTAATCCCCTGGTCAATTGCCCTAATCAAAGGGCCTTTGAACTAGAGGTACGCAGGAATTCGAATTAACATGGTCTGAGGTCAGAAATATTATTTTTCTGCTTTTTTTTCTCTCTTTTAATGAAAATACCTAATCCCAAATAACTCTATGGCAAACCATTTCTCAGCACTATTGTCTAGAAAGAACTGCTTAACCATTTGTTTCTTAAAATCATGCATCAGTTCTTATATGAAAAAGAATCTTTGAATGGGTTTAATGATAAAATAGAAGATAAAATAGAGGATAAAATATAGAGGATAAAATAGAGGATAAAAGAAGATGAACTGTACCTCTATTTATTTTAGACCTTCACTATTTTAGAGTTCACCTTACTTTAAAAGAAATTGCTTTTAAACCATATGAATGGTACTTTAGGTTTCCTCTGTAGTACATCAGTAAGCACTTTGGAAGCTCTGTGGGATAAAGAAATAAGCCATACCAACTGTTCAGAACAACAAAAATAGCCTCTTGCTCTGTTGAGTTTCTATCACCTGGCTGCTTGCTGTAAGGCGTCTTTCTTATGAGTCACTGTGAGCAGGACAGTTTGCTCAGTTGAATTACCTGCCAGAGTTCAGGCTGTGTTGTAAGCAATGTATGTTATCAATGAAACTATGGGCAATGTGATGAAACCAGATATTTGCATACCACTGAGGTATGTGCTCTATAAATACATAAATGCAAACAAACAGTTTTCCCTGTGGTCACACTGGTTATTTACGATAGCAGGTGTCAGCCTTTTGAACAATTAAGATCCCAACTAAGTTTAGAAATGGCTTGTATTAACTTCTATCTGCCAGGCATTTGGGTAATACTCACAAGTATGTACCATTAACAGCATTAACCAGCGCTACTTTTCCAAGCTAAGTAATACCCCTCCTGAGCTGTTGTTCTGGTATTTCAGCTTTTTCATTAGCACATAAGAGACCACTTAGAACTCTGAACACACTTGCAGGTTATCACCACTCAGAATTTCTTTCCTATTTATTACATTTCAAAGGAAAATCACATTTTAAAGCACTGCATGAAGTTGGTCATCAGCTAAAGTACTTCAACTTATTAAACTCTTAATTGCATGTTAACTACCTAAAATATACTTTAATATCATAAAGCAGATTATGAGCTTTATTTTAAGGATCCTCCAGCTAGCGTCAGAAAAGAAAACACAGTTGTTTTCCTTTCTCCGCAACTTTTCTTCAAAGTTGGACTAGTCCAAGTTTTTTTCAGTCAAACTGGGAAAAAAAACCTAACCCCCAGACCAAACCTGCTTGTTTCCCTCTCTGCTCCCCAGCTAAGCTGCAGAGGTAACATCCTTCAGAAATAATTCACTGCCAGGTTAGATCTGCCCAGGGAAAGATTTAAGCTTCTATTTTCTGAAGGATATGTGCCAGCATCTTGCATTATTACAGTATAGAAAGAGTTCCTGAGGCTTAAGCAGGAGATAAGTTGTTTGCACTAAAATGAAATTATTCGGCTGGATTTTACAGAAGTTGAACTAGGGAATTGTTACAATCTCTCTCTTCTATTAATTCATAAACATTCCTCAAAACACTTTGTCTAATGCTAACTTTTAAATCCTGGGGAAGATGAAGCCTTTTGTGAGCAAAGCAGATGAAGAGGTCCACAGAAATGACTTTCCAACCCATCAGCTGGAGCACAAAGCCTTCGTGAATGAGTTGAAAGGGAATAAATGTGGGCCATGTCAGCAACAAAGATGTTGAACAAGACCTGTCCCAACACCAATCCCTGACGGGCACCACTTGCTACTTGTATGGGTCTGCTTTTGCATTATAAGAGCATAAGCAGCCAAAGTAATTTGACTTCATTTCATTTACATCATGTGATAGACAAGTGTTTCTGTCACCTTTTAAATCATAGAAGTTTTTTAGTAGCCTTAAGTACTTGCTTTAGGTAAAATACATTAAATACTTTCCTTATGTTAGTCCTTGAAGACAGCATAGGGGGAATGTTATATGACTGCAAAGAGAAGAAAGCACTTCTGAAAGGAAGGAAAAAGTGAGCCATTCACTGGAAAATTTGAGAAGAACTGAATATGATAGATAACATTTCAGGAGGAGATGCAAATTCTCCCAACCTCCTCTCTTCAGCTCAACACTATCTTAGTTAGCCCAGTAGATCCCATGGAGCTAAAGCCAACAGAACAGACTGGTTATTTTTCTGCTGCTATCTGGAGCATAGTTAAGTTATTGATGTTTGTATAGTACCTTGCCTTCTGGAGACAGAGTATTGCCATGGAAGTATTACCACTTCACAGAGGTCAGCAGCTCAAAAAAAAGGGTGAGCTGAAATGACATGAGGCAGTGGGGTAAATCTGCACTCATGTGTGTAAGCAAAGGCAGATATTATTTGGATTCACTTCAAATTACATTTATAAGGCACAAAGCCCTTATGATGACTGAGTAGCCATACTCATGCGTTTCAGTTCAGTGTTTGTTTTCAATGGCTGTTTCCGTAAATTTGCGATTTACAGAAGGTAAAAACTAAATATGCAACCCGATTACATGGCTTGAGGTTTAACTCAGTCCTGGAGCTCAGTATCCTAAGGGCATTGTTTCACAAACGTCTGCAGAATTCACTATGCCCTTAAGGCAATTTACACATTGTAATTACATTGTAATTCACAAGTGAAAAGAGGGAGCTACACCAATGTTAATCATGCTTGCAGTTTTCTAGATTCAAGTTTAAATGTTCTGGTCTTCCCTAGACTGATTATAAATATGTTACTCAGAAATGCAATATCTTGTGTTTTACCTGAGAAATGCTTATGCCGTTAGAAGCCCTAAATAAAGTTGCCTGACACTAACATAAATTATACTGCAAGTCAAGCCAAAATTAACTGTGCGGCACTTTCAGTTGCTATCTTTGTATTTGTGATGAAGTGTGGGGAAAGGTTGTTTGCTTTGGTTATACAAATACAGTAAAAGCTGCAAAACTTCCTAGCACTAAGAAGCCTTTGCTCACTGAACCTTCTTCTCCTCAATGCAATGTTTGTTATTCTGGTGAGGGTTTTTTCCTTCAATATAGGTTTTATCATCCTTCTCTTCAGTGCCAAATGGAGGGGCAATTGCAATTAACTGTCTGTTGGCTGAAGGCAGCTGCAGGGTGTGTCCCTACAATTTCCAATTTTTCATAAGCATCAAAGCTGGGGAAGAAAATGCCTCTCTTTGCCTGCTCTGTAAGCAATAACAAAAGTGGAAGAGGAATGCTGTTTATTTGGTGCAGATGGGAAGAATGAAGATGATTTTCTTTATCCCTTTCAGGAATTCAGACCACTCTTAGGTAACAAGAAAACTATGCCAATAATTTTCCACCTAAGTAAGCAAGCATTTCCCCAGTGATGCTGCAACAGGTTTCTCTACTGCTGCTAAGTTGCACAGGTAGTGGATGAAGCTCCTATAATGATCCCAGATCCACAGACAAACTTTTCTGCCTTACATAATTTAAGTGTTTAGTTTTAGGACAAGTTCAATCTCTATATTATATTCCTTCCCTTGCTTAGACTACATTCCTTTTTATGCCATTAGACATCAAATTCTGCTTTCTCCCCTTCAAGATGTGATTCTCATAAGTAACATTAATAGGCTGTTTACTGAACCTTCCAGTTGCATTGGACTTGGTTAATTGGGGCAGGATTTGCTGTCAGGACAGCTGGACTTTAAAGTCTGCAGTATGGAGTAACACTCTGCTTTGTAGATTTAGCCTTTGCCTGCTAGCAGTGGGCAGGGTGTCTCTGGACAGGTGGGTGCAAGTGGTCCCAGGGCTGGTCTTCTTGCTCCCCAGGCTGTCTGGATGTGAGCCAGTTCTAAATCAGAAGTAATGGCCTTGTCATGGTACGTAAATCTGAGCTCAGATCTGCTCCCTTTCAGCAAGGTTCATGCACTCAGGGGAAAGACCATGCTAGCACGACTGCACAGTCTCTGGTTTGGATCGGGCAGATAGGAAAGACCGTGGCCATAGCAGATGTGAGGATGTTTGCACTGGAATGAAACTATGTTTCAGTTTCCTCACTAATACTAAAAGATTCAGTTTCAGAGAGACCTTGGAAGACCTTCACAGATATTTTGGTTTTGGGCAGATACAGTTTTACTCCAAACCACAATGTGAAGACCATAACTGTGGAAAAGCAGCAGTGCAGGGTAGTGTACTCAGTAGACCAACCCATGAGCTAGTCATGTGGCACCACTGTCATAAGACTGAGGCATGGAAGGGAGAGTCTAACAGTGAGTTATATAAGTGTCTGGAATTTCCAAAGGGATTTTACTGGAGATCATGAAGAAAAGGAATATTGTAGGCAGGAAACAGTGCTAATCATGAAAGGTTCTTTGTCACCCCAGAAGATAAAACAGAGTAAAGTTTCAGGAACCCAAGATAATCCTTTGCTAAGTTGTGAAGGGCTAAGGCTGGAAGAAAGCAACTGCAAGAGGAAATACTGAAGGACTCTTTCATTCCCTTTAATATGCAAAAAAGCACCTGGTTCACGGCTAACAACCTTGTTCAATACTACTGCAGTTGTAGGCAACCCTGTAAGATACCTGTCCTCCAAAAGCCTCCACACACCACCTGCTCCATGCCCTACCACAGATACCTCTACAATACCCCATAGCAAACTTCTGTAGGGAAGGCTACAAACTGTGACATAGGAAGAATCAGGTTATCAAAAGGCATTATTAGTGCCCCACATCATTGCCCTATAAAGGCTATATTAGTTAAACAATATGCAGAAGATTTAGGGGTGTGACCTTTCATCACAGGAGAAGGAGAGAGAGAGGAAGAGAGAGAAAGATTAGATAGATAAACAGTTCTTGGCAGGTTGAATTGAGGGAAAGTTCCTTCCATACCCCATGTTTTGTAACTGATTGACCTTACTCAGACATTGATGGCATTTGTGTTTTCAGTGCCAGTATAACACTGAGAGTAACAGGGTATGCCAGTGGTCATCTGGCCAAATAGGGGGTCATCAGTAGATGCAGAGACCTTCCCCAGGCAAGTGATAAAAATCGGGAAAATCCTGAAATGGGAAAGCAGAGCTATTATGTTTCATCCTTCAGGAGACAGCTAACCTCTCTGACACATGGGGAGAATTGAGGGCAAACACAGTATTCTCTATCATCTCCGGCTGTCTTTTGAAGCATTTTGAAACAAGGCCCATCTTACTCTCTTGTGTTTAGCTGTTTGGCAAAATGGCATTCTGCTGCTAATACAACTCTGTCATGGTACCAGCCCTTGAAACACAAGTAGCATTTTCACCTCAGGACCTCTGCCTGATAGATAGCCTCGCCATCACAAGAATAGCCCACATCTTTTTCTGCTCTACTGAGTCAGCATGGTCAGACAGTAATTCAGCACTGAGTCACAAGACCTCACCTTCAGCTGGGACTGGATGTTGGTTCACGGGCACCATCTGCGCTGTCTGGACTGCTACAATATGGGGATTTCAGCAATGAACCCATCTGTGGAGCTCCTGCCACCATCCCATCCACCTCCAGCTGCTCATTCATACCAGCCCCCTCCACTGTGTCAACACAGCCATCTGTGGAACTACTCTGGGAATCACAGTACTGAAATTAACCCTAGTACAAACAGAACTCTGGGGGGGAGGACTTGCACCTATTTGCAACTCATCTCCATCCAGTGGTCTAGAGCATGGCATGGCCCCATGGATAGGTATGTCAGCAAGAGTGAGGGACCAATCTGGAGAGGTGTGGGGATGGTGCTCCCCAAACCATGACAAGGCAAGGCCACCTTCACCTAGCATAGATGCCAGAGTGCTTACACTGATGCATGATGGCCTCTATGCCCTCATTTCTTACAACTACAAGAGGAATAAGAGGAAGGAAATTGCTAATGGTCATCTTGTCAGCGTGAGCAAATTTGTAAGAAAGAGGCAAAGATTTGTCAAGGATCTCTTGCATACTGTTAATTAGTTCTTTTTGACTGACTATAAATAGCCTAAATTCCCATTACCAGTTTGAGAATAATCTTGCATTTTGTTATAGTTTTACGTGGAGAGTTTCATTAAAAGATAGGCTGAAGTAGAGCACAAGAAAAATTAATTAAGCATATCTGGTGTGAGAGTAAGAAGGGAATTGCAAGCTCTAAACAGGAAGAGGTATCATTTTAACAAATTGTACAATGCTGCACAAATTTAGTTAAACAGTGTGATTCTGCCTAAGGACGTTCTGACATTGGCTTTTTTTCTTTACTGGATGTATGCCACAGAAGACAGATTTAAACTAAAACTATCTGTGCCAGTACTGGGGGTTGGAATGAACTAAGAAACAACATCATAACTTCTATTTAAATAGAGAAAGCCCTTTGAAAGATACACAATTTTATTATCATGAAACTGAATCTTGAAATCATGAATCTTGTGGGATCTGATTAATTCTTGTTATGGTTAGTTCATAGCTTCATCTTTCATGAAAAAAAATTCATGTAGGTCATTTTAACCTGGTACTTGTATTTTGAGGTACCTATTGTATAACCTCCATCTATAGAGTAACTTAGCTAAAATAAATCTGCAATCTGATTTGTGCTATAACCGTGCTTGGTGCAGTGTGTATGAGCTGAATTGCATGTCTGTTAGCTAAAAATTGACCAGAAATAGACCTACACTATAGCAGATTTCTTGGTCTGTAATTCACAGGGAGAGTGAGCAAAGCAAAGACAGAAAATCACAGCATGCTATTGTGGTCAATTAACACGTAAAATTGTTTTGTTTGGTTGATGGCTGCTGACAACTGTGTGGTCACAACAGCTGGGTGGTCCTTTCACAGTTTATATAAATAAACACTGCAAATTCTGATATGGCTGGTCCAGAGTGTCTGTGGGTATAAATACCATCCTCACAAAAGAAAATACAGCATGCTTGCCTTGCTGGCAGACATTTCTCAGGCTGGGCTTCCCTAAGAGTGGTAATTCCACTTTCAGGTTTCATAGTCATGGATCAAAAGCTTTGTAGTCTCAGGATGCAAGGTGCTGATCTAATATTTACTCTCTTTGCTGGCTCGGAGATGTTCAAAATGTTTTGAAAGAGTAGCTCTGCAGGTAAGGTCTGCTCTCCTGCAACAAACCAGCCCAAAATAGCATCCTGACTTCATGACCTCTCAATATTAAATGTGTACCGACTCATGGTCTCCAGAGCACAGAAACTGGTATTGATGGACAGGGAACTGCAGCCTTCTTGTTCCAGCTCAGCCAGAAGACAGCATACTGCAGAATTTCCCCTCCTTTTTAGAATCATAGAATAGTTAAGGTTGGAAAGGACCTTAAGATCATCTAGTTCCAACGCCCCTGCCATGGGCAGGGACACCTCACAATGAACCATCTCACCCAAGGCTTCCTCCAACCTGGCCTTGAACACCTTCAGGGATGGAGCATTCACAACCTCCCTGGGCAACCCATTCCAGTCCCACACCACCCTCACAGTAAAGAACTTCCTCCTTATATCCAATCTAAACTTCCCCTGTTTAAGTTTTAACCCATTACCCCTTGTCCTATCACTACAGTCCCTAATGAAGAGTCCCTCTCCAGCATCCCTATAGGCCCCCTTCAGATACTGGAAGGCTGCTATGAGGTCTCCACGCAGCCTTCTCTTCTCCAGGCTGAACAGCCCCAACTTCCTCAGCCTGTCTTCATACGGGAGGTGCTCCAGTCCCCTGATCAACCTCGTGGCCCTTCTCTGCACTTGTTCCAACAGTTCCATGTCCTTTTTATGTTGAGGACACCAGAACTGCACACAATACTCCAGGTGAGGTCTCACGAGAGCAGAGTAGAGGGGCAGGATCACCTCCTTCGACCTGCTGGTCAAGCTCCTTTTGATGCAGCCCAGGACACAGTTGGCTTTCTGGGCTGCAAGTGCACACTGAAGCTGGCTCGTGTTCATTTTCTCATCAACCAACACCCCCAAGTCCTTCTCCGCAGGGCTGCTCTGAATCTCTTCTCTGCCCAACCTGTAGCTGTGCCTCAGATTGCTCCGACCCAGGTGTAGGACCTTGCACTTGTCATGGTTAAACTTCATGAGGTTGGCATCAGCCCAACTCACACGCTTGTCGAGCTCCCTCTGGATGGCATTCCGTCCCTCCAGTGTATCAACCGAACCACACAGCTTGGTGTCATCGGCAAACTTGCTGAGGGCGCGCTCAATCCCACTGGCCATGTCAGCGATGAAGGTGTTAAACAAAACTGTCCCCAACACCGATCCCTGAGGGACACCACTTGTTACTGGTCTCCAGCTGCACATTGAGCCATTGACCACAACTCTTTGTGTGCAGCCATCCAGCCAGTTCTTTATCCACCGAGTGGTCCATCCATCAAATTGATGTCTCTCCAATTTAGAGACAAGGATGTTGTGTGGGACAGTGTCAAACACTTTACAAAAGTCCAGGTAGATGACATCAACTGCTCTACCCCTGTCCATCAGTTCTGTAGCCCCATCATAGAAGGCCACCAAATTGGTCAGGCAGGATTTCCCCTTAGTGAAGCCATGCTGGCTGTCACCAAGCACCTTGTTGATTTTCATGTGCCTTAGCATGCCTTCCAGGAGAATCTGCTCCAAGATTTTGCCAGGCACAGAGGTGAGACTGACTGCTATGTAGTTCCCTGGGTCATCCATTTTCCCCTTCTTGAAAATGGGGGTTATATTTCCCTTTTTCCAGTCATCGGGAACTTCACCTGACTGCCATGATTTTTCAAATATGATGGACAGTGGCTTAGCAACTTCATTCACCAGCTCCTTCAGGACCCGTGGATGGATTTCATCAGGTCCCATGGACTTGTGCATGTTCAGGTTTTTAAGATGCTCTCGAACCAGATCCTCTCCTACAGTGGGCCCAAGGTCTTCATTCTCACAGTCCCTGCGTCTGCATTCCAAGACTAGACTCCATTAGAATCAATGAAGGAACATTTTGCAGCACACTTCAAGGTGGAGTAGAAGCTGGGTAATCAACCTCAGAGGTGAAATGTGCCTCACAGACTAAGAAAGGCTTACCCAGAGAAAGAAAAAAAAATAAGATAAAGCAGACTTTAAAAGTTTATCTGTAATAGGTAGGGATGGGGATAGGCCCCTATCTTAAAAAAAGTATAATTTCTGAAAATAAAAACTCCTTGCACTGTCAGGGCTGGTAATTGCACATAGGATTCAGTTACCTTTTTGTTGGCTGATCAGATTTGCAAAATAGTTTTACATTTAGAAACGTGGTTCTGCTATTTCGGAAGTCTCTTGGTGCCAGAATGGAAGTTTCTTTCTTAATATGAAGACAGCATGAGGAAAAATGCCTGAGATGGTGGAAATTTGCATTCCCTGCTTGTATTGAGGCTGGTTGTGTCATGTAACATTGAGCACTTCATTGTCTGGTGTTCCTCTATAATCAAGAGAAGGGAGATAAGGACTCTGATCTCCATTACCCTTATCCACCTCCTGGGTAAACTGGTCTCCATTACACTTAAAGAGCTTATCTCTCACTAGTGACCACAGAGAAAGCCCAAAAGAAGATGAGCTAGCTGATTTCAGCTGTAGTTTTACACTGCAAAGAGTTTCACAGGTATGCTGGTTTAAACTGTCATTTCCTTCCTCTCCTTACAGACACCCCCCCCCCCCAAAGATGCCTTCTCTCATTTACACCTTATCCCTCAGTAGTGCAGCTGTAAACAGCTTTGCAGGAACACTCCAGTAAGAAAATAACAAAAGGGAAATGATTTTTCAGATGGAGTCTTCCAATCTGGTTCACATAGTGACCATCCAAGCTGCTCTATAAGCTCAACTGGTGCACTCTTGTCAGGGACAGGATAAAGCAGTGGAGGGAAGAAGCAAAAGCACTGGCTTAGGATAGTCATATTGTTCCACAGCACGTTAACCTGCCTCTGTGCTCCTGGAAAAAACATTCATGTTCCTTAATAGTGCAGCAGACTTGCTCCTCTGTCTTCTCTTCCCGTTTTCCCTGTGTTTCCCTGTGAGACCAGAGCAGGCATGTCCTCCTGCACAGTGGTGAGGGTGCAAGATCTTCTGGCACCTGTTGTTAAATCTACATGTATCTACTGAGAGACAGCCCAAGTGCCTAAAAATTGAGGATTTTCAGTCTCTACACTGACATGTCACCTTGGGTATGTATTTGCTTGAGAGCCTCCTTTTCCTATATCAAATTGGAACAATAGTACTTTTCCAACTTTCCAACTCATAGCAAGAGCTGCTATCAGGACAGAGGTCACCAGATCAGTGAGGTTCAGGCAAGCTCAGAAACTCTAGAAGACTGTAGTGCCTTTGATGTCAAGTTTATCGATAAGAAAATTCAGTGTTAGTGGGAGCCAAATACTGCTGGCTGCCTATTAAAGGCAGTCTCATGACGGAGCTTTCTTGTGATGTGTCTTTAGTCTGCAACTGCTTCTTGACAGCATCTACTGTAACATCATTTTTCAATAAGACATCCATTCCTTGGGGGGAAAAGAAAATGGATGCTTTTTACCAGTAATGAAAGTGCCATTGATTTTTTTGAGAGCTGTTATTACAATTGTAAAAAGGCCCCTTCAGACTTGCACACTGACACATGAGACAGTGAAAATCAAAATCACCCTCTTAACTGCAAGCAAACAGTGTGCTGGAAAAGGGAGCAGAGTAGTGGGAATCAACTAAAACAACTATGCAATCACATTCTGAGACATTGCCAGAAATAAAGTTTGCAGGGGCTTTCAGAAAAAGAAGGGGAGTGATGGTCAGAGTTTAATGGTAGGCCCAAAATAAATCAGAACAAAAGCACTACCTTATATCAGAATTTTTAACTCCCTGAATAGAAAGAAGCACAAACAGTATTCAGAGGCAGTTTTAAACAACAGCAACAAAGCCCCTTGCCTTCAAATCAGTCTTCAACTGCTGGCAGACATGGATGTAGAGCTCTATGATGGGAGAAAACTCTGGCAACAGATATGCAGAAAGGATGCTATGGTGTGCACCTTCTCTGCTGCTTAAAACAGTCACAGGATAAACAGGCATGTAGCAAGTGCCAGTTCTCACCTCACAACAGCTTATGAAGACATGTTAAAATGCACATGGAGAGCAGAGGAAAAGGGCAAGTGAGCTGCAGTTACCTTTGTGGGTCTGTGTCACTTAAAAAGGAACTTGTACACAAGACTGGACCATGCTTACGGAGAGCACACACCTGCACCCTGCTACAGCTGAACAACCCCTCTCCCCCAGTAGACATAAAAGAAGAGTAAACATCTCAAAGTGGTCTCTCTTCTACTGCTGGATTTCTGTTTTCTCAGGCTGAATGGTGAGCTAGCACACACACATCGTGGCATTGCAAAAATATTGGCAGAGAGATCCTCCTCTGTGAACATTGGTTTAGACTGAGAAGCAGCCGTTTACAATTAGTAGGATCCTTGATGCAGTGGAATTATCCCCAGTGTAGGTTGGCCTGTTTTTTTTGTTTTGTTTTTGTATTTTTATGTATGAGTGTGAATCAAAAGGCAGATGTAGCCACAGAAGCATTAGGGTTTAAACAACCGCCACTGATCACCTCTTTTTATTCTGAAACACACCGAGATTTACCACAAACAGACCAGTCATTTTCACACTGCTGTGCAGGGATGCTGCACACGTTGCCCACCTAGAAGTGACCACAGTAGAGCAGAGGACTGGAAAAATTACTGAATCCCTGCTGATTTTTTTTTTTTTTTCTCCCAACTGAACTTCTGCTTTTGATGTCTAGCTGCCATTTTAACCTTATCTGATCTCAACTAATATGTTGGATCTTTTGCCTTAATTTCTTCTGATACCATTTGCTCATATAGACCTTTAATCTGAACATCATATTCAATGTGATTGTTTATATTGTTAGGCCAGTTGAGTCAATATCTTGCTGCTTCTCACAGATGTCTCCACTAACACAGGCTATTGCTGTCTCGCACCTTGATGACTGTAATTTCCTCTTTTCCTTCTTTTATTCTAAAAGCAATTTTTACTGAACCCTGTTTAATTCTATACTACTGGCTTCATCTATAATGCTATAAGAGTTTCCAGCTTTCTACAGCATGGTGCCCATAAGGGTGGAAATGCTCAAAGGACCCATCTCTTACTAGCACTCCAAACCTGAGGGATGATTTTTGCATACTGTGTTTGCATCCACCCAAGCCTGTAGGCTCTGCCTGATAAGGGGACTTGCTGACAGTGATAGAGTGTTAGACTGAAGAATCCCTGCTTGAGAAAAGGCTGTTAACAAAGAGTATCCACAGTGGTATCAATGACTGAAAATAATGATAAGAAAATAGGGGAGATCTTAGAAGGATGATGCATAAGATCTGATGCTTTTGCTTATGTGAAGATAATGGTCAAGCTTACTGTAAGCTCAAGTGCCTGCAGATTTATGCAAGGAATACAGGCACATGCTGTCCAGCACAACTCTCTTTGTTTATGGCCTTGTTACACCACAAGAACGTCCACACAGAACACTAGCGAGTTACTGCAGTTGAGTAAATATGTTGATAAATAAATAAATAAGCAACAGCATATTTTTGCATAAACAGCTTCTACAGTGACCAAATAACAAATGTTCAATCTGCAAAGAACATGAGTATGAATGCCATTCAACACAAGAAATTGCTGCATATATTGTTGTTTCTCCTCGAAACATACTATGTTTGGCTTCAATATTGCTTTCTACACCTGTATCCTCACCTATGCAAACTGATGTTTTACATTTTTTATTAAACTCTGTACAGTAGCGTCGAAGAGAGAATCGGTTAGTCCTTCAGTTGAGAAAGAAGTGCACAGCTGGAGGGGCTGTCCATGTGCGCTGTCACCTGAAACTCCAAGGCACACTAACAGGGGTAAGACTTGCACTCACAATCATGAGTAATGAAGCTGCTATCTAGTTATGCACAGGGTTTGATATTGATAAATGACAAGTAGTGCGAAGGTATGGGGGAGGAGAAAGAGAACAAGTAAGACAAGATATTTTCCGTAAATAAGTCAAAAAAAAAAAAAAAAGCTTGCAAAGAATGGGAACTTTAAAGCTACAGAACATCAAGGCAACCATCAGCCATGCTGAGGACACTGTAAGTGAACTGATAGCTCTTGTTTGTAGCATTAATTACAGAAGGCAGCCTCTCCTCTAAAACTGATATAACTGTCCTGTTTTCACCCATATGCAAGTATCCCCCTTGAAAGATTTCTTTTCAGAGCTGCAGGGCATCCCAGGTTAAGTGCATGGCAATGATGTCACTAAAACTTTGATGACCCAACCAAAGGCAAAGTAGAGATCTTGCTGCCATTTGAAAACTTGCAGGTTCAAGGGTCTGTGTAATCAAAGCTGTGCTGCAGCCAGGATGGGAGGAAACTGGGCTCTGCTCTTGCATTGCACTGCCAGCCAGCTAAGGACAAAGTTCTCAGCAGCTGCTCTTGTGTAAGATGTCTGGGTTTTGGCAGCTTTATACACAAAAAAATGTTTGTAGCTTGTTTCTGGGCCAAGAGATAAGATGAACAAGAAAAAAAATGGAATTAACCTTTTATTAGAAGAATTGTTGCTAGTCCAGGAGAATGCTAAAGGGGCTTTTCTGGCCTTTAAGTCTGGGTATTAATATAAAGCGGAGTACGCAGCATCATATCATCAGGCACGCTAGCTAAGCGGGATGAATCGAAGCATGAGTTAGGGTGTGTGTAAGGCTTTCAAGGGAGGCACGTGGGAGTGGCTCTATACATGACAGAAAAGAATGACAGCATTCTGGGAGCAGAATTCTTCATGAGTAAACATGGGAGCTGAAGCTGCTTAGTGAGGCCTGAACTCAGCTTCGGCTGAGAGGAGGAACTGTGGATTGGGAAAAGTCCTCTTGGCAAGCAGGATGGTATCGGACACCACTGAGGAACTGAGGTGAGCCAGTTGCTGTAAGGCACTGCTCTGCAGAAGGTGCAGAAGGCAGACTTAGAACATCAGACAGATCCGCCTGTCATAAAAGAGTGTCCTCAGACTATTATTGTGCTTTGCAGAGTACTGACTGAGAGGGACACAGGGCATTAAAAATCCTTGGGAATATGGCTGTTGCATGTTCAGTTCACTTTTTCCTTCAGGTCTGGAAGATGGGCTAAAACATGCAAAACTTCACTAAGATGCATGAAGGAGTTTGGTTCCATTTCACATGAAGAAGAGAACAGTTATCTTTACGTTCAGATACTCAGGCTTTTTCTAGAGAGGTAACTTCTCACTTTTGCACTGGCATTGGTGCACATGTCACCTGTGTGGCATCACTTGTGCTGCCACTGTGTTCACCTTGACTGGAAAACCTGTGGCTGTATGTATGAGACCAAACAGCACATGAATAACAGCCATTAATGGACTATTTTACACTGTGCATGTGTATGCATGTGTTTGTGTGGGTGGTGAATGCATGCAAGATGTTCCTACAGATTCTTGTAGAACGGAAATTTGAAAGTGGAATTGAAAGTGGTGAAATTACTGTGTGCTGCATGAAAGTAATAGAAATGTGCAACCAGATGTTTTTTTTTCCATGTCTTTGCTATAGACTGGTATTGGCCCCGCTATATTAGTAAGTTTATGCTTGCTGGTAAATGTCCATACCAAACTGATGATGCATTAAGGAGCAGTGTTTTTAATCAGTAAGTGTTTGCCTATCATGTGATTTTGTTCTCCCCAACATACTCACTTTCATAGTGGAAAGATCCTAAGATGAATGAGCTCCAGCATCAAAAGAAAATATCAGAGGAAACTTTTGAGGTTAGCATCTTTTATGTGGATTTGGAGGTTTTTAGACATTGTTAAACTTAGGAGTTAAAAGAGAACAGTTTTGACTGATGATGCAATGAGATGTTGGGATTGCAGGAAAAGAATATGCCAGCAAAAGGCCAACACACAGATGTGTCAGATGATACTGCATTCCACACACTAGAAGTCACGATTTCACTGAGCCATCAGCAGCATTGCTTAGGACTGCCTCCTTACATACGAAAGCATTCAGATGCACTGGAAGAAATTCCAGTCATTGCAAATGGATTTGCTAAAAAAACAGAAGGTGCCTTGGAAAACACTCTCACTTTTATAGTAAGTGATAGTACTCATGTTCTTCACCTGGAATCATGACCCTCCAAAAAACAGTAAGCTAAGAACAGAATAGTCAGGTCCATTTAACTATTCTACTTTCCTTGTTTGTTCTAATGGAATAAGAGAATTACTTTGTTAACTTAACAGTTATGTATACTTTCCTGACTGTTTTGTTCTCTTTTACTTTTTGGGAATACACACAGGAAAGAGAGGCCATGAAAGTCTCCCAAGCCCCAACACTTTAGAGCCATAGAACCACAGGCTAATTCACACAGAATAATGGCATCCTTGGGGCCATCTGAACAGATTACCTGTTTATAGCAGGGCAAACTTCAAAGCTCTGTGAGGTTGCTCAAGGCATTGACCATCAGAGTTTTGAAAATCTCCCAGGACTGAGACTCCGCAGCCTCTCTAGGTACCTGTTCCAGTGCATAGTTACTTTCAGGATTGAATTTTCTTTCCTTATATTCAGTCAGAGTTTGTCTTACAGCAAACTTCATACATTACCTTTCCTGCTGCATCCCGGAGAAGAATCTGGCTCTGCCTCCCATGTAGCCTCTCCTCTAGATTAGCAGAAGATGGCAACTAGCTGTCCTATTTCCCTTCTCCTTTTGAGACTAAATCAAACTTGTCCCACTGTCTCCTCCCACACCATGTGCCCCTAATCATCCTTGCGGTCCTCTTCTGGACTCATTCCTATAAGTTGGTCACAGTTCAAATGCAGCCTCATTAATAGTGAATTGAAATAATTGTCCTGCTGGCAAGGCTCTTGCTAAGAAAGATGCTCCTTCTGGCCTTTTTGGAGGTGGGTGTGACATTTGCCTTTCTTCTTGACACTGGGAACCTCATTAATTTTCCATTATCTTTCAAATATGATAGAGTGTGGCCTTGCAATGACATCAGCCAACTCCTTCATAACACTTGGATCCATGCCATCCCATCCCAAGGACTTGTACATGCCCCCATGCTTATGCTGATGTATTTGTTTACGCAGTCTGTAACCTAAACATCCTCTACCATTAACAATATTTGTCTCCTTCAAACTCTTCCACAAGCCATACAGCTCTGGAAGGCTGAAGGCAGACTTTGTCAGGGAAGACTGAAGAAGAGAATGAAATGAGATTTCAGCCTTTTCTATGTCCACCCTTACCAGGTCCCCTGCCCTATCAGGGACTGTTCTGAGCTGGCAATACTTTCTCCAGGGGAGGCTTGGGTGTCCAAGTTCTGAAGTAAATTTTCACTTTTGAAAATCTGGGCTGTTTCTGGCATAATTTTAATTTAAGAATTTTTGCTAAAGAAGAGAAAGCAGGAGGCTGTGAATGTTTGCAGAAAAAGAATTATGGACCCAAATAGACAGTATCTCTCTAGGCTATTACTGGTCAGATTATTCCTCACATAATGACAAATATTTCTTTTTGTTTTTTTTTTTTTTTTTAATTCACTTAATAAAAAAAAGCATTAAAAGGGAAAAAAACCCCCACAAACCTAATAATTCATAATTTATTCTCCATACTGTAGCTCAACAAAAAAAGAAAACACAGATGTTTCACAACACAGCTGTAGAGTGAGCTTTTCCAGGTTTGTGAATTTGGCACCCTTCAGCCTCTTTGGGACCCAAATTAATGGCTCAGGGCAGATGGCCCCACTCAGGACGTAGCCCTGACTGTGCTGCTGCAATAGGGATCAGGAAGTAAGCACAAGCTCCACCAGCACAAACTCTTAGGAAATGGAACGTGACATAATTTGTGCCACAGGCTTCAAAGTTTAGGTCATCACACAAAATCATAAATTGCTTGCAACTCCATCAGGAATAGACACTGACTTCACAGCCCTATGCAGATTACCTAATTAGAAATATGAGAAGGGGGAGTTTGTAGGGTTTGTCAACAGTTTAAGCCATTTGTAGAATATATGTGGTAGAGAATGGGTGTAGCTTTTGCTCCATCCTTCGTAGTTGTAAACCAATTGCCTGAGGGCTGCAGTGACTGTTGTTGGTATAGTTTAAATTATGACATGCCTTAAAAAAAGAGAGAGAGCAGGAAAGCTACTGCTGTCCAAAAGCCTGTTCATGAGCAAAATGTCTTGATGGGTCCTCTTAACAGTGATGAAATCAGTATTGTTAACATACATTTGTTGCTGGAGGCAGGTAGACCTAGTCACTGTGTGGCTACCCAACACAGGGTTTCTTCCTACACACATTCAGTGACTAGACTGAGAATCTCAGTGCTTTACAAAGCATTACTTTCCAAATCTCTGCCATTCCGTAACTGCATCATGTAACCTCTTTCATTTCCCTGATCCTTTTGGATGCAAAGCTTGCAGTTCCCATTCCATCTCTCCCAAACCGCATACAGAATCAAATACCTTACATCGAATTCACCTGCTTTTAAATACATTTTTCCATAGCTAAAAAGGTTAGAATTCTATGTTTAATAACAACAACAAAAACAAAAAGAAAACCCCACAATTTGATGCTGAGGGGACAAATTGTAATTGTTAGAATGAATTCTCTGCAGTGTGAAAAGAATCCTAAAAAATAATCAGGACTGTCAATTCCCATTGCCCCCAGTGAGAGTGAAGGATCATCAATGTTTCAGAGGTTCAGCTATACTACATTACAGAACCAAAGTACTAACAGGATTACTTGTTGGACTACTGAAAAAATATTTCCTCTGTGAAGAATTAAGACGAATAAAATTAACGCTTTGCAGAAAGGGAGAAACTCTGGGTACCAAACAGATCTCTGTAGTTCTGTAGTCACTGCCATTTATACAAGGAAGCACAGTGATACAACTTGATCTAGTTGAAGATGTCCCTGCTCATGGAAGTGGGGTTTGGACTAGATGACCTTTGAAGGACCCTTCAAACCCAAACTATGCTATGGTTCTATTCCATAATTCTAATGAGCTAAGCTTTCTCATTTTGGAACTGCTTTTTTTTTATGTGCTTTATCTAGATTTGCCTGGCACACCAGTAAGTGGACACTTATTGATTTCTTCTGTGTTTACAGTTCCTTCATAATAGGGTCAGATTTTTCACAAGGGATTACTTAGCCCCAAGGGACAGAAAAGGACAGGAAAACACCATGACATTTTTAAGAAAATTGGTTTTCTGCTAATAGTGTACACAATGAAAGCATGCTTGGTTCATTTCTAGAAAATAAATGAAGGAAAAAAAAAGATTTGGATGAAGTGGAAAAGAATGGGATTTGCAAATAATATTTTTCACATCCTGAAATACCTAGCATGGTATTTGAAGTAGATATGATAATGATGCGCACTATGTCAGTGCCCAGAGAGATAGAAGAAAGGAGTCACACTGTCTCCCACTAGATGATTAACCTCCCATTACCATCTGAGAGGGTGGGACAAGATAAACTGTGTATGTGGCATGTGGGAGAAGCAGAGCAAGGAGGATCAGGGACACGTGAAGGCAAGAAGCTAACCAGTACGCAAAATAGAGAAATAAAGGTCCAGAAAAATAAATGCTTCAGCTTGCTGCCTCCTCTTTTCCCTATGGCAAGAAACAACATCAGTAAGTTGGCTGTTCTAACCTCCCTCAGCTCTACTTAACCTTATTTAGAAGCACTCATGCTCCAGATCTCTACTTCCTACTAAAATCTTGTTATCGTCTCTGAAGAAATGGGCATAATAGCTTTCATTTCACTTATGGGGTAGTGGAGGCCAAAACCATAAATGTATTCAGCTGTAGAAATCTTCTTTCTAGCATTTTTCAAAGCATTAAGTCATCTGACAGTTTGTTTGATTCCACAGAATTTAGATATGAAAGGACTTCTGAAATATCCAGTAACCACCTACCTGCCTTTTTAGGCACATGTATCCTTTTAAAAATGAGACACAGAGTGACTCATCTCTAAACATGTTACAGAAACCTAAGACAATGCCTTATGGTAGCTCTCCAGGGAGAAAAGTCATAGGAGTTAGGCTTAAAGCATCCTTAGGTATTTGGGTCTTTGCCAACCTTTGTGGCTCCTGACTTTCAGCTTGCCTAGAAGTTGCTCAGCAAGAAACCTGAACTTGACTGTTCATAGGTGAAAAGAAAAGATGTCTATCTGGTATAAAAATGACTGCATAACATCCTCCTCAGGGCTTCTGCTTTGTCTAGAGAACACTTATACCACCTCTGATACGGAGTGTGCTACCTTCTCAAACTCCTTAAAGGTTTATTAAATGGACAACCAAATGTCATTACAAGACCTCTTATTTATAATAAATAAGAGATGCTACAGGCAGGAAGGCTTATTAATTTTGTCTGGCTAACTCTGGACAAGGAAGGAGGCCTTTCACGACTTGCTTGGCTTGACCTTGTTTCTTCAGTTTCCTGCGTGTACATCATAACAATAAATTCAGGGTCTATAAAATAACTCTGGTGCGTTCAGTAATATATTTATCTTGTTGAAAGCACAGATGTCCATTTCTTCAATGGAACAATAATAATAATAATAATAATAATAATAATAATAATAGCTTGTCTTCCTTGGAGATTGGAATGCTGTGAATAAAAGAGCTCTGCTAGACAGCAAAGTATGCCAAATAGGCATATTTAACTAGATGAGAATAAAAGCTTGTCACTTCTAATTGTTCAAATTATGTGTGATTCAGTTCTTCCTGCAGTTATATTTAAAATATTGCTAAGAGGGTATAATGTGCAGCTAAGAATAAAAAGGGTGCGAAATTGTTAGCTCCCCTGGTAGGTAGGTGGTGTTAATGAGCATTTCATAAAGTTCTTGTTAACAGACAAATCTCTGTAGTGCTCAGGAAGTCTCTCAGCAGTAACAGTCTCTCACTGAAGTAATGGTACTTAAGAAATACAGGTTTTGATTTATTGCTTCTCCTGTTCTTTTTTTCTTTTTTTTTTTTTCTTTTTTCTTCTTAATTATGACTTACAGAAATGATCTAAAATCAGAGTGAGAGGTCAGAACTCCAGGACAGCAAGTGCTATGTTGGTGTCCCAAAATGGCATCAAAATCTGCTCCTAGGGATCCCTGTGCATGGTCTGTAGCTGGCTCACTGGTTACCTTGTGTGCTCAGCACCATGCATGTCTCTCCCCATGAAAATAGGTGCAGCAGACCCTTTCCTGCTTGTGTGGCAGACTTGTAACAGGTCTTGCTTTCACAGCATGATCCACAAGTCTGGCATTTGGGAACTGCTTGTTTAGACCTTTTCTGCCCTGTTAACTACTCTTGTCCTTATGTGGGTGTATAAAAGGCCTGTTACAGTAGCTAGATTTAGGCTTTCATGTCTGCGTCTTTGACATTGAGGCATTCAGAAGCTGTGTGTATCAGTCTCATAAACATGCCCTAGTCTGACTAAAGTTTTTTTTTTTCTTTTTGCTAGGTTCCTGCATGGCATTATCCTGCTGACCTTCATTCTTGTTCAATTAACCAACTTGGTTAATAATCAGCGCTCCTTCAGCCTATGTCATACCTTTCTTTTCTGCCAGGCATCTTGCAAATCTGGTTATTGGCATTTTAAGGGCAAGCTTCCTGCAGGTACCAGAGCATCTGACCTAGGGTCTTGCAAGTGGTGACTTCTTCAACATCCTGAAAACATAGTTTCTTTTCTGACTGTGGGCTTTGGCACTACAGAATTCACTTCACAGGTGACCTTCACATTTGTACTCACATTTTGTGTGGGATCTCATCTTCTAGGGGAGTTTATACCATCAGCTTTAGACGTTTATGATGAGTCTAACAGAGGTAGTCATGGTAAGCTCAGTTTACAGTTAATGGAAATAGATATTTTTATAGAGAGATTTATCTGCTGTCTTTTCATCAGCAATTTGGGAATGAAGTGAATCATGACCTAGCCATATCTTTTTCTTCTTTTTGTTAATTGTCAGGAGCACCTAGTATTCAGATGTGTCTACATTGGGTGAATCTTACCCCATGTGACTCTTGCTGCCAGGTGCTTGTAACGTCATCTACTTGTAATTTAGTTTTCATTGACATAACTGTAATTAAAAATCTCATTGGTTAGGTCTAGTTTGAGGTTAATGAGGGATTTTCTTCCCATGAACAACTTGTCTGAGTACTGGATTCAATCTGGCCTACAAAGCAGAATGAAAAGGCTTCTCAAGGCATGGAATCAGGCTAATGGTTTGGGGTTTTTTTAAATTGTCATGACATGTCTTTAAAGAAATCTGGATCACACGTGTTTTAAAACCACAGTGCAGGGTAAACAATATTTTAAAGACTAAAGAACTGTCATAGAAATAGGATGTCATAGTTCTACCTGTAGCACTGTCTTTGTGGCCTTCAAGTTGCTTAGAGCCAGCTAGTCCCACAAGAAATAATGCGTACTTGCAAAAGAAAGCATCTTGAAAATTAGTTTAACAAAAGTCTCGGGACTCAGTGCATATCTGTAATGAAAAACAATTCACAGAATTGATCTGAGGCTTAATTATCACAGCCATAAGGGGCTCTGTGACCTAAAAGAAAAAGACAAGAAATAGCAACCTCAGGTTTAATCTCACTAATGTCAACAGACCTATAGCTAGCATGATCTGAGTCTCCAGTCTTCGTTTTTAACCATTAGTTATTCCAAGAGGACACAAAATGCAAGGCATCCAGTGGACAGTTTGATAGGTGTGTTTCTTTCTTGGAAGAACTTAGCATCCCAATCCATGTGCAACTTGCCATGCTCTAGAATGCATAATTCAGGAGCTCACTTTGCCTCTAAGACAAAGGATTTTAGCTCTCCACCTTCTTCTCTCAAAGCAGCCCTTCTTGGCTGTTGTAATTTTTAACAGTGTTAGTAATAGAACACAAAAACTGGTTCAGAGCAGGAAAGGGAGAGGGCCTGTACTCAATGAGTACACAAGCTGAAAAAAAGCTACAATACCAATTTTCTGCACAACAACTTGGGAGGAGGAGTGAGGAAACAACAGTTACTTTTCTTAACCATCTGGTCATCATTCAGGTTCCTGGTTTATACTCCAGATAAGGGTTAAATAATAATCCAATGGGCAAATGACTTTGAAAAGAATGATTCATTTACTGTGGTGAATAACAGATGTTCCTTTTGTGGACAGAACACATCACTGGTCAGATCTGTATAGTGAATTATTGAGGCCCCTACTTAATGGTGTCAGAAAAAAACAATGTTTGTGGACAGATAAAAGTATTCTGGTAGATCTTCCTGCACCTCAACTCATCAGCTAAATTATAATCAACAATCACAGCTTTGGAGCAGGAAAATGAGCAACCTCAAACACTAGCTGAGAAATGAGGGGCAGCAAAAATATTACTTTTCAGACATTAAATACTTGATATTTGCCAGCAATAATTACAGACAAAAACGGCATAGAAGTGACAGTGATGAATCTTATTGTCTTAAAATATTATTGACGCATTAAGAAATTGTCCTGCCTTGCCAAGAAAAGAGAATAAAGCCGGCATCAGTCATGGACTAGACAGGGTGTGAAAGACGACTTTCACAATATTCAGCTATCCCAAAGTTTGAGAGATAAAAAGCCTTTAAATTGAACCAGTAAAATTCTTTGCTAATAGTTGAAGCAATTCATAGATAACACAAATGGGCTACAAAAAAGGAAAATTGTCACTGTGGGTGGGATGGGTCCAAGCTTTGGAAGGACTCTGCAAGCTTCTTGCCCCTGTGCAGAACCTCCACTCTTCCTGTGAGTGAGATGGCAGGAGAAAGTAGACAACTTGGAAATTCCTGGAGCCAGTCACACTGGGATGTTTCACTTTGGTGCATGAGTGACGTATACTGGCCAATAACTGGATGACAAAGGTTGTATGGCTGGTAGAGAAATGGAAGATTGCTGTGTATCTTACAAATAATTTTGGTGCCTGCTGTGCTTACATGGCTCCTGACTGAATGCAACCAGCAGGTACTATGATCTCTGGGAGTGGGGGGACTCTGGGATACAAGCAATTTTGGTCAGCAGGTCTTGTCAGGCCAAGAATACATTATAAAAGGCATTCACAGGAATCCACTGACTAGCAGCTGGGAATAGGTTGAGCTTTATCACTTCATCCAAGCCACACAAACAAGAGTTTTGTGCAGACAGTAGTGGGTTTAGGCAAATGCACAGGCAAGAGCACAGGCTAAGACTGTAATGCAGACATCCCCGGAAACCCTTATTCTCTTGACTTGAGTACTTACATCCAGTACAGACTGTGAGTGAAAGCCATCAATCTGAATTCACAAGATGAGCAAAGAGAGGCCCCAGGGTCAAGCAGCAGGCCAAAATGAAATCAGAGAAGAGAATTCAGACCTCTGAAGTACCAGCTAACCACCCAGTTCAGTGGTTTGCACTTATCCTTCTACAACCCACCACTGAGGTTAACATGAGATATTTTCTGCCTCAAGTAATGCAGGCAAACAAAAAGCTGAGATTTTGTTTATGAATGCAGATCTTTCTTCTTGCAGGTTTACATATAGACATGCATGTTTTCATAACAGAAAGTATGATCCAAATTGATACCTGGCTTGTCTGTGCAAGTGTGCACGAGTGACCTAGGAATAATAAACTAATCCATGCATAATTCAGTGTTCACAAACAACTGTACAATACAAAACATCATACAGGGCAGTTCTTGTGGGCAGCTCTGTAATAATGAAAAGGTAAACATTCACAAATCACCTTAAGGTAAAAAACCCAAATATCCAATACATATGACTTTTCCAACCCCAACAAGAGACCTTGTACAGATCCTCTCATAAGCACCCCTTTTATCCCAGAGTATCAAGAAATTCCCACCAAAGATGGGGAAAAGCCTGAGCCTGGCAGCAATAAATGAAGCAGTAATGCAAGTGAGGCATATTTATAGTTGTTGCATGGAAACCATTCAAAAGAAAATGAAGCATTTTACCTCTTGGATAACCTGAATAATTTAAAGCTGGACAATGCTGCCACACAACCTCACTTCACAACACTATTAAACTGCAAGAAGACGGGGTTAATTAGATTTCGTCACTGGTGTTGTCTCTGACTATCTGCTCTGCCATTCTCAAGCTTGCATTATACACAGCATCTTTGGCAATGCCTTCAGGACATCAGCTGCTCTAGGACTCTGTAGTGCTTAGGCTGCCCTGACGGAGAGGTCTTCCCTAGAAAAGCAGAGCATGTGTCAAGTGAGGGAGCACTCAGCACTTTCCGTAACTGCAATCTCAGAAGAGGGACAGGAACCTTTCTCAGGCCCAGGAATATCTCTTTATCTTTTGGCGGGTTGATCAAGAGAAGGGGGATGGATATAAAAACACCACTGCCCCTCATGGTTTAATTGGCATCCCTGCAGCCTGCAGCTACTTTCCTCTGTGCTCTGTCCCATCCAAGCAACCATGACTTCTGTGCTATGCTCATGTCTCACGCACTAACCTGCTCTATCTGTTTACTTCCCAATTTATCCACCTGAAAAATCACATAGAAACTGACACAAGTACATCCACTCACCAATGTTAACTTAAATGAATCAATCTGGATCATCCGCTTGGGTCTGACTCTCATTTCCATTTAAAACCACATTTCACAGATCCAGGAAATGGTAAATTAGATCTTTCCAATTAAAATGGCACTTTGCATTAATGCCAGAGGTCTGCTTATTCATGTGGCAGCAATCAAACAGGCCCAACATGTTGATTTCGTTGTTCTCCAACTCTATGAAGATCTTTAAAGAAAAATACTGAAAACATTTTAGCTGAAGAAATAGAAAAAGCTGAACCCTTTAATGTGTCTACTAGAAAAAAAACCCTGGTCTGCAGATGGTGCTTTTTGGTGTCTGATGGTGTTTGTTATCTTTGAGCTTACTCTTACCTGCTTGCTTAATCTTTGGTGCTAAAATTGCTATATCTTCCTTATCCACAGGGAAACATCCATCAGGCCTTATTCTCCTCAGTCTTGATTATCCTATGCAGGAGAAGTCCATGCTCAAAAGATATGGGGTGGTAAAAGTTTTCAAAAGTCTATATCTGGAACATAAGAAAGTAAGAAAGAATTAGAACTGATGTATTCCTGTAACTTGTATATCTAACCTCAGACAGACTGGAGAAACTAACATTACAAGACAGGTTTGTGCAGCTTCTTAACAGCTCGGAACTGAATTACGTGGTCAGATAATAAACCATTTAAAAACATTTGATTAAGAAAAGAGAAACTGCTCAGTGTACAGATGGGCTTATTGGTGGCTTGGAAGTGGCTCTTGGGATGCTACAAGCACCCCTGTATTTAGGTTATACCATGCAAATGAAAATGTGCACATCCCACAAGAAGAATTCCCTGAAAAACAGCATAGATCAACCTATTTCAAACAGGTAAGTGGTCTTGTCCAGATCCAGCGACTGCTTTATGGTACAGAGAGCCTCTTTTGCCTGAAGGGATGTAGCAGCTGCTGCATCCACAAAGCAGAAGGAAAATCAGAGGAAATCCTTCTGCATCAGGAACATATAAGCCACTGCTATTCTTGCCTTGGGGCTTAAGTGGAAGGAGCCCAGACCTCCCACCTGGCCTCCAGTATGAGAAAGACTGGACAACACTGACTGACCTGCTATCTAAATCTCCTAGTTTATGACTTAACTTTCAATTCCAACTGAAAATACGACAGTATGCCTACTTTCTTGGATGAGATAAGTCTGTACAAATCTCTATTGTTTGAAGATACGACCCACTGCCTTTAATCAAAATATGCTCATTTATGCCATGGAGTGTCTGGTGTATATTTAGTGTTCTTCTTTTATCTTGATCTCTAGACTTTTATGAGGGGGAGGAAGTGTGCAGATTGGAGCTGCAGTTTAACTGAGAATTTCTCAATAGGAAAATGGCTGAAGTGAGACTTGGCTTTTGTAAACAATTTACAGACAGTGCTGACTTTAAATACCCCCTATGATTCCTCTTTGGAGGCTCCCTAGAGCATATCAAGGCTCCTAAGAACAGCCCTCTCCACTGCAAGGCAATGAACTGGGGTAATGACAGCAGTGTCAAGTGATCTTTGCTGGTATGTCCACATCACACAGCAGACTATGGGCACAGAGACATCTAATTCAGAAGCATTGAAGTGAGCAGCACAAGGATAGGAGGTTTTTTTCCAAGGAAGCCTGCTGCTTTTAAACCAAAGCTGGTTTCTCCAGAGACAGCTCCCGTGCATCATTCAGAAGTACCAGCTTAGGTAGGAATAGGTCAGTGTTAGTCCATGCGTCTGTGTTGCACAGGATAGATATGTCCCTGCTTTTTCCAGCTCCCACAGTGACTGGGCTGTTAAAGAAGAGTTTCAAAAAATTTCCACCTTCATCAAAACCAAGCATAGAACCCAAAAATATCATGGGTGAACTGTGGAAAAAAGAGGTATTTAAACATACAAAGGGTATAGAAATAAGTAGTTTGAGTCTGGCGCTTACATTTTGGGGTAGGAAAACATATAAATATTTTACAAAATGTGAGAGTAAAGAAAAAAATGTTTGAGTTTTTATCTCTTTGTAAAGAAAATGATTGTCTTGGATTGAGCCCTTCCCTGGGAGTGTTTGCAAACAAAACACTACACATCTGCCAAGTGCCTGAAAACCAAAGTGTGAAACTGACCTAAAGTAAAAGCAAAAGTGATTGCTTTATTTCCATCAACACAGAAGGCTAATCAGAGGCCTATACACAGGGTGAGTAAAGACTTCTGGGATGTGATTCAGCTGACGTCTCAGTATGCAACTGTATACACAGTGTTCAGGTGAAATTCATCTTATTCTAAAAGTGGGTCACACAAATCATACCCTTGATGTCCTTTAATTAATTTATATAGACATGCATAATATTGGGTGAAATTAATTCTTTGCTTAATCTTTAACAAATCAATCTGCAACGTTACAGTGCCCTTTTCAGTCAGACTAAACATTTTGAAGAACAGTAGAAGCAGAAACAAATTTTTAGAGCTGGATGAGATAAGGGAAAGCTGGAACTGCCCTGTGCTATCTGTGCAGGGGTGGTGATTCCCTGGGTTTCTTGTACACTGAAGGATTTTACCAAAGCTACCTTTCATCTGTAATTCACCACTGCATGCCTACAGCCATAAGCACTTCCTAGAGCTTAGCATGATGTGCCTCATGAAGCTTCAGCACTTAGACATCTTTTTCTACACAGAGATACAATAGATGGGAACCAGATTACCTCTGGGAAAGTGGCAGCCTCACAAACCACTTCTCATTTTCTACAACAGCCGTGTGGATGCTGTTACCAGGTAGATACAACAGCTACTCTAAGGGATTGTGAGAGTGCTCACAGCATGCTGACAGTACTCCACTGCACTAGTAAAGTGTATTAGAGATCTTATTTCTGAAACTACTGTGCAAATCTTCAGTAGTGACTTTTCTCAGTACTTCTGGGAGCTACAGAATAAGGAACATTCTTTACATTTCATGAGTGAAAAAGTTGAATCATGGAGAAGTGAAAGGCTAAAGAGAGATCTTACTCCTCCTTCCAAGATTTGCCAGCCTGTGTTGGTCCAGAATACAACAGTTATTCCAATAAGATAAGCCTTTATTTCCCTGGGAAAGTAATATGAGCTTTATACTTGTTAGGAGGGTTTCCTGGTATAGCAATACCAATTGAAATTATCTGGCAAATACTTCCTTGTGCAGATAAGGTTTGAATTACTCCACAAACACAAGGCTCCTACAACAAGATCGTATGTTCCCCCTCCCTACTTCACAGTTTTTCACACATATAACCTATTGCATTGAAAATCCTGCTCCTACAGTACTGCGTACCACCATGTGTGTCTGTGTGCATGCAGAGTTTTTGTGTCCTTCATTTCTCAGAAGTGCCCTGACCCACAGCAACTTAAACTGTACAGTGAGTTAACAGACATCCAGCCCAAGACCTAAAGTAACCCTCCTGTGCACATCTCATTGAAGCCCTAGATTAGGGCTACAAAGTTGAAAGTTTGTCCCTGTGTTTGTTAAGGTGAATCAACAGATTGCTTTGCAGGTCTCAAACCAGATACAAGGTCAGTCACACCAGACCCTGCTTAATCAGCTGGCTTTACTCGTAAATACGATAAGGGAGGGATAAGGGAGGGCAAGGCTGGGAGACTGACGTAGCTCCTACTGGCAGTCTCTGATGGCTCCCTTTTATTGCAAAGCTAGTGGTATGGAAGACTGGAGGTGAGAAACTTGCTCTCCCACCTGCAGTTTGACTTCCTTTCTGCGCTCGTTTATTTGTATAATGGTATTGCACAGTTGTGCCAGCTGTATGTACAGCTACACCCCTTAAAACAAACCAGTCAGGCCTGATGTAACTTAACTGAGATCAGCACAGCTTAACCGTGGTCTGCATTTCTGCATGGCAGCTGGTGTCCTCAGGGCTCTGCTACAGTGGCAATTGCTCTGTAGGTGCCTCAGTCCCCCTGTGTAGGGGCTAGTGACCTCAAAATTGTTACTAGCTACCCAGCAGGTGCTTACTAGGGTTTGGGGCCAGGATTTGAAGCCTTTGCCCTTCCTAAACTAGAGCTGCTAGCTACCATTTTCCAGTCTCTGCGGGTACGTTTGTCCCTCTTGATGTAACTGTTTTAAGATTCACGGCCCCTGTACCTTCGCAAGTGAACTACAGAGTCAACCACTGGCTCTCTTCTTTCTAGTCTTGTAACAAACATTTAGCTCAGGAGGCTGAGAAGGACTAATGTTGGTTTAGCCTAGGCTTTTTGCCTTTTGTGATATAGATTGAAATCTCTTAATTTTAATCACACAGAAATATGAACCTGTGTTGCTTTGACCTAAATGACTTCCCTAACCATTTGGCTGTTGGCTGTTTTGAGGTGTCTCTCTTGGGATTCCACAAACAGAAAAATCATATGTAGGTGTCTCTGCCAAAGGAATTGTGCCAAGCGCTGTGTGGAAGGATCCTGTCTGAGTCAGTCAGACATTTCTTCATTCATCCTTTATCCTTTCTCTTTTGACTTCTGTTTGGTTTTGCAAGCTCACATGGACAATTTTTTTGCTAAAGAACAAAGGAGGTCTCCCAGTTATGTATCTAAGCATTCCCATACATTATACGTGGAACATGTTTACCTTTCTTAGGGCTAAGGGCTCCACTGCAGGACAAGTCCATCTAATACCAAGATGTAGTGCTGAGAACCAACAAGCATTCAGACCAGTGAGAGCTAACTTGACATCTGTGACAGCAATTCGTCAAACCACTGGCTACTGCTATTCAAGCACTATACTTTCTTTTTTTATTATAGTAATTCCCTAAGGGCTAAATCTACATAAAGATTTACACATGTAGTGATTCGTCAAGACAGAAGGTAGGTAGTAGCCCCCTACTTCACAGCCAAGTTAATCATTTCTGAACAATGAAACAGCTTCAAGAGTGGCTGAGATGGCCTGCCCAAGAACCTTAGGTAGACGGCATTCATGTCATACTGCTGGCCTGTCCTACCTGAGTCAGAGCAAAGACTTGAAAAGTCCTTCTCAGAAATTACTTCCAAGCCCTTTATTTCAAATTTTTCAAGACAGAGCTGTACATGTAACGTAGACTAGACAGAGGCACTTCACTATGCCTGAATAAGAATGGGTTCCTGTCCACCTGTTTAGCTCTTTTTTTGATCTTACTGGCTCAGGTAGCTCCTTTCATTGAATCCCACTGTCAGTTACTTCATGCACAGCAAGGAATATTGTACTTTTACCCAGAGAATTAGAGGGTATATAGGGGTGATGCAGATAGAGTTGTAAATATCCTTATTTTTTAAATTATGCCGAAATTCAGCAACAGGTCCTAAACTTTCCAAAGTTTTAGTCCAGTGTCACAAAACAAACACTATGCAGTACACGCTTTTGTGGCTACTAGTTGTCATCATATTTTATGTCACATCGAAAGATATCCTCATATTCAATCTGTGTACTTTCAACTCACTGCTCAGCTGAAACATTCTGTTCTGAAATCAAAAGATGGCAGTAACATGGAACAAACACCCAGGGTTGCTGGATCTCAAGAGAGATCCCTGGGAAAGACTATTTCTCAATTCCCTGGGTCGCTTGTTGTTGCACAGTACTTCCTGGATTACTGCAGCTAACACTGTCTCAAAAGGAAGGCAAACTTGAACTTCGTTCAGGGTTTTCCTGAAGATCTCCAGTGTCGCCAATTCCTTCAAATTCTCCACAAGCCAAAGGAGTTTGGAGCATGGCTGCAGCTAACAATTCACTTTCCAGTGAATTTCAACCCATATGACACTGTCTGGACCTCTCATGGAAAAGAGCAGAAAATCAGAACTGATGCAGATACTGGGGGCATCTCAACTCTCTCTAGAGTTGGGATCCTAGAGTTAACATCATAAAGAGAAGAGAGCAGGAGCAGGAAAAGTAGTCCCTGCAAATCCTCTGCTCCTGCCCCTTCTCTTTGCTTTTTATACAATCCTAGTCTCAGCATAGCAGAGAAGGACTCTGCTGTACATACTCCTTCCTGGCACAGGAGAAGGATTTGAGAACACAGAGGAAATGCATGAGGATCAGAGCTGATTTTGGCCTGGGAGTGGTGAGAGAACTCATCAGAAAGCAATATTGATTAGACAGAAGCAAGACCAGAAGAAAGGATGAGAAAGAAATGCTTTATGAAGAAGAAATATTGAAAAATTGATTTATTTGCTGGGAAAAGGGTTGGAGCCCTCTGGGGAGTATGCTGTAAGAATTAGTGGGACCTTAACACACTTGGGAACACTGGCAGCAACTTTTCTTCCTTTCACACAAACACACAGAGACACAATACTGTGCACTGCAATAACAGTTCAAAATTCAAAAGGCGAAATTCAAAGTAATTGAAAACTAGGACTCAGAATATTTTAATCTCTGGTCTTGAAAGTGCTTTAAGACTTCAAACGTCCTCTCATCCAAATTGTGATGACGCTTGAGTCTCCTTATTAAATAAGATCTGAGATGGAGCATTGTCCTGGGTTCAGCAATAGCAGTCATGTTTCTCCTGCGTGGTAGCTGGTGCAGTGCTGTGTTTTGACTTCCAGCCTGGGAACAGTGCTGGTTATACCGATGTTTTCGGTTGTTGCTAAGTGATGTTTACCCTGACCAAGGACTCTGCGAGGCTCATGCTCTGCCAGGGAGGAGGGGAAGCCATGAGGAAGCAGAGATGGGGCGCCTGACCCGGGCTAGCCAAAGAGGTATTCCATACCACAGCACGTCATGCCCGGGGTGGGGGGTAACTGGGAGTTACCCGGAAGGACACAGGCTTCCGGGTGGGACTCGTTTCTTGGCCGGTGGTATTGTATTCTCTTCCCTTGTTATTTTCCCTTATCATTGTTGTCGTTGGTAGTAGCGGTGGTGATTTGTGTTGTACATTGGTTGCTGGACTGTTCTTGTCTCAACCTGTAGGAGTTGCACTCTTTCGATCCTCCTCCCCGTTCCTCCGGGAGCAGGGAAGGGGAGAGCTCCGGGAAAGGGGCCTCCATTGCTCTCAGCTCAGCACCACTCACTGGGAGTGAGTGATCAAGCTGTCTGGATAGGGTTTAAACCACGACAGTTCTTTTGGCGCCCAACATGGGGCACGAGGGGTTGAAATAAGAACAGATCTGACCAGATTAATAGTCACTCATCACAATGCTGATTTATTGGCTCTCAAGGTTGTTCCTCTTGATCTCACAGTTTCAGTATATCATATCTTACTTCCATCCGGTACTTGCTGTATTAGAGTTTTTCAAGTGTGGGGCTTGGGCTAAGGTTTTTGTCCCATTGTACTTTATGGTAATGACTTGTAATACAATAGAATCATTGATCATGCAACTGATCTGGCTTGTGTTCCCAGTGTGGTCACCACCTTTATACTTTGGGAGGTATATAATAGAAGTGCTTAGCAATTACACATCTTTTTTCTCCTTCTCAGGTGCACAACCTGTGAAGGAGACATCCTTTTACCCTCCCAGTCCTCCCCCCAGACCATTTACATTTGAGAGTTTTGAAGTTTTTGAATGGCCTTTTAATGCTGTTGAGACTTGTTTGCTGATCATGATGGGAATCACCATGCTAGCATGCACACAGAGTGTGTTTTGCCCACTACTGATTTCAAGAGTTAAGCAGAGTCAGGTTTGGGTCTTGTCTGGGGTCAAACGACGATGTAGGAGGACTGAGAGATTTTCCCTGAGGCTGGACAGCCATGAGTGGCAGGGTGTGTGGGATAGTATGGGCAAGTATCTAGGTCAGTGGGCCCCTCCAGTACTTTGGAATTTCACTACCGAACAACTGCAAAATCCAGAAGAATTAGTAAAACACTTAAATGAGGTGTGTGGTCATTCTGGCCATACCAGAGATGGACAAATCACGGCAACGTGCTGGGGCTTGGCCTATGCTTACAGGGCCTTGTTCAACACTATCCAGCACCTTCAAAAGGAAAAGAATGTCGGCGGATATGAGGGCAAAGCAGCAGTCAGCACAGCTACTCCAGCTCCAGGCACAGCAGCTTCACCACCCCCAGCAACAAGTACAGCAGCTACTCAAACTTTGGCTGCAATGAACAGCGCAGCTACCCCAGCGACAAGTATAGCAGCTGCTCGAACTTCGACTGCAACAGACAGCGCGGTTACCCCAGCTCCAAGCAGAGCAGCTACACCACCCCCAGCAACAAGTACAGTTGCTACTCAAACCACAGTGACAATCACTGCAGCCAAACCAGAGGACCAATTCGTACCAATATCGGTTGCCCCTGTACGCAAGAGAACAAGGAAAAAAGAGGCAAAAAGGGTGAAGCGAGATGAAGAAACAATGAATTCACCACCCGGTCCAGCATCTGATCAGGAGTCATCATCACATGACGAAGAAGAAGAAGAAGAGGTAACTTCTCGACCTTGGACCTCAACCGAGCTGCGGAATATGCGAAAAGATTTTACCTGTCAACCAGGGGAGCACATCATCACCTGGTTACTCCGATGCTGGGACAATGGGGCCGATGGTCACGAACTAGAAGGTACAGAAGCCAAGCAGCTGGGATCACTTGCTAGAGAAGGGGGAATTGACAAAGCAATTGCAAGAGAGAAAAAGTCCCTCAGCCTTTGG
This sequence comes from Pezoporus occidentalis, assembly GCF_034315485.1. Taxonomy (NCBI): domain Eukaryota; kingdom Metazoa; phylum Chordata; class Aves; order Psittaciformes; family Psittacidae; genus Pezoporus; species Pezoporus occidentalis. The sequence goes on from NW_026915376.1 coordinate 6,022,582, forward strand.
AGGCGGCTCTTGGCAGCTGTGAAAGAAAGGTTTCCGTACAAGGACGATGTTACGAGTCGTTCGGCCAAGTGGACTACTATAGACAAAGGCATTCAGTCTCTGAGGGAATCAGCCATTGCAGAGATGATCTGCATCAAGCCGAATAACGGGGATACACCCATAGATCCAGATGAAGTCGAATGTACACGACCCATGTGGCGAAAACTTACACGGAATGCACCGTCATCATATGCCCATTCATTGGCAACAGTAACCTGGAATGACATAGTACCACTAACAGTGGATGAAATGGTTCATAAACTCCGAGAGTTCGAAGACAATCTCACCCCTTCCATCATCTCAGCTGTGAAAAAACTGTCCCAGGACCTCAAACAATTTAGGGACGATCTATCTGATTTATCCAGCTCCTCACGTATACCAACACACGTCTCAGCTATTAACAAAAGGCGTCCTATTGTTCAAGAGAGGAGATACAGAAGGTATACGCCACGGGCCACCCTATGGCTTTACCTGCTGGATCACGGAGAAGACATGACAAAGTGGGATGGAAAACCTACTTCAGCTTTGGAGGAACGGGTGAGTGAACTGAAGAGGGGAGCAAGGGCCAAGACTGATCGTTCCATGAGAGCTACGGCTTCAGTCTCTGGTGAGCAGTTTCCCAGATGGAGTGGAAGAGCTGATTTTACTCCAGCTCCTGTGATAACAAAGAATAATCCCTTTTACCATGACTTAAGTGTCCAACGCTGTGATGACCATTAGAGGGGCCCTGCCTCCAGCCAGGTGGAGGTAGGGGACAATCGGATTTCCTGGACTGTGTGGATCAGATGGCCTGGCACATCAGTCCCACAGAAGTATAAGGCTCTAGTAGATACCGGTGCACAGTGTACCCTGATGCCATCAAGCTGTCAAGGGGTGGAACCCATCTATATTTCTGGAGTGACAGGAGGATCCCAAGAGTTGACTGTGCTGGAGGCTGAAATCAGCCTGACTGGGAGGGAATGGCAAAAGCACCCAATTGTGACTGGTCCAGAGGCTCCATGCATCCCCGGCATAGACTACCTCAAGAGAGGGTACTTCAAAGACCCAAAAGGGTACCGGTGGGCTTTTGGTATTGCTGCTTTGGAGACTGAGGAAATTGAGCAGCTGTCCACCTTGCCTGGTCTCTCAGAAGATCCTTCTGCTGTGGGGTTGCTGAAAGTTGAAGAACAACAAGTGCCAATTGCGACCACAACAGTGCACTGGCAGCAATATCACACCAACCGAGACTCCCTGATTCCCATCCATCAGCTGATCCGTAGACTGGAGAGTCAGGGAGTGATGAGTAGGACCCGCCCACCCTTTAATAGCCCCATATGGCCACTGCGAAAGTCTAATGGAGAATGGAGACTAACAGTAGACTATCGTGGCCTGAATGAAGTCACACCACCATTGAGTGCTGCCGTACCGGACATGCTAGAACTTCAGTATGAACTAGAGTCAAAGGCAGCCAAGTGGTATGCCACGATTGATATTGCCAATGCATTTTTCTCAATTCCTTTGGCAGCAGAGTGCAGGCCACAGTTTGCTTTTACTTGGAGGGGTGTCCAGTTCACTTGGAACCGACTGCCCCAGGGGTAGAAACACAGCCCTGCCATTTGCCATGGACTGATCCAGACTGCACTGGAACAGGGGCAAGCTCCAGAACACCTGCAATACATTGATGACATTATTGTGTGGGGCGATACAGCGGAAGAAGTCTTTGAGAAAGGGAGGAAAATAATCCAAATCCTGCTGAAAGCCGGTTTTGCCATAAAACGGAGTAAGGTCAAGGGACCTGCACAGGAGATTCAATTTTGGGGAATAAAATGGCAAGATGGACGTAGACAGATCCCCACAGATGTGGTCAACAAGATAACAGCAATGTCTCCACCAACTAATAAGAAACGCAAGCTTTCTTGGGTGCAGTGGGGTTCTGGAAAATGCACATCCCAAATTACAGTTCAATTGTAAGCCCTCTCTATCACGTGACCCGGAAGAAGCATGATTTTAAATGGGGCCCTGAGCAACAACAAGCCTTTGAGCAAATTAAACGCGAGATAGTTCATGCTGTAGCCCTTGGACCAGTCCGGACCGGGCCAGATGTAAAAAATGTGCTGTACACTGCAGCTGGGGAGAACGGTCCTACCTGGAGCCTCTGGCAGAAAGCTCCAGGGGAGACTCGAGGTCAACCCCTTGGCTTTTGGAGTTGGGGATACAGAGGATGTGAGGCCAGCTATACCCCAACTGAAAAAGAGATACTGGCAGCCTATGAAGGGGTTCGAGCTGCTTCAGAAGTGATTGGCACTGAAGCACAGCTCCTCCTGGCACCCTGGTTGCCCCTGCTGGCCTGGATGCTCAAAGGCAGGGTCTCCTCTACACATCATGCAACTGATGCTACATGGAGTAAATGAGCTGCACTAATTACACAACGAACTTGAATAGGAAATCTCAGTCGTCCAGGCATTCTAGAAGTCATCATGGACTGGCCAGAGGGCAAAGATTTTGGAATGTCACCAGAGGAGGAGGTGGTGCGCGCTGAAGAGGCCCCACCATATAATAAACTGTCAGAAAGTGAAAAGCAGTATGCTTTGTTTACTGATGGCTCTTGCCGTATTGTGGGAAAGCATCGGAGATGGAAGGCAGCTGTATGGAGTCCTGGACGACAAGTTGCAGAAACAGCTGATGGAGAGAGTGAATCGAGTCAGTTTGCCAAGGTGAAAGCCATCCAGCTGGCCCTGGACATTGCTGAACGAGAAAAGTGGCCAGTACTTTATCTCTATACTGACTCATGGATGGTGGCAAATGCCCTGTGGGGGTGGTTGTAGCAATGGAAGCAGAGCAACTGGCAACACAGAGGTAAACCCATCTGGGCTGCTGCACTGTGGAAAGATATTGCTGCCCGGGTGCAGAACCTGGTGGTGAAGGTACGTCATGTAGATGCTCATGTACCTAAGAGCTGGGCCACTGAGGAACACCAGAACAACCAACAAGTGGATAAAGCGACTAATATTGAAGTGGCTCAGATGGACTTAGATTGGCAACATAAAGGTGAATTATTTTTGGCCCGGTGGGCCCATGACACTTCAGGCCATCAGGGCAGAGATGCAACATACAGATGGGCCAGTGATCGAGGGGTGGACTTAACAATGGACACTATTGCCCAGGTCATTCATGAGTGTGAAACGTGTGCTGCAATTAAACAAGCCAAGCGGTTAAAGCCTCTTTGGTATGGAGGACGATGGTTGAAGTATAAATATGGGGAGGCCTGGCAGATTGACTACATCACACTCCCATCGACCTGCCAAGGCAAGCGCCGTGTGCTTACCATGGTGGAAGCAACCACCGGGTGGCTGGAAACATACGCCGTGCCCCATGCCACTGCCCGGAACACCATCCTGGGCCTTGAGAAACAGATTTTGTGGCGACATGGCACCCCAGAGAGAATTGAGTCAGACAATGGGACTCATTTCCGGAATAACCTTATGGACACTTGGGCCAAAGAGCATGGCATTGAGTGGGTATATCACATCCCCTACCATGCACCAGCCTCTGGGAAAATCGAACGGTACAATGGGCTGTTAAAAACTACACTGAGAGCAATGGGTGGGGGAACTTTCAAGCATTGGGATACACACTTACCAAAGGCCACCTGGTTGCTGAACACCAGAGGATCTGCCAACAGGGCTGGCCCAGCCCAGTCAGAACTTTTACATATTGTAGAGGGGGACAAAGTTCCCATGGTGCATATGAAGAATTTGCTGGGGAAGACAGTCTGGGTTATTTCTGCCTCAGGTAAAGGCAAACTCACTTGTGGGATTGCTTTTGCTCAGGGACGTGGATATACTTGGTGGGTAATGCGGGAAGATGGGGAAGTCTGATGTATACCTCAAGGGGATTTGATTTTAGGGGAAAACAGCCAATGAACTTAATTGTATGCTGTTGACTGCTGTGTAATACTTTTATAGCTCATCAACTAGATGTCTCCAGGTCACCAGCAACTAGCCCTGACTTCCCTCCAACCATCATCCCAACAGAGAATGAACTTTGATAGAACCGGATGAGTTCCACAGTAAAGGAACGACCAGCATCAGCCGGCAACGATCCAATACTGCACACAGCTTTTCCTGCCGTGAAAGACTGTTACAAGAGATGGAACCTGACATCATGGACTGAGTGGACTCGGCAGCGTTATAGGGATTGGTCCATGCACTAAGAAAATGATGTTTTTCTCTTGGTCTGTGTGTATATGGATGTATATATGTGGGAGAGCGATGGTCTATTGAAAATGTGGGAACTGAGCATGATGTGAATGGTATGGAATAAGGGGTGGATAATGTCCTGGGTTCAACAGTAGCAGTCATGTTTCTCCTTTGTGGTAGCTGGTGCAGTGCTGTGTTTTGACTTCCAGCCTGGGAACAGTGTTGGTGAAGTCGATGTTTTCAGTTGTTGCTAAGTGATGTTTACCCTGACCAAGGACTTTGCGAGGCTCATGCTCTGCCAGGGAGGAGGGGAAGCCATGAGGAAGCAGAGACGGGGCACCTGACCCGGGCTAGCCAGGGAGGTATTCCATACCACAGCACGTCATGCCCGGGGTGGGGGGTAACTGGGAGTTACCTGGAAGGACGCGGGCTTCCGGGTGGGACTTGTTTCTTGGCCGGTGGTATTGTATTCTCTTCCCTTGTTATTTTCCCTTATCATTGTTGTCGTTGGTAGTAGCAGTGGTGATTTGTGTTGTACATTGGTTGCTGGACTGTTCTTGTCTCAACCCGTAGGAGTTGCACTCTTTCAATCCTCCTCCCCGTTCCTCCAGGAGCGGGGAAGGGGAGAGCCCCTTCACTCACTCACTGGGAGTGAGTGAACAAGCTGTCTGGCTAGGGTTTAAACCACGGCAAGTATTATTTTGGGTACACTCAAACTGGTTATGTTCAAGTAGAGTCTTGACTTACATTCATTGCTTATTAAGGAGCAATTCTCTCTTATTTTGAAGCCCATAACTTTGCATTGTGCTTTGCAAAATCATGTAAAACCAAGCTGCTAGGCACTGTCTATTATAGTTCCAGTACATCAAGCAGTCATTCACCCCATTTGCTGTCTGGGATAATATTTTTCTGCACTATACATAATAAAATTAGTATTTATAGATTTTAACCCAAAGCTTATTGATTTAAATTTGCGTTTGGAAAGCACCCCTCTTTATCTGTTTGAGGAGTAGGTCACCTTTAGTATGAGGATAATGTTCTAACCAATGTGTGGATCCAAAAGAATACCAGGAGAAGGAATTAACAACATTAATCTGGAGGAGAACTTAAATGCTTTTAAAAAAGTGCCTTGGAAATCCAACGTGTAATAGAATTCCTTATAGATTAATAGCAATTATGGTACAATCATGACTTTTTGATCAGTAGCTATTTAAACCAGGTTAATCCTAATTCTTAATTATATTGAAAGTTCCCTCAATTACACATTCTTTATTTATCATAGCCAGCTGGGCAAATGCTTCCTCACTGGATGTCTGCTTGCCTCCACTTCTTTCTTTTTGACCCTATGCTTACTGTGTGCCTCCTTGTTCTGTTTCCACATAGAATCATAGAACAGTTAGGGTTGGAAAGGACCTTAAGATCATCTAGTTCCAACCCCCCTGCCATGGGCAGGGACACCTCACACATCTGTGTCTTCAGTTTTGCCTCTGGTGGCAGATTTGTACAATCCTGACTTTATGCATTGGGCCTTTCCATTCACTCAGATACATGGCTGTCTGAAGCCTTTCCATAATCACTGACTAAATATGGACTGATTAATTTATGGTTTTTAAAGGCCTCATCAAAATGAAATGTATGAACGTGGTCAAATTTGAAAGAAATGTATGAACCTGGTCAAGTTTGAATAGCAGGCTTCTTAGGAAAGAGTAACAAACTCCACAGGCTTTTCTCCTTCTCCACATATTCTTTTTTATTATTTTCTCTCCCTTTGTTTTCACCTGTTATAGCTTACTTTGGTAAGCATGGTCTTGTTTTAATTTAGAGATTTTGGAAACTTATGTTACTCAAGAACTAAATCTTCTGTTCCAGTAAGTTTAAGTTAGTAGTAGGGAAGAAACAAGTTACATATTATCATAAAAATGAAAAAAACCCTCAAAGCCTCTCTAACTTAGACTGCACTGCTTTTGTCCCAAGAGGCAGGTCCACCACCTAGTCCCAGAGAGTATGGATCTATCAATTTTTTAATGGGAATGTCTTCTTCTACAGCTTCCCTTAAAAATAAAGGTATCTTAGCTCAAAACAGGAATAAAAAGGTTTGGAAACCATATCTGCACATATATTAACATCAGCAACTTTAGAATACAATAATACTTTGAAACCTTGTACAGCATTGAAGATTTTAAAATAGTTTTCATCTTTTCTTGTCCTATTCCAGTATGCATAGTTTCTGAAAGCCATATTACTGCTATTTTCTCCAACAACAGTGACAGCCTTTCAGTGGCTTTTACAACATGCATTGACCTCAGAGGTATCAGAGATCATCTCTACCTGCTTAGTGCTAGCTTAAAACGTGTATATCAGTTTATCTCTGAAAATAACCCCCAACAAAACCCTCAACCAAACCAGCTGTTTGAATCTCAGTTCTGAGAGATGAGAATTTTTAAGAGCATAGATATCATTCCATTGTAATCATTTGTCTTTCTGGGAAACCTTTGAATCTTTGCCCAGAACTGCGCAGCATGACTGATAGTTGCCTAGACATTCAAACTTAATTCCATTTCAACTGTAAATTTCCACAGACTTATGTGACACATTGAAAAAAAAAATAAAAAAGAAGAAACTTCCTAAAACAACAAAGGTGCTCAAGCAATCATAAAAATCATATGCCCTGATGTTCCCTCACACAGCCAGGATTGAAGGAAGGGGAGACACTATCAAGAACACAGTTTCTTAAGCCATATCACAAAGATACTGAAAAAGACCATTTTTTTTTTATTGCATCCCTCTCTTCCATCAGCCAGAATTTTTATTTTCAGTGATAGCAAGCTCATATTATAAGACCTAATTTCACTAAAATTTTGTCCTGACTCAACTTGTAAGTAGTCACCCATACCAACGTAAGCCTCTAATTTAGAAAGGGTAAACCAAAATGAGGTTTGCCTTACCTGAAGCATGTAAGAGATGAGGCTTTGAATCCTTTTGGTAGAACTTGTAGGCAGATACATAACAATGACGGGAAGCTACACCAAGCTGAATAGTTGAACATTATTGCACATTTTTTGAATGGCACAATGATCTCTAAACATCTGGAGGATAGACACCCCACCCCACCCCCAGCTAATTGTATCTGCTCTGTACCACCCTTTGTATAAAGCTGTTGTTTAATTGTAAGATAAAATTAATTAGTGTCTACAAATTGCCAAGTTCAATAGAACCTAAACTTTGGTAATAGCTGCATAGATAAAGGAAAATTCTGCAAGTTTTTATGAAAAAATAAACAGTTATAGGCCAGCCCATTGAGCTCACTCAGACTGGAAAGATCCATTTCCTTTCTGGGAAGAGTCAGGTCTTCCTGCTAGTAGTGCAACCTGAGCATTAATGGAGATAGTTTGGAGACATTGCAGGCTGTGGACTATGAGCAGGATGGCTTGACCTTGAAATAAAGAATGGTTTAGGTTAGGAGGGATCTCTGGAGGTCACCTGTTTGAACATCCCTGCTCAAGCAGAATCGCCTGGAGATGGTTGCCTAAGACTGTGTCAAGACAGCTTTAAAGTACCTTCGAAGGTGGAGACTCCACTGCCTCACTGAGCAATCTGTGTCAGTGCTCAGTCATTTCTCGTAGTGAAAAATTGCTTCCTGGTGTTTAAGAGGAACTTCTTGTGTTTCAGTTTTGCCCACTGTGTTTTGTCCTGTCACTGAGCACCACTGAAAAGAGTGTGGCTCCATGCTTTTTACACCTTCCCTGCAGATATTTAGATACATTGATAAGAACCCCCCTGAGCCTTCTCTAGGCTAAAGAGTCTGAGCTCAGTTTAGAGCTGGGATATCAGTTGTTAGGTAAGATCTCATCAGCCAGTCACTGTGAGAAAAGTGGTATCCCAGATTTTTTTGTCTCCAAGATCCTTATGGAAAAAAGGGCTTTTTTGTTCTAGTGTAGGGAACTTAAAATACTATAGTCAACTAGATTATTTAAAACTGTGCAGTCTGTACTATGTTGCTGTAATAATTTATTCCATATTTCTGGATTTTCTCTCCCCAAGTGGTAAACATCTCTTTTGGACTAGCTGAAAGAGCCGGTGTGAAAACCACTGAGGCTAAAGTCGGACTTGTCCTTGGAGTAGGGGAGCCAGAGAGAGGCCTATTTTCTTCCTTTAAGGGATTGATTTACTGGGAAACTGTACAAAGGTCAGAAGCATGTTATGTTCTATGTAATTGGGAAAAAGCCTCTGGACACTGATTTTACATAACTATTTACAACTACCATTACTAACCAAACCAGTTCCCAGCTCCTGGTCCCCCTAATTAAAAAAACAGGGTAATAAGGAAGAATTGACATGTGAAGAATAAGAGCAGTGAAAGTCTTAACCAAAAGACTAATGAATCACTAATGAAACTGCATTCTTATCTGAGCAGGAAGAGACATTATATAAAAAAAAAAAAAATAATCAAGGAGCATCTGTAATTTTCCAATGCAGATTACAGTAGACTGCAAATGAGCTGTGACAAGAATGATAACAGCACCATGCTTTTGTTTTCTTTATTTTACCCTTGAGCAGATAACCTTTCATATTTTGGTAGAGTAGACAGATCAGCGATGATGTTTTTATGATGTTGCAAAACTCCAATTTCTGCTCATCCCTCTGGGAATAAATTCATCCACATCATTTAACCACAACACAGCTTTATAAAGAACAGAAAGACTAGAGGCACAGCAGTTTGTGGGGACTCAGATACAATATTATCTATTGTCCATATGAAAAGCTAGCTGGGGAACTGACATTAAGGATATTCATAAATGACAACATGATAATCCAGTGTCAGAGAACCCAGGCAGAGCTGGAATTTGACTTATTTCATGTTTTTTTAGGTGATCCAGGACCCAAACAGGCAACTCACAGCTCTGGAGTTGCACGTGGCTTGCAAGCAGCTCAGATGTACCTCCTGTAAGCATGCTGTACCAGACAGTGGCAGGACTATGCTGGTGGTGAGCTGCTAGGCAATACAACAGCACATCTGCGGAAGGAAGTGAATCAGCAAGGATTGCTGGGGCAGATATTGAGTCACCTTGAGACCCAGCCATATGCTTCAGTTTGTGGATGAACCTTGACACACAGTGGAAACACTGAGATCCACGAAGAATTACTGTTTTTTCCTTTTTTTTTCAGGACTACTCGAGTTCCTCTTCCTTTTAGGTCTCAGAAGTGTATATTAGCTGTCCTAAGGCGTGCGACTCTGTTTACACTTCAGTGGGACGAAGGTGTCCAAACATCTAAGGCTCTTTTGAAAACCTCATCCACATACTACAAATATATAAGAATAGTAATCAGATGTGATTAATATAACAGGCATTCAAATTGAAAAGAAGAAAATCTTCTCAGATTAAGCCTTCTCATCAAACAGCTGAGCTGGTAGAAACCTCAGAGCCTGTGACACTTCAAGATAATGTTGAAATACACTTTGACAGTAGGAACACCTACTGTCCTACTGCTTACTCCTACTATCTGGTCATCCAGGTTTTACAATGAAGTTATATTTACTAGGTTTCTCACCTGCAAAAAATATGCATAAAAGGTTATCACTTTTTATGCTGTGGAACTGTGTTTCACTTAGGTTTAAATAAATACATTTTGGTATTATTGTAGGCCAGTCCATTAGGAATATTAGCAAAACTTGCATTGCATATGCATCAGTAAAAATAAACAAGACAAAACATATATGAAAAAGTTGATGCTAAAGTTTGTTAAAGAAATTACCCAATCTTCAAAAAATTCAAATGTGTTTATTTTGCACCAGTTTCCTGACTATGACCTGAGATTTCCATTACCTTTCTTCCTTATCTCTGCTGCATATTCAAACAGTATTTGAGAGAATATTTATTACAGTGGAGTTGGAAAAAGGTGATGACAAAAAGGCTAATAAATGACAGACTAGATTTCATCCAGCAGATTCCTTCCCTGCATTTTCTTCTGTAATCAGTACCACCACGTATAAACACTCAGACTGGCCTACTGTAGAAATACTTTTTTTCATGGTATGTATTTCAGAACTTGCATTCTTGAAGACTGTAAACTTTTCATTCACTGCATTTCTGCAAATCCAGCTATGAATACTTGTAATTCCTGAGGGCAATCCTCAAAAATCCAAGTTTTCAGTCTTTTCTCCACCATCCATATGACGTGTTGATCCAATGCAGAATCTGAAGGCCTATCCAAATGCTTCCTTCTGGTTTACTGCTATGATGAAGCTTTCAAAGTTAATGCTCTAAGACGCACATAGCACAACAGGAATAAGAAAATGAGAAAATTAGATATGGGTACATAAGTGGCAGCAGGAGTTTGACTCTTTTGGGTCTTTATAAATGGCATAATGTATGAAAAGATTTTGTAGAATTTAATGGAAGTGGGAAAAATCCCAACCCCACAAAGCAACACAAACCAGTTTCGTTTCATAATTGACAAAAAGGCAAAATTCTGCAGAATATGGCATTCTGCAGATAAAAAGATAGTTGTGCTTATATAAGAGATGTGAGCTAGAACAGATACACTACTCATTTGTGACATGAGAAGTTCATCAGAATAGTATTTCTTGATCACAGTTGAAGACACTTCAGTCTGTTTCTAGATTAAAGTTGCCCTTGTTAGCACTGGCCATAGGATAATGTTGGAATCACTAGTATTTAAAATTGCCTCTGTTCCTCCTTTTATGGCTTCTAAAATGTGGCAAAATAAAAATCTATCTAAATGAACTGTCCCATTAGCTGATGACATTTGGTCTACATAGTACTTCATAAAGGATGAGCCTGTATAAGTTCTAGAGTAAGGAACAGCCTAACTACCTAGTCTTTTTTAATATTAGCGGACCTCTCATGTAGAAATTTATTAAAAAAAAGGAATTATATTTCTATTAAGCACCTGTATGAGCTCTGCCTCATTGCCATCCATGTACTAATTATCAAAAGCATGTTACCACCTTTGGCAAGCACAAGCATATGGGTGATGAAGCACATTTGTAGTGACTGCCAGGTGGCTTTATATAGTAATTTTCATTAACTCTTTCAGCAACATTTCCTGCATTAAATGGCACTTGTTTTTCTAGTTGTGGTGTTTGCAAAATGCTATACTTACAATTAGGGACTACAAGAACTTTGCATGTAAAGAAGAGGACAACAGCTAGCATTGCATATGGATGTCAAAGTTTGCTTCATATATTGAGATGGGAGGTTGGACAATATCTATTTTTGGCTAAGATTTGGCTGATTCCCATTGGTAATTCTTAGTGGTGCTGCAAATGAAATATTTTGTTGTCACCACTCTATTCAGAATAGAAGTATTTCAAGTTCAATAAGCAAGATTTTACCCCATGTGAACATCAGGGCAGTTCTGTTCCCAAATATCTAAGTGATGCATCTCTGGTGCACTAAAACCTAGGAGACACCAAGGATATGATTCTTCCCTAGAGTGCTTCTGCAGGAGCTGTGTAGGTGTGAGGTTCATCTGGCCCTTTTGTTTTTGTGTCTTTGTCATTGCAGATCTCTACATCATGAAGTCCCTTTGTACTATTTCTGTTGCCATCCATGAACTTTTCTACCGTGCTCTTGTTGCACTGACAGAAGTCACTGGAGCTCTCTAGAAAGTTGATGCAAAGTTTGATAACCAGTGTTAGCCAGGCCATCCCAAAGAGGATCCACAGAGAGATTACATTCTTGTACCAGCCTGGGTAGGTACGGTCTGGGTTCATCCCTACAAGAGAATCACCCAAAACATTTCTAGATTAGATCAAGAGTGCCTCAAAGGAGACAAATACTACATGTAAAGCAAGGACAGTGGAAATATGACCTAGTATTAGTGATTCTGTATAAAACATGAGTATGCCGTCTATTTAGCATGCAAACAGATGATGCAAGCATGTTTCATGAATGTGGCAGCAACAACCTAGGACTACCTAGGAATTGTAAAGATTACCTGTAAGAAAGAAAAATAAATCCCAGATTACATCTGTGTCAAAGTGAAATTATTCACAATTAAGCACACAGTTTCATTTCCCATTTTCATTTCATCATCACAATATTATATTAGTATGTAACAGAGGTCCTCTGCAGGCAGAGAGCTAAGTGGGTTTTATGTACCAGTGTATGTATTTTGTTAAGCCAGGTATAAGTGAGTCTTTAAGAGCAGAAGGGAAGGGGGCTGAGCAGTCCCAAAACCTCCAAGAACAGCTAAGCCTTGGAAGACAGCCTGAAATTATGATACCTCTGCCCAGCTGCTCCATTAGGTGCTTTGTGATCCCTTTGGAGCAGAATCATATTTTTGGCTGTGTTTCACAATAGTTTGTGCAAAGAATCTTCTATGTACTAAGTTAGTGTCAGTAGTAATATTAATATAGGCAGAGCAAAGGAATGAGCTCAGTGTTATGAAGTGACTGGGCTGTATCTGTAAAGCTGGCTGGGGCACCCTTATAAACACAGATAAGACACAGAATACAAATCAGTGGCAGCAAAGTCTTTGCATAGGATTTTCCTCTAGTGCTTCTCAGGTATTGTTATTTAGTTCTTACCTTTGGAGGGTTTGTCACTTTATAGCTGAATACTTACAGCACAGCAGATACTACAGAACACCTGATAATTTTGGGACAGAATAGAAGGAGTTGACTTTTTTGAGGTGGTACCTCCATGAACCTGGAAGTCACTTCCCATACCACATGCCAGTGAAGAAGTACACATAGGGGTGGGTTGAAATGGGACATCCATATAAAAGCTGGTGTTTAGGTATTTATCATCTGCAGATTTATCATCTGCAGGATGATAAATCATCTGTCATTATCTGCACAGACTAGCCATTCCCAAATTGTGGTCCATGAACTGTTATTGTCTACAAGATTGTGATAAGTAATAATTGGTCAGCAGAGCCATAGGAAACAGCCAATCTTTTACAGTCATTTACTTGGTATTATTATATTTAATATAGTACATATTGTATGTGTTTTCAATATAAAGGGAGCACAAAACATTTTGATGTTGTCAGCAAACGACAGATAAATGTCTGGGAGCTACCAAATACTTCTGTAGTAACTACTCTCTGGGCTGACTTTCTACATCAAGGTGAACTTCAACCAGAAAAAGTATTATATTCATCCTTCAAACAAACATCTTTCACTGATGCTAAATTCAAAGGTTTTAAAATTGCTTGCATCTAAATAATAAATGAAAACAAGAAAGAAGGGATATCTGGGTCTTTCAAGGAGAATGTTTTATCCACAGACACTGCTAGGTGCAAGACGTAAGATATTTTAGTCTTTTTGTCTCCCAGGGATTCAAGGATACATGTGTTTCTCTAATCAATTTGTTTCTAATGAGAAAGTCTTTATCAGAAAGGTGTGTCCTGTGCACTGGGAGTAGATCCAAGCCCATTTCCTCTGGCAAAGGGTTTTGACAATTAAAACTAGGCTGTGCCTGGTGCCTGACAGTCTACACCTAAGTGACTTAAGCTGCCTTTTAGAAAGCAATTGTCCAAAAAAGGGGTTTTGACAGAGGAAGCAGTCACTGTCTGCTAATGTTGATGCAGAGTGACATCTGCTTAAAACTAACCACCGCTGACATTGGAGCACACCAAGTGAGCCATCAGTGACGGTGCCATGAAAAATGTAGTGCTCCAGTCTGGTGTTACAGTTGTTCAAGGGGCAGATAACCTGAGTACTGAAATATTACTCATTGACTGGGAAATTATTTCTTTGCTATCTCAGCAATCATGTCTTCTCCAACCTGTCAAATGCCTAGCACAACACATCATTGACTGTGATTTGTCTTTACTGTTAGGGTGGTGAGGCACTGAAATAGTTTACCCAGAGAAGTGGTGAATGCTCCATCCCTGGAAGTGTTCAAGGCTGGGTTGGACAGAGCCTTGGGTGACATGGTTTAGTGTGAGGAGTCCCTGCCCATGGCAGGGGGGTTGGAACTAGATGATCTTAAGGTCCTTTCCAACCCTAACTGTTCTATGATTCTGTGATCATCAGGTCTGTGGTTTGCTAGTGGTGTAAAACTGCCAAGCTGGGACCTTCATACCTCACACATGTAGCTTTCATGTTTAACAGGTGAAAGCAATGAAATGCAAACTACTCACCAATCACATAATCTCCAAACCCTATAGTGCTGAGGGTAATGAAGGAATAATAGAAGCCTTCTTCATAAGACCAGCCTTCTTTGTCAGAGAGCAACAAGGGAGGTAGGAGAAGGAACAATAACAAGCCAGTCACCAGCGCAGAGGTCTTAATCAGCAGGGAAGATTTTTTCTAGTAAAACAGGGAGATAAAAAGAAAAATAAAGAGAAAAAAGAAGAGATTGTCACAAGAAGAATGTCAAGGAAAGTCCAGGTCAGTTTCTGGTTGAAGATTATGCTAGACTCCATAAAAACACACAGACATTCATGATGTTCAACCACCCTGCTATCTGTTGGAGGGATGGTATGGCTCGGCATAAGCAATCCAGGAGGTTCCTCGATTGTGTGCAAGACTACTTCCTTCTGCAAGTAATAGAGGAGCTGACAAGGAGAGGTGCCATTCTTGACCTCGTGCTCACCAACAGGGAAGGGCTTGTTGGAAATGTGACGCTCCAGGGTAGCCTTGGATGCAGCGATCACGAAATGATTGAGTTCAAGATCCTCAGGACAGTGAGAAGAGCATGCAGCAAGCTCACTGCTCTGGACTTCAACAGAGCAGACTTTGGCCTCTTCAGGAACTTGCTTGGTAAGGTTCCATGGGATACAGCCCTAGAGGGCAGGGGGCCCAAGACTGTTGGTTGATATTCAAGGATCACCTGCTACAAGCTCAGGAGTGTTGTGTCCTGACTAGAAGGAAGTGCAGCAGGAGGGCCAGAGGACCTCCTTGGATGGATAAGGAGCTACTGAGGAAACTTCAAAGGAAAAATGAGGCTTATAAAAGGTGAAAGCAAGGACAGGTGGCGTGGGAAGAATACAGGGATGTTGTCTGGGAAGGTAGGGACCAGGTTAGAAAAGCTAAGGCTCAGTTAGAATTAAACTTGGCTAGGGAGGTGAAAGATAACAGGAAGGGATTCTATAGGTACATTGCAAATAAAAGATAGACTAGGGACAAGGTGGGCCCTCTCCAGAAGCTATCGGGAGAACTGGCTACCCTGGATTTGGAGAAGACTGAGGTTCTTAATGACTTCTTTGCCTCAGTCTTCACTGGCAAATGCCCTGACCACACCACCCAAGTCTTGGAAGGCAGACGCAGGGACTGTGAGAATGAAGACTTTAGGCTCACTGTAGGAGAGGATCTGGTTTGAGACCATTTTAAGAACCTGAACATGCCTTATGAGCCTTATGAACCCTATGAAGTTTAACCCTGCAAAGCGCAAGGTCCTACACCTGGGTTGGAGCAATCCCAGGCACAGCTACAGGTTGGGCAAAGAAGAGATTCAGAACATCCCTGCGGAGAAGGACTTGGGGGTGTTGGTCAATGAGAACCTTAGAATGAGCTGGCAGCGTGCACTCACAGCCAACCATACCCTGGGCTGCATCCAAAGGAGCATGACCAACAGGTCGAAGGAGATGATCCTGCCCCTCTGCTCTGCTCTCATGAGACCTCACTTGGAGTATTGCACACAGTTCTGGTGTCATCAACATAAGGACATGGAGCTGTTGGAACAAGTCCAGAGGAGGACTATGAGGATGATAAGGGGAATGGAGCACCCTCTGTATGAAGACAGGCTGAGGAAGTTGGGGCTGTTCAGCCTGGAGAAGAGAAGGCTGTGTGGAGACCTCATAGCAGCCTTCCAGTATCTGAAGAGAGCCTACAAGGATGCTGGAGAGGCACTCTTCATCAGGGACTATAGCAATAGGGCAAGGGGTAACAGGTTCAAACTTAAACAGGGGAAGTTTAGATTGGATATAAGGAGGAAGTTCTTTACTGTAAGGGTGGTGAGGGACTGGAATAGGTTGCCCACAGAAGTTGTGAATGCTCCATATCCCTGACAGTGTTCAAGGCCAGGTTGAACAGAGCCTTGGGTGACATGGTTTAGTGCGGGGTGTCCCTGCCCATGGCAGGGGGGTTGGAACTAGATGATCTTAAGGTCCTTTCCAACCCTAACTGTTCTATGATTGTAGTTCCACTAGAATAAACAGTGTGGCTCTTCCAGTCAACATAAACTTCATGAGTTCATATTGACTGAAGTGCATGTGAAGCTCATCACCTTCATGAGTCCTAAATTCATGCCAGTTTAAAGCTCATTTCACAAATGTTCCCATATAACTTACATGTGCAATTTTAACTACAACTGATGATAAACAGACCAGATATTCTGGTCTATTGAGTGGCTCTAGGCCTCTGGCACTTCTGTTCCTGTACAGGAAGCCATTCATCACAGAAGTTCCCTCAATTAATAAACAACCTTATCTAACACCTCATAGGGCTGTCATAAACTAAATTTATCTGCTTCCAGTTATTCCTGAGTATTACTGCCTTTTTGGCCAAATAGGAAGGCAGCTGTCCTTGTTAGTCACAGAATCCCAAATACTAGACAATGACCTTTCTTTCTTTTCTTTCCTGAACCTGAGGGTGAGGCATACCTATCCATATAGCTTACCTGCAAATGAAATGCCTCTTCTAGGCGATGGCTACAATGCTGAACCCCCAACAGCATCAGCTGCCCAATTTCATTCAGGAGTACAAGATTCAAGGGGATCCCAAAGAGTGCAAACAAGATGCAGAAGATTCGACCAGCTGCAGTGCTGGGACTCAGGTTCCCATAGCCTAAGCAGGAAATAAATGAGGTGTTAAAGCTAAAATATTCTCTGCTTGCCCTTCTCCCACAGAAGGGTGAACCTCTATCTTCTACAAAAGTTAGAGGAGAAGGTCACTGCTCCAAAAAGGACCTTTTTTGTAAATAACTAAGTTACATCTATTGTTTGCCATATCCTACTGCATGTTGGAAAATAACATTTCTTTCCCTGCCAATTTTGCTTAGTTCCTTTCCCATTTACCAGTCAATTTCCTCTTCCCTATCCACTGTCCTGGCTGGGGTCTGACGTAAATGCAAAACTTCCATTTAGTTCAGTTTTTGTAAGCATTGTTGGCATAGGGTTTGCTGGTAAATGAACCTATGTGGCTGTCAGATGGTCTCTGAATCACAATAGTGTTTTCATTATAACAACCACCTTTTTCTACCTTTGTCCCACAAAATTAATTAACTTAACACTGCCTCTTTGTTTATATGCCTCTTTTGTGCCACAAGTACCAAACACACTTTAACCTTAAATTATCAAAATGTTTGCCTAGAGTCAGTAAACCCAGAGAAATTATATTTAATCTGAGTAAAACACTTTGGTTTCAGACCTATAGAAAGAAAGAAAAAGAAGCGCTTGAAATGTTGCCCTTTTTCTCCTAATCATATGAACTGGTCTAATAAAGGTACTGTCCTGCAATCACAGCCTTGCTTGTATCCTTAGACCATTACACCTTCAACATCACTGCCGCAATATTTACCTTTGTTCCCCATATCTTCTTTTAAAAATGTCCTGTAAATCTGCACACTTGCACTTCTGTAATTTCAAGTGGTTTATACCACCAGAAGATCAGGTTCAATTTTGGTCTATTTCACAGGACACTTTTTAAGACAGGGAAAGGGCTAGCACATGACAAGCATATCAACAGAAACTTAGCCAAAGCCTATGGCCTTGACTGCATTTCAAAATCACCTCTACTCACTAGAGACTTGTGTATGTCCATACATAAGGCTGACAATCTGTCAGAGTTTACCTTTTCGCCACACATAATCTATCCCCTCCCAGTGACACCCAGCTCTTGGCTCAGTGCAAGCACAGAGGGGCTCCCGCCACTGATGCCTTCCTACCATGCTTGTAGGTGGTGTAGTCTTAGGGCAAATGGGCAACCCCCAGGAGGGAGAGGTCCAAGAGCTGGGCTTCTTATGCTAGATAAGTGAGATTGCAAACATCTGTGGTTGATTAAATGGAGTCCCATTCCTTCACTAAACTGTCTCACGCCAGTTGCAGTAAGTCACTAGTTTATCACTTATAGAATAGTGACTATGAGCTTATGATGTCTATATTTTCTGTGCCAAGCTTTGTGCTGACAGAATTTCTCCCTACGGACAATTCTGAAAACATTAATTGTGCACATGCACCGTCAAACTACCTCCAGAAAAGGTCTGGCAGCAAACTGTTTCACGGTATGTATGCTGGCTGTTTTTTCATCTCATGCCTAACCCCACAAATTCAAAATTTTACTATCTGGAGGACTTTCCCTCCAATAATTTTATGCCTGAATGATTTGTGAGCCCATGGATTTAATGTAAATGATAACACATAATATACATCCAAAGCGATGGCCCTAGCAGCCTGTCCCAAGAGGGGGCAGAGCATCCCCTGGAAAAAATGGGATGCTGTTGCATAACTAGAGGTTGTTTTGAAACACTTTGTTTGTGTCAAACAAAGGGGCTAAATTAAGACTGTACAGCAGCTTTTATTCCAGTGCCATGTTCTTCACTTATGAACAACTTTGTGATATTTACACACTTTTCTTCTCCCCATGTGGAACTGCTGACTTCTGTCAGCTTTCACTACTTCTAGACTAGCGGGTGTGATAAATGAAAGGCACAGATCATAGAACTGTTTGGGTTACAAGGGACCTTAAAGATCATCTGGTTCCAGCCTCCCTACCATGAGCAGATACACAGTCCATCAGACCAGATTGCTCAAAACTCCATCCATGCACATGCAGGCAAGTACGTCTGGTAGGTGAACCTATCTAAGTGAATTTAAGAGATATGTACCTGGTATGATTTGTTTCACACTGGCTGTGCCACATTTCAGTGGATTAATTCCAGTCTTTCTCTTTTACAGAATGAAGGTGTTTTGCAGGCTGCTCTGGACTCAGGGGAAAGAGGTGGGGGGCGTTTACTGTGAGGCTGGAGTCCGAATGTGAGTCACATATATTTACAGCAGCTATTCTTCCCCTATCTTCTATATCTAATTTAAAAAGATTGTGTAATGGCTCAGGCAGTTCATTCTACCCACAGCTTTCCAGGTTATTTTTGGAGAAAAACATCAGATAAGAGAGGAAGAAAGGTCCATAATCTCAGGTCACTGTGTGAAGCACAGCAGCCTTCAGAATTTTAAGGACCCTGCACAGTGCTAACTGGAGAGCATCTAAGGTCAAGCTGTACATTACATCTATTTTAGAGCAGCAAATTCAGTGATGTAAGAAGGTCTAATATGCACAGTAAGCCCAGCACACCATGTGCAAAGCAGACATGGTGTTTGATTTGTTTGGCTCCATTTCCCCTTGGGCTTAGTAGCTCAAGACAATTTCCTGAAGACTTAGTGAGCAGTTGCTGTAAACATGGCAAAAAGCCATGTTCCACTTGCTTTTTACACAGGCTACAAAGTTTGGTCAAACAGCACAGAAGACTTTAGATCATGCAACATAGTCAGCAATTGACATCTGACTGATGACACCCCTTTGATTTTGGACTAGACAAATGGATGTCAACCTAGTTTTATATAAATCTCAAATGTTATAAAACTCAAGCAGGAACGGGTAAATGGGACTTACCCTCTCCAATAAATAGAATGAGGGTAATCAGTGTCTTATACCATTGTGTTCTATGAACTTGGTTCAGATCTAATGCAAAGATTAAAGCTACACTGGTAGGTGTGTCACATCCCTCTGAGCCTGCTACTGGGATGTCACCTAGTACGTGCCTGCACCAAGAGACACAGAGAGATGCTCACCAGAAACTTAGAGGTCAAAGTGTAAGCATTTTTACTGAAGAAGCTGGAGTAAATGCTTGTATTGCTCCTCACTTTGAAAAAAAGTGCAAAGTAACTTAATCTTCCTCAGAAGCAACAAGAGTGGTTTACTTCTAAATGTTCATATTTCTAGATGTTTTACCTCATGTGCTGTTACACACATTAAGTCTTCTCCTGCTTGCTCATTATATTCCTATGCATAAGAAATTCAGAGGCTCTGCTAAGAGGAGGAGACTTGTGTGGTTAATGGATTATTAGTAAAAGGTCTCTTCATTTGCAAGGTGGTATCCTTCTTGCAGTGCCCCCCAGCTCAGCAGAGGCAACTGGGACTTCCTGCTACTCACAATGGGTGGTTTGTTTGCCTCCTGTTCTCACTGCCCAGATGCAAGAGTATTTTAAGCAAAAAGTGCTTAGAATGAAGAAATTGTTTTTCACAGGCTAAAAACCATCTGAAAAGTCACCAAATAATTTTAGCTGTGGAAAAAAAAACAGAATTAGATTTACAAAAAGGCTGGAGGAAGCATCACTTTTCTAACCAGTTTTTTGGTGATTTAAGCATACAAGCACATTTTTGGGGAGATCTTGGTGAACTCTTTCTCATACCTGTCAGCTGGACACAGCCATTGAGCTCAGAACACATCTTATGGGAAGTCACAGCTGTTTCCATCATCCATGGACGGTGACTTTGCTGAGGCCTCTCAGTTGTTCTACACAGAAACAGGACTCTGAAACCCCAAACAGCCCCAGTATTTGAACTGGCATCTCGGTTTTATGATTAGAACCAACAAAAATAACCCAGTTTATTTTAAAAGCAGTGGTAGCAGAATCTCATGGACTGTGTCGTATATGGGGAAGCTCATTGGTACCTTGGCAGGTTGATCCAGGGTCTGTGTGGAAGGTAGCCATAGCTATTCATTTAGCTGGTGCAGTGATGAAGTAGAGACCAATAGCTAACACTATTAGGCTGAAAACACACATTTGAACAGAGTTATTTAACAGTTTTAGCCCTATGAAGTTCCAGGCAACAGCGAAATTTGATTGCACACTCTTGTGAGTGAAAGGCCAGAAAACTGCTTGGGGTGAGCACTGCAGTCTTTTATTTGTTACATTTGTACTGTGTATACACTGGAAGCTGTAGAATTAGTCTCAAGAGGATGAGGTGGCAGGAAAGCAGATCAAATTCACCAGTGCTAAGGAGACAGCTTAGAGGATGTTGCTGACAGTGTTATCCCCACATCCACTAATAACCTCTCATGGACCATTGTGCCACCTCCCACTTGGGCAAGGCTGTAGAGCAGCTCTGCCAGCTGCCACAGGCAGGGAAAAGACATCAAGGGTGTGGGGCTCTTCAGCAGAGAGCTCCCCTCCACAAACCTGAGGTTCACAGCAGATTTAAAAGCAGTTCTAGGCTGTTATTCCATGCTTTAACTACTCTGAGACATCAAGTTGCTTTAAATCCATTTCCCAGTGGATTGCCAGCCAGCAATGTGCAGCAGCCTGGGTGCTTCTTAGTTGCTCCATCACATGCTATGCAGCACTACAGATAGTCAAGTCTTAGAGAAACTCTTGCTGGCCCAAAGCCCTACACTGTGCCAGGACTTTACCACCCTAAGTAGCTGTTGTTTTTTTCCCCTCATGGGAATCATCTGTGGCAGCATGTCTGTGACAATGTACTAAATACCACCTCCCACTCTATAGACTGCTCCTTGCCTCTTTGCTACGCGCAATCCTTTGGGGATTATTGGCAGGAGCTATGATACTGTGTAAACCAGAGAAGAAAAGGATGGAAGTAAGGTCTTCCCCTTCATTTCTTCACTATAAGATAGTTTACTTGTCCCATATTGTGTTTAAAAAAGGGTCTTTGAAATTCATGCAAATGAGCTTTGCTAAGTATCAGGGAACAGTAAGGCAGCACTAGGTAATGACATCCACCCACCCAAGATAGAGGGGGGATGTTCAGGCTAGAGAGGACAATACTTTTTCTTCTACTCTTAGGTTAGCACAGACAACCTCAGCCTCATCATAAATCCTCTCCCTAGCACCTTCTCTGAAATTACACCGCCCTGTAGTCATTTGACTTTAGGAACTTTCATCTTGTGCCCCACTCTGAACTTGCTTTGACCTTTGCCCTGTTAGTCTAAACTAACTAGGAGGAGAGTAAACACAGAAAGGAAAGACTTTGTGTTGGAAGGGATAAAGATGTCCCAGAGAGAAAACAGAAAATAAGCTTTTCTTTAATCATGTTTAATACTACAGCTCTAGGGGAACTCTGAGGATGATTCTTCATGGCATTGAAGAGAGGGTTCCTATGGAAACATCTGCAGAAAAAGAGATAACATACGAGATCTGGGATGTCATGTCAAATGCAGCATTGAAGAAAGCACAGAAACACAACAGGGGGAGAATAAATCCGCAGAAGGCCAGGGCTGCCCAATTGCATGATCAAAAGTTAAAAATGCAGTTCTATTCAAATTATAAGACTGGCTAGAAACTACACAGGCTTTGGGATACTTCCGTAAACAGCAGATTTGGTTCATACATGTCTGTTCTTTAAACCTTTGGGATTAGGGTGCCAAGTGTGCCCAGCCTTCAGGTTAGAACTCTTTTTTTTTAAGCAAAATTTACATACTGCTGTTAATCACAAGTGGAAATAGATGATACTCTCATTTAAATGGAAGAAGGGTACAGCACAGAAGATACTGCAAGATGAGACATGGGGGCTCAAACTGTCAGTAGGAAAAGAAGCTAATGTTCCTCAGTTGGTGTTAATTGGGAAAGTAGCTAACATTCCCCTCCATATCCCAGTGAAACTGTGCTCTGTTAAGAACTGAAGAAACACACCAAGCCTTCTGAAGGGGGTTAAAGCACCTAAAGCAGAAAATAGAAGCTGACAGATCAGAAAGGGCATCTCAAAGGGAAGTGATGAGGGTAAAAGCGATAATGGCTTTGGCAATGCTGTTTGAGAAAACTAAGGAAAAAAAAGCTCATGCAAAAGCCACAAAGATCATGTGCATCATGTAAGAGGTCAGCAAGACACAGATAGCATTAGTTGCAGAGACAGAATGTTGAAGAGACAAAAAGGACATAGGACTTGCAACTGCCTAAACACATGGAGTACAGTCCACCCAGATTCTTCAACAAAATCTTTATGTAGTACCCCTAAGCTCCTGAGACACTTTTCTCCATTATCATTTTAACTCAATCCTTTCTGAACTCATTTGCCAGAATGCCTTTTTAACTCCTATGCATTAATCTTGAGAAATGTGACCTGCTTTCAATGGTTCCATACTTATATACTGGACTAAGCTCTTCCTTGCCACATAAGGACACAAAAACCTCAACAAACCTTTCTCAAACACTCTCAACTATGTAATTTACCCAATAGCCATGCCTTTTACATGAAGCTCCATATTGTGAATCACTCCTCTGAACTTTGAGCTCTTAGTTAAGGACCTTTTCTCTTTACTTGACGTACATCATCAGTTATCCTTCCTCAGCCATCCAGTGATGGCTGGGTCAAGGAGGCTGTGCCACCCACTGTCTCAAGAACTTGCATAAGGGAAGAGGTAACAGGCTCGAGGTGAGGCTCTGTGAGGCCATCTCGATTTTTCCTCTTCAACATACTGTTATTGACAGAGTATTGAGACACTAACCTGTATCCATTTAGCAATTTAACTTGAAAAAGCAAGATCTGGGACCCAGCTGTCTGATGTTCACTTCATAGAGGTGACTTGTATATTGTTCTCAAGTCCACAATCAAACAATCATGAACAAGTCCCTAGAGTCACAGTATCAGCTTTAAAGCCATGATATGGAGAGCTGCAAAATTTTTTCTTTTTATTTGCCCCTCCTATCAAGTCAGTCATTGTCATCCCCCAGCTATCAGGGTATGGAGTTTATTTAAAGAACTTAAGAAAGAACAGCTTAGGCTTTCATGGGGCAACACCCAGAAATGTTTAGGCTAGGTATCTGCCAACATCACAAAACCCTCTTGTGTTGTAAGATGACAAATTTGATTCTTCCCAAATGTCATTAACCTAAATCTGTTGCGGAAAGCAGTTACTTTAACAGCTTAGATACTGAAGGATTAACTTACTGAAACATGCAGTGCAGCTCTGAGCAGATGCTGCTTTGCACTGAAGACTGGAAGGGAAAACCCCGGCTCGAAGCTGGAAACCCACAGCCAGTGTAGCCCTGTCTAATGAGCCTCCACTGCCATCATCTGGTACAACCCATACAATACACCAAACACTTCCCAGCCCGAGCAATACATGCGCAAAAGAGCAGGGCCGAAAGCTGCACCGAGTCAAAGGAAGGTAGCACGCCCTCTGCCCCCAGAAAAAAAACACAAACCCTCTCTCTGACCTCTTGTCTGGAGGCTTAATGCTCTGAAGTCAACGTATATTCAGCAACGGTAAGAGAAATCAAAAGAATGCTCCACATGGGTGGGCAGAGAAAATTCTTGATCTAAAACTGTACTTGAAATTGAAGGGATCTGACAGATTGAAGACAAATCAGGAAGGTTTTTGATATCCAACAACCATCTCTCCACATTGTTGTGTCCCGTCCCCCCCCGCTTTTTTATAAAACTGAGCCATGCAGTAAGAAAAAGATGTCCTGTCAAGTATTAATGGTTTTGAGGACTGGGAACATACACTGAGAATTAATAGCATCTGTTTTAAGTAACAGCATATTTAAATATACCTTATTGTTTCCATTCTCTCCCCACCACTTATTTCCACCATTACTCATTTGCTGAAACCCAATTCAGCTGTTTTATTTATCTAGCTTTTTGACTTTCACCTATACAAGCAGGTCTTCATCCAAAACAAGTAGTAATAAGAAGGAATAATTTACAAATATAGTCTCCAAGGATTCAACAGCCAGTATCAAGAGTTTTTCAAAGTCATTCCCTCTCCTTGTGACAGGAAAGGCGCATTGCAATGCACAATTCACCTCAAAACTCTCAGAGAGCACTAGGCTTGGGAAAGCACAGGCAGTGCAGCACTGTGAAGTTCAGGCCCCAAAAGCTGTGTAACTTAGTAGGGGTATGTACCAAGCAATTAATCCCTGTATCTAGTTAGAGATCACTACTGCCCTTGCACTGACAAAGCTTTTCTGGGGCTAGGTTTATGGTTGCTTACCTACTCTATGATCTATCAAGCTACATGAGGCCCCACAGGACCAGATCAGCATCTGATAGTACACATCCTCATTCCCACTCCCATCCCACCTATAAGGCAGCCCTTCATGCAGCAAACTCTTACCAATGGTTGTTATTGCAGAGATGGAGAAGAAGAAAGACCCACTGAAGTCCCACCTGCCCAGGCTAGTGGTGTTTCCCTGGAGGGTTATGCCACTCTTGTAGGCTTGGACAATACCCTGCAAAGAGAAATACATGAGATCCCACAAGCCCCCTTATGGCAAGTCTGAGTGACTGGCATTTCCAGCGCTGTCTGGTAAAGTTGCAAAGAGCGGCTACTTCCAGCTCTGTCGTTTCCCTTTTAATAGGGGATATCCTGGGCCTTAGAGTCCAAAGAACTGAGAGGTCAGAAAAGCCGAAAGCCAGCATATTGTTCCTAAGGAAAGAGCACTAGGCATTTACAGCGTAAGAAAAAGTTGTACATGCAGATGGTAGGTCATGCAAGTAAGCGTGGAAGATATGGGAGGGCAAGAGCTACTTAGAGAAAACTTAGCCAGTTAGTTACGAGAACTACCTTATGACATATTCATTAGGAAAAGAATGGGATAGTCTCATGGCAGAAGTCCCAGAACAGCAAATACACATGCACATGTAAATTATACAGATCCTCTGTCTACACTGAGGTATATGTATATAGCATGAGGTAGGAGATGGAGACTACACAGGATGGCCGCTCCACTAGTACTGAGCATTATGTCCCCACATCAGGGATATAAATATGAATTAATGGATTATATTAGCATGATGCCCAAATCTGTTCAATCCACCTCGGAAAAATTCAGAATTCACTATGCTGAAGTGTTCAGTTATGCCAAAATAGGATACCAATTGTCTTAACAGTGCCCACTATCTGACTATACCTTCTCATGCCATTAATGATATTGAATTGAGTTGTGTTCAAAACAGCATTAATCACAGCATGTACACTAAACATTTCACTGACGAAGAATTTTTGAGAGCTGATTATCCTGGAATGCAAACTGTAGCCAAGAATACATAAAATTCATCACCTCTGGGCAAGATATGCAGATATCAAATTATGCTAACCCTATCCTAACAATAAGGCTGCTGATAAAGCTATCACCGTTGATAATAAAAGGAACTGCTGTCAGGTTAGATTTGCACCAGTTGCGGGATTTACAAAGTCATAGTTTGTATATCCATCAAAAGCAAACCAACACTTCAGGCCTCCAAAGCATGGAAGCTTTGTCCAATTTTACTGATGCAACAGACTGTAAGTTACTACTATTATACAGGGCTGTGAATTAAAATCTATTTCCAGAGACCCAGGCAGCACGTTAACTACAAGGACCATTATCTCTTTTCTACAGACGTACTAGTTCTCACATTAAAAGCAACAAGCAGCTCAGAGATCAATGCATTTATTCAAGTAAGAAATGCTGTTTGATAGTCGCATTCTCAGAAATGTCTTTGCTTACTCACAACTCAAGGCAATTTAGACCATTCAGGGTCACCTTACAATCTATTAAAGCCTAACAACATGCTTTTCTCTGCACAAGGTAGAGCAGAAAAACCTTGCTCTGAAAAGGGCTAAGGGCCAGATGCTGTATTACGGCTTGCTTCCTTCTGTGAATTCTTGCTGTAACATGTGTGGGGCAACGGACAGAAGAATGAGTATGCAGCATAAGTGATATGAAAGAATCAAACTTGCCCCTGCCTCCCCCCACCTGAAAAAAAAAAAAAAAAAAAAAAAAAAAAAAAAAAAAAAAAGAGTTGAAAAGGCTGTATCAGGAAGCCTCTGGTGTGACTTTTTCTGATATAGCTGTGTTTAATTCCCCCTTCCAACCCCACTTCTTACAGGCTAAGTGCAAGAAGTACTGCAGCCAATCGCCTAGTCAGGAATCACAGTCTCCATGAACATAAAAACTCCCTAACTAAATCATATGTCAAAGGAGACAACGGAAACTTATACAGATGACCTTTATCTTTTCCCCTCCAGAAACTAGTGGTTAAGTTTGAAAATAAAAAGCTTGTTATTTCTCTCAAACTTTCTTTCTGTAGCCTATGATCTACACTGTTCTAAGTGGTTAGTCTTGAACATGTAACTGCTGGAACAGCAATAGTCCAGCTCTCATCATCTTGATCAGGGAGACTCTAATGCACACATATAGCATGTCCATTCTTGTGCTTGATGTGCTGCTGATACAAGCTCAGCAGTTGACAATATTACACACGCATATCAAGCTCTTAAAGCCAGAAACACTTAAACCCCAGACTATTGTAAGAAACTGTAGCTGAATGGGCTCAAAGAAATGGGAATTTCTTCATGCAGAAAGGGGAAATAAGCAGCCTGTACAAGACATCGTGTGAGAAGCTAGCAGCAGCAACCAGGTCATTAAATTTCACATCATTTCACACTTCAGTTCTGCATGGTTTAGGACCAAGAGACTGCTCAGCTGTAAGCACCCATGTCAGCTTTGCAGTGATTTCTAACAGCACAGCATCTCAGAGTCCTTGTCTCAACTTTCCCTGAGGTGACGCTACAGCCAGGAAGTACAGCATTTGTCTTAAGAATCTGTAGGTAGGCTAAAGTAGTAGCACTAAATGCTGTGGTGATCCTGCACTGATCTCAATGAGAAGGAAGGTATTGTTACTCACTGGCAAAGAGCGAGCACTGAGCTTGCAGCACGCCAGCTGTTTCCTCTGTCTGGGATTGAAGCATTTATAGCATTTTTGCAGTAGGTTTTCAAGAGCTTTCTGAACTAAGCCTTGTTAAACCTTGTAATCAAACATCCAGATAACAGCATTAACTACTGGGCTCACGGGCACCTGGCAAAGCCCCTTTCCGGGAACATTGCATACTCATGCAAATCAAAGCCACTTGAATAAACAGACACTCCCAGGAGAAACACAAGTTCATTTACTGTTAGAATGAAAATGCTACTGCGACATCCTTAAAGAGGAGGATTCATAGAGGAGACAGACAAAACCTAAAACCTGGTATCCTTAAGTAAAAAAAGGTTTTATTATAATATCTAGAACCAACCTTTGATACAGCAACAATGATGATAGAAAATTAAAGATTGATTTTTCCTAGAACAGTAGGACTAGTGGAGCTTGCCTTCCTACAGATGTGCTCATAGAGGTGGATTCATGAAAGAGAAATCCATAGAAAGCTATTAATACACAGAAATTACTTCTGGCACAGAAGCAGTTGGATTACAAAGGCTGAGCGAGCATTCAGGAAGGTATCAGTGTATACTTGCCTTAATTTAATGTTTTCCTCTAGACTTCTCCTTTTGGCTAGTGGTCTTTTTCATAGAAGAATTAAAAGTGGTTTATAACAGAACACAGGAGAAAGCTAATAAACACTAACAGAAAAGCTGAATTATCCCTGCTTTTTCCATTGAAGAGGCACTGATGGGTCTCCACTGCTTATTTTCAAAAAACACTTGAAGTGTATTTGGGGCTGTGGGTTCAAGATTTATTAAAGAGAAACTAAATCATTCACATTGTTACATCTGCCTGGTTCCCTTAGCATGCCTTTTTGAGAACCAGAGACTTATGTTTTGCTTTACACCTATTTTGAGGTGAAATCCTAAGGATTTTCCTTTTCACTTAATTAGGCTAGTAATTTATACAGTGTCTTCGCCAAAACCTAATTCATTAAAAGGCACCTAGTAGAAGTAGCATCTCAAATCCAGTGTTCAAAAGCATGTATTTGCCTGACCTAAACCAGTCAATACCACCAACTGCTCAAACACAACTCTTGAAATTGCAGAGCTTGGGCTTCATATTTTGGGAACTTGAAAGGTCATGTGAGCAACTGAAAAGTAGTACAGAGAAGGAACAAGTCCGCAGTTAAAATAATCAGAAAGAAACAGAGCTCAGTTCCACTTCAGTTTCTACTGACAGACAAGCTACACAACATAAAGTAACTTCACTTCTCTGCACTTCCCCCTTCCAATAATTTGCAGTTCACAGCAACTACTACATCTTTAGCTGACAATGCTTGTTTTAAACTGCAGATAAAAATTTCTATGGAAACTATTATAGCTACTATAGGATAAATTAAGATATCTTAAATTCTTAGGCCTTCATGAATCAATGAAACTTTACTTGCAAGCTGACACATTTGCTTTTCAAATAGACTGTTCCCTTTCTTATTAGCACCATGCAAAGCCTGCTTGCATGGTAAAATACTATCATAGTTAGTGATTAAAAACCAGCATGACTTCCATTCAAATTAGTCTATTTAAATGTAGATGTCTGTCCTGTTACTTTTGTGATAAAACATGCCTTAGAAACCTAAATTTGGCCTCCAGCTCCTTTCTACTTAACCATAAACTCTGAAGTTTCAGTTAGGACTATCATAAGCCAATACTTGCAAATGCACACTTTGTTAGATCATTACATATATCCCACTACAAAATCAAAGCCTACATTTGTGCATCCTTCTGCAGGGAATTCCTTCTTTTAGTTCAAGCTCACTAGTAAGTCCAAGAGGAAGATGTGGATTTCTGCTGACTCCCTTATCTATTTTATCTCTGGCTTATCCAACTTTCAAGGCCAAGTTGGATGAAGCCTTGGGTGAGATGGTTTAGTGTGAGGTGTCCCTGCCCATGGCAGTGGGGTTGGAACTAGATGATCTTAAGGTCCTTTCCAACCCTAACTATTCTATGATTCTATGATTCTAACTTCCCACCAAGACTAACCAGCTGTTACTGAGAATTTGATAGTATCAATGAACATCTCTTTTTAGGCTGAGGTACATGAATAATAGGCTCCTGTGCCTCCTCTCCGCCTTCTCTTTTTAAACACAGGTACTTAACATTACATCGACATGAAGACTTGGGAGAGAGTCAATTAACTAGAAGCACCAGTTAATCAGTAGGTCTTCTCACCTTCCAAAAAGAACTGCCTTACTGAATACTAAATGACTAAGGCCTTGCAGAATAAAGACTCTTACCGCCTTCCGTCAAAGGTATGCTATAATAGGATAAGCACAGAATTCACACTCTTGGTAAGGTACCCATAGTTCTTTTTAGTTAATAGGTCTGGAGAATGACAAATTGGCTATAACTTAACTGGAGCAGTTAGTACATTTGGATAAGAAGGAAAGTAGAACAATTACAGGGGTCTGACTCTATTTCATTTGTGACAACACAATGGACATCTGACTGAAGCGAGTTCTATACAGGTGTCACTGCTCCACAACACCCAGAGCCAATTCTAGTCCTTAAAAGTCCCTTATCACCAACAGATGATCTCTGATGCTCACCCCTTCAGAGTCCCCCACTGCTGCAACATGTGCAAGCAAGATGATTTTAGTAAACTGTATTTGGAAACTTGTATTTTCTGACACTTGGCACAAATCTCTGGTGGTTCAATGTCAGTGCAAGCCAAGGTATTGATGAGGATCTCCCAGTCACATGGGATCTTGTTGCTCTAGTAAATGTGAACTAACACTCTGTGTAGTTCTAACTGTTGACTCTGGAGATAACAGTGTCTAGGCCCACCTGCAGGCTTTTAGTTTATGGCCTGCCCTTTACAATTATGTCTTTTTCACTGCATTTTTTTTTAATCCTGCTGGATTTTAAATAATTTTAAAACCTGCTAGATTTTAAAAAAATCATTTAGCTAAGTTTGCATTTTCTTTTCTCCAGTTTATGCAAGCAACACCTACAATAATAGAATGTGGATAGAACAATATAATAAACACAGGAAACAGCTATATTAGGGAAATAGGTATATAACAACAATAAATTTATAGCAAAAAAATAGAAGGGCAGCATGAAAACAATGTCATGGTAACAGCCTAACACATAAAACGGCGAAAACTCTTCCAAGCCTGGCTACACTCATCTGACTAAAGAAATGCTAATAAGTACAGTACACACTGGTGCCTGTAACCACTGAAAACAGTGCAGGTAAAAGAGAGAGTCTGAAGGACAACTCAGCTGGAGCAGAGCTATACATACTTGCCCTTGGCAGTAAAACCAAGACATATGTGCAGTAGAAGGGCATCACACTGGGTAGTGTGTCTAGGTGCCCCCTACCCCTAAAAGGTCAGAGAGGGCATGTCTCTTACAGCCAAGACCTGTACAGAAAGTGCCCTCTATGTGCAACCTTACTCTCTGGACGCTTCTCCAATCTGGAAACAACATCAGTTTTGCCTGTACAAAGACTGTTGCATGCTTTTTTTCCCCGAGCCAAGTCCTGCTACTGTTGTTTACTGTATTTAGAGTGTATAACCTGAAACCTGCCTTATCATTGCATTTGTTTTCTCCTTCTGTGAGTTTTATGATCAAGAGAATCCTTTGATGTGACCTTAAAGTCAGTAATTCTGGCATGTGAAGACCACCATCGTATTTATAACTAAAAGCCCAACACTGCCCTCTTTCTATGTAGCCTAATGACTCTTGAGGAGCTGTTTTCTCTTGATCTTGCATTTGGTGAACATGTGTTTGCGTAAGAAAAATAGCGTAGGGTTAGATGGGTCAGCAAAACCAAATTTATATTGTCCTTGAGTAGATATCACTTGGATGCACAGTAAAGGGACACGTGGCCAGAGTCCCTGTGATCCCTTATGTTGTCCTTTCCTAAACAAGTAAAGAAAGCCAAGAAAAAACAGAAGTCAGTCTTCCCCATATGCACATTTATGTATGAGTAAACAGATGAGCATGCATGTTTTGTTTGCTTGTACATAAAGCATTCACACACGCTACCTTCAACTATTCAGGAAATGAGAAGCTGTTCAGCGTCCCGCAGGAAAGGAGGCAGCCAGTTCCAGGCAAAAAAATCCAGCAACAAAAAACAAACAGCTGTGGGAAGCAGGGACCTACCACTACTGGTGTTGCACACTAACACTCCCCCCTTGACATTCAGTTTCTGTTGTTGGTCCACTATTCCCATTTCCTTCTGTCATTTCTGTTGTTAACCAGAAAATTATTTCACCCCTGAAAGGATCTGAGCCCATGAAATTACTGAATGAGAATTCATTCTGGCTACTACAGTACTGTCTATCCATCCAGTCCTCCTGTCCATCCTCATGCCCTTCTCTCCTGCTAGCTCCTCAAAGGAGGAGTTCTCTATTGCTCTCTATCTGTGAAAGGGCTGGAACAGTGGATTTCCACTCCTGGTTGGTAACTAGGAACTGAGCAATAAACAGGTTGTAAAATGACATTTGTACACTGCTTAGCAAACTGGGATTTTATTCCCCATTGGCCCATATACACTTAAACAGAGTTTGGGATTATGAAGTATGAAAGAGCAGTAAAAAAACAATGAGGAATTGCCAGGAATGTCAAAGCAGTTAAAATTCACATGCTGCTTTATGTTTTCACAGACACTCTTTATGTCTTTCTTAATTAGCAAATAATCAGCTGCATATTCAGAATACAAATTTGTTATCTGAAGAGGGCCAGTGATGACACTGCCTGATAAATTATGTGGAATCAACTGCAATAACAAAGTACCACACGGAAAAAACCTCCCATTATTTAAAGCATGCTTCCAATACCAAGTAATTACTCCACAGGAAATTAGAGAAGCATATAGGAGAGAAGCAATCCTGTGGGTTATATATTTAAGGCTAATTTCTCACTCTGAAAGTTATTTAAAAATAGCACACAAAGCCATTCAAACTCAGACTATGGTTTTTTTCAAAGTACAAAGATATGCACAGACACTCCATAAAATGAAATAAAACTTTTTAATTTCATCACCTAGGGTTGCTCAGATCCTAACCAAGTACTCACATAGCTTATTATAACAATGCCTGGTCTAAAGGCATTTGGTCAGCTGTCATATGAG
This sequence comes from Pezoporus occidentalis, assembly GCF_034315485.1. Lineage (NCBI taxonomy): Eukaryota > Metazoa > Chordata > Aves > Psittaciformes > Psittacidae > Pezoporus > Pezoporus occidentalis. Next base: position 6,055,558 of record NW_026915376.1, read on the forward strand.
ACTATCAAGAACTAGTAGAGGTATATAAAGAAAAACAAACTATCAGAACAATATTAGAAAGACTTTTCTATATACTCAGGTGTGATCATTATCTTCTCTCTACTACTATCACCTCATTGCTGTCATTCGTCAAGTGAAACCCTTCCAATCTCAGGGCAAGAGGCAGGTCAAGCACTCACTGTTCCACAAGCAGCGTAGAACAAAGCTCAGCTCAGACCTGCCTTTAGAAGTGCCAGACTGGTGTTCTCTCACTTGTTTCTTACTTCTATTTACATCCCACAGCTAGCACAGTATGCAGCACACACAATGAATAATGAGAATAGATACCATGGTAGCATATGAGGGTCCAAATTTATATAATATCTTCAATATACTGCTGACTGCCACAGAGCACTTACCATTAGAAAGTCAAGGGATAAGAGCCTGACATAGTTCATCAGCATAATTCTGTTTGCCAGGTCTTTGCTGGAACTCCTGACAAGATTTTCTATTTGGGACACTTATTCAAGTCCTTTTTAGATCCTTTGAACTCTGGTGGCCAGCTACTATGGTTTCAGCCACTACCAAATGCTGCTTTTACAGAAAAAAAACCACTGTTTTTCTGTTGTTGTTTGGCAACACCTCTCTTAGGCAGATAGACCAAAGCAAGCAGTACATATTCAACCACCAGCATCGACTGAACTACAATGGTTTGGATAAATAATGAAGCCACTTCAATATTATAGGTTTTCTTTTTCACATGGAAAATAAACAAGGAAAGAACCCATTTATCTCACTTTGTTCACATCTGTATTATAAAATGCACACACTTGTTCTCCAGTAAGATTGCATTCAGTCATATTTTACATTTCAGAACCATCCTGTAAACATCCTCAGACATGTTTTTAAGGATACTTTAAGTAGTGTTACAATTATTTTCTATTTCCCTTCAAATAATGAGCAGAAAACTGGAAAAGCTTGTCATGACACACCAGTTAAACTTACCACGACAAAGTCTTCCCGTTAGGATTTACCACTCGTAGGGTGCCACAGCCTATAACTCATTCTGAGTGAGCTCAGCTGCAAACCAGACCTAACCCACCTGCAGTTAGCCCCGAGTAATCACCACACCGCGGGAGTTTGGCCACCGCTGAAAGATTCGCGAACGCCGCAACTTGCGGAGGTGCCGCAGGGACGGGGCAGCTCTTCAGCGGTCGAAGCCCCGGGAGAGCAGCCCAGTGAAGCCCGGAGCCCGCCCGGAGGAAGCTGCCCGCGGCGCGGAAAGGTTTTCCCACGCCGCGGACAGCTTCTTCGGCGCAGGGTTATGTGTTCGCATAGAAGAGTTCTGGGTTTCGTTTCTCGTTACTGCCGGCAGTGCTGGCCCCTTGGGGCGCGGGCTCACCTCGATGAGCCGCTGCAGGGCGGGTCCCCGCAGGCAGGTGTGGTTGGCAAGCAGCTCCCAGCGCTGCCGCAGGAGATGCTGAGCCGCCCGTGCCTCGGCCGGCCGCTCCAGCGCCTGCAGCACCCCGGCGCCCAGCCCCACATAGCCTACATAGACCACCAGCAGCACCGGCACCCCCCAGCGCCGCTTCTGTCGCTGCCGCCACCACCGCGCCTCCACCATCGACCCCGCTACCGCCGGCCGCCGCCCTAGAGCTAATGAAGGCGCCAGGGCGGGAGCGGGGCTGCCCGCGAGAGGAGGGATGTGCTGGGCTGGGCAGGGCAGGGCAGGGCACCTGGCCGGCCCCCAGGGCCTCCCCCTGGCCAGCTCCCCGGCTTTGCTCCTTCCCAACCCCAGGAGAGGCAGTGTAGCGGGCCAGGCAGCTGATTCTGCCGCTCCCCCACAGCTGCTCCCCTCGCCGCCACCGTCATCATCATCTTCCTCGTCCGCCGCTTCCTCCCAGTCTTCTCTGGTGCGCAAAACCGGCCCAAGGCTCCCTTCTCTGCGCAGCGACAGGCACCGGGACATGTTCGTCCTTTAGAGGACGGATGTTACCCACCTCCTTTCCGGGCAAGCCGAATTGCTGATCTAATCGACTGATATCAGTTACAGATCGCTGTACCAGGAACTTGTGCAAATCTAGTTTCTTCTTTCACACAAGTGCTAAACTAATTTAAAAAGCAGTAAACAAGTATTTCTGAAAATGACCCGTCTAAACGACTATAAAGAGAGCACGCTTGTCAGTCTTTTTATCGTTTGTGGTTTTCTGATGAAAGATAGAAGCGCTTCCTTCATCTAGTTAGTTCTTGAGACCTATTTGATTATTTTCTTGTATAAGTTACATCAGATGTTTTCTCATCAGTAGAAAAAAGAAACCAAATCCCTTTAAATTTATACAAAGTTTGTAGCATGCTACCTATTTTGTTGTGGAATAAAAGATTAAGGGAAATGAACTCACTTATTTTCTAAACAAGATGACTTTATGTGCTGTGAGATGGTACTGTCATCTCATAGTGCCCTGTGATTTTTATTTTTTGCTGGGGGGGGGGGGGGGGGGACCACTGGTACTATCACAGATAAGGCAGCCATCAATCAGGTGTTGCACTACTGGAACAGTTCTGGTTTTGTCCTGGTTTATGTTTTTCTGGGAGGTACTTTAAACTGACTAGCATAAACTCCTGGATTTACTGGCAAGATGCAAAGCTTAATATGCAAAGGATAGACCAATTCCAGTTTAAAGATGTCCTGAGCACAGTCTTCAAAAATTCCAAAAGTTATGCTGCTTATTGCTTGAATGTAGCTCTGCCTTTTCAATGTATTCATCACTGAATTGATGCCGAGAAAAGCATCATAAAGAAACTCAATAGTCAATGTAACTATTAAATAGGTATTTGTTTATTCAGCGCTGGGTGCATGGGGGATTGCTCCTCCTAACACTGTCCAGGTTGTCAAAAATTTATGTTAGTAGATATTCATAAGATTTCTGAGAAGAGGAGGGGTCCTTCTTGGAACTCTGCCACTCCTCCTTGAGCATGCATCTGTCCCCTGGTGGTGGTTGACAGTGATCGTGAAGAAGAAG